>NC_081830.1:37820780-38420780 GCF_030867095.1 Alligator mississippiensis | reverse complement strand
GAGTCAGTCATCTCATCATAGAAGGCAATCAGGTTGGTCGGGCATGACCATGCTGACTGTTCCTAATCACCTTCTTCTCCTCCAAGTGCTTAGAAATGGATTCCTTGAGGATCTGCTCCATGATTTTTCCAAGGACTGAGGTGAGGCTGACTGGTCTGTAGTTCCCTGGATCCTCCATTTTCACTTTCTTGTTAGATGGTGACATTAGGCCTGTGATTTACAACCAGCATTTCCAAAAGCAGATGCCTAAAATGAGGCACCAAAATCCATACTTAGGCACCTAAATAAGGGGCTGGTTTGCCATGGGAACTAGACATGTTGGAAATCAGATCTAGGTGCCACAGGATGGATCTAGGTGCTTACACATGAAAATGTTGGCCTGCTCCTCATGTTTTTTATCTATAAAAATGCTCATGGCATATGTCCATTATTGAAACCCAACATTACCTGAGCCAATTTCCTGTTTATGACAGTACATACGTTCAGAGTTGATTGTGTTCTAGAATATAATGCATCACAACTCTAGCATGGTGTCTATAGGTTTAGGCTGTCATCTGTATTTCAGTGAAGGGTAAAGATACAAACCCAAATTCACAGTAGATGAAATGCTGAATTTTGTTGAATCTCTCAGCTTATCACACAAAATCAACTACCCATCATTCCCACAGATAACACAGGAGGAGAGTTATTGCCACATTCCACCTCATATAGACAAAGAGATGCTGCTATGCTACAGCATTGCATACTAGAGAGCGTCTTGCCATGGATGTTACAGGGATGTAGGTTGTAGCCATGTTGGTCTAAGGACATAGGCAGACAAGGTTCTTTGAGTAAATCTGACATATTTTCTTAAACCAACTATATATTTTATTAGACTATTTAGTCTATTTAGTTGATCTAATAAAAGATATCAGATTTACCCAAAGAACCTTTCCATGAATGTGCTTCATGACACAAGAGAAAGAGGTGTGACACAATGGGTAGTCATGCCATTTTCATAAGCAGTTGCTAACATTGTTGGTTGTCCATTCCATGCCCCAAGTAAGATGAGAATAGAAGGGAATAATATTGGTGGTCTTCAGTGTGATAAGCCCATAGGACCTTCTATCCACAACTTTCAGAGGGAGAAACCCAGGTCCTCACTGCACCATGAGCAATGCTATGTGGAGAAAGCTCACATGCTTTGGATGGGTGCTCTGTGAACTGAGATTGATCTCTTGAGACAAGTTCTTTGTCGGTGCTGTAAACTGCTGCAACCTCAATGTAACTATACCAATTTACTTCACCAGAAAACATGTCCCAACATATTTTTAGGGGATGACTTTATTGCACCCATCAGTGTTCTCTCCTCTGCTTTTTCATTTTGGCCCTCATTCCATGCTCAGTCTGGCAGAGAAAATCTGGAACAACTCTAACTCTACAGAAGTTAGCAGACTTACTTTAGATGCACACTTTTGTTTAGTCTGCCCCACTATCCTTAACAAACAAATAAGTTGTCTCCATTTCGCTGCTTTTGATGTTTTTATAACCTTTTTTGCTTTCTTTTTTCCCGTAATAAATACATCAGTCATAATAATTGCTTGATTAATCACTGTGTTACAGATATCTAGCACTTTCCAACTCAAGGGACAGCAATGTGCTTTAGAAATAGTGGTATAAAATAGTTGCAAATTGCTGCATTTCTTAGTTGCAGTCACATCTGGGGTGGAATCCAGTGGCCATTTAAAAGCCTGCAGATCCATTACACAACAGTGTTGTATAGAAAGGGAAAATACTGGGTACAGTTGGAACTGTGAGGATAATTTAGGTAGCCAAAAATCTAATGCCCCAACAGGAATTTGGTCATGATGCCAAAGATGACTCTCCTGTTCTTGTAAAAAGGGCACATGGGACCTTTGATGGGCACAAGTAGGAACAACCATAAATATGGATCAAGTCTTATCATCAAACACAGTTTCTCTAGTAGCACAGCGCCCCCTAGCAGCATGGTGGGATAATTGTCTTACTATCTCAGAGGACAGCACAAACTATTGAATCATCAATACTGTCACTCACAGCACTTTGGGGTTTCTGGAAGCCTCCCATGCAGCCAATGACCCTGCTTAGCTTGTGAGTAATGAGGCTTCTCATATTTCCACCCCATGATTTCCTTTCCCCACCCCTGACTTCAACTGTAGAGGCTTATTCAGTGGTTTATCCCTCTGTTTCTCTCTCTGCCCTTCTCCTGCACCTAGCCATACTGTGTTCTTTATAGGACAGCCCTTCCTCAATCATTCACTTTTGTGTTAGGTGCTGTACATATGCCCCACATGTAAACAGTCAAGATAGACAGTGGCAGCATAGTTAATTATCTCCATCTTACACAAAGGGAACTGAGGCCAAGACCCACAAAGATATTTTGGCTCCTAATTCTCACTTATTTCAATACGGAGCTAGGTAGCTTAATACTACCATGGATGTGGGACTATGTGGCTCATCCAAGATCTGGCAAGGAGTCTGAGACAGACTCAAACTCAGAGCTTAAACAGAAGGCCACTCTCCCTCAACTCACCTCCTGGAGGTGCTCGACCTGGGCATCCAGCTCTCTGCACCTCAGTTCCAGCTCTCCCAGCTGGTCCTGCAGCATGTGCACAGTATCTGTCAGGCTGTGGTTCTGTCTTTTGCTGTCTGCCAGGGCCTGCCGCATGGAGTCCAAGCGTTCCTGAGAAGGGAATCATGTGGTCAGAATACAGACATCCAAGCACAGTCTGTGTCATTGGTGGTGATCCTACAAGCTCTGTGTATATGGCACAGAGGGAACCCAATGGAATTCTTTATAGTAATAGGCTGACCCTTCCCCCTGTGAGTGAGTCTTATCCACTGGACATAGCAGGACAAAGCTTCATCGCTGCACATATCCTCGATTGTAATGTCGCTACTTAAAGTGGGTGTAGCTCCATTCTAACCAGAGAGAAGCACATTACAGCCCTGCAAGCTGTCAGTTATTAATCTCTGCAATGCAGTAGAGGGTGTACGTAACATATCAAAAGGCAGCCATAAAAGGTGTCAAAGGCCTTTAGAACAGGGGTGAATTGTGGACACTACAGAAACACCTGGAGACTTCACTACCTGGGAATCTAGAGCATTTGTACACGTTTGTGCCGCAGCACCGGGTGCTTTTAAAAGCACCCGGTGCTGCAGCGCATGCAGTTGTATAAGCAGCAAAATGCGCATCAGCACTGAGAAAATGGGAGCGACGTGCTTTTGAACTAAAACACCTCTGATGTGTTTTAGTTCAAAAGCATCAGAGGTGTTTTAGTTCAAAAGCACACTGCCACCATTTTCTGTGCGTTGACGCGCATTTTGCCCCTTATACAACTGCATGTGATACAGCACAGTGCATGTCAGCTCGTGTGCAGAGCAGACTCGATTAACTGAGTCTGCTCCGACCCTCCAGATCGAAAAGGTATGTGTATAAATGGTATGGGACGAAAAGGTATGTGTATAAATGCCCTCAGATTCCAAAAGAACCTCCCGTCTTCAACAGTGCAGCGACAGTCCTGACAAGCCTTCCACAAACAGCTCATCCCTACACAGGTAGGGACCTTGCTCAGGCTTATGTCATGGATGATTGTGACCTTCAGTCACACCCTTGCACAAAGAAGTGTTAGGCAAAGATGTGAGTCACCACCAACCTTTGCTTCTGAACAGGGCTGGACACAGGCATGGCTGAACTGGGCAGCCACCCATGGCCTGGACAAAAACGGGGCCCCAAAATGGTAATTTTTAAACTATTATTATCATCATTATCTCTGAAGGGATCCAGTCCCTACATGACAATCTAGTGACTAGTCCCTACATGATCTATCTTGTCCCTACATGACAATCACAGCAATGATCAGAGACCTCAGGCCCCTACAGACAACCCCCTATTTGTTCTCCATATCCCTGGCAGCCAGCAGTGCAGGTATATTGCCAGTCACTCCCCAGCTATGGAATGGGCCCAGGTCAGAGCTCACTTAGACTGTCAAACAGTCAGAGTGACTCTTGCTGCTTGCAGCTTACTGGGATGGATTTCTGTGTTTAAGGATGTTTCTGCAGGGACACCATGATGCTACACCTTCCTGTTCGTTGCTCCCATCAGTTTGTATTAGATTTGTTCCTTCCCATGGGCACTCAGGGACACTCCCTTTCAGTCAGTGGGGGCAGGACAATAAGTTAGGGGGGCACATACAGTACTTCTAGAGTGTGCATCTGCCTCCCCAGTGAGTGTCACTGTTCCTTCCACTCCCATCTGCCAAAACCCAGACTCATCTCCACCTCCCACTGGTCATCTTTTTTAAATGAATGCACATGTGAGGAAGGTGCTACATTAATAACCTGTCAATCTACAGCAGGGATGGGCAAAATGTGGCCCGTGGGCCAGATGCAGCCCGCCAGGCCATTCCATCTGGCCCAGGGAACCCCTAAAAAATTTAGAAAATTAATATTTATCCGCCCCTGGCTGCCTTTCATGTAGCCCTCGATGGCTTGCCAAAACTCAGTAAGCGGCCCTCCACCCAAAATAATTGCCCGTCCCTGATCTACAGGACAGGAACTGTGAGGGGCAGCCTGGCCAAGATGATGGTGCCTGCTTTTAATGCTGTATCACTGACCCAAACGTCAGGCTTTGCGTTTTTTTTAATTTCCAGTGACATGGGGGAACCTGGGCCTTACTCTAAACAGGGCTGGCTCTCCCTGTTTGCCTGCACCAGCAGGTTGCAAAATCCACAGTAGGAGCTTTTCAGGCCAGAAAGCTCCACTGACCATCCTAACCTCCCTTGGCTAGGCAGTGCTGTGGGGACCCTGACCTGAAGCACCCGGCGGTCCTGCTCTGCTGCTGTCAGAGCCTTCTGCAGCTGAGAAACATTCTCTTGAAGGACTGAGGATCCCGCAGAGGCATCTGTCAGGGCCTGGGAAAGGCTCTGCACCTTGTCCTTGAGGTGGCTCTCCATGTCCTCTGTCCTGGCTCGCGAGAAGTCCAGGCGACCTAGCTCCCGTTGTAGCTGGGCTGCTTTGCTCTCACTGTCCCCCAGCTGGCAGCGAAGGACCTGGACCTGCTCCTGCAGGGACTGGATCTCGGTATCCCGGTCTGTCAGGCTGAGCTGGGCACGCTGTAGCTCCCCTTCCACAGCGCGACGGCTCAGCTCCAGTTTGCTGGCCCTGTTCTCGGCAGCCTCTAGGACCTTCTTCAGCTTCCACTTGTCTGTCTCCAGCTTGGCCTCCTTGGCTTTCAGCTCAGAAGCTTTCTCCTGAGGGTGAAGATGCAGACTTCAGTGACTCATGCACTCTCTTTGCCACCACCTGGGCCACGCTCTTTTGAGATGGCCCATACCATGTGCTCCCCTCATGCACCAGCCCACTCCGCACTCTCTCCACCTCACACACCAGCCCACACTGCACTCCCCTACCTTATGCACTGGCCCACACAGCACTCCCTCCACCTCATATGCCAGCCCACACTGCGCTTTCCCCACCTAACACTCTGGCCTGCACTGTGTTCCCCCCACTGCAGACACCAGCCCACAAGAGCCCCCCCCACCTCATGCGCTGTCCCACACTGTGTTCCACCCACCTCATACACTCCCTTCCCCTTACACGCCAGCCAACAGTGCACTGCCCCCTCACACATCACCCACACTATGCTCCCCCAACTCACACACCAACCCACATTGAGCTCCCCCACCTCATGTGCTGTCCCACACTGCGTTCACCCCACCTCTTACACTAGCCCACACTGCACTCCCTTCCCCTTACACACCAGCCCACAGTGCACTGCCCCCTCACACACCACCCACACTATGCTCCCCTCAACTCACACACCAGCCCACACTGCTCTCCCCCACCTCACACTGTCCCAGACCGTGTTCCCCCAACTCGCACACTGTTCGACACCACTGAACACAGCACTCTCCCCACCTCACACACAAATCCACACTGCTCTCCCCCCGCCTCACACACTAGCCCCTTTCTCATGTTATCATATACTGCACTTCCCGCTGATGTTTACTTTCAGCCCCCTCTGTCCTATTTCAGCTGATGGTACATCACTCTCTTCATGTGTCTGCCTTTGCTGTACTCCCTCCTCTGATGCCATCCTGCACTGCTTTGCCCACCTCACACTACCCTGGACTCCAATCCTTACCCATGTGCTGCCCATGCCATACTCCCTCCTCTGTCTCACACCAGTCCATGCCATACTGCCCCTTCATATCAGCCTGCTTTGCCATCCTACCCTCTCATCCTCAATGCTGTCTTTCAGATGCGCTCATCATAGAGTTACAAGAAAAGGCAGCTATACAGTTTCTGTCTTCGCATAATGGTCTGATGGCAGGGCCCCCAGACACATCCTGGCGCTACTGAGTCCAGTACCAACCAAGACCTCAGAGTTCAGTGAGGCCTTGTTTGGTACTGCACAGTCATTTAGTACTTGCTTTAGGGTACTAGTGACTGTGCAGTACCCGCCGGTACTGTGCAGTCCTGGTGGTGTATGGGTCGTTTTCGACCCTACTGTGTAGTAGCAACAAGCTACTGCATGGTAGTGGTGGTGTCATGGCTAGTGCCTGCCAACGCTACATTGCCGTTGCAACAAGCTACATTGCCATAGTTTGTCACTATGGCAATGTAGTATCTTACGTAGATGCAGACACTGAGGAGAAAGCCAGAGGACACTGTGCCCAGGATCAGCCATTCCCGTCACAGGGCACTATGCAAACACCATAGCTGAACACAGCAAATGGGACTCAGCGTCTCTGCTCTCATCTGAGCTGGGGCATTGAAGGGCCACCTGTCCCACACATCTATGCTGCACGCCCTCCCTCCAGCCCCTACTAGTGCTTTGCACTCCTTTCAAGGAGCCTCATTGGAGGTATTGAAGCCATTTACCTGGGCATTTACTATGTCCACTGGCACTGGCAGCATCCAGGAGAGAAATGGCAGTCATGAGGATAGATAATATCATGCACACATTGAGTCTTGATGGATGAGCACTCAGGAAGAAACTCCTCACAGAGGCCATAATTAACACACCGTGTCCCCAAGCAGGGAACAGGCCAGGGGCTTTTATGACTCATGCCTCTTTTGAATTGGGTGGTGCAACTTTTCAGAGGTTCTTCTGTAATGAAGAGCAGTGGCACAAAAGCAGTGGCCAGCCTGCCTTTGAAGGCCATGGGATCTGGGCTCTAAAAAGGGTGTCATGGTTAAAGCTCAGGGTTCAGGACAAGAAATGTGTTACATAGTCAGGATCCCACACAGTTCAAGAGAGGGCCAAGACTGTTGTCTCTTGATGACAGGAGAGTGGAGCTTTAACTGAGGTCATTCCAGATGGAGCTGCTGCATGTAGCCTGCTAGTGCCTTTGTGGAATCAGGATACATGTGTGGTTTGTAAATAAGCACGTTCCAGTCAGGAAATACTTTACCCTGCACCACCAACTTCTCCCAATGGGGAATGGATCTGCAAGCCCCAAAGCCATTCTCAGCTCAGCTAAGGGTGAGTGTTATTCCAATAGCACCTAGAAGTCCCCCCAGAGGAAAGGGACCCATGGTCCTAGGTGCTGTACAAGCATATAGTGGCACCCAGGCCCAGAAAGACTGAGTAGATAAGAGCTGGAGTGAAAAAGGCTCCGAGAAGGAAAGTGACTTGCTCAGTAACTACAAGGACAGAAGGAGAGCTAGAATTAGAAGCTCTGGACTCCCAGTCTAACACCCAGCAGCCACACAGACTGTGTTTTCCCAGCATGGATTTTTCCCAGATCCCCTTTCCCTGTTTCATGAATGACTCTGAACATGTGCTTTATGTTTCCTCTCCTGGCAGGGGCACACCTACCTGAAGCTCCCTGTTCTTTTCCTGACAGGCATGCAAGCTGCACTCCAAAGTGGCTATCCGCTCTGCCAAGGCTTGGCTCTCCCTCTCTGTCCTCCGGACAGTCTCTTCCTGCAGAATCAGGGCTGTCTGTGTGCTGCTCAGGCGTTCGTCAGTGCCTCGCTTCCCTGTGCATCACAAAGAAGAGCCAGGAGGCTGAGGAACTGGCTCTGCCAGGTGCTTCAGAAGATTCATGGTCAGAGAGTTGGGCCATACCAAAATGATTTTGGGAGCGAAGCTCATTCACTCACAGACAGGGGATCCCTGCAAGGACTGGGTGAGCAACCCCTAAGACAGATCCCCCTTCCCTTCCCTAGTCCTTGAGTCACAGGGTTGAGTGTAGCGGATTGAGAGGATGTTGCATTCACTCTCCTTAGAGCACAAGATAAGACCAGGTACTCCCCCAAGCTGCCAGCCCTCTCCTAAAACAAACCCAAGGTGCACCTCTTGGCTGCATCCTTGCAATGAACCCAGGGTTTGTCAGACATTGCTAATCAGTGACACACTCAAACCTCTCCAGACCAGTCCTGCCCAGTGAGGGAAGCTTCTTTCAGCAGTGGCTGATGCTCATCTAAGCCTGGTCACTAGCAGTGATGGAATCTACTCCCACTACCCAAGACAACACCACTGCTGCACTGATGGGGAGCAGAGAGGAGGAGAGTGACTGACCTTCTTCTGAGTCTGCTAGCAACCTCTGCAGTTGCAGGATGCGACTACTGGTCCGGTCCCGGTCACTCTCTATTTCATTCAGCTGATGGCTCATGTTCATCAGCTGGATCCTTAAGTCATCCTGGGAGCAGGAAGCATGGTTTTAGGAGTTCAACACAGACAGAGAATGAATAGGGAGAGGTGGCAGAAGAGAGAGGTGGGGATTAGCAGCCCACACAGCCTGGCAGGTGTCACTAGGTAGTAAGCTTATGGGTGACATTGGCGATTGATGCCTCCTGATTCTGGGGGGCACCTGATCACTGAGCAGGGGGTCCCCCCGGCAGCCGATTGCAGAGAGGAAGCTGATCGCCGAGCCCAGAAACACTGGTGGCAAAACTGGAAGTGCCACCAGTGAAACCAGAAGTGCCACCAGGGGACTTAACCTCCACCCCCACATCGATACACCACTGTAGGGGGGCATAGGCAGCGGAGACAGGGGGACACATTCTCCCCCCCC
The DNA here is from genome assembly GCF_030867095.1 of Alligator mississippiensis. Lineage (NCBI taxonomy): Eukaryota > Metazoa > Chordata > Crocodylia > Alligatoridae > Alligator > Alligator mississippiensis. Next base: position 38,411,736 of record NC_081830.1, on the reverse strand, counting down.
ACCCCATACCTCACTATGTGTTGCCTATGACAGGTGATATGGTGTCTCTTGCCCTTACCACCTCCTGTATCTTGTAGTGGCTCACCAGGGTCGCTATGATAGTATGATGCAGCTTGTATTTCTCTTGAAAGTACTTCAGGATCTTGTAAAACCATGGGAAAACCATGGTCCATGGGCTCCCGTTGGTTATTGTGTGCACCTGCCATTGTTGCAGCAGCTGCCCTGCAGAGTCTTGAACTGGCAGGCAGCCCACCAGGCACTCCCTGTACGGGCATGGAGAAACAGCACAGGGCAGAGAAGTCCATCAAACTGCCCAAGACAAACCTGCTGCTGGTAGGTAGAAATGATCGACCACCTCTCCTGGGACTGCCCATATGCCAGAGAGGTGTGGAAGAAAATCTGTACGCTTCTCTTGGTGGTGACAGATTTCAGAGACCTGACCAGGGAAGCAGTTTTCTATGGGCACCTGACCAGACAGCAAGGGACCCCAACAGCTCGCTTTAACCAGTTCATATCCTGCTTCAGGTATGCACTGTGGAAAGCCAGGAATCTGCTCTTTGACAGACACTCAGACCCCACAGTTGAGGACTGTATTAAAATGGGACAAAGTAAAATGTACTGGTACTACAGGAACACAGAAGAGGACAATGGGAAAGAAATGGCAGACCTCATGTGATGGAGAGGGGTCTGGCATAAACTTTTTCAGGGGCAGGGCCTGTGAGGAGGGCAGTGGGTCACGGTACAGGTATGGAGATGGGTGTGCAGATATGTGGTGCAAACTGTGTAAAGGGGTTTTAATCGCTTAACTGTCAAAATTTGCTTTGATCTGTCAAGTGAACCACAAGGGCCGCTTGGCAGAGTGTTGGAGGTACACACACACACACACACACATACATATATAAATAGATCTTTATATATATATCTAAATCTTTTTGCAAAAAACCAAAAAATTATGACAGAAAGAAGGAGGCTTTTGTTCTCAGAGAACAGGACAGGGATTCAAGACAGCAGGGTTTTGCTCTCAGCTCCGCTATCTTGCTAAGTCTGTGCCTCAGTTTCCTCATCTGTACAGCAGGGTAGCCATTTGTCCTGTGGAGCTACTATGTCCAGTACTATCTATATGGTCTTTGAGAGCCTCAGGCAGAAGCTGTGGCATTGGAAAAATCACTGTAGAATCACTCACCAGTTTCTGCCAGGCAGTGGCGGGGGGGGATCTCCTCTGCCCCCCACTGCCCTGCGCTGCATGCAGGGCTCTGCCACGAGCCCCCAGAAGCCCCGAGGCCACTGCAGCAGCTGGTGAGTCAGGGCTTTTTTTTTTTAAGGGCTGCGAGCTGGGGTGGGCGGGGCAGCTATGGGGGTGGCTGGGAGAGTGGGCAGGGTTAGGAGGGGCAGCAGGGATCACCCCCCCCCACCTGGCTGAGTGGGGGCTTTTTTAAAAAAGAGCTGGGAGCTGGGGCCAGGTGGGGCAGCCATGGGGGGTGGGGTGGGCTGGGAGAGCAGGGAGACTGGGGGAGCAGGATGGGGCAGCCCCCCATGGTCCCCTCCCCCCTCCTCCAGCTCCCCTTCCCCCACCCCCCTAATTACCCTGCAGCAAACAGGGACAGCCCAAATCTCTGAAGCTCTCAGAATGTTTTCCAAATCAATTTGGACAGCTTCGAATTGATTTGGACCTTTTAATTGGTCTCCTGATTTGATTCGGATTCGGAGAGTTGGCCACCAAATCAGGCTGAATCTCCTCCGAATTAAATCAGCACCTGAAGCTTTGCACAGCCCTATTAGATATTAGGAAAAATCTCTCACTAGTAGGGTGGTGAAACACTGGAACAGGTTACCCAGAGAGGTTATAGAATCTCCATCCTTAGAGGTTTTTAAGCCCCAGGTAGACAATGGCTGGGATGATATAGTTGGACTGGACTAGATGACCTCTTGAGGTCCCTTCCAACCCTAATTTTTCTATTATTCAAGGACATGACAAAGGAAGGCCAAAGATGCACAGGGTGAGTGGCCGTAGAAAGGTGCCATGGGAATTCCTGAAAGGTCAGCTTGTCATCAAGCATAGCTGGCTAAGGCATGCAGTGCTCAGCATGCAGCTGAACTGGCCTGTGGGCTCACCGAGCAGGGGGATCTGAGTGACTCCCTTGGTCCAAAGCCATCAGGAGCTGCAAGTGCAGAGTGATGTGTCCATCCTGTGTAGGGAGGGGATGCTTCTTCTGGCTAATACATAGCTTTGGCTGTTTACTGCTTGCAGGGGTGTTGGTGAGCTGTCCCTGAGACAGAGCCTGGGCACTGCAGTAGAAGGAGTACTCACTGTAAAATGGCACAGTACTGCCAGACTTGCTGGGTTGACCCCCACGAGGACAAGCTCCATTGGATTCATGGGGGCAAATCCTTTGCTGGCTGACACATTACTCTTTGGGTAGGGCTGTTAAGTCAGTCCAAATCTGGCTTTCCAGGGTGGCAGGGAGAGGAGGTGACTAAATGCAAAATAAAAAAAATGTATCTTGTCCATATGAACCTGCTGCTTCCTGTTCTCTTTCCCTGCCAGTTCTTCCCCATGAGACAACTTTTTGGCAAACCTGAGACAGAATGGAAGCCAAGCTCCTGGGCTATCATGTGCATGAAGAGTGAAGTTTTTTGGAAGCATACTCCAACCCCTCATATATCCTGATGTGGCCTGACATCCTGGCTCCAGCCTGCTTCCTTGGCCAGGTTGTGGAGAGATCCAACATTGCTGCATTGAGCTGCCTACAGTAGCAATCAGTGCTTGCTTGGCTTTCCTAGCATGTGGCCTCATATGCTCCAATCCTTGGCAACATTCCTCTGCCCCATCAGCAGCTAAGAAGGAAAGACATACTTTGAACCATACACGGCCCTTCCCAGTGCAGCCTGGAGGGTGGGAAGGCTGCTCCCACCCCTCACAGGGTTGCTCTGGGCCCTCCTCCAGGTCTGTGTTACAGGCAATGGCTGAAAAGGAAGAAAAATGGAGCTGGTGTTATGAGACCATGAAGAGCAGAGCTCTCCCTCTCTGAAGGAAGGAAAGAGGTGGAGTGATGGGGGTGGCGGGGAGGGAAAAAGGGGGGGATGACAGGGAGGAAGAAAGAGATGTAGGGCCGGGATCAGGGAAGGAAGGGCCACAGATGGAGGGCAGAGAAGGATTACCCCTCTATAATCACATCACAGCACCACACAGTCAGAGGAATGGAAAAGTGGTGGCCACGTCCAAATGGGGTGGATGAGCCTGTGGAACTCACTGCCATGAGATACCAAAAGCCTGGCAGGATTCTGAGAGGGTATGGACATTTCTACAGACCACAAACATATGGAGAGGAAAACGATAAACAAGTCTCAACCCTCCCACATCTGGTCACAAACAGGTCTCCAACAGATGGGGGCATGGTGACACCTTCCTTGCAGGTTGTGCCAGTGTTCCTACATATTCTGCTGATACAGCTGGTGCTGGGCACTGTCAGAGATTGGCCAGTGAGCTGGCTGGAGCCTATTCTTATGCAGGGGTGCCTCACCCTGTACCTCAGGTTCTGGGGCTTCGTGCCTCACACTGCAGCAGCAGGGGCTAATGCTCAGTTGAGGAGCCTGATGAACATCACATGGAAAGGAAGCTACTTAGACAGATTAAATGAATTAAGATGGCCCTTGGGTGAAGTCTTTTAATGTTCTACAGAGGGTTATTTGGATGATCAATTTAAATGAAAGGGACAGGAGCTTCATTTTCTTTTTCATTTATTAGCGGCACCAGGGCACTTGCTTAGCTCAGGGAGACAGGGTCTGTGTGTAGAAGAGTAGCAGTGGAGGGGAGGGGGACAGGAGGTTACTGTAGACAAGGCTCTTACCCTTTCTCTTTGAGTGTCCCGTAGCTCCTGTAGGAAACCTCTTAAGGTGTCCCGGACAACTTCAGGGTCAATCTCACTCACACTCACTCTGGAAGGCGAGGTCCACCTGAAGGGGGAGTGCGAACAGCTCCTCTCTGGAGAGCTGGTGCGGGAGCCTGGAGTGCCTCTCGGGAGAGCTGGTGCGGGAGTCCCTTGCCCATCAGGTGCTGTGGGGGTCATGGAGCAATTAAAGCCTGGGCAAAGGGATGGTGTGTTGGGCACTGAAGTGACTGACAAGGTTAACCCCCACTATGTGCTCAGGGTAGGTGCTATACTGAGTGGCTGGCTGCAGGGCAGCTCTGATACTGTAAGCAGGAGATTGTAGTTCTCTCCATGAGCCATCCTGGGGTGAGTCCTGGGGCCACTTCGCATAGGTACCAAGACTCTTGCCTCCCAAGCAGTCCCCACCTTATCCCCTACCCAGTGTCAGAGCAAAAGCTGCTGCCTGGAACTTGATCCCTTAAGGCCTCCCTAGCTACCCTGCCAGGTAACTGCTCTCATGGTGGCCCCTCTCCTCCCAGCAAGGCCCACATCACTACAGCACAGGTCCTACCAAGATGGTCTTTATCTCAAGCCTGGGGAAGCTGTGGGGGTTTCTCATAATTTATCCCTGAACAGCTAAAACTGGTGGGCCTGACAGAGATTGAAATCAGGCAAGTAGTTGCTCCCCTCAGCCCATGCCCAAAACCCACTCACTCAGTTGCCCTCACCCAGTGCATTCCTCAGGTCTGCACCAAGGCTGCTGCTGACCTTTGGAAGGGGAGCAGGGTCTCTGTGGAGAGGGGCTCCTCCTGCCCAGTCCCAGGGTCCGGCGTAGAGCTGAGTGCAGTGCCCCCAGCTTGGACTCTGCCTCTCTTCTGGCAGCCTCTGCCTTGGCCAGCTCTGCTTCCAAGCCATGCAGGCGCCCCTCGGCAGTGCTGAGGTGCAGCTGGAGGCCCTCACCCACCACACTGGCTTGCTGCATCTTCATCTCCAGGGTGTGGAGCTCATCCCGGAGCTTCTTCTCATTGCTGTGACTCTCCGCCAGGCTGTCAACCAGCTCCTTTTCTGTGGCTCTGGTTTCTGCTTCCACCTCAGTCAGTTTCCTCTGCAGGCTCAGCACCTGGAAGGTGGGGACAGTCAGGATGTTGCTGTGTCCCACAAAGCCTTGGGGCATCAATGCTCTGCTGCCCTGCTGTACTCTGGGTAAGGTTCTTTGGGGCAGATGTGATGGGGGGAAGGGGTTCCTTATGTATATCAGGCTGAGCACGGCCAGCCAAGAGCAGAAACTTTCTGCATTCTGAGGGGGCAAGTTCAGAGCTGTCACTCTCCACCTCCATGGCAGACAGAGCCTTGGAGCAATCTCTGGAGAGCTGCAGGGCTGCATTTATGGACAGGCCATAAAGGCCATCCCCTCCGTCATGAGGCAGAGGGCTATAGCACTGATGACTCCCTGTGGTCTCCCAGAGGGCCTTGGGGGGCCTACATGGGTGACATGTGTAGCTTCCAACTGAGAGACTGCCCTGCCCCCTCTTCTGTTCTGCTCATTCCCTTATCCTTTCTGCTTCCTCCCCTCACTTGCTCCCCCATCCTGTTTATCCTATTTAAGCTATACTGGTGCCTGGCTCTGGGGCGCCCCAGCCCTGCCTAGCTGTACAGGGCCTGCCTGTCACACCTCCTTGCGTGCGTGGTCCTGGCTGGTCTCCAGCTCTGTGATCCTCTGCTTCAGCTCCAGGGTCTCCCAGCGGCTCAGCTGTTCACGCTGCTCCTCCTGCAGGATCCGGGCCTGCAGTTCGCTCACCTCTTTGCTCTTCTTGCTATTCTCACTCCCCAGAGTCTTCACCTGCAAAGGGGATGGGCCACATTCACCACTAGCTTTGTAGGATGGCCCATGTCGAAGGAGACGAATCTGTCCAGCAGCCTCTATAGGGAAGGCATTAATGGCCACTACTGCTACCCTGGATGAGGCCAGGGCTGTTTCTCCCCGGCAATGGTGATTTGGACACTGATAAATGGTCCCTTCATCAATGTGGTGCTCCCTTTGCTGGTGAAGTTCTTCGCTGGTACAGCCAGGTTAGTCATCTGTGGCCTGTACTGGACACAGCATGGAGCCTGCCTGCTCAGGGTCTTGAGGGAACTAGGCTGTGACCTGTTAGGGGTCAGATGCATGCTCCTCTCTGCCATCAGCTGGTTCCAGTGGCCAAAGAGGACAAGGAACAAGTCAAGGACATTATGGGAAGGCTCTTACTGTGAGCCTCACACTGGGGGAATGATGCCAAGGGCAACCCTAGGTCTTTATGGGACAAGGAAGTGTGTGAGGTGGAGAGAACCCTCATCTTCCTCAGAGATGCACTCATGGGCACCAGCAATGGATTTCAGCTGCTCCCAACTCTCTCTCTTGGCCTCATGCTGCCATCCCTCCTCCTGGTTTTATTCCATGGGGGAAGGGTCCCCATCAGGTGACCAGGCGTGGCCACAGACAGGTGCTGCAGACTCAGAATCCTCAGCTGAGAGGAGAGCATGCAGGGGTGTGGGAGTGTGGGGGGCAAGATAAAGCTGGGGCTGCTGGGGCCTGGCAAGCACATGCCCACAAGTAGCCTGCACTTACCTGCCTGCGCAGTTCCTGCAGCTCCCGCCAGGCCACCATCCGTGCCTTCTCCACCTCGCACAGGTTTGCTCTCAGCTCTCCCACCTCTTGCTGAGACGAAGCCTTTGCTTCCTCCAGGATGGCAATCTTCTGCTCCTTCTCCTCTTTGGCTCTCTTAAAGCTGAAGCAAATGTGCATATTTCTATGGACTGGGAGACAGCTGAAGTGTTGTGATCAAACTCTATCTGTGTTAGCATTGGGCAGGGAAGGGGTGCCTTTGCTGCGGGGTGGATGTGCACACAGCCTCTGGCCTGCAGGGACATCTAGAGAGGGAACCTGTGTGGGAGTTCTGTGATGGCTTGGAATGCAAGCAGAGCAGGAAAAGAATGGGCCTGTGCTCCTGGGACCCATTCCAAGGAGTCCCAGAGCGGCCCCTGGCATAGGCTGGCACCAGGCCTAGACCGAGAGAGAGAGAAATGTGGCTTGGACAGTAAGGATTCCTGATGGAGGGAAGCAGCTGCCCCAGGCTTGCCTGGGTACACTGCTAGTTGTACAGCACTGGAGTGTCTGCAGTGTGCCCTGCACTTAGCTGGGGACAGGCATGTATGGAAGCACCTCTGAGTCTTAGCTACTAATCCCACCCCATGGCTCCAATCTGGGACCACACTAATAGTCGCTGGCAATGCTCTGACCCCACCAGCCTACCCGAGCACTAGGGAGAGTCTGCTGTACAGCAGAGCCTGCCAGGGAGGGCACTCAGCCTACCTAATCCTTTCACTTTCCGTCTTCTTTATAACAGCCCGGAGCTCAGTGTTGGATTTCTGCAGTGCTTCCTTCTCCCTGGTCTCGTCCCCCATGGCCCTGCGGATGCCCAGCATCTCCTGGCGCTGACGCTCACGGGCCTCCTCACCCTCCCGCAGCTGGCGGTGCATCTCGATCAGCTCCTGGCGCACCCCACTGCGGGCATCCTCCACCAGCTGCAGCTGTGTCTGAAGCTGGTCTGCCTGTTGGGGGATGGACACGTGTCCCTGGGCTCTGGCCCATGAGCAGTGCACAAAGGTGGGGGCAGCCTCCCTCAGGACTGTTGCTGGGATGGGTGGATCTAACCCTGATCCCCAAGGAGAAAGTGGCTATAGGGGTACGACATCCTTACGCTTGGCAAGGGGTGCTCAGTGGGGCACTGGCCAGGTCCCACTAGTGTCCAAGGAGATTGTACCCTTCTCCTCAGGAGGAGAACTCAGTACCTTGAGGACAGTGCCTGTTGCTTCAAAGTATATTAAGAAATGTGCCCTCCCCTAGCCCACAGGTCTGTAGATGGTGACTTCTCGGTCATCCTGGGACTGGGGACAGAGGGATTAGGGAGCCCAAATCACCCGCATTGCAGCCACTGCTCAATGGCTAAAGCAGCACACTGGCTAGCCAAGCTGCCTTGTCTCCTCAGAGACTTTGCTCTTCCTTCATGCACCAGCTCAGCAAACATGGAGACATCACAGAGTGCCCTGGAGGGCACATCTGTTCATGTATGAGGACCCATCCCAGGGTGTTATCAGCTTGAAAGGGAATGACTCCCAGACAGCAGGAGCATCACTGCTGTTTCCAAAACTGTGGTCCCTAGAAGTCCAGGCTCTCAGACCCCAGCCCTGCTGTGCTGGGTGCTGTGAGGGGCACTCCTTGCCCCAGAAGGTGGGCAGGTAAATGGAGGAATAAAGGGGTGATGTGATGTGTCCAGTGTTTGTGTCAGAGATGTATGGGGAAACCCCAACCTTGGAGCTTATTCACTGGTCCACACAGGCCTAAGCAAGCCCCCTCCCTTTGTAAAGAGGGAGGGGAATGAAGGTTGTTTAGTGATCTCTTGGGGATAAGTCAGCTGTGTGGGTGTGGGTGGGGAAAAAGCTGGGCAAAAATCTCTTGGTGCTTGCTTAATTGATTTTGCTCCCTTTTTAAAAAACTGCCTCAAACTTATCCCACTCCTTCAGTTCTGTCCTTGGGTATCTCTCAGGGGAGGGGGTGGAACAGGCATTTCTGCAGGAACCTAAAGTCACCAGATTCTTTCTTTCTGACCAGCCTGGCTGTTGGGCAGACCCTGATGATCAACCAGCTTATAGACATGGAGTGGAAGTTTGGAGTGACTGCAGGGAGCAGCGAACTGGAAAAAGTGGGAAGTATCTTCTTGCAGCTGAAACTGGTGGTTAAAAAAGGAAACCACACAGAGCCTGTGTATGTCGAGCTGACGCTGCCCCAGTTCTACAGTTTTCTGCATGAGATGGAACGAGTCAAAACCAGTCTGGAGCGTTTCAGTTGAAACCAGATGGGACCGAATTAATAGCACGGCCCGGCACTTTCGCCCTGTGGGCCAGCACGTCTCATCTCACTGCTGCTCCGTAACCTCTTGCTAGATGGAGACTGCGCGGTTTTGTAAGCAAAGCTCTCAAGTCCTTCTGCCCTCAGTTGGGACCGGCCCTTAAACCCGTTCTAGTTCTGTCCTTCTGAGTCCGAGACCTTTACGGGTACTCCTCGTAGCCGACAGCCAAGCAGACCCGCGCTGCTTTTCTGTCCTAGCCACTGAGAGAGTATTGTCAGAAGTAAATGGAAGTCAGCTTATAGAGGTAGTGTGCAAGCTAGGAAGTCAATAAAGAGTCTTTCTTTCTTTCTGTCTTTCTTTCTGTCTTTCTTTCTTTCTTTCTTTCTATTACAAGCTAATTTATTCTGTTTACAGCAGAGAAGTCGTCTACCATATGTACCATTGCTAACATATATGAATGTTTGTTTTACATCTAAAATGATGTAACAAAGAGGTGAAATTTTCCATGCTATGGTTTTATATATTTTTGTTTGAGCTGCCAACAAAAGAATTTGCCTTATCAGTTGCTATCTAAAAATTAATATGAACAAGAAGATACTGCATGGTAAAACCTGTTGCTCTTGAACAAATATAGTTCATCTCCTGGCATTCGAAAGCTACACACAAAGCAACTGCATATTTCTAAGTTATTAGTCAATGTGCTTCTTGGGGCACTGTTAGGAAGAGACAAATTTGAAATGAGAGGGATATTGGAGAAAAGAACACATATTTTGTAGAGATCTTTTTCTATATGAAACTTGTTTCCTTGATAAGTTAGCAAGCTTTGAATCACTTGTAGTGTGTCTCCTAGTCATGGGTATTTTTATTTGTCAAAAGAGTTTATCAGATATAAAATGTCAGTATTTTTGGTCCATTTTGTTTCCTATTTCAGCTACAAATGTGTGGGGAAATCACCTGTTTAGGGTGACATAAACTGTATTTTAAGTTCCATTCTTTTGAAAAATGTGAACCTCCACTATTGTGTCCCAGTGAAGTAGTTTTTTTATGTTACCTTGGAAGGTTTATGTTAAAATTGGAAGGATTTCCCTGAAATGCAAAGCTATGGCAGCATTTTAATATCAAACAGAAGTAGTGACTTAAACTGGAGACCTTTATGATGTTGTGTTCCAGTTATCAGACGGTTGAGAAGTTTAAGGGGGTGAGGGACAAACAGCTGTTATGTTACTTTTATGCACCTATTTTTATTTATAAAATCTTTCTTTCTTTCTTTCTTTCTTTCTTTCTTTCTTTCTTTCTTTCTTTCTTTCTTTCTTTCTTTCTTTCTTTCTTTCTTTCTTTCTTTCTTTCTAACACTGTCCAGATCCTCCCTGTTGGCCTGGGTTGCTCTGTCCCACTCTGTGTTATTGTTGTTCTGTTTTCGAGAAGGATTAGGGTGAGCTCCCCCTTCCCCCCACCCACATATGGGATCTACAAACGTGCCTGAGCATTTTCCGCAGAGCTCAGCAGAAATTCGCCCAGAAGGTCAGTGACCAAAGAAAGGGACGATCCATCATAAAATAAACTGTTTTCATTTCCCAGGATAAAGGGGAGGGGGGCTGGGATCAAGAAAAAAGAACAAAACCCAGGGGGGAAAAAAAAGCCCAGCTCCTTCCCTGCAAAGACAGCCTCCTGCATGTGTAAGGGTTTTACAGCCAAAACTCTTAATGTGATTATAATAATTATTTCTTTACTAGAAATTTTTATAAACAGCCTCTTTTGAAATCATGCTCGGGGAGCCAAAACTCCAGTGAAGTCCTGGACTGAAGGACTGAGCAGCGAGTGGGGAATGGGGGTAGCGGAGGAGTGTGTTAGTATGTGCATGTGTGTGTGCGTGTGCGTGTGTGCATGTATGCATGCATGTGTTGGAATGGCATGGCTGCTGAACCAGCCTGAGAGACTTTCTTAAGTTAAAAGTCTGTGAAAATGTTATGATTCCCATGGTGATAAGTAGGCCATAGCTGGCGCCTGTGAGGCTTTCTCTGTGTTCCTCTGCCCTCAGTTTGTTATATTAGTCCTGGAACTATCCTTCCACTCCCTATCTCTCCCTGTCCCAGTCCCAGCCCCAGGCCCTCTCCCTCATCATCAGTCTTGTGCCCTCTCATCTTTGCCCCCAGCCCTCAACATGGCATGCCTCTTTCTCTACTGTGATCCCTCATACCTTATGGCAAAGTTGGCACAGGACCTCCTTTGCCCCACTCCCTGAACCCCCTCCCTCTCTTGCTCCTCTGTGTGGTCCCTCCTGGGGTCAGACTTTGAAATCTGTTGAAAGGAGACCATTTTTGCCAAAATAAACAGCCTGTCATGTTAAATTACTTTCTCTTCCTCTTTTATGTCCTTTAATTCTCCCTTTCCCCCCTCTCCCCCTCCTGTCCTTTCATGTTGGGGGCCATTCTCTCACTCTGATGCTGACTCTTGACTTACCAAAGCTGTTTGAGAAGGAGCTGGACTCTGAGGAAAGCTGGCAATGAGCTTGGCCTAGCACCTAGGCATCATTTTCCCTCATGGTGTGAGCTATCCTGCCTCATCAGAAGCAGAGGGTACAGAAGAAACAGCAGTAAGGACAGGCACTGGGGCACTGCCATGGGAGGGAGTGTGCAGCTATTTTGAACTAGTGTTTCTTTTGAGCTTGGTGCTAGTGCTACCTTTGGGGTTGCAGTGGTGGCCATCAGCAGGGCACACAGAGCTGAGACCATCTCACCTGTCAGACCATCCCATTGTGAAAATTGAGCACTGAGGCACAACACACACACACAGCCCAAATTTGCAGCAGATACCTCTCTGACCACAGCATCCTTTTCCTTTGCCAGCTCCTTGATGCGCTCGTTCAAGCTCTTGGTCTCCTTCTGGTGGGCAGCCACTGCATCTTCAAACTGGGTCTGGAAGGTCTGCAGCTCATTCGTGATGCTGGCTACTGTGTTCTACAAGGAACAGGATATGTGGGGTTACCACTGCTTGTTTTGCATCTCCACTGAATGTCAGGTTATACTGCTCTGCCACATTCATCCTGCTCTAAGCAACTCACCCTGATGTGTGATTTATAGCCCTGTGACTGTATCTCTGAACCCAGAATACACAGAGTGAAGGGTAAGAGAAGGAGTTAAACCAGAGTGCAACTGACCCATGCTTATAACAGGAATACAAACCAGAGATACCTACTACTTTGCTTTACAGCCAGCTTGACATGCAGACAATTAGTGTGACAGCCATGGTATGGGCCAAGCCTCGGGACTGAACCAGGGCTCTATGAGGTGAAACACATGGGCAGCTACACTGGAGCTAAAGCACCTTGGCAGGGTCTGTACCAGACTTGTCCCCTTTGTGGAGTGGACATAGAGTGAGGCCCATCACACCCAGAGCATTGGGTAACACCAGTTGCAGGCTTGTGCATGACTAACTTTTCACTAACACTGCAGCAAGTCTTGGGCTGTGGCCTTGTGCAGAGGAGACTCACTTTTATCAGAGTCCGTTGTGTAGGGTAGTTGGGCCACTAAGCAGAGCTGAGTCAGTCTCCTGGGCAGGCACTTGGTCCCCTGCCTCCCTGCTGCTGTCACCCATCACGCCATGTCATGGGAAGCTCTGTCCCCTTTCTGCAGGCCCACAGAAGAGTGGGGCAATAACAGGCATTCACATTGTCTGCTGAGGGTGGCATGTTTCCAGAGCAGCGCCGACACACATGGAGAGGGCCGATGTCACACTTCACCATGAAGTGCCCCAACATGGTTACTGGGTCACATTTGAGGTGGCACTGCCTGACCTGAAGCACTTCACTAGCTACATACATCTGGATCTTCACTTTTCAGAACACCTGAATGGCACTTAGAGTGCTACAAATGCTACATCTGTCCATATCTGTGGAGGGTACTTCCAGCCAGCAGTAGGCCTTCCCCCTTGACTGTATCCTGTCCTCTGAATCTAACCAGCTGTACTGCCCTGGCCTGCCTTCCTTGCATGACCCTGCTACTCCCACTTTGCTCTCTGCCTGCCAGCCTCCACCCCCAATTCCTCCCCAGGTGGGCAGCACATTCACAGTATGTCCTGGTTCTCCCCTCCCTCCCATGCAGTAAGTCTGGAGGACTTCCTTGCGCTTCAGTGGAATAAGAGCAGTGGGAGTCCACTTGGAGGGCTACTGACCTCCATAGGCTGGTAACTGATCCATGGTGAGGTGCAAAACAGGAGAGTCAGGCGCACACTGAGTCTTGGCCCTGTGCTGAGCCTTGAGCTGGGCCAGAGAGGGGAGACCATGTACATCCTTGATCCCAGAGTAGTTGGGGGCTGGTTAAGCCTCCTAACACAGTCCATGGCAGCTCCAAGGGCTCACCTCTCTTAGACCCTGTCCAAAATGGCCTGGTCAGCTGTTCCAGCAGCTGGGAATAGCTGGAGTGTTGCTATGCCCAGGTATGTTCCCTGCCAGCCCCACATACCCCCATGAACTGGGGGGTCCTGTCAGAGGGTGTCCAAAGCAACTATGCCAGCTCTGCCTGCAGGAGTGCCCTTCTGCTGATACTGGGGTGGGTGGGGGTGTGCCTGTCAATTCCTTCTTTGGTTTGGCCAATGCAGCTGAGCATGACAGGCTGGGCAAGGGGCACAAGGCATGCCCGCACTTCCCAGACACCCCCACACCCTACTGCTGCCCGCACCCTCTGACTCCTTCTCCAACATGCCTGCTGCAGCCCAGCAAAACTGGAATGGGAAAGGCATCAGGGCCACACCCCTTCCAGGAGCCTGGGCAAAAGTTGTGCCTTTTCCAGAAGGCAGAGCTGCCTGTGAGCCTTGTGCCAGCAGGGTTTAATGGGTGCTGCCAACTGCTTCCCAGGCATTCTCTCTTTCTCTCTCCCTTTCCATGGTGTTTTGTGCCAATTTGGACACTTGCAGGTATGTGGTATGCCCCTGGTTTTCTGTCTCCTATGTTTTTAATGCAGCTAAAATTTGTAGAATCATAAAATGCAGAGATGGAAAACGAACTATTAGATCATCCAGCCCAGCCCCCTGCCAATGCAGTATCGCTCCCTACAGAACATTCCCGAGCAATTTGTCTAGACCAGGGATGAATAACTCCAGCGATGGGGAATCCAGTGCTTCCCTGAAAACATTATTCCATGGTCTAATTGACCTTATTGTTAGGAAATTTTTCCTGATGTCTTGCCTAAGCTTTTCTTTGCAATACTGTAGTCCAGTACTTTGTTATTCCTCCTTGAACAATCTTCCTCCTCCTTAGCACTCCTGTCCCTTAATCCTTGGGCAGGCAGCCCTCCCACTCCTTCTTCTCTGCCTTGCACTGTGATAGATGAGGATTTTATCCTCCCAGTGCTTCCCAGAGCACAGGCTCATCCCTCCTAGGCACTGACTGCACGTGTTGCTGTTCTCTGGATTGACTCCATTGTCAACCCCTTTCTTGTGATAAGACACCTGAGACTGCTGCACACTCAATTCCACACACACTCATGGCTCTCCTGGATAAAGAGCATTGTTCTCTCAGTGGGTTGGGGCACCAAGGGCCAGACCTTCACCTGGTGTAAAGCAGTGCAGTATGACCCCCTTCTGTGGAATTATGATGATTTACACCAGCTGCAGATAAGGCCTTTAAGGACACATCTGAAGGGCCTTATCCTGTTTTCTGTGAAGTGACTGGTCACACTTTTATCAGCTTCAGCTGAAGGAGAATCACACTAATTTCCAGCATTATCCTCTCCTGCTGCTAGAATTCATTCTAAGGACAGGGCAGACAGTGACATAACTTAGAGTAATTCACATTGGTTTTGTACGAAGAGTGAAAAGATGAATAACTATCCCAGGGTAATGGCACACAGTAGACAGGTATTACAGTACCGTGCCACCAGTAGAGGTGCTCTAACGAGAGGCTCTCAGTGTATTTCTGCCTGCCATGTTGTTTGACCCACAGCTGTTTCATTTAACACCAAGACTCTTAGAGCCAAGTGAGAATGGGTGAAAGAAGGGCTAGTTTCTCTGGTCACTGTCTGTCTCATGCTAAAGAAGCTGTTGCTCACAAGTGGACCCCTGAACCAACATGGAGCCATCTGGACTTTACAGTATTGGTGTTACCCATGCAGAGCTGCATTATAGTCCACAGAGCTCTGCGCCCTCTTGGACCCTGTAGGAGCAGGGCCTGAGTCAGCAGTTTTCCCCTGGGGTTCATGTGGGTCCCTCTCACACAGCATCATGGCTGAGAACAGCACATGAATGGACAGGAAAACTCAGGCTGGTTATGGAGAGCTTGATGGTCAGAGCACATACCCAAAGCTGCATTTAAGGCTGGTTTGAAAATGACTGTCATGATGTCTCTTTGAAATCTGGTTTTCTCTTCTTGCATGTTAAAGTCAGGAGAAATGAGAGCTTATGAGCTCTCCAACAAGCACGTCCCTGACTCTGATCCCCACTTCGTTGGTAGCAACCAGTAATGACCCCAGCAAAGCCACTGGAGTTCAGGGGTGTGAGTGAGACTAGGCTGGGGCCTGATATCCACCAGCCTGTAGCATTTCACTGAGTAACAAAGACAGGTCAGGCGGGAGAGAAGGTCTGGATGCTAAGGAGGACTTGGGAACACAGGGACAGGTCTCTCCTGGGTGTAAATTGGCCCAGCTCTATGAAAGTTTATATCCTTTGGGGATTTGGCCCATTGACTTCACCAGAGCTGTGCTGGTCAACACCAGCTGGGAATCTGGCCAGCTGTTGCACTGAGGGAATATGAAGTGCTCCCCCTGAGCCTATGAATGTGCTCACTGCTCTGCTGTTCTGGCCCAGGCTGCCTGGCCCACAACTCCTTGATTACTCCCAAAGATGGGTGGAAACAAAGAAAACACATACATCAAGTTCCCAGCAAAACACACAGCAGGCATGTGGCACCAGGGGCTAAACGTGAGCCCCACTCCTTGACTGTGCTTCTTGTCTGTCAGCTGCCATCTGAGCAGAGGAGAGCTCCTTTGGGGTAGGAGGGGAAGAAGGGAGAAGCTACAGGAAATGAGAGGCTCTTGGGCAAGGCCTTTTCTTCTGGTGCCAGAAGATCCTGTTTTGGGTTGAAGGCTACATCCGATTTCTCCAAGGACCAGAGAGCTCAGAGCTGTGCCTGCAGCCCGATGAAGAAATATGAGGCCGCTTCCAGGACTCCATTGCAAAACACTTGCTCCCCAGAGAGGGATCTGTGGTTGCACTCACACTCCTGTCCTGCCCATTCCCTGTTTGGTAGAGCCCCTCTCATGCAAAAATGACCACATGGAGCTGCCTAAAAACAGCAGAAAAGCTTACACAAGACAGCCTGATGGGTCTTTAACCCCTTGGTTGTCTGGCATTAATAAGAGCCCAGCGAACAGGAATCACAGCGCGCCTCAAAAGCAGCATGTCAGGAACACAGAGTTGTACCAATTGTTAGAGATGTTTCTTGTTTCCTTAAAAAGCAAGAAGCATAATTTGTGACAAACAATACTGGAGGGCTTCATAATGTCCACAGTGGACATCCAACAGCATCTAACAGAGCCATACACATGTGTGTATATATCTTTTTGAGATACCCCATGTTCGTGTATTATTGGCAGGCAAATGTGAACACAAGGAAGCAAATCCATATACCCAGGGATAAATCCAGGGTCAATCCACTGAATTCACTATGCAGGGACTCGAGGACGGAGTCCTGAGGGACTCGGAAGAAAAGTCACCAAAGCAGACCCTGCAGAAGTGGCTGGTGGGACTTTCCTAGCCTGGAGAGGAGGGCCTGATTACCGGTGCCAAAGGCAAGGATAGGCATGCTAAGTAGTTCAACTGGGCAGAGGAGGTTGGTGACCTCAGGGCAGTTTGAGTAGAGGAGAGGTGACAGCTTGGCTGCAGAAGACCACATAGTGAGGGAGTTGAGGCAATGGGGGTAGAGTGCATGCTGGAGGCAGTCAGGTCATGGGCAGGCAGCTGGAGAAGGAGGTGAGGAGGTCGAGGGAGCAGATGGAGAGCCAACTGCTTGTGTGTGGGCAGAGAGAAGGAGCCAGGTAGGGATGGAAGGTTTGAGCACAGGGAGAAGGGATGGGTGAAAGAGAGGTCAGGGGTCCTGAGGGGACAGTTGTAATATGGGCCAGTGGGTAAAGCAGAAGGTGAGAACTCAGCAGACCTGGCTTCCTCTCCTGACTCTCCACTGACTCACTGTATAACCCAAAGGGAGCCTTTGCCTGGTCCAAGGCATGGCTCAGAAAAGGGGAACTCTGTAGAGCAATGTCAAGGCTTGGCAAAGCCTAGAGGAGTGGCAGCAGAGATAGCCATTACTCCTAGCTCGTTCATGGCACTCGGCATCTTCTACCCATGATGAAAACCAACAGAACAATTAGCTCTCTAATTAAACCTGCTCTGTGGTCTAGGCATGAGCCTGAACTATCTGGCAATTCCCACAGACAGCTGTCCCACAGCAGGGTTCAGTGAACTGAAAGTGGAGGAGAGCTGCTCTGAGGGAACATGGCAATAGAATCTGTGGCAGGCTCATGGCTGCCATATGCACAGAGGTGGCTCTGCTGCTGTCCCTCTTGCCCTCCTGTTGGTCACTCTCTCGCCATCTCCCTCTTTCATTCTCTCCCAGGGCATGTCAATGCCACTGGCCTCAGGAGCATCCATGGGGCCTGGATGCAGGCAAACCTTGTAGGCCATGTTTCTGCTGCCTCTCTGCCAAGCTGGACTACTACCACTGCCAAGATACACACTGTGCCCAGTTGCTCTCATTCTGTGCACACCCATGTCTGACAGTGAGGAAAAGCAGGGGTGCATCTAGACTGCACTCCCGGTGCCTTCACAGAGGGATGCTGTTGGGTATGCCCCACCCACTTCCTTCTGCTCATGTCCTGGCAGTGCAGCAGTGAAGCTACTCTGGGTGTGTCCCTCAAGGGCTCCACTACCAGAGATTTGAAAGGGGCCACAGGACACCCCCACAACAGCTTCACTGCTGTGTTTCTGGGTTTAGCATATGGAGGCAGGGGTTATTTCTCAGCAGTGGTCCCCTGCTCAGGAGAGACAAGGCAGTAGGGACACAGCTGTGCAAGGCAGAGAGACCTTCAGTCCTGTCCCTTCCTCCTTTCCCTGCTCTGCCTCCCTCGTAGCTCCTCCCTTCCCAGCTAATCCCTGGAATCACCCCCTCCACACCCTGGCACCTTGGCCCAGCCTCTATTCTTTTCCTCTACTCTTCTGTCTAGTTCCTCCACAAGCCCTGCCATGGCTCCAGCCTATGAGCTGGCACAGCAAAAGGGACTTGCTCTTTTGTGGGCTGTGCAGGGGGAGGTGAAACTGACTCTGTCTCATATTGCTGCTTCTTATCAACATGACCTATGGAGAGGAATGGGGAAAGGGGCTTTGTGCCATCCTCTGGCCTGTTTTTCTAAGGTTGTCAATCCCCAGTCCAGAGACCACGGCTACTGGAAGGTACCTGAGTGACTCATTTATTACTAAAATACTACATCACTCAGATGTTGATGCAGTAGCATAGCTAAGGGGAGGGCAACAGAAGCAGCCCCTCCCTTTGTGAGATGGTCCAAAGACAGCCGTGAGCACAGCAGTGGCTGATCACCCCTCTGTGACTAGTATCACAGCAACTGGCACTGCTGTGGGCATTGTATAATTGCCCAGGGTACAGAACAGCCCAGCTATGCCTCTTGTGTATGAACAACAGCTAACAACTGCAAGTCCCAGCTACAAAGGGCTGACAGTCTGGTTACACACCCAAGGATCCCCTCACACAGAGGGCTGCAGGGGAAAGATCCACAGCAGCCAAAGGAACTTTTTTCTACTGACTTCAGTGTGAGAAGAATGGTGCTTAGGGAATCAAACAGGCAATTTTCCAGGGCCCTAAATCTCTCCCCTTCCCCACGCACCAGTAAAGTGCAGAAGGCTGTTTCTAGTTCTCCCATACAGCAATGTTTGAACATGTTTGGCAGCCGGGAATTGTTTACAGCAGTGGTCAGGGAAGTTATGCTTTGTATCTGATTTCTCTTTGGTTCCCCAACAGCCCTTCCACTTGGTGCACTTTCGATTAGCTCTGGTTAGATTTTACCCTGTTGTGCAGTTTGCTTTGAGGCAGGGGCTGCGTTTTTCATGAACATGCTCCTTGGAGCCGGGCTTTCTGGTGGCCTAGCCCTTGTTGATGTCATGCACACATTTCTGACTGTAAACACAAAGCAAGCCACCCAGCAGCATGTGAACCCGGTGAAACCTCACCAGGGTGTTCTGCAAGAGGACTAAAAACTCATGGCATTGGCGGCGGACCAGCCCACAGCTCAGCCAGTGTACCTTCATCCTCACCTGGCTCAGCATGTCAGCCTGGTTCAGTCAGGGTGTCGCTTGTGCCCTGGAGTATGGTAGTTCCCTAATACCTACCTGCTTCCACTGGGAAATGGGCTGCAACCATTCAGCTCATCTCACCTGTGACCTCAGTCACATTTTTCAGGGCTGAAATTAGGTAGTGAAAGTTTCACGCACAAACCTGCATTGTCACTTACCCTGCACCCTCCACAGGGCTTTAATTCTCTGCTTATACCCTGCCCTACTCATACCAGTCTAGTGTCTACTTACGTAATGACAGCCACATTGGTATATCCACAGCAGGCCCACCCTGCAGCACATGCGCTAGGTTATGCTCCCCCCGCCTCTCACTTGGGCACTGTAATGTGCCACTCTGCGTTGAGAGAAGCCTCTTGCTCTGTGGGCTGCTTCTAGGCTCTTATGTATTTTACTGTTTATAGCAGATCACAGGACACCAGCTGGAGCCCAGATGAGCTGTGAGACTCTGGATCAAACCCCTGTTATAGTGCAGGCATCACCTGGGGTTGGCTAGCCCCATTCCCTAAAATTGGTCCTATTTATGTCTAGAGAAGACAAGACTTGGGAGTGGGAGGAGGACCCAGAGAATTGGTAATAGTCTTCAGATACAAAAAAGGGGTGTTATTAAAGAGAATGGAGATCAACTGTTCTTTGTATCCATGAGGACAGAACAGGAAGTGTCTAGAGCAGTACTTCTCAACCTTTTTAGATGCAAGGCACCCCTTGTTAGGCTCTGGGCACCTCTTAGAAAATGACAGCTCTCAGTTTTCACTTAATTTTTTGACTTTGGAAAAATAATAGAGCAATTTTTTCTATTGCAAAGAACTCAAAAAGAGCACAATGGGGCAGAATGGTTTTAACACTATGAATTCTTATTGAAATCTCTGGATCTATTGTGTGAATTGTGTTTGCACACCTAATAGTGCTTATATTACATGGCTCCCCTCACACCCAGGAAAGATCTTAAGGCACTCCAAGGTATCAAATCCCTGGTTGAGAATCACCAGTCTAGAAAAGGATCTGGGCTCACCTTATCCTGCTCTTGGCGGTTCAGAGCCTCCAGCTTGACCCGGTCGATCTCCATCTTGGTGTTTGCAAGCTCCCGCTGGACCTCACTAAGTTTTTCTGATAGGAGATTCTTCTCCGCTTCCTTCAGGGACAAAGCCTGGAGAAGGCAGCAGGACATGAATGAAAAGCCCTCAATCCCATAGCAAGAGCTAGGAGTGCTGGGAAATGGGAGGGATATGTGACTCCCCCAATCAAGACATCCACAGGACCCCTGCATACATACTCCAGGTCTACAGCGGCCTCAAGCTTCCTGGCAGCTGGCATCCTTGTGTCCTATAGCACCTCCTACCAGGGCTGGAGTAGCAGTGGGGTTTCCTACACCTAGAGCTCCTGTGCCCCTCTCCAAAGAGCCTCCCACTGGCAAAGCTGTCTCTTGTCACAACCTCCCTGCTCACCTTCTGCTTGTCATTCTCCAGAAGAAGGAGGCTTTCATCCCGTTCCTGCTGCAAACTCAGCAACTCCTCAGTCAGCTCCTCTTTCTCTTCCTCATACTTTGATACCAATTTCTGCTTTTCCTGCTGCAGGTGGTTCATGGCCTCCTCTTTCTCCTCCCTCAGTGCCAGGCATAGGCTCTCCTGAGGTCAAGCAAGAGCAGAGGATACAGGTCAGGACTGAACATGAGACAGACCTGCCTGCTCAGCTGGCCAGCTCCCATGCACAGGGATAGCCTTATGCACATGCAGGGGAGCATCTGTAATGCCCTCTTGGCAGAGCCTGGCAGCACTACAGGCCACAGATGTAAGGGAGAGTGTTGGCGTAGCAAAGGCACTGCAGCTTGGGAAGCTGGGTCTTCAACCAGTCCTGAGGAGAACCTTTAGGGCAAAGGATGCTAACAGGACTCACATACTTATGTCCTCCACAGAGCATGGCCACATGCCTGCCTGTGTGGCCTGATCTAAAGCCCATGGGAATCCCTAGAAGTCTTTCCACTGAGATCGCTGGGCACTAGATCAGAACCCCATATTACATTGTGGCAACAAGAGCCAACTGAACCTTGTTACATGGCCCAGATCTGACACACCTGTTGCTATTCCTACTCAAGTACTGAATCAAGAATCATTTCAGTCCTGTTAGTGGACCTGCACCTGTATGAAACCAGTTTCAAAGGGGAAAGGAACCAAGCTGGCTCTCCTATAGTGCCATACTGGCTGGAAGCTTGTACAGGATGGATCTTACAGGGACAGTAGACTTAGCCTGTCACTGAAGCTGCTAAGCAGCCCATAAGGCAGGTACCTTCATACAGTTGGTATCATTTTCCCCATTTCAAGGATTCAGATTTGGAAGCCAGCAGGGATCACTCTGATTACCTTATCTGATCTCCTGTATAACCCCAGTCAGAGGATTTCAGTAGGGGTGTCAGCCATAATCTATGATTGAGCTAGTGATTCCTTAAGAAGATGTCCCACCTTTATTTACAGAGTGGAAAATCCACCACAGGCTGGGGATGCTCTCCTGCTAGCCTGTCACTCTCCTTCGTAAAAACAGGCCTTGTGCATCATCTGATGAGGAGTTTTGATTCCCATTGAACAGGGGCTCCCTACTCCATCAGCCCTCACCTTCTCCTGCTTCAGACGCCCCAAGTTCTCCTCATGGGCCAGCTTCTGATTCTGAAGGGACCGCTGGGTCTCCACCTCCATCTGGGCCAGCTGCTGCTTTAGAGACTCCACATCTTGCTTCAGCCTGGTCTCCTGAAGCTCCAGCTCATGCCGTGCCTTTTCCACCTCCACTGTGAAACAAATCAGCCTTCCTTATGGGACTATGATCCTCAAGGCTCTCTCCCCAGGGGCAGAGGTGCCACACTGCTGTGACTCTACTGCATGCCCTGGTTATTGGCACTAGGTGTTAGGGTACATGGTCACTGGAGTGAGCCTATTAACTGAAGCTACATAGAGGAAGGGGGTGGCAGCAAGGTTTTCTTGGTACCTTGGAGAGCCTGCTTGGCTTCAGTTGTGCTTTGCTTCTCCACTTCCAGCAGCTCCTTTTGGGCCTCCAGCTGTGCTGCGAGCTCTTGCATTTCAAAAAGACTGTTTTCCAGCTCATCCTTCTCAGCTCTGCAACACAGTAGAAAACCATCAGGGCCAGGAAGTAAAGGTATGGCTGCCCTGGCCCCTAATGGAAGACATCAGCACATTAGTCACATCCCTGCTGGTGGGAGTAAAAAGCACCCTGCCGGGACCATGCTGAGACAGGAGGAAACTCTAAGTGAGTAGTGGTACACTGTGCAGCTGGGGCCAAGCTTCTGTCTGAAACACTGTTTGGCTGGGTGTTTTTTTTGTTTTTTTCTTTTTAAGAAATTATTCATGTTCCAAGCCAAATCAAATCCAAATCCATGAATCAGTCGAGAACCATAAGTGGCCCTACAACCAGCAAACATCCTTCACCCCCACCAGGGGCTTCAAATATTTCCAGTCTTTTGGCAGGTATCCTATGTGCAGGCCTAAGCCTGGAGGCTTGGTGTTCAGATGCCCTAAAGTTTTGCCTGCTCTCAGTCATATGGCCACAGGAACAAGTTAGGGAGAAGCTTCCCATTTCTATTAACTGGGCTTTAATTCCCAACACCTCGGTGGGTACTAAACCATGCCAGAAGAACAGTTATCCCCAGAAGCGCTTAAGGAAAACTGCCTTCATGGACCCAGATACCCAGGTAAGTTTGGCTGCGTGTGCAGAGCATGTACAGTTGCAGGAAAGGGGTGTGCTTGGAGATTCTCCTCTTGTTTTCAGTGGTGTGTGTGTTCCCAGCAGCCATCCTGTGGCAGCTACCTATGGGACTGCTTGATGTAACACTATGCAGCCAGAATGCAGTGTGGTTGCCAGTGGTCATCATATACATATGTGTGGACAGGTGAAAGGGCTGACTTGTTTCTTCCTCTGACCTCATTCAAGCTGTCAGATGCCTCTGTCTTGTGCCTTAGCTGCTGCTCATGACCAACTATCACTCTCTGCAATGGCCATGCTGATTACCATAGGCAGCCAGGTCAGCCTGACTCCCTGTGGAGAAGGGCTGTTTCTAGGCTTGTGCCATGGCAGAATGGCAACCAGAAGCTTCTGGCAGAGAGACCAGACCTACCCCTGCCACAATTCCCACCTGTCCACAAGTCAGCCCCCAGCTGGCCTCTATTGGGTTCCCAGGGATGCTGGTACCTGAGTGTGTCTGCCTCCTCCAGAAGGCCCTTCCTCTGGCGCTCCAGCACCGTGAGCTCCACAGCCAGCTGGCCCTTCTCCTTGGTGAGCTCCTCCTTCTCCTGAAGGGCACGGAGCAGGGCATTAGCCTGCGCCTCTGTCTCCTGGCGGCTCTGGGCCAGCTGCTCTCCCAGATCCTGCTTCTGGCTGCTGACCTGGGCAGACCGGGGCAAAGAGGGAGGTGGTAAAACAAGAGCAAGGGCAGTCTGGGCCCCTTGCTGCAGCCCTGGAGCCCTCGCACTGGCTTCCCCCATTGCTGGAGAAGTGGGAAAAGAGCCCCTCTGATTCAGCTGTTCCATCCCCTATGCAGGGGGGGGCCTGGGCATGCTCTGTCCCTGCTCAGCTCTCTGCTCTGCTCTGCTCTGCTCAGCTGAGCTGCTGCACCAGGAGATAATGTGCAGGGCTGGAGCAGACCACTACGTCCCCAGAGCCAGGGGAGAATCAGGGCCTGGGCTCTGCCCTGCTAAGTCCCAGTTGTGTTCCTGGCCTGCTCCTGTGCCCACTGCTCCACATTGCAAAGCCCCTCAGCATGTCAGCGATGGAGCCAGGACATCTCACCTGCCAGGGGAACCCCACCACCCAGAGCCTGCTCTCACCTGCAGCAGGTGCTCCCGCAGCTGGGCCTTGTCCCTGTGCAGCACTGCCACTTTGTCCTCCAGCCGCGCCCATCTCTCCTCCGCTACCTGGAAGCTCTGCTCCAGCCCCCTCCTTGCCACACTTGTGTGTGCCATCTCCTGTTCCTGCTGTGCCAGCTGCTCTCGCAAACTGGATCGCTCCTGCTCCAGCTCCTGCCTCCAGTCCAGCAGTGCACTCTTCTCTTCTTCCAGCTTCACCGCACCAAAAGCCAAAGAGAAGGCCAGGGAGTCAGAGGACGGCTTTTTCAGTGTTTGTGGAGCAAAGGGCAGGGGGGACCCTTGAGGGAGGGTAAGATGATCTGCCCTCATGAGTAGGGAAAAGGACCTGCCTCACTCACCCATTGCCTACCTGGCTATGTACCCTTGGTTCTTATTAGTTCAAGCTGCTCAGCTATTTAAGTGATGTGCAGAGAGGCAGCAACAGTCTGCTCAGACCTGGAGTGATGCAGCTGAGGCCTAGCCCTATCTGATAATCCTTCCTCAAGCGGGAGGCTGGACTAGGTCCCTCCCAGTCCTATGTTTCTGTGATTCTGTCTTTAGAGTCTGCTCTGATCCCTGCCCAGCCTTCTGCCCAGCCTTCCGACACTGGATGTGAATTTCAGCTCTTGACCTTCAGCTCACTTGTCTGGCCCAGGCCCCTTGGGGCAGCTTTGCTCTAACTACTGCTCTAGACTGCTGATGCCCTGGAGCTTCTACAGATCAGCACAGCTACTGGCTACATTGGGCAGGTGCCCAGGAAAGGGGCTGGCACAATGGCTGTATGCCAATGTACAGCACCAGGGGTCTCTGGTCACCGGGCAGAGGACAAGCCTGGAGACAGGGCACAAAGCTACTTTATCTCTGCCAAACATTTCAGCCCCAGCCACTGTGGCGTACTCTCTTCCAGGGGAAATTTTTAGTCATTCCAAAAGAAAAAGAGAAAAGTCCAAGTCAGAATGTGGCCCCTCACATTGAAATGTGTGCTGTAAATGGAAAAATGAAGGTGCCTGTCTGAAACAAACCCTTTCCATGTCACGTTCTCAGGGAAACCCCACTTTCTAACTGGGGCAGGGGGGCAGCAGGAGGGAGCTATTTGACCATTTTCAAATAGGTCCAGTCATATACAGCCTGACTCCCTACTACCGGGGGGAGAAAGGGAGTCTGCGTCAGCCCTCTGCAATGTTTCCTGGATGGGATAGTTTAGCCCCAACCTTAGCCCAGCCTCCTGTTGTTCTGGACCTGTGGCTCCTTCCAAGCTCATTGGACTTGGAGACGAGGGAATGGACTTTGACTGGAACAAAGGGCTGTATCTGTGGGCCATGCATGTGGAGCATCGGAGCTCTGGGAAGCCTGCCACATACAGTTGAGGTGGGTCCCGGCTTGCACAGGGTCAGCAGACCCACGTTTGAAGTCTCACTGAAGTTATAAATGTTGTTGGCATAAGAAGTGGAGCGTGGAACAGCCCTGGTCCCCCCCAATTTCAGGCCTCACTGAAATTATGAGCTCCCAGTGATTACAAGCCCTGCTGGGGTGGTGTTCACAAAACTGCAACATTTCTGGAACAGCTCAGGTTTTAGGAAGACGCAGGAAAAATGTCATGTGTTTCAGCACCTAGGGGAATCCGCTGGAGAGAGAGCATGCTGGAGAGAGAGCACTGCTCAGCTGCTCCAGAGCCATGGAGCCTCATACAACAGACGGCAGAGCCAGAAGCCCAGTCCTGGGGGAGGGCTCCTCCAGGAAGCAGCAAGACACTTTGGCAGATAGCTCCAAGGTTAAAACTCTGCCCATAGGATTAATGGTATTGCCTTTCTCCCACCCTGTGTCTGTCTTGCCAGTGCAGGTCATGAGGTCTCTGAGGCAAAGACCACTTTGTGATGTGTGCCTGCAGGGGGCAGCCCTGAGCTTATGGGGCTTTTAATGGGGTTCCCTGAGGTAATGCTAGTAACTGGCAGCAGCATGTGGTGGAACAGCCTTCTGGGAGTCTTGGGGTAGCTCCATCACCAGGTGCTGTGAGTTCTGCCTCTGCAAGCCCCTTGGGCATTGGACTGCTGGTTTGTATTTAGTGTAATTAATGGCCAAGTATTTTCTGTTTCCTGTGTTCTCTTTGAATGCTCCAGGAAGCACCTCTCCTGCCTGCAGCCCTCTGGCAGGACCAGATCCTATGTGTGCCAGATTGTGGAAGTGGACAGCAGGGTGGAAGGGAACCTTTTGCTGTGGGGTAGCTGGGGAGTAGAAAATGCTGGAGGTGAGCATTCTAGGCAACCAGTAGTCCTCTCAGAAGCAAGGAGAGGAGAGACACACTGGAGAACAGGTTTGAAAAACCCCAGCACAGGGGCTTCAGGAAATGGCAACTGGGAAGAATATGCTTAGCCAGGCATGGGAGCTGCGTGAGGAGACTGAGAGGCTCCAGGGACAGCAGCAGGAGGGAAACTGCTTCCCTCCACCCCCATGGGAATTCTTCTAGTGCAACACATCAGCCTCAGCCAAGTGCTTGTGATGGGGCATGTGGCCATGCATTTAGCACTACCTTGCAGGGATAAATGGAAACAGCTCCTGATGCTGAAGGCTAAGTGACAGTTGACTATCAGTGGGCAGGCTGCAAGGTGTGTGATGGGCAGAGGGCAAAGAGCAGGGACTGGGTAGGCTGCAGTGGGAAGTGATAGGCATAGGGACAAAGTGCAAGGGTTGGGTTGGCTGGCAAGGGTGTGATGGGCACAGGGGCAGAGCACAGCACAGAGCAAGGCCTGGGGGGGTTGTGATAAGAGGGACTGGCAGTGAGGCATATATGTGTGTATGGAAAAGGGGGGGAGACATGACAAACACAGGGACAGGGCACAAGTGATCCGAGTGCCAGAACTGACTGGAGGGGATGGGTGGGTGCAGAGAGAAAGTGACCTGTGAGGCCTATTACCTGCAGAATTGTGCGGTTGAGGCTGATCTTGTCCTGGGCCAGACCTTCCATGAGGGCTGCTGTCTTGCCCAGTGAGTCCTTCAGGTCAGAATTTTCCGACTTCATCTTGTTGAGAGCCAGCTCCAGCTCTGCACAATTGGTCTCTGCCTGCAGGAGAGAAGAGACATCTCAGCACTTGGCCAGAGCTTGGGAGTCTTCTAGCAAGGAGTGGAATATTCATATCCTGGGGCATTTGGGAGTTTCTGTTCAGCTCTTGTGCAGATGCAGAGCCCAACATGAGAACCCTCTGGAATAAGCCATTGGAAGGGCTTAGGAGATGATGAGTTCCCTGGTGGGAAGCTGTCTGGTTGGCTGTGGCAGCTGGTGATCCAGCTGAAATGCCATGCAGTCAGTGGGCCTCTGCAGCCTCTGGGCCAAACCTCTAGACCTTCTGTAAGCAAAGATCCCATCCAACTCTATCAGTAAATGCCCAGTGCCTGCTGCAGTCCTTTTTCCAAAGCAAGATGTAGCCTAATGCCACAATCAGCCCCTAGGGCTGCTGTGACTTTTTCTACTGATGGCTGTATCAAACAGGCAGCAAGGCTTTGCTCACAAGGACACTGTTATACACTCCCTGTTGCAGGGCCCACTCAAGCACATTTGAAATTCTTAGCTAAGCCAATGGCATTGCTGCATCAAGAATTCTTGCCTGGGGACCTAAGAGGGCAAGATGCAAGTATCCCGTCCACCCCTGTAATTCATGATGAGACAGACAGGATCAGTGTGCCAGAAGGGATGGCCTCTGGAGCTCACCTCCCCAGTACTACTCAGTGCTATCAGTTACACCTGCCCAACCTGATGCTGGAGCCCCGTGTTGCACTTGCTATCCTGCAGCCAGTTGAGCAATGCCTGCTGAATCTCTGCATGGATCACACTGTGTTTCAGCCACTGTAAAGCAAGTCTGGAGCCCTGCATGACATTACTCATGTGGGGTGGGGTAATGTGTCAGTGCTATTATGGCTTTAATATCCTATCCCACCCAGTCTATTCTCAGCTCACTGCCATTCACTTCCCAGGATTTACTGGAAGAATGAACATGTTGCTCAGTGAGGAAGAGATCAATTCTGGCCTGGTTTACTTTTGTCTGGGAAATAACAGGTTGGTCAGGCTGGTCAAAGATGGAGCTGAAGAGGCCTAGCCTGGGTTTTTCCCTGCTGCAGGGCAGTGCCATTGCTATGTCTCAACCAGCAGTACGGTGAGAAAAAGTAAGCCTCCACAAATGTTGCCGGGCTGAAGGCTGGGCATCTTCAGCTCTAGATACAACTTTCTCTGCTGATTCTGCTGGTCTCCAAGAAAAAATGTAGTTTTGGGACCCAACTTCACGCCTGTTGTCTTCAATGGACATTGGGTCGTGGCTGGGAGGATGGGTGTGTGGGGTGGGGGAAGCATGTTATTTCCAAGAAAGGAAATGAGCTTTTAAGGCATTTTCTATTGTGAAATAGCAGCTCTTGATGATGGCCTGCCAAACTCTGGCAGCTCACCCATCACACTTCAAGCCTCCACGCAGGCCCCTGTGCTCCTGGCACTGATAGATGTGTGAGAAGTAAATGCAGCTTGGCAAGGGCTGGGTGTCCCAGGAGAGTCATCAGGCTGACTCAGCTGGTGTCACTTTGGCCTTCAGGATAGAGTGTGGGAAGGAGTTTCAAAAGAGCATAAGTGACGCAGGAGCACAAACCCCAGTGAAATCAGTGTGGCTGGCAACCTATATCCAGGAGGTGCTTTGGGAAACTCTAACCCTGCTGACTCAAATCTCCAGCTTATAGTTTCATAGTAGCTAGGGTCAGGAGGGACCTGAACAGATCATCTAGTCTTACCCCCTGCCACAGGCAGGAATGAATGCTGGCTTCACAAGACCCCAGACAGGTGATCGTCCAACCTCCTCTTGAGTTTGCCCAAGGTAGGGGCGAGGACCACCTCCCCGGGAAGCTGGTTCCAGATTTTGGCCACCCTAACTGTAAAATATTGCCTTCTGATCTCTAACCTAAACCTATTCTCCATCAGCTTATGACCATTGTTCCTCGTCACCCCAAGTGGTGCTGGGAGAAAAGAGCTCTGCCTATTTGCTGTTGATCCCCCACTGATGAGCTTGTAGGCAGCCACCAGGTCCCCCCTCAGCCTCCTCTTGCTGAGGCTGAACAGGTTCAGGTCCTTCAGTCTCTCCTCGTAGGGCCTGTCCTGCTGCCCTCTCACCAAGCGGGTGGCCCTCTTCTGAACCCTCTCCAGGCTGGCCACATCCCTTTTGAAGTGCGGCACCCAGTACTGGACACAGTAGTCCAACTGCGGCCTGACCAAAGTCACACAGAGGGGGAGGATCACTTCTCTGGACTGGCTTGAGACGCACCTTTGGATGCATGACAAGGTATGGCTGGCCTTGCTGGCTGCAGTCTGGCATTGGCAGCTCATGTTCATCTTGGAGTCAATAATGACTCTGAGATCCCTTTCTGCCTCTGTGCTTTCAAGAAGGGGACTCCCCAGCCTGTTTGCATGCTGTGGATTCCTTCTCCCAAGGTGCAGGACCCTGCATTTGTCTATGTTGAACCCCATCCTATTTTCATCTGCCCACTTTTGTAGTCTGTCTAAATCTAGTTGCAGTCTCTCTCTCCCTTCAAGTGTGTCCACCTCGCCCCACATCTTAGTGTCATCAGCAAACTTGGACAGCGTGCTTTCCACCCCCTCATCCAAGTCGCTGATGAAGATGTTAAACAGTGTGGGCCCGAGGACTGAGCCCTGGGGTACCCTATTGGTCACATCTCGCCAGGTTGAGTACAACCCGTCCGCCACTACTCTCTTGATCTTGGATATGTGATTACTATGTGGGTAGTTCAGATCCAGGGTAAGGTGTCACTATCCCCAAACAATGCTAAAGAAAAGAGGGAGGAAACAGCATCCTCCAGCAATGGAGATAACTCGCGCTGACAGGCTGCTGTTGCCTCTTTCCACCCTCCTGCCTCTCTCCTGGTTGTTCCATTTGACTAAATGGCCTCTTCTTGGCATTAGTGTTTAGTACTTCACTTCTAAAACACACTAGGAAATGCAAAGCATGGATATTAAATTCTGTTCTACCAGGAAAGGGGATGAAGTGAGAAGAGAAGGCATGAATAGGAAAACACTAGGAAAAAGAGAAGGAATGCCAGCAGCAAGAGGTCTGTCTGAGCCTTGAGGCCCATTAGGGAGCAGATCACAGCATGTTCCTTGGAGACTTACTTTAGAGAGTGCACTGCTTAAGCCTTCCTTTTCACTCTCCAGCACTTCCTTCTCCAGTGTGGCCTGGTTCAAGGATTCCTTTACCATCACCAATTCCTTCTTCAAGGCTGAGGTCTTCTCCTCTAGCTGTTCTAAAGATCTTTGCCTGCAGGAATTATACAAATGGGAGAAACATGAATAAGGTAAAGTGTAGGGGTTTAATCCTCTGGGCCCAGACATATGGCATCTTTACACTGGCATAAGCTTCCTTTACCCCAGTGTAAAAAAAAAAATAGAGCTCTACACCAATATAACTTACTAGAATTGTGTGCAGAGCTACCGTGGGGCAAAACTGCTTAAAAAGGTACTGGTGAAAGTTACCCTGGTGTATGTTATGCATACACAGCTATCCTGGGATAGTTATTTGCTCGGTGCAAACAGACTGTTACCTGCTCCTACGTCACCCAGTGTTGAGGCAGCAACCAGGCCAGGACAACAGGTCCCTTGCTTCTCTAAATCCCAGTGTAGTTCATGCCAGATGTAAACTACACCAGTGTTAAGGTGTCCTGTGTCCACACTGTGCTAGCTGCCTCCATGTATAGTCATTGACACCAGTACAATGTGAGTTCAGAATGGGGCTTATGCTCCCTTGGCCAAGGTACAGGGCAATAAACAACTGGGTTTCCCCATGCATGATCTCAGCTTCATGTCACACTGCCATCCTTTCTTAGTTAGGCAGGGTGGAAGGGAACTTGTACTCCCAGGTCTCAAACTGCTAAGCCTGTTTGACAGCATGCAGCTGGAGGTGTTATTTGTTGCTTAGGACATGGATCAGGGCTATTCTGCTGTGGAGACAACCCCTGCTTTTTCCAGGTAGCATGATGAGCATGGAATGAGAACGCTGTTCTGGCACTGTTGCCCTCATACATGTGTTACTGGATCAGGACCCCACTGGACCCCACCTCCCCTGGGATTGCAGCACTGCAGATGGGATATGGGCATAGGGGAGGGGAATTCCAAGGACAACTCCTCACCCTCGCTCCAGTTCCTTCCTTGATCGCTCCCGTTCCTTGGCCAGATCCTCCTTCTGCTCCTCCATGATGTTTCGCTGCCTCTGCAGTTCCACATTCACTGTCTTCAGCTTCTCCACTTCCAGCCAGGAGGAGTCCACCTGCTCACTCAGACCTCCAACTGTCATCTCCAAGGTCTCCTTCTTCCTGAGAAGGCCAGAAAAATATGTATGGACCTATTTGGCCTTGGTGCCGTGTAATCCACATTGTTCCCTCAAGTGGTTGGACTATGTATGGATCAAGAGGCTCTTGACTCCTTCCAGGCTCACGGAGTGAGCTCTTCAGCTTAAGCAGCAGGAGTTTGTGGATCTAGATTCAGGCTCATTCCTGAGTGACAATGACTGAAATGTCACGGCATCCAGCACACACAGGTCCCAGCACAGGAGAAAGAGTGTTGCAGCACAAAGGCCAGAAGTGTCCCCTCAGAAGAAGGAGTCCCAGCAGAGCTTCAGCTATACCAAAACCCAGCCCCAGCGAGGAGTCATGGCCAGCAGGAACAAAGAACATAAACATTCTGGTGATCTTGGTTTAATATTTCAACATTGCTGAGGACCTAAAAAAGAGTTTCTAGAAAGGGCAACTCTGAAATGTCAATGGTTCAGGCAGTTTGTTCTTTCCATATGGAGGCTCCATGGCATAACTGCCTGGGGCTTTCCCACACAGGCTGGTGAGCAGAGCACAGGTGGGTAGTAGTGTCTATGAGAGCCCAACATTTGGTGCAGTCACATCTGGAGTCCACAGCCCCAGGACAGGTTGCCCCTCAGACTGCTGAGGTGAACAGAAAACCAGACTGCATGTTCCTCTGTCTGTCTAGCCCCTGGTACCCTCCTATATGCACCATAGTGTCTTGCTACCCATATCTTGTTCATATGGAGAGCTGGTCAAAAATGGAAGCTGAGAAGTGGGCTTGACAAATATTTGTGACATTTTCCTTTTCTAGAGAAATAAGACAAACTCTGAAATCTGTCCTGGTTTTTGAAAAAGGAAACTGAGGTTTTCTTTTTGAGATTTTTTTCCTCATCTCATTTTCCTTTTTCCCTATCTTTTTAATGAATAAGGGGAGGGGGGAAAGAAAAACAGGGGAGAGAAAATGGGAGAAAAAACATCTTTAAAAGTTTATCAAATTTCATTTTTCATCCCAAAAATAAAAAATCACTATGAATGTACATCTCTTGGGGAAGGAGGGGAGGGAGACTGTCAGTAAAAAGATTTGGAATGAAAAATGCTGCCCAGCTCTGTCAAAACATCACCACAAGCTCTGATCGAGGGAGGTCAAGAAGCTGGAGATTGGTGGGATGGGCAGTCCCTCTCACTCGGGCTGAGACCTCAGGGGTTGAGTGCTGTAGGGACTCTCACCTGACACAGAACTATAGAGCAATACCTTGCCCAGCACGGCTTGGCATGTTTTTGAGCTTGAGGGAGTGACTCTGGCCTGAGGGACTTCACTCCAGGGCATGGTGGAACTCTGCTGCCATGCTCACCTGCCAAGAATCTCTGCAGAGGCTTTGTAGTGCTGCAGATCCCTTCTGCAGTCTTCTAGGGCTCCTGTCAGCTCCTCCTGCTCCTGCCTCTGCTCCTGCAGTCGTTGCTCTGCCACCTGTGCCTCTTGTTGGCAGTCGAACAGCTGCTTCCTGACAGCCCCTAGCATGTCCCGGGCAGACTCCAGCTGTAAACGCAGCTCCTGGCCAGACAGAGAGAAATAAATGTGGTACAAAATGCAAGTGCATGTCATACCCTGCTAACCTGCCACAGAGGGCCAGAGCTGCTGAGGGGGAAGAGGGATGCAGTGACTTTGCATGCCCATGGGTGCTAGGTAGGACCACATCCAAAAGAGACCTGTGGATCATAATTGACCATAAAAGGAATATGAGCCACCAGTGTGATGCTACAGTCAGCAGAACAAACAATATGCTGGTATGCATCAACCAATGCATCTCAAACTAAACTAAGGAAGTTATTCTCCTGCTCTACTTGGCATTGGTGAGGCTGCAGCTGGAGTACTGAGTCCAGTTCTGGGCACCACACTTCAAGAAGGATGTGAAGAAGCTTGAGAAATTCCAAAGAAGAGCCACTCAGATGATTAGAGGCCTGAAGAGCAATCCATATGAGGAAAGGCTTACAGATATGGGACTGTTCAGCCTAAAAAAGAGAAAACTTTGGGGGGATTTGGTGGCAACTTATAAATATATCAGGGGAGAGCATCAGGGGATAGGCAAACAACTATTCACCAAAGCACCCCAGGGGAAAACCAGTAGCAATGGTCATCCACTCCTAGAAGAAGTTTTCAGACTGGATATAAGGAAAAAATTCTTTATGGTTTGTGTGACCAGACTCTGGAACAGACTCCCAATGGGGGTGGTGCAGGCACCTACCCTGGAGATCTTTAAAAGGAGACTGGATGTATACCTTGATGGAGTTATTTGACCCCAACAGTCTTTCCTACGCAGAGCAGGGGGACTGGACCCAATGATCTCATGAGGTCCCTTCCAGTCCTAAACTTCTGTGAATCTGCTGCCTGTGGCTCTGCCCCCAGACTGAGCTAATAGCTGGGGCTCTTCCCCTCTGAGGGATGTCTAGAAGCCTACTGCAAACCTGGGACACTATTGATGCTCAAACAATGAGCTACATTGAAGGTCTTCTCATTAGGGCATTCTGAGAGTTGCTGTCAGCATTACTGAATTCCCACAGATCCCTGCCAATTCCAACTCCTGCCCTACCAGGCCCAGCACTCAGACCACTGTCCTTCTGTCTTAGGAAGCTGAAACACTGGCTGAGTGCTTCCCAGCCACCAAGGGATGGGGGCTGAACTTCTGACTCATGACCTCCATGTAGTAACACT
This sequence comes from Alligator mississippiensis, assembly GCF_030867095.1. Taxonomy (NCBI): domain Eukaryota; kingdom Metazoa; phylum Chordata; order Crocodylia; family Alligatoridae; genus Alligator; species Alligator mississippiensis. The sequence goes on along the minus strand of NC_081830.1, from coordinate 38,377,745 downwards.
GAGCACTTGCACTGGGGTAGACAGCCCTGCTGGGAGTTTTCAGAACAAGCTCCAAAACAACAGGCCTGGGCATGCACATCAGAGGCTTATGCAGTTTGCTGGTCTCCCACCACCTCTGCTGGTGACAGGACCCTCATGTTGGGTAGCTGTAAGTATGGCCTCTGGTCTACTTCAGCTGAAACCTTCTTGCCCCTCTCCCCAGAGCTGCAATGTCCTGGGTCTGGCCTTTCCTTCCCCTTCTTTGTTTCATGCTCTCTCCTTTGGACTGTTCCTTGTCTTCTCTCCCAGTTCACCCTGTTAGCCTGTCAGGTCTGCTTTATACAGCCTCAGAGGAGGACAACCCCATGCTCTCCATTTCCTGGGAGGGGAACTAGGGTACAGGGAAGGGAAACAATATATCCCATGTCACCCAGCAGGCAAGTGGCAGAGCCAGCAATGGAAGTCAGGTCTCCTGGGTCTCCACCTCACCCTACTCAGCTACAGCTGAGCAATTCATGTAGTGCAGTATGTGCGTGTGTGGCTTGCTTTTCTTCTGATGGTAGATCCTGCTCCCCACCCCCATGGCTGGCATAGTACCAAACAGGCTGGCTGCGCCTGTGCTCTGCAGACCCTGTGACATGCAATGCTCAGCTGGAGGAGGGGCCATCACTTTGCTCCCCAGGGAAATCTGCCCCTTGGAGGTCAGCCCTGCTCCGAACCAGTGGGAGCACCAGGGGCTTCAGGCCCTTACCTGCTCACGCTGCTGCCGCTTCTGAAGGGCACCCTGCACGGCCTGCAGGACTGTGTCCTGGCGCAATGGGGAGGACACATGGGATGGCGATACCCGCCGGCGATGTGGGGAGCTGGAGTGCAAAGGGGAGCGTGGTCTGCCAAGGTCTTCTTCGACCATTACCCTTAAGCTGCCCGGTGAGAGGGGTCCTGCACTCTCTGCATCAGCCAGAGCCAGCTAGGGAGAGAATCCAGTGAGCAAAGGCAGTGCTTCCCAAATATGGCAACCACCAGCAGCCTCCTCTGCTCCTCTGACGCTATAGGCACTAACATGACTGCCTCAGGCCTTGTCTGCATGGTGAATTTACCCTGATCCAGCACTGTGCCCTCAGCTCCACTGTCTTGATTCATACGCCCTTCCCCCTAAACAGCCCCACTGCTATCTCAGGGTCTGATGCACAGATCTGCCAAGCACCTCCATGTCTGCTTGCCTGCCTTGGGCAGGGGAGAGGTCTAGCAGTGATCAGTGAGGTGCACCACTTGACATGCACAAGGTCACTGCATATATTATCATACCAGCCCTGCACTCTAACTTTTGGGTCCCCCTGTCCACCTGCCAGGTTTCTACAGATTGCTCTTTCAGCTGAGACTGCCCCCCATGCAGGGGTTTCAGTCTAATGAACCCAATCCAATTAAGTATTCTAGCCCTACTGCAATCAGTGGGAGTTCCACACATGCTCAGAGATGTTCTTTATTGAATCAGGGCCTCTGCTGACAAAAACAAATGACCCCAATAGGAAGGCAACTGACAACAATAAAAGTGAGAAGAGCAGTGGCAGGGCTGCATGCCTACATTTTTTTTATAGCGGCACCAGTTGAGTACCAACTGGCACACGCTGATTAACTTCTCATTGACACAAGCCTTATAAGAACAACATGTCCCATAAAAGCAACCTAGACTTTCTCAGCCCTGCCACACTCCATTCTGTGACACACTCGCTCTTAACTCTCACACAGGAAAAGATCTTCTACGACTAACATTCTTGTTTGTTTTCTGTATAGTTAGTTGTCAAGTTCCCACTATCAAGCTGTATGGCATAAATTACCACATTAAAGCTATTACCAAGTGAGAGGCATCTTCCTAAGAGCCTCTGACTGGATTCTGTTGTCTGTCTGATTTATATAGCCCTCATTACCATGGTGCCTCACAATTTAAATGTGTTTATCTTTATGATGCCCCTGGAAGTTAGGCAGGGCTATAATTCTCAGTTTACAGCTTGAGATGTGAGACACTGGGTGCATCTACATGTGTGCCCAACTGCACAGTTGTTATTGCACAGTTATTTTGTATTTACTTTAGCAAGTACTAAATGACTGCTCAATAACTGACATTACTGCACAGCCCTGGCAGCGCAAGGGTTGTTTCTGACCCTACTATGCAGTAGTTTGTTGCTACTGCATAGTAGCTCATTGCTACTACGCAGTAATGTTGGCATCATGGTTAGTGCCCACTGATGCTATGTTGCCAAAGTGATGAGCTACATCGCCACAGCTTGTTGCTATAGCGACATAGCATCTTGTGTAGATGCACCCACAGAGCAGCTAAGTGACTAGACCAAGGTCACACGGGCAGTCTGAGTCACAGATCCATGCCCTAGTTCTCTAACCACAAACTTATTCCTCCTCTCTACTAGGGAGCACACCTGAGTGATGCTGTTCAAGATTCGTTGAAGCGATTCACTTTCGCCTTTCAGGTCCTTCACCTCCAGCAGGTCTCCAGTTTTAGCAGCTTCCTACATTCAAAGATAAGTGCTTTCTTAGTGATGAACATGAGGAAAGATCAGAGAAAGTGTGTGTGTGTGTGTGTGTGTGTGTGTCAGTGGGTGACTGAGGGACTGACTGAGAGAGAGGAGTTTCTGGATTCGTGTACCAGTTTCTGAATATCCAATTTTAGGGCAGAGATGGTCTTCTCTTTCTTTGCATTCTTGTCTTTAAGTTCCTCTGCCAAAACACTCAGCTCTGTTATCCTGAAAGACACAAGCCAGGCACAGACAGCAGGTTCATCAGGAGGAAGACAGGACCAGGGATTAGTGGATGAGGAAACATTTCCTGAACACCCTTCAGGACCTTTGAGGAAAGTACAAAGGAAGAACAAGTCTTGATGGTACCAGGGGAGCGCTATACGCACACTCTGGCTGTGAGGAGCCAGATGACACAGACACCTGATACACTGCATTTCAAAGGTGCTGACCGTATAGAAACGGGGCCCAAAGCCAGGAGGGGGAGAGGGTGGGACAAGGAGCCTGACAGTAGGGAAATGAGTCACGGACTTGCAGCTCTTGTAAACAGCAGTCTTCTGGGCCTTGGCTTGCTATTTGCAGGGTAATGCTTTCATCATTCCCAGAAATAACGTGCAATGATGTGATAAATCCTTTGTGGGGTTCCCAGACTTATTTTTCTAGCCAGTTCTTCAGACTCAGAGCAGCCACAGATGAGGAATGGGCTGCTACTATCATCCTCCCTGCTCTTTCTCTGTGCAAGGGAACCTGGGGCTGCCTGGATGAGGGCAGGAGGGGAATTTGGATGCCAAGAGCCCAAGTCTGCACTTTGTTGGAGGTGGGTCCCACCCAGGCAGGGGGGTTGACTGCAGGAGTCTCCAGTCTGGGCTATGGGTCTCCAGTGGCCTATGGGTCTCCAGTCTGAGTCCTTCCCACTTAGATCTGTCCAAGTTCCCAGTCCTGACCCATCTACTACTCACTTCTCTGGCTCCCCAGTCAGAAGAGGTCTCTGCCTCCGGGTCACTTGTGGCTTTTGGTTCTGTGCTATGGATTTGGCGTGTTTGAGGCCTCTCAGAAAATACTTTCAGGGGTTTCATCTTTTTGCGGCTGTCTCCTTCTGAGCTGGAATTGATAGCTTTATTCATCCACAACAAGCTGGGCAAGACAGTGGAGCCCAAAGTCCATCTCAGAGCCCCAGAACATCCCAACCCGGGAGGTGATGAGACAACAGCTTTTCATTAATCCCCCACAATGGATCTTAAGGCTTACATGATGGGTACAGTGAAGGGCACATCTGAGCAGCCACAGACTGGCCAACAATATCACCACACCATCCAGAATGTGGCCTGTGCCACTCCTGGCACCCTTGCTCCACCTGACCAGGACACCATCCACAGCACAGAGAGCTGCATTGGAGGTTTCTTGCTTAATTTTGGTTTAAATTGAAAGTACAGCTCACTATATACGTTCAGTTGTGGACTGACCCACAGTGCACCAGTTTGGACCCACAATGCTCCTTCAATTTTGGCTCAGTACTGTTTTCATGAAGTAGGAGGAGTTTTGCTTTTTATGCTCAGACTCTCAGGTGGTATAAATCAGTATAATCCACTTAGTATCTCTGGCTTCACACTAGCTGGGCCTTTGGTTTTACAGGAATTATGCCAATTTACCTCAGTTGACAAGAAAGCTCTTCATGTCCTTTGACCCCAAAGGCAAAGTCAGGGACATGGTGCCTGGCCCCTGTTGGAGGCATCAGGCTACCAGCTTTGGTGACCTTTCCACAGATCATCCTGTTGCCTCACTAGGCTTGCTGTCATTTTCACCTGGAGTTCAGCTCTACTTTTTCTCCATCCCAGCGGCTCTGGAGCTGGATCATCTCCCGGACCTTCTCCCGGAGCTGCTGCTCCAGCCGTGCCCCCTGCAATGCCTGTTTCTCCAGTGAGCAGGCAGCACTGTTCTCAGACAGGCGCAGATTTGAGTCCAGGTTCAGGCAGGCAGTCTGGAGGCGGCGTGCAGTCCTTGCCATGTCCATCTTGGCCTCAGTCAGGCCTCTGGCAATGAGAAATTCCCTTGCGTGAAAAGCCACACTGAAATCCCTGCAGTTTTACCCAGCAACATTTCAAAGCCCTCCTGGTGCTCCCAGCCCCCGGCTGCCTTAGTTTCCTCCCCACAAAGCCTGCTGTGCCACCAGGACACTAGCTATGGCAGCCTCCTCCAAGCTGCCATCATCAGCCCCATACCACAGAATCATTTATTCTCCTTTATAAATCCATGCCTTCTTTGGGGATCCTGATCCTCCCTGTGGTGGAGGGTGTAGTTACTGCAGAGACCTGTCCAAGTGAGCACATGCCCCTTCTGACTCCTCCAGCAGAAACCAGAAGATCAAGGAACCCTCTACCTGCATGGAACTAATGCTGCTGTGATTAGCCAACACATTTCTAGCCAAAGCCCAGGCCAGATTTGTGTCCCCACTAAAATGGACTCCAAATAGGACCATGGTACTGGGAGGCTGAGCTCTCTGAGCTCAGTGCATGCAGACCTCTCTGACAAAGGGCCTTCAGAAGGTCTCTCCAAGTAGCCTCTGATGCAGGTAGTACCCACCTCTCTGCCGTCGTCTGCAGCTCTGCAAAATTGCTGCGCAATGTGGCTGCCTGGCGCCAGAGTAGGAGGATTCCGCTGTGCTCATGGCTCAGGTATGTGCCGTAGCTCTGAGAAAGCAAGAGCAGGATGTGACCAGTGGACGGAGGCCAGCAGGAAGCCCAAGGGGAATGCAAAAATAAAAGTCCCTGTGAAATGGTCTGTAGAGATACCCAGCCCCCTTTCCTGAGGTGAAACAGCTAATTCAGACCCTGGCTAAGTGTGAGAGTAGATTAAATTTTTCCCACCTCCCACAGCAATACTCTTCAACTGACACATCACTGCCCATTCTCCCAGCAACCCCCAGTCTTTCTGCCATTCCTTACCATCCTTTTTGGTTCTGACTGAGCTAAGTAACACTGTGTCATCTACAGATATCATGTGCCCCATTCAAGTCATTCCTAAAGACGTTTAGATGGAACCCTGAGGCCTCAGTTGCTGACCCCCTAACAGGTGCTGTTTTGGCCCTCCCAGCTGTTGCTTAAAATCTCAGGACACTAGGAGGGAACATGACAATAAAGGGTCAGATGCCCAACTGGTGCAAATCAGTGTAAATGCCTTGGTGTCAATGGGCAAGGTTGCCAGTCAGTGCCAACTGGCGTAACCCCATTGGTGTCAGTGGGCCAGCGTCCCCACTGGTGTGAATCCACCTGGCTCCATTGCAACCAACAATAAAACAGGCTATGAAGGGGAGGGATTTACCTCTCTGCTGTGGCACCACTGGGACTCCTTCCGCTCCAGCTCGCCTTTCAGCCAGTGCACATCTGCCATCGCCCTCTCCAGCTCTCCTGCCAGCCGCTGGTTGGAGGATTTCATCTGGTCCAGCTGTTCCCGCAGCAAGGTGTTCAGCTGGGAGAGGCTGGTGCTCCTAGGAGGCAAATGATCCAGACACTAGTATTCCCATCTGTCCCAGTCCCTGTGCTAGGCAGTAGCCAGCCTTGGGCTCTTCACACTGCTCCAGCAATGCCCTTGGAACCCCTCTCTGCCTTGGCTCTCCTTGGGACACCCCAAGATTGGCTCTCAGTCTCCAAGCTTCCCTCCTCTTGAATTTACCCTACCCCTGACAATCAAAGAGAGAATCTGGTCTCCTGGTTTGGATTCTGTGAAATCCACTCACCAGAGTGGAGATTGTAGTGGTCTGGGGCACAGCTGTGAAGTCTTCCAACCCCTGCACTAAATATAGTGCTTGTGGTACTTCCTGTGAATTCAGCCTGACAGCCAGCGAGGCCAGTGGACACCAGGCACCAAGAACACCGAGCAATACTATAGAGTGCTGCAATGTTCAAAGCACTGTCTGAACATCAACACCCAGTGCTTGAGGTAGGAAATGAGCAGCCCCATTTATTTACACTTATTAACTCTTTTGGGCTACAACCAAACCACATGCATGGGTCCAGGCACGTATGGAAAAAAAATTACACCACCAGGATAATGAAAAGGAGAGTCCACAGCTCAAATAATAACCTGCCGTTAGGGCCCCCGGCTTACATCAGGAAGCTGCATCCCAACTGTCTGCATCTGTAGATGTGATGGCCAGAGTAGACTGTTGTGATTATCTGTTTTGACCTCCCGCAGACCCAGGCTATGGGATTTCACCCAGGGATTCCTGCCCCAAGCCCACTCCTGTCTCTTTGATGAGCTACAACCTGTTGTTGGAAAGAGACAGCCTCTTCCCCCAGGACCTGGGAAAGGATGCCAGCCTTGCTGCAGGCCTGAGAGGCTCACAACCCCAGAGGACCATGGAGAAAGCACATTCCAGAAGTGAGGGCTAGATTCTTAGCTAGCAGCTCCCCACCAGGTAAGCTCCACCGGGAGCAATCCTGCACATCCCAAGTGCGGCAGCACAGTGTGAGAAGCTGCAAGCCAATGCCCTGGAGTCCTGCCAGATACCTGTAGGCAGCCAGTGCAGGGCACAGGGCACATACCTGCTCCCATTCTGTATCCACAAGGCCTAGAAGTGGTGAGGATGCTCAGGGAGATGTCCCAGCAGGCCAGCACCCATGCTCCAAACCTGGGTTTCTGGTGCGCGCAAGAGGGATCATGGGTTTGTGGGGGACAGATATGTGGTGAGTGGGAGTGGGTAGGCAGGGCCTATCACTTCAGCAGCACAACTGAGGCCCCAGTTTGTGGACATGGGGTATGTACAGCCTGGATGGGTCACACAAAATGGCCATCATTTCATTTGCCCTTTGGCTCTTTGTAGGGCAGCAGAAGGGTGAAAGCAGGCAAAAGCACCTATTGGCCACGTGCAGCACCTTGGTGAAAGGCTGAGAACCAAGGGTTCAGCAGAGAAATCAAAGCCCGTGCCCAATATCACGTGCCTGGGATCTGGAACTGGAAACTGGAAACAGGCTGTACACCTGGTTACCAAAGCTGGGCTTATGGCTGTGAAGTTTTGAGGGCTGCTAATAGGATACAGAGCCTGTTGCCTTCGGGTGACTGGTTCAAAACTGGCTCAGGCTTGAATCAACTGCACATTGTTACCATCTGATGGCAAGTTACATCCAATTATGGGCAATGTTCCAGTGTTGTGTCACCTCCTTCCCCTCCTAGTGAGAGGGATGACAAGAGCCAGCCTGTGGTGCCCTGGGGACCGCAGACTCACCTCTGCTGCTCTTCCTCCAGGCGGGTCAGGGTGCTCTCCAAGTCGGTGCTATAGTCATGCTCTGAGTGGCACAGGAGGGATGTTGTAGACTCCAGCCGTGTCTGCAAATGGGAGAAAAGAGAGGAACAGTCAGGTAAGTTGAGCATATTTCCGAAGAGGCAGGACAGCCCCAAGGAGACAGGAAACTTCACACAGGATGGGCAGAACAATTGACTAATGGGCATAAACTGACAGATACATGGAAAATAACTGGCATTTTTGACCACCAAAGACCACTCCATGGAGCACAGAAATGGGCCAGGTCTGGTCCTTATATAGCCAAGGGCTTTTCTAGCAGACTGTGTCTGACATGGGTTGGAGCAGTACTGTACTTGGAAACCTACTGGACCACTGTGGATAGTTTGCTACTAGGGCTTCAGGGAGAAGGCAGAACAACTTACACAGGGTTCTTTTCTCCCTAAAGATGCAAGTAGTCCCAGTTCCAGAGGGCCAGATCCTCAGCACTTCCCTAGACAAATCAGCAAAGCTAAGCCAATTTACATTTGGGGGGAATTTGGCCCAGGACACCCTATGTGGGTAGAGTAGCACCTCAGTTTGCTCTCAGAGCTGTCATTGGGAACTAAAGCTGTCAGGTTACCTGGGCACTGGAGCTTATTCCTCACTTTCCAACAGGGAGGACAGACCAGTTCCAACCCCCAATCTGCCAGGGGCCTGTGTATGCACTGGCCACTACAGATCTTTGCTGCTCTCCCTTTCCTCCCTGCAGAAAAGACCAGACACCAAAACAGAGCTGAGAACAGCCCCATCCCGCAGTGCCCCCTTTGGGGAACAGTGAGCTGAGTCACAGAGTCCAGTGTTCTCACTGCATGCTTTCTTCCATGCATTACCACTCCTTTCTCCTCTGGATCCCAAGTGCTGTATCCCACATGACTTTTAAACTCTGCTGAAGCCCCCTCATCACCTGTTCTGCATGGCCATGAGATGCTGGAGCTGTTTGCTCAGAGTGCTTTGCAAACTGAAGTGACCAGCTGCCTATGAGAGCCATGTGTTATACAACACAACCAGGCTACTTGGAAGGCCAAATAGAACCATTTCAATTATATGCACTTTTATTAACAGAAGAATACACAGTGGTCTATTTGCAACAGTTATTTTGCGAGGTTAGGCAGACTGCCAAAGCAATGCTGCAATTAAGCACTCAGGGCATGATGGGATACTAATACGTAAATTGCTCACAAAGTCAAGAGTAAAAGCATTGCATGCCTCATTGTATGATGCCTCAACCTTGCCAGGATAACAAAATCTGTACTGACCAGATGTTTTTGATGCTCAGATTCAGATGTTTTCTCCAGCAGCTGCTGCTGTAGGTCCCCGCATCTTTTCTTGTACTGAAGAACCTAGGCCGAGAAACAAAAAAGGGTGATGGGAAATGGGGGAAGGGGCAAGAAGGGAGTTAGGAAAAGAGAATGAAAAAAGAAGACAAGCAGGAGAAAAGAGAAGGGAGAGAGAAACCCGAATCACTGAAGGCATACATCAGTGGTAAAACTGCCAAAGTCACTCCATAGGGCTTAGGTTCCTAAAGAACATGGAGTTTTGAATGTTTTCCCCCACAGGCTTCCTCTCTATCGGTGCCAGTATAGATGATAAAGTGGCAGATCTGATGCCCACTGAAGTCAACAGGACTCTTCCCACTGACTGTCCTTGGCCTTGGATAAGGCCCCTAGTAAAACATGTAGCTGGCCCCCAGCAGATGCAAGCAGCAGCTTGGGATGATCCAGACCCTCTTTATGAGCCTCCAGGTGTGGCATAAACTGCCATGCCTTTGTATTGGTGGCCTAGCTGTTGTTGCCTTGCAAACACTCTGTTGTGACAGAAATATACATTCTTGTGCTCCTTCATCTTACAGTGCCCACAGGGCTGAGAAGAATCATCCCTCCTGTTGTGCAGGGCTTTGGACAAGGACATCCTCCTCTTTCATTTGCTTGGCCAAACAGGATGCCAGGCAAACTCAGTCTGTCCAACAAGTCAGGAACCATACACAGTCAGGGGGGCTCTGTTAGTGTTGCTATTCAGGGACAGCACCCTGCAGGCAGCCTGCCTCCCACTGCTGCAGAGGATCAGATGTCAGCGCTCTGCCTGACATGTGCCAGTGGCTGAGATCAGACTAGGAACAGATCATGCCTTGTGGCACATGGAGGGCCCAAATCCTCAGCAGGAGTCAGTTAGTGCAGTCCCACTGGTGTCAGGGCAGTTACCCTGAGCCACACCAGCTTGCTGAGGAAAGGCTGGTGCCTCCCCCTGGCCCCTGCCCTTGGTGAAACTCATATGGGAAGGGCTCCCACCTTGTTTTGCAGCTTCTGGACCAGCTGGGCCTGGCGCTGCTGCCCGTCCTGGTAGGCCTGCAGCTTGCGCCTGTAGGCCTTCTCATCATTCTCAAATTTCCGCCTCAGCTCTGCAAGTGCGGGGCTGCCATCCCCCTCACGCTGGGCTGCTTCCACGTGCAGTGCCCTCTCCAGCTGGAAAAACAGAGCCCCCCCAACCCCAATATCTAAGCAGCAGAGCAAGGGGGCACCGAGGAGCTGCTGCAGGACAGAGGGACCTAGGCAGATGCTAAATGAGGGTGGGAGCACATGGGATGACTACAGGCTGCAGCCAAACTGATTTCATCGATTTCATAGACATTAGGGCTGGAAGGGACCTCATGAGATCATTGGGTCCATCCCCCTGCCCCAGGGGCAGGAAGTCAGCTGGGGTCAGATCACCTCAGCAAGTTAAGCATCCAAGCATTTCTTAAAGGTATCCAGAGTAGGTGCTTGCACCACCTCTGGGGGGAGTCTTTTCCAGATTCTGGAGACTTGGACAGTAAAGAAGTTTTTCCTTATATCTAAAATGGTCTTCCAGCATCTTGTGACCATTAGACCTTGTCTTCCCTTGGAGTGCCCTGGTGAACAGATGTTCTCCCAGTTCCTGATGCACACCCCTTGTATACTTAAAGACTGCCACCAAGTCACCCCTGAGCCTTTGCTTCTCCAGGCTGAAGAGTCCCATGCCCCACAGCCTCTCCTCATAAGGCCTGTTCTCTTGACCTCTAATGGTGCATGTGGCTCTCCTTTGGACTCTTTCAAGCTGATTTGAGAAGGAGGGGCTGGGAAGCAGCAGCCCTGTGCTCAGCATGGCCAATGGCTCTGACTCCTGGATCTTTCCCCTGCCTTGTACTCAGCCATGACAGTATTTCCTAAACAGGTAATAACAAGTCTGTGTACACAGGATCTCATTTCATAGATTTCATAGATTTCATAGACATTAGGGCTGGAAGGGACCTCGGAAGATCATCGAGTCCAGCCCCCTGCCCAAAGGGCAGGAAGTCAGCTGGGTTCATAGGATCCCAGCAAGATAAGCATCCAGTTTGCTCTTGAAGGTGTTCAATGTAGGCGCTTGAACCACCTCCGGTGGCAGGCTGTTCCAGACCTTGGGGGCTCGGACAGTAAAGAAATTCTTCCTTATGTCCAGCCTGAAACGGTCTTGCAGTAGTTTATGACCATTCGACCTAGTTGTCATCCCTTGGGGTGCTCTGGTGAACAAACGTTCCCCCAGATACTGGTGGTCACCCCTGACAAACTTATAGGTGGCCATCAGATCACCCCTGAGCCTGCGCTTTTCCAGGCTAAAGAGCCCCAGGGCTCTCAGCCTGTCATCGTAGGGTCTGCTTCCCTGACCTCTGACCATGCGCGTGGCTCTTCTCTGGACTCTCTCAAGCTTCTCCACATCCTTTTTGAATTCTGGAGCCCAAAACTGGACGCGGTACTCCAGCTGCGGCCTCACTAAGGCCGAGTACAAGGGGAGAATGACGTCCTGGGATTTGCTTGAGAAGCATCTATGGATGCAAGCCAGCATTTTGGTCGCTTTACTAGCCGCAGCATCGCACTGCAGGCTCATGTTCATCTTGTGGTCAATGATGACCCCCACGTCTCTTTCTTGCATAGTGCTAGCCAACATAGCACTGCCGAGCCTATAAGGATACTGCGGGTTTTTCTTCCCAAGGTGGAGAACCTTGCATTTATCGGCGTTGAACACCATCAGATTCTCGTCCGCCCACTTGCTGAGCCTGTCCAGGTCAGCCTGGATCACCTGCCTGCCTTCTGGTGTGGATGCTTTTCCCCAAAGTTTGGTGTCATCAGCGAACTTGGCCAGTCCGCTTCTGACTCCAGTGTCCATATCATTAATGATGATGTAGAACAGTATGGGTCCAAGGACAGAGCCTTGGGGGACCCCACTGGTCACCGGACACCACGATGAGTGACTTCCATCAATTACTACCCTCTGGGTCCGACCCCAGAGCCATTTTTCCAGCCAGTGGATCGTGGAGGACCCAAGGCGACAATTGGCCAGTTTCTCTAAGAGGTGATTATGGGAAACCAGGTCAAAGGCTTTTTTGAAGTCAAGATATATGACATCAATCTCTTCTCCCTTGTCCAGGTGATAGGTCACCTGTTCGTAGAAGGAAATGAGATTGGTCAAGCAAGACCTACCCGCAACAAACCCATGCTGGCTATCCCTTAAGATGTTGGTGTCGGCCAGTCCATTAAGGATGGCCTCTTTAATAAACTTTTCTAAGAACTTCCCCGGGATAGAAGTCAGGCTGATGGGCCTATAGTTAGCTGGATCCACTTTCCTCCCTTTCTTGAAGATAGGCACCACATTGGCCTTCTTCCAGTCTTCGGGCACTACACCAGAGCACCAAGAGTTTTCAAAGATCCGTGCCAGAGGCTGGGATAACTTCATAACTCACCTGAAACCTCCCTACTTTTCAGCCTGATTCTCTGGCCTGGGAGACAGGGCATTAGGGTGAAGGAGCCAAGAAGATGTAGGTCTGTGGAGGAAGGTGTCTGGCTTTCGCTCTTCCCCCAAGCTGTTCTCTTCCAAACTAGCCGCTCTTCCTCTCTGCCTCCTCTGTCTCTTGGGCAGTGGTCTGGTAGCACTGCATCTGTGCAGACCCTGTTCAGTGCTCCAGCTGAGTCCCTTGAGGGGAGCCCACATACCTGGGTGACTCTATTCCCTGCCGTCCTGCAGCAGGAGGGAAAACCCCATCTATGCTGGCACTAACTCCTCCTGGAGTCCTCTTTCTGGAGGGAAATGGAGCACAGCTTCATTCTAGCAGGCTTCCACTGAGGGCCAGGGTCTGACTCATGGGGCTACAACCAGATAACCATGCATTCAGCGAGAGGAAGGACGTGCTGTTTTTCAGATGGATGTAGTAGGCACAACCCAGTGCCAGTAACAATAATTCCTACCCTAGTGATAGTGCTTCTCACCTGGAGAGCCCCAGGGCCCTTCTCCCTGGTTTCTCTGTTTTCTACTAAAAATGAAAAAGTATGGCTATGTCCATACCATGGATGGTAGAGTGTGACGGTAAGAGGCTTGTCTAAGACCAAGCACCAAGTCAGTGACTGAGCTGAGAGGTCTCTAGGAACATGTCCAGTCTGAATGCCACATGCTGTTTAACCACAGAGAATCCACATACCTGCTCGTCCACTTCATAGTTTCATAGTTTCATAGTTGGTAGGGTCGGAAGGGACCTGAGCAGATCAACAAGTCCGACCCCCTGCCATGGCAGGAAAGAGTACTGGGGTCAAACGACCCTAGCAAGGTGTTTATCTAGTGTCCTCTTAAAGACCCCCAGGGTAGGAGCCAGCACTCTCCTGGAAGTTGGTTCCAGATCCTAGCCGCCCTGACAGTGAAGTAGCACCTCCTGATGTCTAGTCTGAATCTACCCTCTGTCAGCTTGTGACCATTATTTCTAGTCACTCCTGGTAGTGCTCGGGGGAACAGGGACTCCCCCAATGCCTGCTGGTCCCCTCTGACTAGTTTGTAACAGACCACTAGATCCCCCCTCAGCCTTCTCTTGTGAAGGTGAACAGGTTCAGGTCCCATAGCCTCTTCTCGTAGGGCCTGCCCTGCTGACCCCCAATCATGCGAGTGGCCCTCCTCTGGACCCTCTCAATGCTGTCCACATCTCTCCTGAAGTGCGGCGCCCAGAACTGGATGCAGTACTCCAACTGCGGCCTAACCAGTGTCGCATAGAGGGGGAGGATCACCTCCTTGGACCTGCTTGAGATGCATCTGTGGATCCATGACAAGGTATGGTTGGCCTTCCTGAATGCGACTCCACACTGTCGGCCCATGTTTGTTTTGGCATCAATAATGACTCCAAGATCCTTTTCTGCCTCTGCACTGACGAGAAGGGAGTTCCCCAGCCTGTAGGTATGCTGCTGGTTCTTCCTCCCCAGGTGCAGCACCTTGCACTTATCAGTGTTGAAACCCATCCTGTTCTCATCCGCCCACCTCTGTAACCTGTCTAGGTCCGATTGCAGCCTATTCCTCCCTTCTAGCGTGCCCACTTCCCCCCACAACTTAGTGTTGTCTACAAATTTGAACAGGGTGCTTTTTTACCCCCTCGTCCAAGTCGCTGATGAAGATGTTGAGCAGCGCGGGCCCAAGGACCAAGCCCTGCGGATCCCCACTGCCCACATCCCTCCAGGTCGAAAATGACCCATCCACCACCACTCTCTGGGTGCGACCCTCCAGCCAGTTAGTGACCCATTTGACTGTGTAGTTGTCGACACCACAGTCCCCTAGTTTTTTAATGAGAATGGGGTTAGAGACAGTGTCGAAGGCCTTCCTAAAGTCCAGAAAGACTACATCCACTGCTACCTCTGCATCTAAGGATTTTGTAACCTAGTCATAGAAGGCCACCAGGTTGGTCTGACAGGACCTGCCTCTAATGGACCTGTGTTGGTTGCCCCTAATCATAATCTCCCCTGCTGGCCCCTCACGGACATGTGCCAGGATAATTCTCTCAAAAAGCTTACCCAGGACTGAGGTAAGACTAACTGGCCTATAGTTTCCAGGGTCCTCCTTCCTCCCTTTTTTGAAAATGGGAACCACATTGGCCCTTTTCCAGTCCTCTGGCACCATACCAGAGCACCACAAGTGCTCATAAAGCCGTGCCAGGAGTCCCGCAATGACCTCTACTAATTCCCTCAGCACTCGGGTGGAGATCATCAGGACCAGATGATTTAAATATGCCCAGTCCCTCCAGAAGTTCCCTGACTAGATCCTCACTGACCCCAGGCCTGGGTACGCCTCCCCTGGGGCCTATGGGGGTCCCGTTGGGGGTGGTGACCCGATCCCTGCTCAGGAAAATGGAGGCAAAGAAATTGTTAAATAGGTTAGGTTTGTCGTCTGGTGCAACGACCAGATTTCCTAGCATGCCTTGCAGCGGCCCCACGTTACCCAGTACCTTCTTTTTACCCCCTATGTATTTAAAAAAGGACTTCTTGTTGCCCTTGATCCAAGGAGCTAGTCCCAGTTCTATCTCCGCCTTGGCCTTCCTGACTGCCCCCCTACATCCCCGAGCAACCGAGGTATAGTCCTCCCTGGTGGTGGCCCCTCCCTTCCATTGGGAGTATGCCTCCTTTTTAGCTAGGAGACGTTCCTGTATGCTTTTCGTGAGCCAAGGGGGCTTTTATGCCCTCTTGCCCCCTGTGATCCATGTTGGGATTACCTCCCTTTGGGCTTGGAGGATCATCTCCTTAAGGAATGATCCTTCAATACACATGTGGAGTCATTAACAACCAGGGTTTTCCTGCCTGGCCAGCTCATTGGGGATCCCCAGAAGATCACCTATGTATGCACGGGGCCAGAGCAACACCACTGTTCCTTGCTGATGTGTTAGCAAAACTTTAGACAGAAAGATGCAGCATTCCCGTAATGGCAAGGTGCTGCATGGGGAAGGACCTCCTGCAAAATGCCCCACACAGTGAAGGTGTAGGGGATCCAAGAAAAGCCATGATCTTGCACAAAATATTTTCTATCGAATTCCAGTTCTGGCAACACCACCAACCCAACATAGCTCTGGATGCTGTGTAAATTAATGCTTCCATGGCTCATTCCTCCCCCTCATCCCATCCCCTCACAAATTTCCAACCCCATGGACCATATCTTTCACAACCCTGCAGTCGTTATTGCTAATGCTGAAAAGCCTTGCAAACAGACTCCAGGGGGTAACTCTTTTATCAGCTAGTTAAGTTCCACCATAGGAATGCCAATAGCAACCTGCTGGGATATCCCATGGGATAGAAAACCTTGCTTTTGGGAACCTATAAATGCTCTGCAGTCTGTACAGAATCATTAACGGGCTGAGTGCTTCTTTGCTATTAGTTATCAGGACATTCAGCCTGTTAAAAACCTTCAGCCAACAGCTTCCCTCATCACTTTGCACATGTGATCATCAGGGATCCCAGTTTTCTCTGCTAAAAAAAAATCCCCAATTTTCGGATTAAAAAAAGTAACCCAAAATCCACATTTTTCCGTGATCAAAATGAAACACCACTAATACATAGATATAGACCGGTGTTTCATTTTGATCATGGGAAAACGTGGATTTTGGGTTACTTTTTTAAATCCAAAAACTGGGGATTTTTTTTTTTATCAGAGAAAGCCAGGAACCTTGATGATCGGTCCTAGGGAGTTCAGTGGCACCACTCATGGGCATGAAGTCACCTCCTGACCTGAAGGGTAGGTCTTCCCTGTAGAGTTAACTCAGGTGATCAGTACCCAGCTGGGAGCAGCTGGATTGTCCTTGCTTGAGTCTGAGTAGCCACACTGTACTGCAAAGCCAGAGCTGAGGTACCACGTTCCCCCTGAGGTACTGTTCTCCTGTGTACATCGCTAGGACTTCTTGGAGCATATTGCATATTCCTCTGTACTGCCAGAAGGGACCACTCTGTAATTCTTTCCCAATGTATTGTGCAAGAACTTTGAGACACACAGGAGGAATTATGAGAAGGCAAGGGAGGTCTGAGAGCGCTTGAGTGAATTAGCTTGAGTCATCGTTGCACGATGGGCTTGTGACCAGACTGAAAAATGTGGCATCTAGCATCTAACACACATTTCCAACTGGGACACGCTGAAAGCATCACTGAAATCAGATGAGAGAGTGTTGCGGGTCTGGGAGTTGGGGCAACACTGGAATGAGAGCTCAACTTAGTCCTGAAGAAGATATCCTTTTTGTTTTTGCAGGGTCTGCTATGTGCATAGCACTGGTGCTGTACAGATGCTGAGGAGCTTGGGATCTATTGATACACATTAATTTTTACCATGGTAGCATCTAAAGGCCCCAAGTGGAGCATGACCCCACTGTGAGAGGTGCTGTACAGAGAACAGAATTAGACCTCCCTGTTCCCCCAGAGCTTACAATTTAAGTATGTTTGAGAGTCTACAGGCAGACCCAAGTAGGCAGAGAGACAAGAAGAACAGCAGGAAACAATCCTGGTCTAGTATAGTGTCGCCACAGAGTCATATTTTAATTTGTTCTTTAAATTGTTGCAGGGCATCTTTGCTGTAATAGCAGTTTCTGCGCTTTTCCCAGCTCAGCAGTGGGAGATTTCTCTGCATGCAATGTACTTTACAGCTCTGAGCCTGGCTCATAAAGCATAGTAACCTGATTATAAGGTTCATTTGGCTTCTATTTTCACTGAACCTTGTTATAAACATCCTCCCCCTTTGATAACAGCCCTCTGCCTGTGCCAAGAAGATCCCCTGAATCTGGGGAGAAGGCTCCAGGGCAGACTGAGACATTTATTATCACTATTATCACAAAGAGAGTCCAGGAGAGTGGTAAGTGCTTTTGGCATCAGAGAATTTGGATTTTTCTTTTTTTAGAGATGTGCCCTGGGGCTCTGAGAGATTCACAGAGAACACTCTGATGTCATAGGGCTGCCCACAGAGCAAGGGTGGGAGAATCAGGCTCTCCACAAATCGCCTTTTTTAAAATTTATGCTTGAATGTGATGTATGTGTAATGCTGATGAAACAGCGAGGCT
Organism: Alligator mississippiensis; assembly: GCF_030867095.1. Classification (NCBI taxonomy): domain Eukaryota; kingdom Metazoa; phylum Chordata; order Crocodylia; family Alligatoridae; genus Alligator; species Alligator mississippiensis. The sequence goes on along the minus strand of NC_081830.1, from coordinate 38,360,134 downwards.
GATAGTGCTAGCTAGAGACAGCGCAATGCAGACATACAGGGCTGGCTGTGTCCATATGGTTCAGTCAGCCCACCCCCACCTAGACAGGGCATGTCCCTGCCAGCCCAGCTTTGCTTCCTTATGTGGAGAATGGGCCCAACTTCCCAAACAATGGAGCCCCCATGGCATCCAGTGAATGTCATGGGGTCATTCTCCTGGGTAAGGCCCTGCTGGGTGCTCTCTCCAGAAGCAGAGAACTTTGCACCTGAAGCAAGGAACTCACTATGATAATACTGTCTGTGCATCACTAGAGAAAGTGGGGAGACAGACAGAAAGACCTGGGTTGGGCTAGGAGAATCTAAGTTGCTTCTGTCCTATTCTTGTAAATGAAGAGGAAGGTCAGTCTAGCATAGCTGGTAGTGAAATACTAGCTGGGATAAGGCTAGACTTCACAAGCTTTGCTCCAACTATTAAACAAAATGGTTCATGTGAAGGAGGGTGCTGGTCACTACTGCTGGTCACAGGCTATTGAAGAGAAGCAGAGCAAGTGTCTGAAATGGAGTCATCCTCTCTGGGCTCCAAGAGACGGGTACGTATGGGGTCGTGTGCCTGCACTTGAGAATGGTGAGATTCCTTCTGGAAGTGTGGGCAAGAGGCAGATGCCAAGTGTGGGCAAGAGGCAGATGCCCCAAGGAGGTGATCTCAGAGAAAGCTGGGAGGGGAGAGGTGTCATCCAGTTTTAGGCATCACACTTTAAGAGGGATGTGGATAACTTGGAGAGGGTCCAGAAAAGGGCCACTCGCATGATTAAGGGCTTGCAGGCCAAGCCCTACGAGGAGAAACTAGGACACCTGGACCTCTTCAGCCTCCACAAGAAAAGGTTGAGAGGCAACTTTGTGGCTGCCTATAAATTCATCATGGGGGCGCAGAAGGGAATTGGTGAGGTTCTACTCATCAAGGCGCCCCTGGGAGTTACAAGAAATAATGGCCATGTTAGCAGAGAGCAGATTTAGACCGGACATTAGGAAGAACTTCTTCACAGTTAGAGTGGCCAAAATCTGGAATGGGCTCCCAAGGGAGGTGGTGCTCTCCCCTACCCTGGGGTCTTCAAGAGGAGGTTAGATAGGCATCTAGCTGGGGTCATCTGAACCCAGCACACTTTCCTACCTATGCAGGGGATCGGACTAGATGATCTACTGAGGTCCCTTCCGACCCTAACATCTATGAATCTACCCCTCAGCCATGATGGTGCCACTGAATTACTGCTATTTAAAACTGGCACAGTCATTCTGTAGCTGAGATTGGGCCCTCATTGTGCTGGGTACTGCAGATGCAACATAACGGTCTGAATAGCCAAGGCAGGAAGGAAGTATCAGCTGCTTTACAGAGGGGAGCTGAGGTGGAACTGAGCAGGCAAATGAACTGTCTATAGTCACACAGGAAGTCTATAACAGAGTTGGGCACTGAACCCAGGCTTGCTGACTCCTGGTCCAGAACCTCATCCTCTGGACCTTCCTTTGTCTCAGCTGGGTTTCTGTGCACCTGTTAATGGTGACCTGCCTGCAGGGTGAACTCCATCAAACAGCACTGAACTCCTGTAAAAATGGATCTCTTGAAAGAGAGAGGAAGGCACAGAGGTAGAGAGGCCAGAACAACGAGGGCTGGGTGCCTAACCCCCAGACTTCTCTAAAAATCCTAACTGGGATATGGAAGACACTTCCCGATTTTTTACAAGGCCCAGGTGATGCCTGGGCCCTCCTAAACAAAGGCTGCAAATATCTTCTGAGCCTAAGAGCTTATGAAAAAATCTCCAGCACATTCCCCTCTTGACATCTTCTCTCCTTCTGGTGCCCTGCTCCATCCATCCCATTGGCCCCATTTCCACTAGCAGCCATCAGCTGAGCTGTGAGCAGAGTGCTGGCCAGACAGAGCAGGGCTCACAGGTCTGCTTAGGGAGCTCCCCAGACAGGACAGTTCCAGGTCAGTCAGGCCAATGCCTCTCTGTGCCTGCCAGGCAGTCGGGTGGAAGAGGGTGTTAAGGCAGGAGGGCTCTTTGAAGTTACAATTACTTCTGCTCTTCTTGATGGGAATCTTTGTCTTTGAAGGAATGTCCCAGCACTTGGATAACAAAGCACCCAGTAGGAAACTCCTCCTCTCGGGACAGGAGCAGGGCAGACATGCACTGTGGCTGGCTGCACCTGTGTGCTCCAGAAAGTGACCAGCCGCCTGTGAAAATTGGGCTAACATCAAGCTTGCTCTGGCATGTCTGATGAGACATCAAGGGACCTCCTGGAAAGCCATAATTCCCTGACCTTTGCAAACTATGACACAACTTCTGGCGGTCGCTTAGCCTACCCTCTGCTAATGGGGGAGAGGGCACCATTGCTGCAGGAGGAATGGATGTGCATCTGCTCCCCCTTGTCTTCTCTTACCTCTCTTCCCCCTTTCTTGAATGGGGACACTATGCTGATTTACACCAGGTGGGTTCTGGCCCAAGGATTCCAATTAACACCAACTGGGAATTGTGTCCAGAGGCCTTTTCACACCTAAGGCAAATACAGATTTGAGCTCTCAGAATCCCAGCTACCCCTTACCCTCCTGATGGTGCATCAGAGATGATAGTCAGGTAAATGCAGTGATTTAGAAGGTGCGCTTGGACCCCAAAACAACCTAGCTTGGTTTAGGTTATACACCACCAAAAACGCCCCCAACAACTCAGTCCTTAGAGCAGAAATCAAGGAGCAATGGTCTCAAGTTGCATCAAGGGAAGGTTAAGTTAGATATTAGGAAGAATTTTCTCACTAGGATTATAGTAAAACACTGGAACAGGTTACCCAGAGGGGTGGTGGAAGCTCCATCCTTGGAAATTTTCAAGACTCTGCTAGACAAAACTTGGGCTGGGATGATCTAGTTGGGGATGGTCCTGCTTTGAGCAGGGTTTTGGACTAGATGATCTCCTGAGGTCCCTTCCAACCCTAACTTTCTATGATTCTATGATTCTAAGTCCTTCTGTGAAAAGGGCAGCATGAATGCGTATAAAAAAACAGGCACATGAGTCCATGTTGGTACCCTGGGGGCTCAAAGCAGCATGGAGGGTGGGAACCAAAGGAGTGGAGTCCATGGTGAATCTTCACTGGGCCCTTCTCCCTGGTGTCTCTGTCTTCTACTAAAAATGCCAAGTCCAAGAGTTAAAGCAAAGGCATTCAATGGACAGCAGATCTCAGGAAATCAAAGAAACTCCACCTCTTGTGACTGGCTAGTCCTGGGGAGGGCCTTGTTAAGGCTGGGAAGGAGACAGCTTCTGAGCATGGGGTAATTCAAACAGGATGTCAATGAATTGGAGAGTGTTTGGAGAAGAGTCATGAGAATGATTAAAGGGTTGGAAAGCATGCCTTACAGGGAGAGGTTCCAGGAGTGCAGCTCGTTCCGCTTAAGTGAAGTGACTTCACCATAGAACACAAGCACTTATGCGGGAAAGGAAACTTCAGTGATGGTCCTTCTAGTCTAGCAGACAAATGTAAAACATGATTCAATGGCTGGAAGCTGAGAAAACGTAAATTCATATTAGGAATAAGGTGTACATTTTTAATAAGGAGGGCAATTAACCACTGGCTTCATTAGCTTAGCAAGGAGCTGTAGTGGATTCTCCATCCCTAGCAATTTTTAAACCAGGATTGCATGTTTCCCTACAAGACATTCTCTAGAAAAGTAGTTTTCAACCTGTAGTTCACAGACCGAAGGGTCCGCAGACTATATCTAAGGGGTCTGTGAAAGATGCCTATGATCAATCAAAAGGATACGAATACCTACATTTACAATTCAAAGGGGTCTGCACTTCCATTCAAAATTTTTTACAGGTCCACAGATGACAAAAGGTAGAAAACTGCTGCTCTAGAGTGAATCCAGAGAGAGGTGCTATGTGGGAGGACAGATGAGCTAGTCCCACTGGACTTCTCTTCTAGGAATGTAGAACTAGATAGAGGGTTTCCTGAAAAGAACAATCCCCGATTCACAGCAGGTTAATACACCTGATCCAGACACTCCTGGCTTTTTAGCTCAAATGTTCCCAAACTAAAGCCACAACCCAAGACAGACAGCAAAAGAAACCTCAGCCACAGGTAACCCTCCAGGCAGCAGCAGAGGTTGCAGGGCAGCCTGGGCTTGCCCCCCGCTCTGTCAAAACTCAGGGTCCCATGCCAGGTGGCCAGGTGTGTCCAGGGTACCATGATCAGCATCATCATCAGGGCATAGTTGGTTGCGCCCACCTTGGTCCCTGCAAACAGCCCTGCAAAATGGGGGGGAGGGGGGAGGGAGGGAGGAGAAAGGGCGCTGGCTCCAGAGTGCCTCCCCAGACAGGTCCCCTGCAGGGAAGGCAGAAGCATGGGCAGGTCCACATCCCGGTTGTCTGGAAGCCCCACTCTCCTTGAACCCAGGTACTGTGGGCTAGGCAGCAGCACAGGAGACAGGCTGGTCTACAGGAGAAGCGGGGGGCAGTGGGGTCTGGAGCTAAGGCAGTAAATGCTGCCAGAAGACTGCCTCTCCCAGCCTGGGAAGGGGGTGGGAGAGGCAGGTTGTGGGTGGCCAGCACACAGCGGCCTGCTGGACCCAGGGGAGTGAGTGGGGACAAGGGCGGTGGGGAGGGTGCTCAGCCAGCAACCACCTGGGCCAAGGCCTGCCCAGCTGATTTACCATCATCCCTGGGCACAGGTGCAGGCATGAACCCTGACCTGAGGCCGGACACCACACAGCCCCTGGTATAGAGTAACTTATCTCAGAAATGTTGCAAACTCACAAACAGCTTCTTTCTCATGGCCCTGCAGGCCCTGCAGCTATATTCAGGGGAGAGGCCACCATTGGCAGCCGGGATGCAGCCTCAGGATCACCACCACCCACAGCCGGGGCCCTGGGGATGCACCCCAGGTTTGCAGAAGGAAGACCCAGGATTGGATCCTCCTCCTGAGCTGGCTGGTGATGGCTATGGAGGACTGGCAGGCGGACATGGCAGGCAGAGGATTTTACCCACGAGGACGCGTGGGACCAGCATGAGGACCAGGCAGACCAGAAGTTCAAAGCACAGCTACTGGCCCTGGAGAAAAAGAGTATGGGGGCCCTACAGGAGAAGGGTGCAGTCATGGACAGGGCAGTGCAGGCAATGGAGGAGGACTGCTGGGTGCTGGACACCATCCTGGCCCTAGCTGTTGCCTTTGTACCACCCAGTGCCCTGCCCCCAAACCTTCCTTGCTGCTCCAGCCCTGCTGCTCATCCCAGCTCCACATGGGTGTGGAGCAGGAGCTGCTTGAAGTGGGGCCAGGACCATGTGCTGGCCTTGGCCACCAGCTGCCAGAGGGGGAGCCACCATCACCCCTGGGTGAGCCCCCACCTGCCAGACTCGCTATGGCGTGTGCACTTGCAGCAGCATGGCCAGAGGCCAGGGTGCTGGTCATCTGTTCCTGGGCTTCACCCCCTAGACACCCCCACCCTATGGCCGCCCCCAGGATGGCACATAGACACACCAACTTGTAATTAGTTTGCACAGGGGAGAAGGTGTTTTATTGTTGGTGGGTGGGGTGGGTGGTGAAGGGGCTCTGGTGTTGGGGAGGGAGGCGAGTCTGTTTGTTTTAAGGGCAATGAAGTGTTTTTCTGAGAACTCTCTGCAATGAACATGGTGTTGGGGGCGGGTGGTGGGGCAGGGGTCCATACGTGGCTGTCTAGGCAGGCTACAGCGGGGAGTGCAGGAGGAGGTGGTCAGCCAATGCGTCTTGCACTCAATGCCCAGGCCCCTGGGCACGGGTGTGCAGCTCACCCAGGGCCTTGGGGTTAGGGTTAGGGGCACTGCTGTTGCTGCTGTTGCAGCTGGTGCCCCCATGGTGAGGCGTTCTCTGATTGCCATGCCTCCTTCACCCAGACCTCACAAAAGAGCTCCCCCCCAGGCGTCGCTGATGTCATGCAGCATGCAGGCTATGATGATGACTCTGGGGATATTGTCCTCACTGAACTTGAGGTGGGTCATGAGGGTGCACTAGCGTCCCTTGAGGGGGCTGAAGCTGCACTCCACCACCACGTGGGTCTAGCCCAGGCACCAATTTAAGTGGGCCAGCGGGGTTCAGCTGGCCGGCATAGAGCCGCCTGGGCCAGGGGAGAAGCAGGTAGGTGGGGTCCCCAGTGAGGAGGGGCCGGACCACCACAGTGCCCAGCTGCAGGCCCAGTACTCCCAGCTTGAAGTGGCCGCTAGGCACCAGGGTTGGCAAGGTTCAGTTCCAAAACACACGGGCATTGTGGGCACTGCCCACCCAGCCAGTACTCACGGTGGTGATAGCACTACAGTGGTCAATGATGGCCTGGAGCACAATGGAGTGAAAGCCCTCCAGGATGGCCTCCCCGGTGGTAGCCTTGCTCATGCCAAAGGAAAGGCTCATGTAGCAAAGGCTGGTGGGTGTGGCCAGCTTCAGCAGGGTGACTGATCAGTCAGGTGTCTGTGGGGAGGAGCAGCCGCATGTTGGTGTCCTGCTGCATTGTGTGGGCAAAGCTGCTCCAGAAGGTCCCAGAAGGTGGCTTGGGTCATCCTGAACACCTCCAGCCACTGCTCATCATCTCAGGTATGCTGGACGATGTGCAGCCACCAGTCCTGGCTGGCCCGGCAGGCCCACAGGAATCAGGGCTGGAGGGCCAGGAGGGCCAGGGCGGCCCCAGCAGTGGCATCCTGGAGTGCATCAGCAGCATCCCTGCTGGGGTCCTGCCAGCAGGATGGTGGAAGTTGTGTAGTGGCAGCAGCCTTGGGATGGTGCGGTGAGGCTAGGCAGGTGGGTGCTGCATGTGAGGGAGCTGGCAGGGCCCAGATGGCCATGGGCCCGCCAGCATGGTGGGCCAGCAGGGCCAGCACAGTGGTCAGCAAAAGCCTGGGGCACTGGGCATTGCTGCCAGGTGCAGAGGCTGAAGCAGCCATGGCACAGTGATGTAGAGGATGCGGTGCAAGAGCTTCTGTGAGCTGCACCCATGTTGTGGACATTGCTCGCGGACAGAAATGCAGCTGGTCAGGGAGCAGGGAGCAAGGCTGGGTTTTAAAGATGGCCTCCAGCCACAGGTAGCTGTGGCCAGAGCCTCCGGTTCCCCCTTGTGGCAGCAGGGGCCTGTTTCCAGGGCCCCAGAAAGTGGGAGCAGTTTGCTGCTGGGAGCAGCAAATCTTCTCCCATATCTCTGCATGTGTAGTTGCCTGCCTGAGAGTGTTTACTTGCGAGTAGTTTACTCACAAGTAAACTGATCCCACATCAAATACATGTGTAGACATAGCCACAGTGTCATGGGACCAGTCAGCATTGAGCTCGTTAATTAAAGTCACTCTTGGTGTTGACTTGCCCTCCCTGTGATTGCCCTCTGAGAATGGTGCTGCCCCCAAATACCCTCAGGGCCACTCATTGACTCCAAAACCCTGGCCAGAACTCTGCGTTCTCTGCCAGCAACTACCCCTGCTACCCCCATCCCACCCTCCTCCACAGCAGGGAGTGGCTGTCTCCACTTCTCTCAGGATGATGGAATACATTTCTGCCAGGATAAGGGGAGATGATAAATTCCCCTGAAGGGCTAGAAACACTGTGTCAGGAAACTAGGCCAAGTACATACATTTTTTGTCTCAAGCTCTTTCACTCCATACCTTTCTTTGTCCCAGCTTCAATAAGAATGCCTGCACCAGTCCATCCACAGAGCAGAGCACCAAGAGGACCTGACTGTCTATGGGGCACTGCAAGAACTGAGAAGCCATCATATGACCTGATTCTCTCTAGAGGCAAGTGGCCAAGGAGCTGTTTATACATAAGAGTGGGGTCTGGTGTGTACCCAGGTGGTTCCACTGGCGGTCACTGCTCTAACCCCATGGTTATGTGCAACCAACACTTGGTCCTGCCAGGAAATCATCCCATGCCTCTTGTTTGGTTTCCCTCCCCCTGGCTGTCCATCCACACCTAAGGCATGCTGTGCAAGGACACCAAAATGGAAAGCCCAACCCCAGAGGTCCACTGGCCCTCTCAGCAGAGACTGCACCATGCCTGAAAGCATCCAATACTCTGTGCTCACCCGTTCACTGACAGCATGGTGCTTGCTTGCCAGCTCATCCCTCTCTGCCCGTGTATGCGCCAGCAGGTCTTCAAGGCGGGAGAGCTCCCTCTGCAGCAGTCGGTTTTCTTCTTGCATGTTGGCCAATGAGGTTGTCTCCCATGCAGCTGGAAGGGGCAAGAGCAGGATGGCTGAGCAGCAGGACACACTGCAGGCCCAGCGGGTCACAGGGAGAACTGGCAGAGAAGTCAGTTCACAGGAGAGGAAGGAGGCTTCATGAACCAACTACTGATCTGGCATTCTGGAGGTCTAGATTCATTTCCCAGCCATGCCACAGACTCCCCATGTACCCTTGGGGAAGTCATGTAATTTCTCTGTGCCTCAGCTCCCCAACTGTGAAATGGGGGTAATAATCCTATTTTGTCTATTTAGACTAAACTCTTTGAGGCAGTGACTTGTGTTCTTATGGCACCTACCACAATGGGGTGCTGCTCTCAGCAATGGGATCAGCTACTGTGCTAATAATGCCACTGATAGCTAGGAAACTCCAAGGAATGTCAGATTGCTCCTTCCACAGGGAAGAAGGGGAAGGTGTTTTGAATAGCTCCCTGAATAGGCACCATAGCAGGCACTCCTCACCACACTGCAGTGCTGCCTTCCTCCGCACAGCTGCTCAGAGCCGCAGTTTTTGCACCCTTCCAGCCCCTCTCCTGGCCTAGGAGAGTCCATTCCCTGGCTGTACCTTGGGATGATTCTTCTGCCAGGCTCTGTGTGATGATCTGCCGGATCCTGGCTGGGACTGGTGTGGGAGCAGCTCGGTCCCCCTCTCCGCGCACAGTCAGAGTCTTGTCCTCCTTGCTGGCCTCTGGGTTAAGAACCGTGTCCTCCAGTTTCTGAAACACAGCTGGATGTTACACCTTTGCTGGACATGGGCCAAGCACTTTCACCCTTGGAGCAGATGTGAATCAAAGCTGACTGCAGAAACCAGCAGAGGCCATCATGCTGTTAGTGGTTGCTAGCTAGCACCCCCTCCCTGGAGCTGAGAAACCCTCCTACAGTATGCATTCCCTGCTTCTAACACCTCCAGGTATCCCACATTGGCTGCTACTTATGTGGGATACACTTTTGGGGTGGGAGGGGGGGCAGGGGAGGCGGGGAGCTCCAGCCCAGCTTGTCATTTCTTCAACAAGTCTGTGACTTTAAGAGTGCCTTCACCCTTCCCTACCAAGAAAGGAAGCAGCAGTTGCCAATCCACTACAGCTATGACATGGCTCAGCCACCCTCTACTGGTAGCCAGGACAACCTGGGCGAGGAAGATGGCTGTGGACCCAATCCACTGCATGGGGCCAGTCTGGTGCATGGCCCTAGCCCTGCACACTGGATTGGGCCCCAGTCCTGGTGCCAGATTGAGCTCTACGTCCCTGGCCTGCACACCAGATTGGGCCCTGCAGTCCTAGCTCCATGTGCCAGACCAGGCCTTACATCAGATTGTGCCTCTGGCTTCAGCCCCATACGCAGGGCCATTTCATCTGGGCTTCAGGCTTGGAAAGCTCCTGGTGGGGGAGTGGTGGCAACATTAAATGCCATTGCTTTCCCGCCACCAAATTTCTGGACCTGTGAGGGGTCCTGTGGATTGGATGACATGGCTCCATGAGCCAGTGGCTGAGCACCACTGCTGTACATCAACAGCCAGCTGATGCTGGGGCCCTCAAAGTGCATAGTCTGAGTCTAGCCCATCTCTTTTTCTATTGTGCACCCTCTTCATTTCTCCTAGGCACTGGCAATGCCTGTGACCCCGGACCTGCGAACCCAAGCAAGTTGCAAGAGATGGGGGGAATCTCACCCAATCACTGCTAAAAGCTGGTCCCAGCCCTGAGTAGGGGCTGAACACTGTGCAGTCAGAGACAAGTCAATCAGGACATGCACAGACACCCAACTCTGCATTAGCAATCAGTCTGCAGCACAGCTGCCGTGTTACTCTGACCTGGGAGCAGTAAGGCCAAAGTACCCATTTTGCTGTCCTCGCTCACAATGGAGCTGCCCCAGTTCTAACTTATGCAATTTTTACTCAGCCCTGGGGAAGAAGGAGACTGGGGAGCACCCCACAAAACCACGGCGGGAATCCCTGGTGGAGGGAATGGAGGGATCATTAGCCAGGGTACTGTTCACTCTCCACTAGATGGCCAAGAAACAGTGCCATATGGGACTGGCACAGCCCTGGCTCTAACCATCCACTCGCTGCCCAGTTGCTCTCCTAGAAGGAACCTGTGGTGCCCAGCCTCTGAGGCCACAACTGGGAACTGTCAGCCACCTCTAGTGTTTTTCCCAAACGCTAAACTAACATGAATGAGCTCTCCTGAGGTAATAACACGGCAAAGGCAGGGCACGTTAGTTTTATCATTAGTTAAACTTGATGAGGTCAACTCTCACCCCTCAGCTGGGGCTGACCTCATCTAGTCTACCTCACAGTACAACTAAAGCCTCTTGTCTTCACAGTGTTCTTACCTCAGAGTATCTCACACACCTTAGTTACCCTGAGGTAAATAATGCCTCAGTCTCTAACACTGCGCACATGCACCCATGAGTGCAAGGTGACACAGGAACGGGTCACAGGGGAAGCAGTTAGCAGACATGGGCTTGGGTATGATACAGCTCATGCTCTTAAGGATCCGTAGGCCAGGATTTAAAATCATTCAGGAGCCTAAAGAGGTGGATAGAAGAGCACATAGCCATTTGTAAAGCATTTAGGTACCTAATATCTGGCTAGGGAGCCTAGCTGTCTTTTTAGATGCCCAAAGGCCTTTAAAATCTGTATGTACAGGCTGTTGGCCCACTGCCTTGCCTTCACTAGAGATTTTTCTTCAGGGTAACTAAGACATGTAACTTAATTTGAAATCAAAACACAGTGAACACAAAGCACTTTAGTTTCCCTGTGAGGTAAACTAGGCGAGGCCAACCCCTGCCGGCAGTTCAGGGTTGACCTCAGTGGGTTTACCTCACTGTGCAACTCCCATGTCGTGCCTTTGCTGTGTTTTTACATCCCATGGATTGGCTTAGCCCAGAGTTAAAAAATATGAGGGCAGATTGGGAGTTTTTCAGTGAAACGTCTTTTCTCTGAATATGCCAGCTTCTCAAAACTGAATGTCTCCAAGGGAAAGGGTGGGTTTCAACCAGTTTCTTGGGGGGGGGGCGGGCTGAGGGAGGGCTGGAAAAGCAGGATGGGGACAAAGTGTTTAGAGCCCCTGAAACATTTCATTTAGGCCAGTTTCTCAGCGATGTGTTCTGGCTTTCCGGCTTGAAACAAACTTTTCTTTCAAAACACAGGCTAATTTTAGTAAAATAATTTAAATAAAAGGACCCCCCCCCCCCAGTTTAAATCAAAACCAAACACTTGGAAATTACAGAAACAAAATGTTTCAGTGGACGCAAAACTTAATCTTTGTCACATTTTTGGCCTGTGAAAAATCTATAGATTTTTTTTTTAATGTTTTGTCCTGATTCAAGATAGGAAAATAGTCTGAAACCAGAATGTTTTCACAAGGCAGGAAAGCTGTTTCTTCTGCATTTGCAAAAGTGACCCAAGGTAAGGCCTCAGGGCAGCTCAATATGGAAGGCTACACCTTGCTCAAGTCTGCAGCATGCCTCCACTTATGGCCACATTCAAGTAAAGGCATGCAGGATCTAGGTAGGACTATTACCCATGTAAAACTAGGATGGCTCCACAAGCCTGGCAGGAAAGTCAGTACAGAGCCTCTGCATTGATTCCCTCTCACAGCAAAGCTGCCTGAATTTCACTGATGGTGTTGTAAGTAGTGCTTGTCTCCAGCACAAGAGGTGGAGACCCCCGGACTCCCTCAAGGAGAATTTATTTCCAATCTTGGGTGTTCATGCAAAGAGACTGGCTTGCACAATGGTCGCTGATCCCCTGGACCAGCAGAATCATTGTCAGGTCTAGAGCTTTGCCTAGAGAGTCACCAAACTCCAGTGTGATTCTTTTAGCCTTATGCCTTATCCCCATGCAGGCAAGGAAGAAGGGAAAACGTGAGGAGAAAAGCAGATGCCAGATGTGCAAGCAGGAGTGAGAGTGTGGTGTTTGGAGAGCTCTGCTTGGAGTGATGGGTGTGGTTTTAAAGGACATTCAATTATAGCAGAGCTGCCACAGAGAAGTCCCAAAGCTAGCTGTGTCTGATGCAGTGCGTGCTTCAGTCAGGGAGCCTGGTTATTCTGGACACCTTCTGCTCATTTCCAGGCATTTGCTAGTGTTCGACATGGAAAAGGAGTGGAAAGCACAGCTGCCAGGTGGACAGACCCGGGAAGAAGGCGCCACAGCGTTTGCTCCTTACCAAACACCTCTCCAGCAGCTGTAAATCTCCTGACATTAAACTAGGCAGAAATTTTATATTTTCAGTGGGAAACTTTCAGAAACAATGACCTGCTTTTGTACTGAGTTTAACAAACAGATGCCAGGGCCAAATTCTGTTTTCAGTTCATACTGGTGTAAAGCCAGAGTGCAACTACTGGAGTCAGCTCAGGATTGATAGATGTGCTCCTGGGAGCAGAATCCCACCCTTGAGCTCTAGGGAGGACTCCAACCTCCTTCAAAATCCACTAGCAGGGGTGCCAGCCCTCCAAGATTGCCCTGCGATCTCCAAGAATTAGATATAAAACTCCAGAAGACTGCTGATAGGGCACTCATTAAAATCAATATTAAATGTTGAATCCAATTTATACAGTAGTCCAGTGGGTTTTTTAAATGTAATAGTAATGTGCATTTGCCTTCCTGACGTAAAGTCTATGCACTGTAATCCGTAACTGATATACACAAGCACGTGGGCATGTTTGTGTTGTAGGCATGTTGATGTTCCAGAAACCTCCCAGAACAGATTCAAACAGAGTTGGCAACCCTAGCCACTAGCCATGATGACCAAGGGTATCTTAGAGCCCCAGGGTATTAAAAGCATTGGGCATTTCTCTAATGGCCTTTTAGCTGGCATTCTGCATTGGCACATGATACTCATGAGCTGATCTGCCTGGGCCTGACACAGCCCTGGAAAAAGACTGCCCTGTACTAATCTACAGCTGATAAAAAGGCTGTCACAACCAGAAGTCTTTGCAGGGTTGGGGTTGTGGGGAGAAGAGGAGATGGAGACCACAGAGAAACCTCAGGATTGCTACGATAGCCGTTCTGTACTTCTGAGGTTGCAACAGGGATGCTACTCCCATGCCAGGTACAGATGGACTGTGAGCATCCTCATGTTCCTTGCTCCTGGACTCCCCTTCATAGGGCTGTCCTTTCCAGGCCTGAAAGGCGGCACACCTCTATGAGACAAAATCTGCCTGCTGGTTTGGTGCTCTGGCTGCCTTTTGTGACGCTGTGCTGTGGCCACCAACTCTCACTCAGACCAGCTGACCCTGAGCCCTGATCCAAAAGTGGGGAGGTGAATGCATTTTATCCACTGTGCCATGAGGTACCTCCATCTCTCCCTCTGCCCCAGCCCTCAGATGGGTTCTTCCTCCCCAGTCAACAGCAAAAGGCAGCCTGGTAGGCAAAAGGGCTCCAGGAATGGAGGCAAAATGAGACAAAAGCCTGCCAGGGGTAAACCCTGGTGGTATGAAAGCAGAGTTCCCAACTGCAGCAGCAGTGCCCTCTAAAGGCCAAAATGGGTGCAGACAAAGCCCCCCCATCTCAGAGTGGTTCAAGTACTTCATGGCACCAACAGCTGCTTGTTCCCAGAGCTCAGGACTCACATAAAACCGGGGAAACAGATGAGCTAAGGCCTCAATCCTGCAAACACTTGAGCATGTGCCTCCATTTTTACTCATGGCAACGTTCCCCTGGGGGTCAGTGAGGATATTCAGATGAGTTGAGTTAGAGATATGCCTAGGCATCTGTAAGATTGGGGCCTACTAAGGGAAATGGGGAAACAGACGATGTGAGGTCTGTCAAAGGCACCAAGCAATTTGCACTGAAAGAAACTGAGAGAAACATCTTTCCCTCCCCCTCACACGTTTCGTTGCGTCTGGAGATGATGAGAACTGGTGGGTAAAAATGTGCAGGGAGGAGGGTGATTTTTAAATATCAGTGTCTCTTTAACACTAAACCTAGGCCTCCTCCTCTTCCTTCTGCTCCCACCCCCATCTATTCTGGGGCTTTTGCCTTTAAAACACAGATGCCACATGTTAGCAGGGAAACTGCAAAACATGCAAAAACTTTGAATCATTTATAATTTTCAGGCCACCTCTTAGTACCGGCATCCATACAAAGGCTCTGGCCTTCACTAGGTAATGGGTTCCAGCTGGAGCAGGGAGGCTGCAGTGCAGTGAATGGGACCCAAGGAGACGGCAACTCCCATTGGTGCTGGTGATGTCAACACAGCTGGGGCGGCTGAAGAAGGGAGCAGGCTTTGGTGCAGTGTCAGAATGGCACAGGCGCTGCCTGACTCTGCCCTCCTCCTCCAGTGAAAGGAGATCATGTCAGAATCCATGGGTCCAAACAAGCAGATTGATCCATCCATGCCCCCCCTTACATGGACTGGAAACAGGTCTGTGCTTGTAGCCTACACTGAGCTGGCCGAGCCAAAGACAAGTGAGGTCATTTCCACAACATCACAATTGCGAGTCAGTACACTCCTGCAGACCTCTACTGGAGCAGCCTTTTGTGGGGCCTCCATGAGGCAGAGGGGCCTGGGCCAGCCTATGTTTTTGCAGGACTGAGGACTGTAGAAAGCAACACAAGAACTAGATTCCCCTTCAACTTTTGATGCAGTTACTGGAATTTCCATTCCAGTCCCCCTTAATCTGGTTCTAACTTTATAAAGAAACTACAACCTGTCCTGCAAACTGCAAGCTAAAAGCTGGCTGTGCTCAGTCACACCTGCTTCTTTCACTTTTTTAATTGGCTGCCCTTAGTTTTACATCGACTGCTGCACTCCTGCCTTCCTTTTTCTATTGCCTAGGTCCTCTCAATCCCTCAAGCCCTCGCTCTATTTATCGAAGGAAACAATCATCACTGTGGCTCCCCTGGCCTGCTTTTCCCTTTGGCAAGCACCACAACATGCTGAAAGCTTTGTTCAGGGATGTATTGCCAATATCTTACTGGGAAACTCCCCCTACAACATCCCTCCTGTGTGTCATTAGTACCATGCCCTGAGCATCTGTGCTGCAGAGAGGACAGGTGACAGGCCAACAGGGAATGTAGGATCTCATCATTCTCGCCTCATTTACACAAAACCGTGACTGTGGATGAGGAGTGAGGCAGCCTCACTGGGACTGCAACTGAGAGCCTTGGTCTAGTGAGGGGATGGACTTTGTCCCTGAGAGTTGGGATGAGTATGTGGACAGGAAATTGTTTGAATGTTATACCAGCCTTAGCATTAGTGCCTAAGCACCTCATGGCCCCCAGCCCTACTACAAAGTTTTACCCACATGTTTATAGATGAGAAGCCAGAATAGACTAAATATCAAGTGACTTTCCCCAGGTCACTCAGGAAGTCTGTGACTTAGCCAGGAATTGAACTGAATTTTCCTGAGTGTCAGCCTTGCTCCCCTAGCAGTTTTACTCCTACTCCCAAACTCAAACCAGATTTACATCTATGGGCCTGGAGTTCAGTTAGGGAAAGATCTCCCTGTAGGTCAGGGCCAGAGCAGAGGAGAGAACCCCAGCCAGCCTTGAGCCTTGGACCTCAAGGGATGTAAGCTCTTAGAGCCATGTGCTGGCAGGGGGAACCCTGTCCTGGGAACCAGTTCTTTCAGCTGCCTGACTGCATTGCTCTACTATGCAGCCTAAAATCCAGTTGTCCCTGGCAGGGACAACACACAGCAGTCAGGCAAGGGCAGGAGCTACAAGACAAGCTGAAAAACCAACCCAACACTCCCATGGCAGGATTTTAACTACCCCCAACACAGCAGGCCTAGGCACCTTTCAAGCCTAGGCCTCAGCTGGATGCTCCCAGCTCCTCTTGAAGCCTGTAGCCCATGAGCTCCACTTCCTGAGATCTCACTGCCCTCTTGTGGCCTTTTAAAATGATAACACCTCAGACTAAACCTCACTACCCACCCCCTCCCAGTTCTGGAGCATTCATGCATCTCTCAAGGCAAATCTCTCCATGCCCGCGATACTGAAGTTTTGTTTCTTTTCCAGATGCTAGAATCAAACAATTAGCTTGAAAACACTCCAAAAGCTTCTGAGACCATGGAAGTGACATCTCAGTGCAGCACTAGAGACCCAGGCAGATGAGGGGATAAGCAGTTGCACTGACATAGCTTAGCCTGGATGCAAGGTTAGTGCACCATCAAAGTTCACAACCACAAAACAGGTTCCCTTCATGTAGGTGAGCAATGCCACCTTCCATCTTGGTAAGCTAGCAACCTCCTGTAATATGGCATATCGGCTCCTAAGTCCCAGAATCCCAGCATCCACTTGATGAAGCCCCAGCTGATAACTGCAGCCAGAATGATTTAGCAGGACCTAAAACCAACTGGGCAAATCTGAGGCTGAATGTACAAGCCAGGCTGCTTAGTGAAGCTGTTGCTTATATGTTACAGAGATGCTGAAGTTACTAGCAATAAACATGTCAAGAGGTCTGACCCATGGGCCTCATGGTAGCATGTGCTGGGCTGGAGTGGGAGGCAGGTCCTGGTTCTAGCTGATGCTTGAGGTCATTCATGTGGAAAGATCTGTCAGGTCTTGATTAAGGGTGACTAGGAGAGAAATGGGAATCCAGGAGGAACTTACTCCCCTCCACACAGCTCAAGACAGCAAGGAGAGATGTCACCAGGGACCCCAAAATCAAATCCCTTCAGCCACCCCCACTAGCCAGGTGCTCCTGTGACACCCCATTACTCTTGTCCGGGGGTAGCTGGAGAATCAGGAGGGAGGAGGGAAGGGGAATGTGTGAAGGGCACAGGCAGAGCATTCATCCTGGGTGAGGCCCCTTCACCCCTGTGCTGCAGAGCAGGTCTCCACACTGTTCCTCAGGAGGATGATGGTGTGGAGATGATAGAAGCACAGCATGAATGCAGTTTGTGATCCACGCAGTGACAGGGGAGGTGGATGCTATTCCAGCTGAGGGGTTGTCATTGCCACTGTGTGTGTATGTGCTGGGGGCAGCCAGTAGTGTAGCCCTGCTCCCTGGCCCCAGGGTGAGTGGCATGCTGTGATGTGTTGAGCCCTGGAAGAATCCTGCCTTCAGGGAGCTGACATCTGTTTATTGCTTCAGGGACAGAGGCCAAAGTCCTCCCACCCTGCAGAACTCAGGAAGCACCAGGACACCCATCAGGTCTCAGGCCATCTTTTCAGACCCCTCCCTGATGCCTCCTGGCCACAGCCCTAGCACACTGTGTCTGCTTTAGGTGTTGTGTCCCTATTTCTCCCCACCCTCTCCTTTCTGAAACAGGTAGAGGGTGCTGGTCAGGCTTCTGAGCTGAGCACTGAAAGTAAATACAGCAGTAACCTTTTACTGGGGGAAATAATGGCACCAGTAGAAGGGAATCTGTGGTTGCACCTGACCACCCCTCCTGCAACCTACTGAGCCACTGACATGTACTCTTTACAGGCAAGGACTTTCCAGATATCAGGGAGAGGAAAAGATGCTGCTGCTGAGGGTCCTCTCCCTGGTGCCCTTTAAGAGGAACAGCTGCCAGTCTGCGACAACTGGAAAGAGTGGTGTTTAAGAATGGCCTGATGGCTCACTGAAGTGCACAGGAAATACCTTCTCACAAGAGGAAAAGGCTTATAAGATGGCTTTTGAACAGAGGATGAAGGTCTCTCACTAGACCAGTGGTTCTCAACCTCTTTAAGCTCAAGGCAGCCTTTGGAAGCTGTCAGATCTTAGTTTTCACTTGTGTTTTAGCTACAGAAAAATAATACAACAATTCTCCTGTGGCAAAAAACTCAGAAAGACCACAACAGGCCAGAATGTCTGGAGCACTGTGGATTTCTATTTGAGATCTCTGGGTTTATCTTGGGAGTCATGTGTAGGTGTTTGCACCCCTACCAGTGCAAGGGTCTCACAGCACCCCAGGGTGCCATGGCACCTGGTTGAGAACTGGTGCTCTACACCCTAAAGCTAGCCAGATCTGCAGCTCCTCATCCAGGGAAACTGAAACCTCCTCTCTTGCCCCAGCTTCCTGCACACAAGGCCTCCTGTCTGGGGAACCATTTCTGATACTAAAACGGCATCCCACATCATGGTTTTTTATTTTGCACCCACTCCACTAAATCCCTGCAGCTCTGTCCAAACCTGACAGGGTGCTGCTTTTTGAGACATGACGCTCCTTTTCTTTCACACACGTGTGAATTGCCCAGAGCGCCTGCAGCTGGTCCCTGCCAATTGTCCTGGAAGACATCCAGCTGAGAGCAGCAAGGAGGGAAGAATTCACTGAAGGCTTCACTCCCTGGCCTCATCCTGCAGCGCAAATCAGGGGCTGAACCCTTTCTTCCCCGGCCTGGTTTCTTTGGGGGGTGGATGTTTCAGGGCTGGGAGCTGCTCACTGACCTGGATCGCAGCCTCCAGCCTCAGTCCTGACTTGTCGTCATCCTGCTCGCTCATCGCTCAGAGCCGGGTGGGCAATTGGGGCCAACCCCAGCACAGGCCGGGCTCTACTCGCGGGGCAGCAGTCTCCGGACAGGTGGGGCTGGGACAGGCCAGGGCAGCGGGCTGCTCTCAGGTCAGGGGGCGAGGCGGGCGCATGCCTGGGCAGCGCCGGGGGAGTCGGTCGCCGGTGCCGGAGCTGCGGGAGCCGAGGCGGGAGGGCAGGCGCAGTCGCGGCGGCCGCTGCTCGGGTGCGGGGCTGCAGCAGCCAGGCCCGGCCGCGGTTGCTGCGGAAACCAGGACGCCGCGGGCCCAGGGTTGCCGCGGAGACAGAACGCGGACCCGGCGTTGCCACGGCGACCGGAGGACGCGGCGAGTGTCTTGGAGACTCCGGGACGCGGGGGAGGGCAAGGCCGGGAGCCGCCTCCGCCCGCAGCTCCCCCGGCGTTGCCCGGCGCCCACTGGCCTGCAGGGGCCGCGCGGACAGGAGGAGACGCTTGAGGGGGAACCTGGGTGGGAAGGGTGTCGGGAGGGATTCACTAGTTAGTTACCGTCTGACAAGGACCAGGGGCCACAACGTGAAACGAGTGGGTATAATAATGGCAACCCTGATCCTTTGCATCTTGGTGTACAGGTAAGAGGCCTAATCAGGTGCCTGATGAATCCCTTTGTGGCTGACAAGCCCAATTCCAGAACACCACAGCTTGTTACAAGTTCGACAGATCCATGTGTTACCTGAGCTGGAGTCCAAGTTTGCTGCTGCTTCCTTCTTTCTCACTTTGCGTCCATCCTCTGGATCAAGCCTTTCATGTTGAGCTGCACCCAGGGCGAGATGTTGCCTCCAGATGGGAAGAGATTCTACGCACTCCTCCCAGCTTTCTACACTGATGCTGAATGACTTTATATCATTTTTGCACACATCATAGTACTGCCATAAAGGACGACCCCACTTTCTAGAGCCAGCTCAAATCTCACCGTACAAAATATTCTTGAGGATACAATCTCCCTTTCTCCTGCCATGGCCAAGCTATCACAACCTCCTCTTCTTGGTAGTGGCTTCTAAGCATGTCAGTCATGTATGCCCCAGCACCTCTGTGTTTGGCATTTTGTCTTCCCACTTTATTTTCAGGATCTTGTGCAGGCACCTTATGTGGAAGCTGTCAGTCTCCTGATCTGCCTAGCATATGTAGTTCACATTTCTGAACCATAAAGCAGGGATGACAGCACGCATCTATGTCTTTGATTCACATCTTCGTCTTAGCTGATAGTTTGTTGTTATTCCACACATGTTTCTGTAATAGCTTGAAATTCTTAGCTGCTTTTCCAATTCTGTTAGTCAATTCAGTCTGACAATCAAGATTCTTCCTGGTTTAAGTTAAACCAGAGTCCCCCAGCATCCCAGCATATTCTGGGGGCTGTGCTCTCTGCTCTAGAAGTTTGTTCCCCTCTTCCTCCCCTGTTCCACCAGCACCAACCTGCATTTCTCTGCTGGCGGCAGTAGCTTGTGCTGAACTGGCAATGAAGGGGTTTAATTCTCCCCTCCCTGCCCCCTGCCTAAGGGGCCCTGCCAGTCGGCATCTGGCTGCACCCCTGCCCAGGCGAGGGGGCAGGGCTGTTGAAGGGGGCAGCAGCCCCTGTCACAGTGTCTGGGGAGCGCAAGCCTCTTTCCGGTGGGGGGCCATGCTGCAGGGTGGGCATTTCCCCACTGGGAAGGTTTGCACTTTGGGAAACCATGACAGGGGCTGCTGTTCCCATCATGGTCACTCCCCTCTCACCACTTCAGCGGCCAGTCTGGGGCAGGGCCAGAGGCTGGCTGGAAGGGCCCCTTAGGCGAGGGCAGGGAGCAGGGTTATTCCCTCTCTGCCCTGGGGGACTGCAGTGGGGGCTACCTGTCCCAACTGCCACTGCCAGTGCTTGCTCTGTGCCCAGGGCAAGTGGTGGAATAATCCCCCTCCTGCCCCACTCCCTCTGGCGTCCCTTCCTTTCTGTGTCTAGTGGAGGGAGCAGGAGGGGGGTTAATCCACTGCTTGCCCCAAGCAGGGAGCAAGTGGTGATGGTGGCAGTTGGGGCAGGCAGATCCTGGCTGCCAAGGGCAAAGGGGGCGAAGCGGGGAATAGCCCTTCTCCCTGCCCCCTCTACCTCAGGGGGCCATGCTGACCAGCATTTGGCTGTGTCCAGCCCCGCTGCTGCAGCAGCAAGTGGGGAGTACCTGGCAGGCCTCAGCTTGGGTCCTTGCCGTTAGGACAGGAAGGGGGGAGTTAAACCCCTCCATAGCCAGTTCACCAAGATTTTGCTGGGTTGTGGTACAGTACTGGGAGATTTCTTGTAGATGGCTAGCGCTTTCCTTTTGGAAATGAGTAGGTAGGAAGTTGAAAATGCACAAAAGGAAATTCTTTTTCATATGGCATGTCATTCAAGTATGGACCTCCCTGCCACCAGATGCTGTGAAATCTGACTGCTTAGCTAGATTCAAAAAGGGCTTGGTTGAATTATCGGAGGAAAGGGGCATCAGTAGCTATTGAGCACAGGAGTTAGGGATACAGCCTCTGAAGGAGAACTTCCAATGCCGGGGGAGCAAGGGAGAGAAAAGCAGTGGATATGACCCTGGTAATCCCTGGTTCACTCTCCCTTTTGGTGTCCACTCTCTGCCATAGCGCAACACAGGAGACTGACTGTGCAAGATGGACCTCTGGCCTGACCCAGTCCATAGCATTTCTTATGTTCTTACGATGAGTGGCCCAGTGTCCCTTGCCCATTGCTACCATGACCCTTTGCATCAGGTGTCATTCAAACACAGCTGTTTTTGACTCTTGGTTGTATTTGTTTCCATGGCATCTGCTTGCTTATGTTTGTACAAGGAGCCTTTAGTCTTTGGCATTATTATCCAGAGAAAGAGGAGTTGGTGGAGGTGGGTAGATGGAGAAAGGATAAATGAGGTATAAAGCAACATGGATCAGATAGGAGTGCCATGCTTCCAGCATCTTCACCACACAAGGCAGGTGGGCAGAGAAAGAAAACACTTTCCAGGCTAATACAATAACCAGAGGGAGGATTCTGCTTATCCAGCTGTGACTCTGTCCTGGGGCTTGACTTCTCCTCAGGTACCTCAAGGTATGGGCTAGAAACACAGACTGCCTTAGCTTCAGAGTTAATGTCGCCATTGTTAGCAACACAGTGCTCTCAAGTTCTCTGTGAGAAAGCCCCTCACCAGCCTTTGCGTCCTCACACTAGGAGCCTCCCTCCAAACCCAGGTCAGACAGTCTCCATGATCATGGTCACTCTCCACATTCTTGCCAGAGACCCAAGCTGCCCCTCATACACCTGAGCGGCTACTACTCCAGTTCTGTCCCTATAGGAGCAGAGGGTTCAGATCTGGTATGGCTCTGCTTGACGGCCTTGCCCTTCAGCTGCCATGTACCTCTTAGATCACTCAATGCCTCAAGTACTGCAGTGGTATAACTTGGAGAATCAGGAGCCAGCCAGCCCACTTCCAGCTTACCTGCTCACTCAGTCTTAATGGTTGTGCTGTGGTGCCTAGCTCTCTGCCAAGCTCATTCACATGGGGTGCCTCATAGATACAAAGTTATTATGTGGGAGCTACTGCTGTTATGAAACTATGCACAGCTCCTGGGTGCTCCCTTCTACAACAGCAGTACCCACTGTAACTTTACCATCTAGTCCACCCATTTCTTTTGCTTGCATATCTCACCTTCTCCTCTCCCTTTTGTCCAACAAAATTGCCAGATTATGGATGCACAATTCCTGTAACAAATACAGGCAATGCCTGTTGCTGTAAATTGTTTATAACGATACAACATCTTGCTGAAGGATGCACATACATTATCTGGACAAACATATAAATCCTTTCCTGTTTTACATCCAAGTGACAAGATATTTAGCAGAATTCATAGATTTGTTGGAATCTGACAGGGCTGTGTCATGAACGTTTTGCTATGGCCTCAAACTTGCAATCTCTGGATTATTAGCCATACCCCTTAATGCCCATGCCACCCCAGCCCCAAACCTATAAATGGGACTAGCTCAGAACTTCTTGTTCTCATGAGAAGAGAGCAGGCATCTTCAGGCCCTGTACTGGAGCTATAACCACATTCCTGCACACTCAGCAGGCAGACTGCATCTGGACACACTTTTTCTTTTAGGTCAGACCACCCCCACCCCCGCAGTGAATCTCAGCAGAGTTGCCACAGACACACCAGCTCACGCTGGGCTGTGTGATCCCTGACCTGTGAGTCAGTTCAGGAGGTCAGTATTTGGACAGGCTGGTAGGAGCTGGGATCAGGTCCTAAATCCTAGACAGCAGTGTTGTTAAGAAAGACACCATGGATACTGGTACAGAGGAGATGAGACTAACTTGTAATGCAAATAAAAAGGATTCTTTACTATCACTGTAAGTCACAGACAAAAAGCAGTTTTCTCTCTGCTTCTCCATCTCCCTGTGTAAATGAACACAGCTATGCTACTGTATTTCACCCTAAAAAGTTTTCTCATCATCATCATCAGGTTGGCAACCTGGGAGGGGGCTGGGAATTTTGTCCCAGACTAGAGCATTCCATGGGAGGTGAGATATCATTTTGTAAATAGGTCACTAACAGGTTTTACATAAAACCACAAAACAGGCTGTTACTCTTACTTAAAAAGCATCAATGTAACTAAAAATAGCAGTGATCCTAAAATTAATAGCCAGAAAGAGGTTTGTGAACTTTGGAGAGGCCAAAGGCCTAAGCCTACCAATTAGAGACAAGGTCTGGGGCCAGGAATGACACAAAGGCTGGGCCCAGAAGGTGAGCCAAAGCCAGAGCCACCTCTAACAACACAAGATGGGCTTTTTGGAGGCCAGATCCAGGAAGCAAGGTGAAGGGTGGGACTAGGGTCAGGGACTAGTGAAATGGCCGAGCATCAGGAGTAATACGATCTGGGAGGCCAGGAGGAGCTTGTCAGCTAGCCTGAATCTTACTTCCAAGTGAGGCCCTGAATATCCAGAAGCAGGTCCCAAGAGTCAATCCCCTGGTCCCCCAGGCAGTGATGTGGGTCATCCAGTTCTTGCCTCATTACTCCCAGCTAAGGCAGCTGCTGGCTGTGAGCCCACCCTGAGATCCTGACAGGCAGCAAGTAAGGAAGGGGGGACTTCATAATGTGTTCAGGGCCCAAATATTTCTGTGGCACTACTGCTTAAGGCTAACCAAGACTGGTGGCCCTGGCGTGCTAGGCACTGGCCAACACAGAATGGGAGACACTTCATGCTCCTCCCAGGTGCAGGCTGGCAATGGACCCTCATGAAGAAAGTGTGCAGGCCACTATGAGCCCAAAAATCACTTGCATTCAAGAAAAGACTGAACAAGTTTCCTTTAAAAGCAGTGCGAGAAAGTTAGGGAATTTGGGGTTGAATACCTTATGCTAGTGTTAAGGCTGGGCTCCCTTCCTCTGACTGCCACTCACCAGCTTCACCCCTTACTATGCCATAGTACAGCCTGGTCACAGCATAGTCTAGAGGGAGAGAAGCAGCAAGTGGGCTGGCCATGCTAAGAACACCCTCAGCAGGGTTTGCAGCCTCCCTTTGGATTGCAATAACCATTAGACAAAGTGCTCAGCCAAGAGCAGAACTAAGGGTAATATTGGGTTAAATATGCACTCAGAGCTGAATCCTGGTCTCCACTACTCAGTGCATTGTATGCTACCCCCTCCCCGCTATGGGCCCAGTTCACAGAGGCCATGGTCCTGTTACAGTGCCCACCTGCAAAGACTGGCTCTTTACTCCACTTACAAAGACCCATGTGTTCAGCTCTGAGGAGACCTGGTCTCATCCTCAAGGTGCTGCCTGTCTCAGTGCTTTCCCCTCTAACCAGCTTGCCTGCAGCCTGTGAAAAATAATTAGATACCTGCTAGTACTTATCAGTCCCTTCTGTTTTTCTTTTTCCTGTATCTGGTTCTGCTTTTTTCTTGGGTCCTGATCCAGTGTCTATGGAAGTCAATGAGAGCGTTGCCATTGATTTAGTGGCAGCAGGATCTGGCCCTTGGTAACGTCAGTGAAGCTCTTAAGCCAGGAACGTCCCTTAGATCTCTAGCATGCTTCCTAGCCCTTTCCCCAGAAGGAACATTTATTATTTGTGCGAGGGGTTGCTGGGGTGGGGTGGGGGGCAGGAGGGGGCTGTGACATTCCCTGGAGAGTTACTGGATTGCTAACTGAAAGAACATCCAAGTGTTAGCCATCAGAAAACCTCAACTGGATAGTTTGCTCTTAAGAGGTGGGGCCAGGGGGCAGGATGTGAGGAGAGTGTGAGGTGGGAGAGGCCGTGCCAGAGGGGCTAGTGAACAAAGGTGCTTCTATTTCCTGGAATAGAAACCTTGGAGCGGTACCTTGAGTCTCCATCTGGGGTGGAAGGAATGCAGGCCGGGCAACGTGCCTAGCTTCATTCACCTATACACCAAGGGCACAGTGGGGGACCACACTCTGCAAAACTGAAGGGGTCTTTGTTGCATGGTGCTTTGTGGTTAACCTACCTCATTCACTCTGCTTAAAAGAGAACCAGGGGGGGAAACAGGGAAAGGAAAGCCTAGAGCTGCAGTGAAATACTAAGTGCAGATAGATGCTTGGTAGCAAAAAATACTCTGGGCCAATCCCATTGAACTAGGAGGGAATTTTATCACTGATTTCAATTGAATTGGGCCCTGTGGGTTGGGTTCTCAGTTGCTCTACACCTTGTAGAGTCAGGTTTGACAATACAAAATCAGTGCCAGAGGCTCCCTATTCTAGTCTGGTGCTATTTTCCACCTGTTTAATGGAAAAGATGCCTCAGGATCCCATGTACTAAGAAGCTTAAATCTTGCTTGATGCCTTTAAATCTGTGAACCTTGGAAGAATTACACCTGTGTAACCACAGGTATTATTTAAAAATGAATTAGTTAAATTGGTGCAAGAGTGGATGCTTTGCTTTTGCTTAAAACTAGGCTGATTTCAGGTCAGCTGATGTTGACTTGGAAGAAGCTGGAGTGGCATTTAAACCAGAACAAGAGTGGCTTTGCACTTATTTAACTAAATCAGTTAAATTAGACCAGCACTAGTTAGACACAACCCCAATTTTTCTCTTTGTATGAATGTACATATAAAGCTGGATGAAATATTTTTGATGAATGGGAAATTTCCCAAAACATGCTGCTGTGGAGGTGCTAAAACTATTTGCAACATTTGGTTGAATTTGGGTAAAAAAAGGGGTGGGGGAATTTTGAAAATACCAAAACATTTCACTTCAACCTTTCGAAACAAAAACTCTTCAACTTGTTTCCTACATGTGTATGCTCTTTCCTTCCCTTTCTGTCCTTCTTCCTTTAATCCAGAACACTTTTTCGTTTGCTAGAGAAGAGAAATGAAGGCAGCTTTAATGTAAATGAGAACCAAGCCTTAATTTCATAATTCTTTTTTCCTTATATGCATCTGATCAGCACATGTTAGGAAATACAGAGCACTCTGAAGAATACTGAATGTAGTTTTTCTAAAGGCACTATTGAAGAGATAACCTTATCTTGCTCTCAGCCTGAGCCACTGTATTAATCAAGATGCAACCTATGGATTAAAACAGGCAGAAAGATTATGCTGAAAATAAAAGAGGACATTTATTTTTCAATATAAGATCAGAGATAATTTCAGCAGGAATTGCTCTCTGATTAGTGCTCGAGTGCATTTTTGACTCGGCAGACAGCATCGGTGATTGATGCTGTCATAACATTATGTAACATTCTTACGCTGAAAGCATGAGTTGAGGAGGTATCAGGAAGAGAAGAAGCTCTCCTTATTCTGAAGGGACTCGCCTTTCTTCAGTTTCGAAGATTTTCACAGCTGCTGCCAACACAGATTTCTGACATGCTTGGTGTTTTAATCATTTCACGGTTAAGAAATGGGTTGGCCAAAGCCCTCAGTGAACACTCACCTCCAAGGCATGTCTTGCCTTTATGGAATGCTGGACCTGGGCTTGGCTGGCAGACAGCCCAACTGATGTGTTTTTAAAGCAGTTAGCACCAATGGCAATTTGCCAGCTGAAAAAGGCAGAGCACAGTCCAGCGTTTCACAGTGGGTGACATTTATCTTAAAGTTGCTCCTCACTATGTCCCCAAGGTCAGGGGTTCCTAGGATCATAGGAAAGTAGGGCTGGAAGGGACCTCACCAAGTCATCTAGTCCACCCCTGTGATCAAGGCAAGGTTATCCCTGACTAAACCATCCCAGACAAGTGTTTGTCTAACCTGCTCTTGAAAACTTCCAAGGATGGAGATTCTACAGTTTCTCTAGGTAGCCTGCTCCAATGCTTGACCACCCTTATAGTCAGAACATTCCTGCTAAAGTTCTGACTATTCTAGCTTCATCTACAGAGAGATCAAAAAGAACAGGCCAGAGGGCCTTGGTCCTAGCCGAGAGGGAGCAGGTATTCCTTGAGGCTGGATGGATCCTGTGCTTACTCTAAAATACGGGATTCTTTGTACTGATTTCACCGCACACTGCATTAGGCTCAGGACTTGCACTTGAGGCCTGGTGCAGTCCTCACCTGGATAGGGAGCTCAAATGAACTTTCCCTCATCTGTTTGATTTGCAAATGAAGACCACCAGACAAAAGAGAAAGCCAGCAATATTGAGGAGCAGGGCATATAAAGCCAATAGGCCGTATCATGCCTCTTGCCACACAGTTTGTAGCAGGAGAAGAGAGAAGCATGCCAAATCCACAGAGTAAAGTGTACCTAGGCTTGCAGGAGGCAGGGGTCTGGAGGCCCATGATGGAGATGGCACATCTTCCAAATCCCTAACACCTGAGACCTACAGGCCCTGGGGGCTGGATCAAGTACTAGGCACTGCTTAGGACCCCAGTTCCTGGAAACCTATTACTAGATCACAGTTTTAGCATTCACTACAAAACAGCTGTGCTTCCAGCCAAGTGAGAATTACACACAAGCTGAGAGAAGAGCTCCCCAGTGGGCAGGTGACCTGCCATCTTCATCTCTGAGCTGAGGCTGGCCACCACCTCAGGGAGAGCAGCTCTCTCCTGTGGGATTAGGACAGGGGCTCCCCTGACTTGTATATGGGCCCCAGGCTGCCTTAACCTGGGACTTGATTTATTTCTGCCTAGGAAATAAGTTCCACCCTTCATGTGTGGAAATGTGCCAGACACAAAGTGATCAGAGAGGCACTAGGGGAAAAGGACCTTAAGGCCCCTTAGTCAACTGGAAACAGAAACACATCCTGAATAGCCATTGCTATTCCTTATTCCTCTTGCCACCTCTGCTTTGACAAATGGATGCAGTAGGGTTATGGGGAAATCTATCACTACCTGCTTAAATATTACTCTGCCTGTGACAAATTAAAGCTATACCAACAAGGTATTGATAAGGATCAAGTGCAGTGGACAGTGAGCCAGATCCTCACCAGAGGTAAATTGGTAAATCTCCACTGACATCACTGGGCCCAAATCCAGGTGGTATAAATCATTGTCCTTCCATTGAAGTTAATGGAGCAATATTGGTTGAGATGTTGGATGACAATCTAGCCCAATATTTTTGGGTTTGCTGGGTGGGGGCAGCTCTGAGCTATGTCTCAGCCTCACCAGGGTGGATGGGTCCCTGGCTGCTTTACCAGATTGTGAGTGAACCACCCAAACAATGGGTATTTCAAAATCACCTGGCACTCTTTCAACTATTTGGCAGGGAAACACAGAGCGTGTTATGCCTCTGGAATTTCACTCAGCTTGCTGCTCCTCCCACCAGGCACCTGCTTCAGCCCTCCCACCCCTTCCCCTCCTACTTCCCTGATGTTTCTAGGTGCCACTTACACCACAGCAGGAGGTCTCTGGACAACAGCTTCTTAGCCATGGCTGTGAAGGTTTCCCATTGGCATAACTATCTCAGAGTGATACTGTCCAGGGAGGACCAGAGGATGGAGCATTTCCAAAGGGCAGAGAACATCCTGCTGACTGTGTTAGAGGAAGTTAATGCCATCGATCCCAGGTTTTTAGTGGATTATTCGAGAAACCTGGAAGCCTTTGAATTTGCCCTCTGCTCCTCAGAGGATGAAGTGACTGTTGAGGTTCCCCTGTGGCTTAATGGCGATGACCTCTTGATGAAGGAGGGCTCAGGTCACTGGAGCCAGTCTGGAAGGGGTACCAGCAGACACTATCCAGTATCAGACTTCTGCTACTTAGGAGTGCCCAAGGAAGGAGCTGGCTTGGAAAACTGGACCAGTAAAGATGTATTCAGTACAGCAGACAGTGCTGAATGCAGTGGGTACATAGTCCCAGGCAAGGTTCTCAGACTCCTGAGGGAACTCATTGTTGCTGCCATTGTACACTGCAAGCACCAGTTCCTCATCCAACCAGGTATGTATGTCAACTGTATGTGTCCCCCTGCACCCTCTCCACATGTAGCAGGGGGGTGTTGTGGGTCTCTGAGTTTTGACCGAAGGCTTCCTTCTGTGTTTGTACTCCTGAGGCAAAGGGGGATGAGATGCAGATGCAGAGAGACACACAGGGATGTGAGGGGAGACACAGAGAGAGGAGGAGAGGTCAGGAGAACAGGAAGGATAGAAAGAGAGAAAAAGATAGAAGGTGGAAGTTGAAACCACTGATTACATGGAATGAGTTTGACGGACTTCAGCTCTGTATAAGTTGATAAACTAGGCAAAAGTGATAGATCTTACCTCAAAATGAACAATCCTGGACAGGCCAGACTCTGAACTTCTTCCTACTCCAGGGGAAAGTGACTATATTAATTCAGAATTGGCATCCCTGGGTACAGCAGTGTAGGCAGGCCCAGGCCTAAGCTGTGACCAGGACATACAGATCCCCTCTCCTACCAAGATGCAGCAGCTGGCTCATTAAGTAAGGTCCATATGGTCCATTTTGGAGGGGGTGGTGACATAAATAAGAGTTCCGGGATCCAGATGCCAGTGGAATTGGCATCCTGTTCAGATTCCAAGCTGGTTATTTTCTGGGCACAGGAAAATAAGAGACCCTCACAGGGCTCAGCTAAAGAAGTCAGTGTCTTCCTTAAAGGCTGTTGTGGAGCACTGTTGGAACATGCTATCCTCAGTGTTTCACTCTTGAGTTGTCTGCATTTCAGTGGTGGTTAGGTGATTCCTGCAGAGCAGTTCTAGTCTAAATGGCTATGGGATTTTACAGGAGAAAAGGGCTAGCTATATTATCTTATCAAGGTTCAGGCCTGCATTGCAATAAAGTTGCTGAATGAAATCCTGACCTCACTAAAGTGGAGGGGAACTTAATCACTACCTTCAGTAGAACCAGGGATTTCATCTGCTGTGACTCAAGATGGTGTAATGAGAGGTTATCGGGGCATCCTGACTGTGCTGATTTGCTGTGTAAGGGCTGTTAATTCCTGCCCCTCAATGGCCAGCTACAAGCTGAACTGGGACTGATCTTGGTCTCAGCTATTGCCCTTCATGAATTCTGGATGGAAAACAGCACTGCTATCAGTCAGATAAAGGACTAGTGCTGATGTTAATCACAGGAAAGGCTTCTGATGTTCAGTTTTAGCCCCAAAACACTCTTAAAACACCACAGATTAATGAAAAATGGTATTTATCCAACAAACAACAAAAAGTCATATTATGGATTTTGGGCAGTAGTAAAAAGTTGACTTGTCACACAAAAGCCTCAGAAGAATCAATCTGTGATGACCAGGATTCCATTATGGAAAACAGCAGAAGAACGGGAGGTTTTCTGTTCATGTACTGTCATTGTGGTGCAGTTTAAACTAAGGTGAAGGTCATTTTCATGCACAGAAAAAAGTCAAAGCAAGATCCTATTTAGATAAGAATTTTGGGGATGACCTGAACAAATGTTTTCATCATGTTACATAAAAAGCAAAACCTCCATACAATTCATACAATATATAATAATTTTATATATATATAAATGCCCCTCCCCCCATTTTGGTCATCTATATAGACCTTGAAAATTGATAAAACAACAACATTAACCACCACAACCCAGAGGCCCAACCCAGAGGCCAGTGCACTGCTGAACTTTGTGCTCTATGCAAGGAGCTAGGGGTAGGGCCAGTTAAATGGGGTTGGGTGACTCAGCCAAGCACTAGATCTTGACCCAGAAAGTTCAGTCACTGGGAAAGGGGATATGGAGCGATGATCATACTATCCTTGTCCTCCATAACCACTAGCGAGGACTAGAAGGCTGTACTAGAGAGACAGTAATAAAGGCTGGACTGCTGGTGCAGAGGAGCCAGATTACAACCTGGATTTTGGCTGCCTGTGTCTCTGTCCCTAATGCTACAGGGGATCCTAATTATCCCCTGCTATCCCCCAACTCCAGCTGGACTAAACTAAAAACACACAGATGCTGAGCTGACAAACACAAATCAACTCCAGTTTTTCCTTAAAAGGAGAATATGAATCTACTGGGACCTGTCTGACAGAGCCTGTGTTCTCTGTTGCAACTAATCTGTCTCCCTGGGTGTGATACCTGCCTTGTGAACAGTGGGTGGAAGTTAGTACCTACAGCACTGGGTGTGGAAGTCATTTTTGGCAGCTAGTTACGGTGCTGTGTTTTTAAAATATAAGCACAAGAAGGGGAAAAGCCAGCATATTTGCAACAGAGATCACTAAACTAGGTAACTTTACTGCAGTGCATTTAGTGTGAGAGGTAAATAAAATCTAATAAAGGCAAGTAAAACAGTAAAATCAGCCTGGAACCATTATACTTCCCTGCAGTGTCCTTTGAAGGATTTTTTAGAAGTAAAAACAGCTCCACACAACATCCTCATCATATTCACTACATGGGCCACATTCAACCTCCTGCCTGAAGCCTCCTTACCATGTCATCATCCTACAGGGTTTGATTTGAACCCCTCCACACCTAGCTTGTGCTAACTGCTAGCCAACTGTGTTTTCCCACTGGCAGCCCCAGTGCTGTCAAACCTGCTTTTCACTGTGTTGGCACATTAGGATTTGTTTTCTCTCACTGTATCTTTGTCAGGCTGTGAGAGAATCCAAGGTTCCAGCTTTCATAAGGGCTGTTATTAGGGTTCTGCTAGTTCTGGATGACATAGTACAAAATTGTAATGCAGGTATGTGCCAGTATGAAGTGTTGTGGGATGCTATGCTGGAAAACAGCAGGGTGAGAATATTCTCTCTCATTTCTGGAGTTTCCTGGATGTTGAATGACAATGCAGGAGAAATAATGAGACAGGGAGAAGTTATGCTAGCATGCCTTAGTGCTGGAGATTTGGGGAAGCCATGTGAGATGGTACTAGTGGTACTAATGCCGTTCCACCCCTGTGCTGGAAATACATGCAGAGTTGTGCTGCAAAATAACTGGTCTTTTACTGCAGTTTTGCATCTTAAATAAAGAATCCCACTCCACTCAGTTGAAGGGGAGCTACAAACTCTCTGGCTCAGTCAGTGATATCCTGACTCCAGTTTTTTGCCCTTTTCTTTTGTTATCTACAAATGCCCAACTCGGGATCCTTAAAATTCTGGTTTATTAGGTGGATTGAAACACTGTAATGAAGTGAAATCATAAACCGTGGGGCTGGTGTCCCCCCGCACATGCACACACACAGTAGTAAGCTACAAGAGTCGGGTATACCTATCTTACAAGCGCTGGAGTTTGCCGTCTACGGCCAGTCGAGGCTTCTTTCAGCGTGGTGTTATCCTCCAGAAGGGGGTCGCCAGCTGGTCCTTCTGGGTGGACAGGTAGGGTGCTGGTCAAGTTGGAGATCAAGAGGGTGCCGCTGAGGGTCACTTTTCACTGCTTTCTTATTTGTCCTTGGCAGACTTTGGTGACTCCCCAGTTTTCAGGTTTGCCCAATCCAGCAGTCATTGACCCTCGTGGGACTTCCCCCCTCGGTGGCTACTGGATGGCATCTGTCAGCTCCAGGGGTCATCCGCATGTACGTGCAGGTTTGGGAGTCCGTTGATGAATTTTGAATAGGGCTCTGGGAGCGGTCGATCTGGAGATATTCAGCCCAAAAGTTGGTCCCTGGCATTGATTAACTCAGGCCAGTGCTCCTAGCCCTTGATCAGTGACGTTTAGAGATGTCCCGGTTGCTACATTGTCTTCTATTGATTTCTTCCCTTGGTTGATCTGCAGTTTCCTTAGGTGTTAATTGCTGCCTGCTACTGTGTTACACATTCAATCATTGATTCACTTGCTCTTTCAGGAGCCCGCCTGATACAGGGAAGTGGAAGTTTGACTCCTGCCCTTGTTAACATTGTTACTAAACACATTTATAGTTGAAAGATGAAAGGTGAAGAGTACAAAATATAAGCTACAAATGTAATACCATGGCACACAAATAGATAAAAATACCAAAATACAAGGGGAGATACAAAATGCACACATACAAATTTTAAAACACAATTCCTTATCTTAAAGTGAAAGAAAGAGGAAGGAAGAAAAGGTAGAAGAGGAAAAACATATTCAAAGAGGGGAGAGCAAATGCAGGCAAAAGGGAAAGGAGGCTTTCTTCTACACTTTAAATTAAAATTTCTTCAATTGGCCGGTGAATTTTTATTGAGTGGTAGGGTATACTCCAGCCTTATGGAACCCAAGATTTATGGGTGCTCTCAATCTCCCTTCTTCATAATGTGGAAGATCTTTTGGAAGTAACAAGAATTCCTATACTTCTAGCTTAGCATTCAAGGGGCAGGGAAATAGCCCCTGGCAATGGTTGCTACTGGAAAGAAGATCACTAGATGAAATTAAGAAATAGAGTTTTGCAATAAAGAGACAGACATCTTTGCTTTAATGCCTGTGAGACCAGTTTTCCTCCTTCAGGGTTCACATAGCTATTACCAAATTCTTGAGATGAAAGAACCGTACCAAATTCTTGAGATGAAAGAACCCAAACTAATAGACAGACC
Source organism: Alligator mississippiensis (assembly GCF_030867095.1). Classification (NCBI taxonomy): domain Eukaryota; kingdom Metazoa; phylum Chordata; order Crocodylia; family Alligatoridae; genus Alligator; species Alligator mississippiensis. Next base: position 38,326,686 of record NC_081830.1, on the reverse strand, counting down.
TAGGCGACATTCTTCCAAAATTAAAGAAAAAAACCCCATTATTCATCCTGTTCTACCAATCAGTGTCAAAGGTCTCTTGAGCCTAGTGGCTTCCTGGGTGGGCTTGGCTAATTTATTCCAGACAGAAGGGGTGGGTGGACAGAAGGCTGTTCAGGCTGTAGCCAAGATCACACCCGGGAGCGATGTCACTAGCATCACATCTGGCTGCCTTAGACTTCCCAGCCTGATTGACTAGGAACCTGTTTACAGCTGGTTCAACAGAGAATAGCTTTTGGCACAGCCCAGTGCCAAACTCAGTTTTATGCTTTTATCATTGTAGCACAGCACCTTTGCCACTTTGCACCAGGCTCTGCTTTTGTTCATAAGCAGGTTGAAGTTTCCATTGAAGTTTGTCACTAGAAGAAGGCATATGGCAAAGAAGGTATGACTTGCAGCACGAAGGGGGATCTTGCTTTATGTGATCTTCCTTTCTTACTGTTTGTTTCCACTGAGTAGAACCAGGGGGAGATTTTTAATCTTACCCTTTAAAAAAGAAAAGCAATACAGAGCGTTAGCTGGGCGTTAGGCAGGAGAACGAAGAGAGAACTCTAGCAATGGATGGGATAGACAGCTAGGAGCAAACTAAGTGATCAAAAAGACATCTTGGAGGTAGGCACAGTAAGACTGAAATGGTTTGATGGCATCTGGGGGAGAAGGGTTCCCTGCATGGGTGAGACTGCATAGAGAAGCAGAGGGGTGGGTGGACAGAAGGCTGTTCAGGCAGATGTGTGGGGAATTTGGAGAGGAACACAGAGAAGATCTGCGGACAGGAAGGCCTTGTTTGTCTCTGGGAGCAGCCCTGTTATGGCAGTCTGGGCCTGGCAGCTGTTATCATGGAGCTCCTCAGAGGGGACAAGGTAATTAATGGTTTAGATCAGTGGTTTCCTACAGGGCTCATCTAGTTTGGTGCAAACTGTGGCATTTGGGCTGGTACCACCATACTGATCACTGGCCACCAGTGGCTGAACTGCAGCTTAGCCTCAAGGCAAAGAGGGAAAGGAAAGAGGTGCTTAGCATGAGTGAGGGAGAGGAAGGATAGTGAGGTCTATAAGAGGATCATTTTTAAATACATCTGCTTCCCATGCCCAGGTGACCTCAGTGCTGAGAGACTGAAGGAAGAAAGCATGCAGCTGCCTCTGCTAGTGTCCAGTGGTTGGAAGATTATCCAGTTCAACCTCATCCCAGTTGTGAAGAGAACACAGGCAAATCTTAAACTTAGCAGCAGCAGATGGAGAGAAAGAGGATTTCCAGAAGGCAGCCTGAGCAGAGTAACTCAAGGGGTGGACTTCATCCCTGCCACATATCATCACTGGAGGTAAACACTGCTCCAGCCACCTTTGATTTGCACATCTTCCTTAGCATCACATGATTTCTTACCAGGTGAGAGACAGGGAGTTTACCTACCATAGAAAGCATCAGCTAGGATCCAGCCTTATAGCTTTGTAGAATTCAACCCAACTAGCTGGAACAGGGAGGGAAGCATTTGTTTCTGTACATTCTGGTGATTCCACCCCTCATCTCCACCTTCCCTCTGTCCCCCATTTCATTTGAAACTTCAGTGAAAATTTTTATCAAAGTCTTGAGACCTTTTGATCGGCCATTGAAGGTGACTGAACTGAAAAGCAGCCTTCATCAGCAAGATTAATCACAATGAAATGAAGACTCTGCCATGGATGTGGCCTAGAATGGAGCTCAGCCCTCTGATTAATTCATCTGCAAAGCAATGCTGGCCCCTGCTGGGATTTTAGGCCCTGATTTTAGGGTGTGTTTAGGTGTTCAACTCCCTCCAAAATCAAACAAAGCTCTGGCCCTAAATACTTTTAAACATTAGATCTTTGTTCCATAGCTAAGGGTTGATCTGTAGAGTTCATCCTGGCCACAGCAGGCAATTCCACAGGACTAAGGGGAGTTTCTGGCCTCCAGTTAAGCATGTGCTGAATCCACCAGCTTTTTCTGCCTTGAGCAGCTCTAGGCGGCAAGCATCCATGAGAAGCCCAGCTGTGCAAATGGTGCCAATTTAGAATCAGAAGCAAGTGCTATTTTTAAATCTTAATTGCCATGTTCTTAAAACAGGAAAGTACAAGGTGTGACTGCACGGCAGGAAACAGCATGGACTAGGGGAGCGCACGGATTCTGTTCCTGCTTGGCCCAGGTGTGGTGTGGGGAGAGGACCTCTGCCTTGGCTCTACAGGGCAAACCCTGCCCTGTCTGCTATTAATATATTGTGAAGTAAATACAGGGCTATGCCCTGCTGTGAGCAGAAGTCTCTTGTTCAGAGGAAGTCTGCTTCCTCACCAGCCCCCTGGTCATAAGGTTAAAGAGACAATTTGGAGGACAGAAGGCCTGCAGGCTTGCTCCACTGCCAGTGAGATTGCTGCAACTCCAAAGCTGCAGTCCTGTTTTGGGAGAGAGAATGGCTGGGAGGAGTTTGTACATTAAAAACAAGAGGGCATTGCTCATCTACAGGGGGATCCTCTCACTGATGGCCATTGCCAGCCCAGCAGCTGAGGGCTTTTTTACAGAGCTGACAGCAAAGAGAAGGCACCCTGTGATTGCTGTAGTATAATTAAAGAGGTGGAGGTGGGGGCAACCGGGGTACCAGCCCTGGGTTTCAAATTATTGGGGGCGCTCAAAAATAGCAGCCGCTGCTTTTCTGACTGCTGTGCTACTGCCATCAGCCTGGCTGTGGCCGATGCCTTGTGTGCTGCCATTAGCCAAGGTACATCTCAGCCCAGTTATACCTCTGTTACACTGAGCCATTAGTCCCATTCCATCTCCTCAGCTGTCACAGGGAGTTCACCTTTCAGACTGGGCTTTCAGAGACTCATTGTCATCTCTTGATCTTAGCCCTCAGTGCCCCATTTTGGGACATAAGGTCTGACATTCCACAATAGGGCAGATGTGAAGCTGGTCTCCACAGAGAACACCACCCCCCACACTTGGCTGTCCCAGACCAGGCTGGATCATCCGGGGTGGGTAGGAAGTGAGCTCATGAATGGGCTTGCAGTTCTGGATGGCTTCAGCCAGGAATGAACCCCCAGGCCCAGACCTTCCCAGGTCCAAGGGAGTTAGGTGCCTGAATCCTCTGGAGGACCTGAGCCCTGGTTGCCTCTGAACCTCTTTAAGTTACTTGCAGGCTCTGAAACATGTGATGCCCTTGCTTCAGGGGAGGAACAGGTGGTGCCTCCCAGAAGGAGAGGGCAGGCAAAAACTGAGGGAGGTGGACAGGCAAGGATGTCTCACCACAGCAGATATGAGAGGTGATAGATGGAACAGCTGCTCCCAGAGCTCAGGATGCACATCTCAGTCTCATAACTAGTGAGCAGAGAGAACCAGCCATAGAGCACAGACTGCATCTCAAACCGATCTAGTTGTACCTCATCTGGGGTGAAACTGGGCCTTTTGCATCACATTCATGGTGATGCAAGCAGCATGTACCCCCAGACTCAGTGCTGCTGCCCCTCTTCAGCATCAAGGATCCAAGTCATAACTCTATCTATGCCTGCCTGCCCCTTTCATTCCCAGGGGATCCACTCAGAGCTTGCTCCCCACTTCCCCCAGAACAGAACAGGGCCTGTGATTCAAGGGAACCCTTATAAAGGCCCTCATCACTGGCTCACATATGCACGGACATAATCCAGCCTTTTGGGAGGACAGGAGAGTGAGGATGGTCAGGGAATTATGGAACTGAAGACTCTTCCAAGTTCCGTTTATGATATGTTTCATACTTAATGCTTCCCTCAGAGAGGATACGGCTCTCGACTTCTGGAGCTGATACTGATTTTGGCCCTCACACATTGTACACACTTGTAAGACCCAATTGAACAATAATGTTCAGAAATGGGCTCTATATTTGGGTGCCTCTGCTTTTAAGAGTGGGCCCCTGGAATTGGTGGCCCCTTAAGAAATGTTGGAGGAGCTCTTGGGGGACCAAGGCCAAAGATGTTTCTACAGGTGCCATCTTCCTTCACATTGGCATCTCGATTTTTCCCTGCCGTCTCTGATCTCCTGGCTTTGTGGTTACAAAGGTGCCATTTTAATTAGATTCCCTTGACTTAGCCCTTCATTCACGGTAATGCTGATTCAGCCCAGACCATCTCTGGAAAGCCCTGAAAAAGCACCAAGGTTTTCAGCTGTGGGTAATGTTTGTTTTACCAGGTACTCCACTAATCGTCCTGTTGTGAGACTGCTCCACATCATGGGCACTATGGAAGGTCACCGTTTAGACAGCCTCCGCCTTCTGGACCAGGTCAACAGTGAAGACTGGAGAGAAGAAGGCAAGAAGAGAGGACTCTCATTCAAGCATTTGGAGGTACATTCCTCAAGGAGATGGTACAAGGGCACTGTCCTTGTAAGCAGATATATCCTGAACTACATTATGGTGGGGAAGCAAAGCTAGTTTTAGGCTCATGCGCCCAAATTCTCTAAGATATTTGGGCACTAAAATCAAGGGGAGGTAGGTATTTGAATATCTCTGAGGTTCTGGGAACTGGTTTCTGCTGAAAGAAAATCTCAGATGCTCTTTAACTCAGATACTTACAGGCCTCTAAAATACAAAAATATTCCTCACCTGTGAAATATGAGACAGTCTTAGTGGAGGAACAGCACATGCTTCCTAGAAAGAAACATTGTCAGCAGAAATAGAGCTAAGGGGATGGATGGAAGATTAAATTGTTCTTGGTGCAATCTAGCTGGAAATGTGTGTGGTTATGTGAAGTGTGGTACCTCTGTCTTAGAACAGGTGGCCACAGCAACTCAGGTATATCTGAATACTGTATGCCACTCTCTTGTGGCCATGAGAGCATGTGCACACCATAATTCTCTCAAGGTTAATGGTAATTCTTGTTTAGCTCAAGTGACAGAAGCCTATGTTTCTAGCCTGAAAGGTTCTGTGTTGGGTTCTCTATACTGTGTGTGTGATGACTAGTCCATGAAGAATTGAAGGAGGAACCTCCAGAGGTAAAAGTTCGAGCTCCTATGTCTTGACATAATGCACCAAAGGTTCTTGTGTTAGAGGCTGTAATGTCCTCTGTAGGTTGGCACACACTCACCATGGGGTCCAATACAGGTTGGACCTGGCTGCTGACTGGTTGTGGATCCATTATAAGAGAGCCTCACTACAACAACTTTACAAGTTGCTTTGTTCACCAAGCCCCAATATGCTATTATGGGTTTGCACACTGCAGGAGGGTTATGCTTTGTAGTTTGGGCAAACTTCACCTCTCAACATTCCACCAAAGGAAACATGGAGCTACTGAACCTGTTTGTTTTATAACCTGGGCAGGTGCCAACTGCAAAGGTCAATGCTGGGGATGCTGTGCTTGTGACAGTAGCATGTTTATTCCTTCGCATGTGCTTCATTTAGCAGTGCCTCAACCAAGGAGTAGACCAGTATAAAACTTTCCTAGGGAAACTTCCCTCCTTCCCAAATATATATTTGGGTTGATAAAAACAGTTGACAAATACAGGCAAAAAAAAAAGTGAGAGAAAACTTGAAAAAATTTGAATGATTTATTCCAAATTCAGTGTGTTATTTCAAAATGGCATTTCTTCCAAAATATACCTTTAAAAAGGGGGGAAAGACCCTTTCTCCCCCCCCCCCAAAAAATGAACTTTTAAAATTTAGCTTGGATGAACCCAAAGCAAAAATATTTGTGTCTCCTCTTCACCTCCCCCTCCCTTCCGCAGCCTTTTGTTTCAATGGAAAAGCAATGCCTTTGCATTCCAGACTGCCCTGAAGCAACTGTTTCCCTCCAATTTTGTGGTTTGTTCCCTGAAGAGAAAATCTATTAGTTGCACAGTTCTAGCGAGGAAGTGTCATGTTCCCTTTTGCATTTTTAATAAATCCAGAACCAGAGTGCAGGATTGTAGGAGTTTCTCCTTTCTCTGTGAACCTGGTCAGCCTGGGTGTTAAGGGAGCTGATTTTGGGTAGCATTGGCCTTTATGGCTTGTATATGTTTCATGTTACCACTTGGTGCCAGAAAGTGCTATCTATCCTGCTAGATGTTCCACGTCTCAGTATCCCAGCTGTGTTATACTGATTAAAAGCAGAAGACTGTTACTAAAGGATTAACATAAATCCTTGATGACTGGCATAGAAGAGAGGACATAAGCAGATGGAGGGCATAATGGGGTCATGTATCTGTAACAGGGTGGTCTGTCCTTTTAAGAGGGAACAATTAGCCCTGTTGAGGAGCCCAGTTACGGGGCATTTGGATAATGAAGGAGGGTTATATTTGGAGTTGAAGACTCCAGAACTGAGAGTGGATAGACAGCAAACTGTGAGGGAGAAGTTTGTAAGGGGGAAGGAAGCAGGATGAATTGAACAGCTTGCTGCATGGAGGGGCTAGGCTGCTGTGCTGTGGCTAGAGCAAAAGAGGGTCCCTTCCCAGAATCTGGGACAGGACAGTAGGATTTTGTTTTGCTTATTTTCTTTGTTTAAAAGACTGTGTTTTACTCGGGAGGACAAATTGAGAAGCTCCTTAAGGAACAAAATCTGCCTGCAAAAGCCAGCAGGCCAGGCAACCTGCTTACAGTATCCATGCTTACCTGCATCTGTGCTATAGCTGTATTGCAGAATCCAAGCTCTCATTTAACCAAATCACTGCAAAGAGAACTATCAGGATGTGAATTGAGCTAACTGATGTGGACATATTGGCTTGGCTCTGGCAGTAGTCTAACACAATAGCTATGAGGGGCTGAGCAGCCCCATTCATGTTACTGGGATGTTAACAAAGGTCTGGTGACAAGTTAAATCTCCATCTGAAGTGCTCAGTTACCACAGTTATGCATGTACACATGGCTCAGATTTTCAAAGTTGCCTGAGGGGTCAGAGCATCTGATTCCCTGTAACTGTAATAGGCGTCTTAAGCTTTGAACATCTTTCCAGATCTATGTAGCCCATCCCAGTGGTTTGTATATTCCATCTTCTTACTCTCTGCCTCCCCCAGATGGTGTTGCTGTGGGCCACGGAGCTGTTCCCTTCCCCTGAGGACTGGGAAGAACTAGAAGGATCCATCTATCGGCTCCTTGTGATCCTCCTTTGTAGTTTGGCAACCAAAAACCTACCCCACTTCCTGCGTCCTGAGGAAAACCTCTTCCAAGAAGAGGACCTAGACCTGACCACCTTATACCACAAGGTGGAGGGGTTTGCCAGTACCCCACAGCGGTTCCTCAAGTTCCATTTCACTCCCATGGGGCATAACAACCTTCAGCAGAAGGATATGGGCATCCAGGCCTTGCTGCAGCTCCCAGCTAAGAACAGCAGCTACTGGGACACTGCCTTCTTCGATGTCCTGCTTAGTAAGGTAATCGGGAATCACAGTTTGGGAGATCCAAGACCTTGAACACTGAGGCCTGGATTGTGCAGTGTAAACTGGGCACAGTGGAAGGGGACTGACAGGGAGATCAGGAAGGTATCTGATTTTCTATACAGCCCCACGTACAAGCTAGAGCCATTCTGTAGGTGGTGTAATTTGTGCCAGGTGGCTATGACCCCCAAAGGAGCTGCCACCCTCTGGGGACTGTCTCTTGTGGGGTTGGAATGGACTATATCATGATCAGTTGGGTTCAACCAAAGCAGGCAGAATTCCAGAAATTCCCTTTCATTCAACCAGATCCTCCTCTTTCCCTGTTATTCAGTTTCAGGTCTACCGGATCCAGGACAAACAGAGGCTCTCTGCTATGTCAAATACTTTACTGAAGGCCAAGAAAGCAGTTCATGACCAGAGCTGAGCCATGTCCTGCATTGCTGTTTCTGCTTTGATCACAGCCCTCTTGCAGGAACCAAAAATTCCTTGGGTAGTTCAACAAGGCAGAGAAAAGAGAAGGGGCAATCAGAGCAGAGAGGAAATAAGCTTGTGGTGAGGCCTGGGATGGATAGGTCATGTCAGCAGAAGGGGAGAGGTGATGGGCTCACTTATGGATTTTATACAACCTCTGCCTTTTAATGAGCAGGTGAATATACTCTGTGTATGGTTTTCTGTTTAGGACACTCAGCAGTCCCTTATCATCATACCAGTAGCTGAATTCTCTGTACATACTGTGCAAGCCCAGCTGGTTTCAATTACACTAAATATTTTTTGTTATTTGGACTGGATCTTCTGCTGGGAAATATGGTGCTCCTGAGCAAATCCAGTCACACAAAGACCTGTTGTGCCACATGTCTCTGTTTATTAATATAGTGTATTCCACCCTCTGTTCACATCGCACGTACTGGCAAATTTACACATGCACATGGTGTTTGTTTTTGTATGGTTTTGTATATCAAATCCTGCAGTTAGAGCCTGGCATCTGATCCTATGGTCCTGATTGGTTTAAAATACCTTTTTTGGAGGATGTAGCTTCCTAATTGCAGGACCACTGTGTGCTGGTGGCCTAGCCCCTGCTGGCTGTGGGGACAATTGGGGCAGAAGCTGCAAGGAAGGAGAAGGAAGAAGTGGACAGGGCTGAACAAGAAGCCATGTTCCTAGAAGGCCTTGGGCCTGCAGATCAGAGCACAGCTGCCATGCTGCAAGGAGTGTAAAGGGAGGCTATGAGTGCAGAGGGTGTAGATAAGCCAGCTCTCTGCACTAGGCAGCAATAGATCCTGCACTGCTTATAACTTTTAAAGACTGCAGGGTGCTAAGGAGGGGACATAGGAGCAAAGTAGGCCTGGCTGAAGAGACAGGGGCTTACCTGTGCTCCCCATCATGTAAACAGGACACTTAGCTCCTTGCCCCCCTATGTAGGCCCACTCTGGCTTCTGGGCAAGAGCATCACACAACACTGCTGATGCACACTCAGGTTGCACTGGGTCTCTATGACCACCTCACCTTTCCCCTTGTATGCTGGAGTGCATTGTTCCACAAGTGAATGCTGCAAAATCAAGTCATGATCAGGGCTGTGGGATAATTCTGTATGCTGCTGCCTCACCACCTCCTCCTGCTGTGGACAGGTTGAAAGCCAAATCAGATCTATAACTGCACCTATCAGCTGGATCATGTTATTCCACTCCTCCAGCACTTCATTGGCCTTGTCCCCTCTTGTTTTTTCCTGTCAATCCCACACTGCCCCTCCCACATGCTGATTATTTGCCAGTAAAGCAAACACTCTGAATGTCCATGTGCAGATCCAATCAATACTGCAAACAGCCAGTTCTCAATGGAACGTTCTGCCCTTCTGAGTCTGAAAGACTCCTTTCTCCCCTGGAAGGTGCTTCAGCTGGCCAGGTGTTCACCAATATTTTGCCAGGTACAATAGACGTGAGGGAAAGAGGGCACCATCTCCTTTCCACCTTCTGATTTGAATTCTAGATAAGACAATGGCATGACCAAGGCCGGAGCTGGCCTCTCCATCCTTGTTTCTGAAGCTGCAGCACAAGGAACTCACATCTTGCTTTTGTGACAATGCTGGAGGGCATCTTTCAGGGCATGGAGGACTCTGTTGACATTGAATTTGGTGGAGTTATAGCCCATGAGTCCTATTCGAAGAACCTGAGGTGAGAGTAAAGAATAATAATTATCAGTAGGATGCACTAAGTTCTCTGATACTTGTCCTAGACAGAAGTTACATTTCATGTTCCAGAGTGGATTCAAGGGCCATGGGGAGATGAAAACCATGCACTCAACAGTGATTTCCTACATGCCTACCATGGGATAGGCTTGATTCTCCAGTATGCTGCATGTTAGGTACATGCAGTAGGTGGAACATGCTGGCAGATCCAAATAGTGCTAAGCTCCATTCATGTCCACTTTGCAATAGTGTAAACTCTACAATTGCAAGAAGTGAAGAATCAGACTGTGTGCATGTGTGTATATAAACACATTAATATAAATGTATATTCTTTTTATTCCTATTTTATTGGGATTGGCTTTACTTAATAATAAAACATGAAATAATGTCATTGGAGCCAATCCCAGTAAAATAGGAATAAAAGGAATTTTCAGCTTCTCCTTTGTTGACACCTGCTCTACTTCTGCTTGCTAAGATGGCCAAGATGAAATATGCTGTGGGTGCATCTACACCTGCCTGTGAATGCGCAGCAATAAGCTCTGGAGCTTTTAGCTTATTGCTGTCGAGCTTGTGTCTACATATGCACCTGGACTGAAGCACATTGAAATGGGCTGCAACAGCCCCAACTGGCAGGGGGCTCAGGGAGTCAGGGAGTCAGCCCACCAGCCTGGGCACTGCTGTGCACAACAAAACTCCGGAGCAGGGTAGTACTTGTATTTACTGTTGCTGAGTTTATTAGTTTTATGTGCTATAATAGGGGTGCACTTGTAGACACTGAGATGTTTACTGCACAGGTAATTAGTCAACTGTGCAGTAAAGATCTTGTATAATTGTGCTCCATAACTTTAAGGTTGAGTTTCTCCTCAGATGAGTGTCTATGGTTAAAGCCAATAAAGGACATTCTGCAGAAAAAGGGGCATGGTGCCAGAGTGATTAACCGGCAGGGGTGGGCAATTATTTGGGTTCATGGGTTACATAGGCAGTTTTGGGGAGCTGTTGTGGGCCAGTCAGCACCCTCCTCCCCAGCCCACAACAGCCCGGAGCCTGTGCACCCTACAGTTCCTCCCTGTCACCGCCACTGGTGCCCTGCAGCAACTGAGTGCACAGCCCTTACACACCCCGCACCTGCTCCAGACTCACCCCGGCCAGAGTGCCAGAGCAGCTGGGACCCACACGCACAGCCCTGGCCTAGGCTACCTTGTGGCAGCTCCACACTGGCCTGTCCATGATGAGCAGAAGCTGCTGCCAGGTGCGGGGGAAAAGTGGCTATCTCCTCCTCATTGTTGTTGGGCCTTTCTTCGTACAGCCACCCAGAGCCTGCGCCTGGGTTGCCCTGCAGCTTTTCTCCGCTGTCACTGCTGCCATGCTGGGTGGCCCGGAGGTGGCGCTGATGGCAATGGTGATGGTGACAAAGAGGAGCTGCAGGGCTGCCCAGGCATGGGCTCCATGCAGCTGCAGCAAGAAAGGTCCAGCAGCGGTGAGGGGGAGGTGACATCTTTTCTTTGCCCCCCCATGCCCAGCAGTAGCTTCTGCCAAGCTGCTACAACTGCTGCCACTGATCACCCTGGGCAGGCAGGTCTGGAGCAGGTATAAGAAGGCCTAGGGCCACGGCTATGTGCATGGGTCCCATATGGTCCAGAGCTGGTCTGCTCCGGTTAGGGCGGGTCCATAGTGGGCACAAGGTAGGCTGGGGCAGGGCGAGGGCAGGGGCTGTATCTGCAGGTCCTCACCAGTTTCCATGGGGCTGGTGGTGGCGGTGGCAGCCAGAAGGAGCTGCTGCTGCCTGGGCTGCCTACAAATGAAGTCCAACTGCAGAGCCACCCCAGCCTCACTGTGTGCCTGAAAGCAGCAGAATGCACCATGGGCAGGGCAGTGTCTGGGCCAGGTGAGACTGAGGGACCCACGGTGAGCCAGACAAAGTCACTCCATGGACTGTATTTGGCCTGTGGGCTGTATTTTGCCCATCCCTGGATTAACACCTCTTGCTGGTATGCCAGAAGTGTGAATTCAAGCCTTCCTCCAGACCCGTGCTAAAAGCTGCCTGCAGCCAACCGCCTATACATATTTATGGTATTATTTGAGAAGTCCAAGGCAAATGGAGGTGTGCTCCTGGCTATACACATTGTAGGTCAAGCTGATCTCATCTGACCTCAGTACAGAAAATAAACAGCAAAGGTCAGTCTGAAAGGAAGGTGAATTCCAGTGGTTTGTTCTGTAGCACATTATAACATTTGGATCATGACTTCTGGAGCTGTGCCTCTTGCAATGGCTTGAGTCACTCCAGCTCCAATAGAAATGGGTGCAGATCTTTCTGTCACCTTCAATAGGAGATGAATTGAGCGTCAAATAAGGAACAGTTCTTCAACTAGGGAAGGGATGGGCATCATATTTCTTCCAAACAAAGTCCTGCATAGAACAACTTTGTTTAAAAAAACCCCAACAACTTCATGACAAAACTGCAAACTTCTCCTGAGTATTTTCCTAGAGCAGTGCAAGAGGCACTATCTACTGGTACTTGCAGAAGCTACACAGTGTATGAGACCTAAAGACAACAGAAATATCATGCCCTTATTGGAACTTCCCTCTCTTTGTGAAAAAGATTTCATTGGAGCATCTCCACTTTTCCCAACCGTATTCAATGTAGGGTAACTATTTGGGCTAATAATAATCCCATGGGAAATGCCTCTCTCTGCCTGATGCAACCTGATTTAAAATGCACGATGAGAGAACAATGATACTTTTTAAGGGAATTACACCAGCACCAGGTCATCCAGGGATACTAACAAAAAGGATTTCATTACTGTCCAGGAAGCTGCCCCGCTTGATACTTTCCAGATACTAGACTGGGATTACTTTGCAGGAAATAGATTCCTTGTTTAGAGGAGAAATAAGGGAACATCAGAAAAGAAGTGATCCAGGTGGTACTGTCAGGTGAAGGCCAAGGCTCATTGGCTACAGAGAGCACATAAAATGTCCTCCTAGGGAAGGGCATTCCTCTCTGTGGTTCTATTTCTGTAAATCTATTGGAGCCCATAGAGCTGCTCCAGATGGATGTGGAGGGAACTGAGAGTGGAACTGGGTCCTTAATCTGTTGAGAATTGCATGGGAACATATTCATGTCAGTCCCCACCTCTTGGGAGGGTTCTGCCTTTGGCTGTCAGTTTGTACCCACCTTTCCTACTGAAGGCCCCAGGCCCCCTGTGATCTCAATCGCATATTTATTCATAAGGAACTCTGTGATCTCTTTCCAGTCATATCCCTCAGGCACTACAATGGTGGTGACGGTTGGAAGCCTTGCCACCTGGAAAACAGAGACATGGAGGTCAGGTCCAGCCAACAGCTATCCTCTGGACTTGTGCAGACAGTCCTCTATGCCCTTCCTCTGTCATGCTACAGACCTTCCCATTTGGGATGATAACTGCTTTCTATGGGAGAGGCTGTGTTTGGGTGGGAGTCTCTCAGGTACTGAATGCCTCCTTAGAAAGCCTTTTAAAATATGGGGCCAGATTTCTAGCTGGGATGAATTACCAAGGCTTTGATAAAGTCATTAGAGCTATGCTTATTTGCACCAGATGAGGATTTGGCCTTGCTTGTCCTGAGCTACTTCCCATCACAGCGCTCTTTCTCCGTGGCTCACTGCACCACTCCTCCATGGCAGAGTTCTACCCACGTGACTAGAAATGCAGCAGGGAGGGATCTGCTCCAAGGGCTCTCTCAGTGCCCAGCAATCTCAATCTGTGTCCTACCTCTTCCTTCACAAAGAGTTTGAGGCCCAGCTTCTGCAGCCCCTCATGTAGGTAGAGGCAGTTCTCCTTGTGCAACTTCCAGGAGTTCTCCAGCCCCTGTGCACAAGGGGGAAAGAAGCATTAAACAGGGAGTGATCACTGTGGGTCATGCATTGTGACAGAGCAGGGAGAAATATGATTTAACACTTCACCTGTATGGGAAAAGGTTGGTCCCTATTGTGCAATTTTGAGTCTGATGCACCACTTTGAAGCTCACTGAGATTGGGAGGAACCAAAATGTGTTACCAGCTGGTGGCCATTGGATGACCTGTATAAAACAAGTCCTGTCTTCATTGGCTTGAGGGCACCCTTCTTACCAAACTCAACAGGAAGGCAACAGACTAGATGGCTGTAGAGGCTGAATAAGTCCATTACTTTAATAGGCGATCTGTCCTGGGCACAGTCAAGGCCCACCCTTTGGAGAAGGCTGTAGTGCAGCTGCCCATTCTGTGGTTATATACAGGACTAGTCTTCAGGACTGTCTAGATGGGTTCTTCCAGCAGCTCAAAAGGCCAGACTTAGGCGTCTAAACATGCTGATCACTGCCTAGTGGGATTTTCAAAACTACTTAGATACCAAGCTACATCTTTCAGTACTCAGATGCACTTAAAAATCAAGCCCTAGAATGGCAGACATTTGCCCTAAATAACACACAGCTGAATGACTCTTATCTCATATTCCTTTCTGCTCTTATGTCTTTATTTTCCCTCCCCTCCCACCTGAGTTCTACAGCCCGGGATGTCTCTCACAGCTGCTCACCTGTTCAGCCAGTATAGCTAAGCCCTCTCTCAGGCTGAAGAAGTTATTGACGGGTGGTGTGTGGTGGTACCTGTAAATTGCATGCAACATACTGTTCATGAGAACATGCCATAAGTGGATCAAACCAGTCTGTCCAAATCAATAATGGGTGCGTCTACACATGCATTTAAGCGCAATTGAATTTAACGAGCATTAAGCGATTTTTGGCAGGTGTCTACATGTGCACTTGGCACTAAAGTTAGCGCACTTGGCATTAAAGTTAGTGCCAAGTCCTTGCAGCCCTGCCTTGTGCCCCTAGTGGCTGGGTAGATCCAGCACTAAAGTTAGTGCCTGGTTGCGTCTATATGTGCATTAATGTGCTTTAACTAATTGTGCCTAAATTTGATACCTGCAGCTGAAGGTATCAAATTTAGGTGCAATTAGCCTAATTTCACCATTTTAATGCACATAAAGGATGTGCATGTATAAACATGTGCCCATAATGCACATTAAATTAGGCAATGTGCATTAAAGTGTCTTGTGTAGACATGACCACCGAGAGCAAAACAGATTCCACGGGCTAAGCCACCAGAAACCATGCTTCATACTGACTACATCTTTCTGTCTCATAAGTGGGGGGCAGAGATAGGACATGAAATGAGGCTACTATGAGGACATTGGAGGTTGGGATTGCATTAAGGCTAAAAAGCAGCAGTGAATCTACTGACTCCAAAGAGGTTGATGGCAAGGTGCCAATAAATTTGTGCTATACAAGAAATATTGCATTCTCTAGTCCAGGATTGGCCAACCTGCAGCATGCAGGCCAAAAATGGCAGAGGCAGCCTGTGCTGTGTGGCACATGGCAGATTGGGGAAGGGACAGGGATCAAAGCTGCAGACAGGGCAGGGAGCAGAAAGCAGAGCAGCAAATTAGGCAGGGGAGAGGATCAGAGTGGCATTTGGAGAGAATATGAAGCTTAATTTGTAGCACACCTGCCACAAATGTTGGCCTCCCACTGCTCTAGTCCACTTGCCTTCAACATTTTTTCTCTGGAAAATCTAATGAACTGAGCTGGAGTCAGGGCATGAATGTGTCTGAAGGGCAGAATGAGGTTTAGGTTTGCATTCAATAAGGGTGGATAAAGGGGTTGGAGCTCAGGGTAGGTTTCCTTTGTGTAAGGGTTGGGGCTTGGGGCAAAGGGAAGTTAGGATTGGGTCTGAGTGGCATTTTGATTTGGACTGAGGTAGAGATGGTTCATATTCTGGGTGAAAGCTTGTGTAAGAGTCAAGACTGAGTTCACTTGGTATTAATCCATTGTAAAGGAGCTGCATGCAGGACCAGGATGGAGCCTGGGCTCAAATCCCAGGGCTTGCCCCTCACATTCTTGGCTTGCCATCACAGCCCCAGTAGTTAGCTAGCCAGCCCAGGTCCAGGTAGAAAGAGGGAGGCTTTGTCTTCCTGTTTAAACTCTTCTTCCTGCCAAAGAATACATAAGAAATCTGAGTGGCTCGTTCTAGGATCCCTGCCCATCAGCCAGAGCCTTGGGTTTCATTTCCCTGCTCAGACACAGCAGATTCTACTGCCAATTTAAGCTTGCTCCTCCTGGTGGAGGATGGAAAACAAGAGAGATTGATCTGCCACTCCTTTCTATGCTTAGCTAAAGTGCTGATGATTTTAAACCCCTACAAATGGGTCATCTCCTTGGAATTTTTCAAAACTGCTCTAAGCCAAAACTCAAAATACTGAAAATAAGGCTCTGATCTTGCCAACGTTTAAGCAGATAACTTCATTCAAGTGAATATTGCTTAAAGACAGAGGTTCTACATTTGCCTCAAAAAGTAGACTTAATAAATTAGAGCTGAGGTAAAAGGTGATTGTGTTGAATGCTGAGTGTCTGAGCACACAGGACAACCACTGGACTGGGCAGAACCGAGCCAGTAACCAGTGGCTTTGGCTGCACAGTGAAGTCCTTAGGAATCCAGTGGCTCAAAGAAGCACTGACCAGATGGGATTTTGATGTGCCAGTGGCCATAGGTTTAGAATAGATTTAGGCTGAGAATTCCCAAACTAGGTGTCGTGATCCCATTTGAGGCCATATGCCACCAAAATTCAATTACCATGGATGGGGTCAGATCCAAAGTTGGGTTGCAAGTCCAGAAGAAGGCAAAAAAGACTGGGAACTACTTGTCTATGCTGAAAAAACGGTTTGTTTTACTATGGGATAACTAGAATTGTCCAGCTCAAAACTCTAGAGGAGGCATGGGGGACTAATGTGAGGTGAAGTAAACAACATGGACCACAGGGAATAAAGCTGAGGCTGACGTACTGCTGAACACCAACTCCGCTCATCTCTGTCCAGCAATCCACAGCAAGATCGCCATTGTGCTTGAATTATCCCCACCTTTGTGGCAGTAAAAACAAAACCTCAGTGTTCCTGCACTTTAATCTGAAACTGTGGCATTTGTTGGCAACTTTCTCTTTGCCCTTTGCATCACACCAGGCCCAGTTCTGGTGTGACACAGATGTTCACTGCTTAAATCCTCTTGCAGATTGTACCAGTTCCCTGTTAATTTGTCTAGACCATGCACATGGTTCTTGCTAGGAACTGATGCTCCATCCAAGAGTGTGCCTTACTGCTGTCCCCACCTAATGATGGAGAGAGGGTGAGGCTATTCTTACCTGGCTCTCTCGCTGAAGGAGATTGGAGCAGTGCCAGGAGGAACATTTAGCACTTTCTGAGATCCTGAGTATAAAATGTCAATCTCTATATTAAACGGGAAAACAGCTTGTTAGAAATCTTGCAACATAGTGCTGATTACAAAGCAAAGGCTAGGGGCTGCCCCTCTGGAGGTAAGCACCAGCTAGTTCTCCCTTATATTTGCATCCATGCCAGAAAATGCTGCACATTTTGTTACAAATAAGCCAGCCACTCAATCCCAACCCTTCAAGGACTTCAGCCACTCTTCAGTTGAGAGCAAGAAACACCGACATCTCCTCTCAGTCTCCATATGCATGTCAGAAACAGCAGGATCTCAGCAGGGCTGTCCATTACCAGCCAGACACACCAACCTGCCTAATGTCCACTCCTCTGTACTCAACCTATTATCCAACAGCCTGAGGAAACAGTGCCAGCTCCCCTTTAAACTCTGCCAGCTCCCCTTAGTCACCTGGTGGACTGGATCAGTATGTGTCCCAATAAAGTGCTTTAAAAGTGCCCACATTTGAAAGCAAATAGAAGCAGCACCATAAGGCAGTCCTTTAACCTAATCATGATAAATGAAGCCTGGGCACATCTGCAGAGGGTTGCAGGGTCTTGCAAGGCTGCTTGCAAAACACCAGTCATGCAGATTTATGGCTGTAACTGTATTTAAACCAGTTTGGAGAGGAACTAAGTCTTTTACACTTAGGGCTGTTATCTAGAGGAACCCTTGCTGTGGAAGAGCTCACCCTTATGCCAGAAGCAATTCCTCTCCACTGCTGTCGTCCTAGAGACTAGTGCTGGAGTGTTATGGCAGTGGAGAGCCCCCAGCCCATCTTTCCCTCCTCCCCTGCCCCAGAGTGTAATCCGCAGCCTCCCTCACAGAAGGGACCTTGTCCTCCCCATGCATTTCAAGCACAGTGATGGCAGGGATGGGTTAATATCCCAGATAAGCAAACTGAACTAGTTGTTCCCTACCCTGCTGGTCCATGAAGATAGGAGCACCACCCAGTGATGCTACTGAGTCCACCAGCAGCAGGCTGCCATACCTAGTAGGGGGAAGGGAAGAGTAAAGGTCAAGTGGCTTGTATTCATGCCCCAAAGCCTCTCTCTTTGTCTCTGCCCCAGATTCAGTCCTAGATTGTCCAGGGCCCTTCTGGAATACCTTCATCCTCAGGGCAAGTAAATCCCTACAGCAGCTCTGGCAGGCACTCGGACCTACACAGCTTTGCCCCAGGGGAAAGCAGAAAGGCCATGGTTAGTGGGAAACACCTGTTCTTATGCTTTACATGGGAAAGCTAATGTAACCCACAGCACGGTGGGATGTGAGTTGGCCAGAACTGGATAGACTACAGTCTGTACCCCTAAGACTGCTTTGCTAAGGCCTTGCTTAATAAGGCCTTGGTATAACAAGGCCTTTTAGCAGCCCTGATTTTCCCTTTACCCCCTTCCCCATATTTTCTTTTTCAGCTTAACAAGGTTTAAAGTACCACAGCTGTGACTTCATTCTCCATGAAGGCTTGTGGGGTTGGCTCCAGACACCCCAGAGTTACTACCTGGTGATGGCCAGGGCAGTGATTGTTTTGCTCAGTAGGTGTTGTGTCTGCTCCCAAATAAATGCTTGCTCCACAGGCTGCTGCCTTTTTGCCTTTCTCTTCTCAGCTGCGCTTGGCCAAGGAGAGCATGATTCCTCTGGGTGCCAGCAGGGGCCTTCCCAGTTGTTCTCCTGCTGCTTATGGCAAGAGGAACAAAGCCTCTGTCAGGGGTGGTTCCACATGGGATGCGGTCACACTCCACTTTTGCTGTATTGCCCATGAGCTCTTGGTGTGGGGTCTGTCTGGAGTTTCCACTTTCATGAGGCTCCACAGTCCAGAGCATGAGACTGCCACCACTGCTCCTCAGGGCCTTTCCTTGGCTGAATTCAGCAGGGAGAGTGAGGAAGGGGAAGGGTGAACAGTTGCAGTGCTCAGCCCCTGGGTGCCAGCTTCCCTCTGTCCCCACCAGCTGGTCACCTCAGAGCTCACTGCTCATGCACAGCATAGCCAAAGCTGGGAAGCTGCAAAACTTTCCCTGGTCCCTGGATCTGCTACTGATAACAGCTGACTGATGCCTGTGACCTTGCTGGATTCTAGAGAGCAAAGGGCTCCTTCTTTGAGCTCCTGGGAGATGTTCTAAGTTTCACCAAAAAACCTGACACCTTTGCTTGACAGGAATGTGCTTGTGGCCAGGCTGTTGGCCTGGCACTCATACTGACCTGTGGCAAAGCTCCCCAAGGCCATCCAGCGGCTGGAGCACACCACTGGATGACTCCCCATGTGTGATGAAGAGCACTGCTGGCTTGTGTTGTGCCAGACCCTTGAGTGGGCAACAGAGAGAGAGAGAGAGAGAATAAATATCAAGAGTAAAATGGCAAGGGCCATGGGAGAAAATCCACCAGAAGGAAGGATTCAGTGAGCTGGATCATCCCTTCCAGCTGACCCTTGCTCAGAGTAGAGGACAGGCCCAGGCATCCCTCTCCCCAGAAAACAGTGGAGTGCAGGGAATGTGAGGCAGTGGGATGTGGCTGCCAAGAAGCCCTTTGGCTGTACCCTGTGTACAATGTAAAAACGCAGCTGGGGAATGGGTGCATCTTTGGGATGAAACCAGCACCTCAGGCTGCCTTCGAAGGCACACACCACTCTTACTGTCCTCCCCCATTTGTAACACTTAAAAGCAAACACTTCTGGGTTTCTATCATCTTTCCCCCATTCATGGGAGCAGCTCCCCATGAACTTCATCTCCGGGTTGGGAGGTGGTCTGTCAGCTGTAGGTAGAGGTGAGCCTGGAGCAGAAGTGTGAGTGGCAGGGCTGTCCCAGATAACACACAAGATACCTATGCCTTCAGGATTCAAGCAGGGCACTAGAGAACACAGCTCCTTTTTTGCCTGGCACATATGTCCCTTTCATGTCTTGTCTTACTTGCAGTGGTGCAGAGAGAGGAGCCATTTATAGCAGAGTCATCGACCTGTACACTGGTGTGGAAGTGGAATGGACACATAAATTCTAACACCAGGCTAAGCCACTCTACTGTGGTGTATATTTACCACTTGGAAAGTCTTGGATTCACTGCTATAAATTGCATTGCTGTTAAGTCCAGGGCTCTAGTCTGCTGCATCCCCAGATATCCCTTTGCTCAATGCAAACAGGCTATTATTAGCTTCCTAGCCACCTAGGGCCAAGAGTATCTACTGAGTGCAGCCACCTCTGGAAACCTGGCATGCATTTGCTCCAGATATCGGTGCAACTTACATAGGTATAAACAATCAGTATCAGTTATGTCGGTGTTAACATGTCACATGTCCACACCCAATGGCTGTGATGACAGCAACATGTGAATTCCAGCCTCTCCTTACAGCCCATCAGGCCAGGGTCAGCCAGGCTGCTGTAGTCAGTCCCTGAGCATGGCTGTCCAGTTCTGCTGTGACCTTTGTATGGCACAGCCAGGACTCACCTGCTCAATGTCCTTGAGTGTAAAGTACTCTCCAGGGGACTTCACCATCTGTTGAACATCAGCTCCTGCAAGAGGAAAGGGGCAGAGAGACAGCGCTCAGAGCTGCTGTGGCCACAGCACGATAGCCACAGCTGTCTGTCTTGCCTTCACCTCTAGAACAGCACCAGTAGCTTTGAACTCCAAACACTACACAGTGAAGAATAAATGGTGCTGCCAGGGAAAGGCAAAGCAGGACAAGATGCGTAGTACCCTTTGCCCATTGTTTTATCATGTGAGTGTCACTGCTGACACACATGTGGGATGGGGTAGGGCAGGCTCCAAAGCTGGTCAAGTTCATGCTGTGAGAGCTGAGGCAGAAGCTGAGGGGATGTCTGCACTGTGTCCTTAGGAGGTCCTGGGTGGGACAATTTTGAGCGTGGCCCCCTGCTCTGGCCAAACCTGGAAATGTGATGATGACACTGCTTTGAGGGGTGCTCAACATCTGCTGTAAAGCATCCAGGAGACTGAGTTCTCCAAAGCAGTGGCAGCAGGATGGTGTCCCAGAGCAATGGAGGAGCTCCATCTCTGGGTTTGGTGTGTACCTGGGGAGGCCCTTCTAGGACAGGACAGGGCTGCAGCACTGATGTATCATGAGCAGGGTCATCTGTAGGCCCTGGGTGCATCATTGCTTGGGCCTCCTACCCATCTCATCACATGGCAAGTGATTGTGCTTGAGTGCACAGTGGGTACAACCAGTGTTCTGTGTCACTGCATCCTTGCATTTATGGCTGCCTGCGTGCCTCTGCTTCAGTCCTTTTTCTATGTTATACTCCTGAACATCTGCACCCCATGCAGGGGGATATGTGGCATACATCTGGATTCATCACTGTCTCATGAGTCTTGGGGCTCCTGCAAATAATGGGCCTGGTGCCTGGGTCCCCATGGAGCCATGCCTTAACATGGCATTGACCATGAGTGACTCAGAGGCTGATCCCATCCATGGACCCATTGAGCACTTGTAAAAACAAGCCCAGTGTGATTGGCTCACGCAGCACCAGAGGGCAGGAAGTTTTGTCAGAATATGTCCAGGCTCTAAAGCCAGGCTCACAGTGCCTGCCCAACACACATGCAACCGGCAAGGTGCCCTTAAAGCCCCGTTCCCAATGCTTGTGTTTCCTTTGTGCGGGGTCCAGAGAATTAGCAGAGTCAGCAGCGCAGAGCAGCACACCAAAGGGAATGTGGTCAGGAGGGGGCATTGCCATGGTGCCACCCATCCTGCTCTCCAGCTTGTGGACTGTAACCAGCTCCATGTGGTGATCTCTGTAAGTAATAATAAGTCACGTATTAACATGCCTGTGAAGGTGCCTGCCAAAGTCCAGCCTGGCCTCATGGGAATTTGTCCAGTGGAAAAATAATAAAATGCAAGAAAAGAGAAGGGAAATGATTAAACTCAGAAACCCTGAGTTTCTAGGCAGCAGATGCCCTCTCCAGCCACTAGGAAGCAGGAACAGAGAAGTGTCCAGATGGGTCAGAGAATACACATGTATGCCACTGAACAACCCCACAGATCCTTGCATCCAGGCCACAAATACTGGGATAGGGTCACCAAATCCAGTCAGGTTTCTCCATAAAAAAATTGAGCCATCGTCATCACAGGTGTACACTCTGACCATAACTTCAGCAGGAGGATCACACAAAGCAGAACTCTGCATTACAGGGAAAGGGGAGTGTGGTGCTTCCATGAGAAACCTGCTTTTTGAAGACATCCTAGATGAAAGCTGGGATTAGGGGGGCGGTCCTTTCATCCTCAGGAGGCCTCAAATGCCTCTATACTAATGCCCGCAGCATGGGGAACAAGCAGGAGGAACTAGTCCTCCTGCTAGCCAGCACCAACCCAGACATAGTGGGGCTCACCAAAATGTGGTGGGACCCAATGCATGACTGGGCAGTGAATATCAAGGGCTACAGGCTCTACAGGAAAGATAGGACAGGTAGGAAGGGTGGGGGTGTGGCGCTCTATGTCAAGGAGCAACACACATCCACAATGTGTATCACTGGGTCAGAGGAGGAACAAACGGAAGTGCTCTGGGTTAGAGTACAAGGGGGTCGGGGAGAAAGGGACTTAATTGTGAGGGTCTACTACAGACCACCCAACCAAGGAGAAGATCGAGACCAGGAATTCTTACGTCAGCTCACGGAGATAGTTAGGTCCAAGGATGTGGTTGTCATGGGTGACCTAAACTTGACAGACATCTGCTGGGAGGAGCAGACAGCCAGGTCTGACCACTCACGCAGGTTCTTAACTGACATACAGGACCTCCATCTAACCCAGGAGGTCCACAGCCCCACCAGGGGAGATGCCTTGTTGGATTTGGTCCTGGCCATGGGCGACGACCTGGTACGGGGTCTGCAGGTGCTCGACCACCTAGGCGACAGCAATCATTGTCTTCTGGGATTCACCATCCAGCACAAGGTGGCGAAAGCCTCCAGCAAGGCAGCAGCTCTCGACTTCAGAAGGGTGGACTTTAATGAGGTAAGAAGAATAGTGGGGGAAGCACTGAGGTCCCAGAGCTGAAGGGAGTTGAGTGTCCAGGAGGCATGATAGCTTCTTAGGGAGACGACCCTCCACACTCAAAGGGAAGTAATCCCTACATGAATCAAAGGGGGCAAGAGGGCGCAAAGGCCCCCATGGCTCACCAAAAGCATCCGGGAACATCTCCAAACAAAAAAGGAGATGTACACCCGTTGGAAGGGAGGGGCCATCGCAAGAGAGGACTATACCTCGGTAGCTCAGGAATGTAGTGGGGTGGTCAGGAAGGCCAAGGTGGAAATGGAGCTGGGACTAGCAACCCAGATCAAGGACAACAAGAAGTCTTTTTTCAAATACATAGTGGGGCAAAAGAAGGTGCCAAGTAACATGGGGCCTCTGCAGGACACGCTAGGAAATGTGGTTGTCGCACCAGACAACAAAGCTGACATATTCAACAATTTCTTTGCCTCCGTATTTCTGAGGAGGGACCCGGATATCTCCCCCCACTGCCCCCCCCAAGGGCCCTGTGGGTGGCACATCCAGGCCTAGGGTTAATGAGGGCCTTGTCAGGGAACTTCTGGAGGGACTAGATGTATTTAAATCCACAGTTCCTGATGATCTCCACCCCAGAGTGCTGAAGGAACTAGCAGGGGTCATTGCGGGACCTCTGGTACAGCTCTACGAGCACTTACGGTGCTCGGGCGATGTGCCGAAGGACTGGAAAAGGGCCAACGTGGTCCCCATCTTCAAAAAAGGGAGGAAGGAGGACCCAGGAAACTATAGGTCCGTGAGTCTTACCTCGGTCCTGGGGAAGCTTTTTGAAAGAATTATCCTGGCACATGTCCAGGAAGGGCCAGCAGGGGAGGTTATGTTCAGGGACAACCAGCATGGGTTCATTAGGGGCAGGTTGTCAAACCAACCTGGTGGCCTTCTATGACCAGGTCACTAAGTCCTTGGATGCAGGTGTCACAGTGGATATAGTCTTTCTGAACTTCAGGAAGGCCTTCGACACAGTCTCTCACCCCATTCTCAGTAAGAAACTAGGAGACAGTAGTGTTGATGCCTACGCGGTCAGAGGGGTCACTAACTGGCTGGAGGGCCGCACCCAGAGGGTGGTGGTGGACAAGTCTTATTTGACCTGGAGGGATGTGGGCAGTGGGGTTCCCCAGGGCTCGGTCCTCAGGTCCGCACTATTCAACATCTTCATCAGTGACTTGGGCGAGGGGATAAAAAACAGCCTGTTCAAGTTCTCAGATGACACTAAGATGTGGGGGGAAGTGGGTACGCTAGTAGGAAGGAACAGGCTGCAAGCGGATCTAGACAGGTTACAGGGGTGGGCCGAAGCAAACAGGATGGGGTTCAACACTGACAAGTGCAGGGTAATGCATCTGGGGAGGAAGAACCAGCGGCACACCTACAGGCTAGGGAGCTCCCTTCTCGCCAGTGTTGAGACAGAAAAGGATCTTGGAGTCATTACTGATGCCAAAATGAACATGGGCCGACAGTGTGGGGATGCAGTCACGAAGGCCAACCATACCTTGTTGTGCACCCACAGATGCATCTCAAGCAGATCCAAGGAGGTGATCCTCCCCCTCTACGCGACACTGGTCAGGCCGCAGCTGGAGTACTGTGTCCAGTTCTGGGCACTGCACTTCAGGAGGGATGTGGCCAATATGGAGAGGGTCCAAAGGAGGGCCACCTGCATGATCAGGGGTCAGCAGGGCAGGCCCTACGAGGAGAGGCTGAGGGACCTGAACCTGTTCAGCCTCCAGAAGAGAAGGCTGAGAGGGGATCTAGTGGCAGTCTATAAACTAGTCAAGGGGGACTAGCAGGCATTGGGAGAGTCCCTGTTCCACCGAGCAATCCCAGGAGTTACAAGAAACAACGGACGCAAGCTAGAGGAGGGTAGTTTCAGGCTAGACATTAGAAAGCGCTATTTTACTGTCAGGGCGGCTAGGACCTGGAACCAACTTCCAAAAGAAGTGGTGCTGGCTCCTACCCTGGGGGTCTTTAAAAGGAGGCTGGACGAACATCTGGCCAGGGTCGTTTGACCCCAGTATTCTTTCCTGCCACGGCAGGGGGTCGGACTAGATGATTTCCTCAGGTCCCTTCCGACCTTACCAACTATGAAACTATGAAACTATGAAAGCCATTATTCTCAATTATCCTAAGGATCTGTGTAGTTGTCCAGGCACCAAAACCTGCTTTCACTCAATGAGGCCTGGTCTAGAGTGGTTCTTTATTCAGCCACAATGGTGGGTCTGCCCAGAGCAGCCCTGCACTGACCCTGCGCTAGCAAAATCCACCACACACACTAGTTTCATGTACCCAGGCTTGATAATGGATATAGATGCACTGGTGCCACTCATGGCTTACTTGAGGCAGTATGTCTATTAGGGCTGTGCGAAGCTTTGGGTGCTGATTTGATTTGGAGGAGATTCGGTCTGATTCGGTGGCTGAAGCTCCGAGTCCAAATCAAATCATGGGACCAATTTAAAGGTCCAAATTGATTCAAAGCTCTCCGAATCTTTGGCAAAGATTTGGAGAACTTTGATGATTCAGGAAGTTCCCGGTGCCTGCAGCAGGGAGCTGCTAAGTACTAGGGATGGGGGAAGGGACCATGGAGGGACCCCTGCCAGCCCCCCCATGGCTGCCCCCATCCGCCCCAGCTCCTGGTACTTTAAAAAAAAGCCCTGGTGCTCACTGGGTGCTGCTGGGTGGGGGGCAATCCTCACTGCCCCCCACTGCCCCACGCTGCATGAGGGGCTCTGCACAAGCCCCCTGACCCCTCCCCCCCACTTCCCTGACCCGCCCATGGCTGTCCCACCTGTTGGGGCTCCAGGTCTTTAAAAAAAAAAAAGCCAAGAAAAGCCCCTGGACTCACTGCTCCTGGTGCAGCCTCAGGGCTTTGGGGGCTCATGCAGAGCCCCCACACGGCGGGGGGCAGCAGGGATCACCCCCGCTGGCATCAGTGGTGAGTCCCAGGGTTTCTTCAGGTATTTTTTTTCCTTAAAGGGCCGGTGCAGAGTGCCCATGAGGGGGCTGGGGGCTTGGGGGCTCATGCAGAGCCCCCCACACAATGGGGGGCACCAGGAATCGCCCCCCCACCCGGCAGCACCTGCTGAGCCAGGGCATTTTTCCCCACCAAGTCCTGGGAGCTGGGGCAGGTGGGGCGGCCATTGCTGGGCTGGGAGAGGGATGGGGGATGGGCCTGGCCTGGCCAATTCAGAGATTCGGAGATTTGGTAGCAGCCAAATCTCCAAATCAGATTCGGCCAAATCGAATCAGGACAGTGATTCGAATCACCAAATCGAATCACTGTCCCCCGAATCGGCTGAATCTGAATCCAAAGCGAATACTAGCCGCTTCGCACAGGCCAAACATCTACACTAGGAGTTAGCATTGCCATGTCTCACATCAGCATAGTTACTCCCATGGAGACCACAGCTCAGATACTCTGCAATCCCCAATTTCTTTGCTATTGAGCCCCTGGAAACTTTTGTTTCATTCTGCAGCAAGACCCTCACCACCTAAGTGTGCCCCTACCAGAGCTCTCTCCTGATCTCTCAGAGACATTTAGATGGGATGGGAAACAGTGTTATCACTGCTACACCCTCTCAGTTCTGCACCAGGCCCTGGGCAGGAAGCAGTGCCATGCTGGATCTCAGGACTTTGAGTCAAATTAAGCCATCTATTACACTGGAGTAAACACCAAACAATTGCTCCAGGGTAACTCAGTGCTCCATGACTGCAGTGCTGTAATGGGCAGAGCAATCATGAGACACCCTTTACTGAGGGCCACTGATAGGGAGGATGAGCATAACTCAGTTTCCAGGGCTGGGAACCTCAGACATCAAACAGGAAGGGGCCCACACTGCCATCTCATACCCAGCCTCTCCGAGATGTCTGCTGCACGCTCGCCCCAGATGCCATTCACTGCCACCAGCACCACATCTCCTCTCTCCACTGCATTCATGAGCGCAGCCTCCATGGCACAGTGGCCGGAGCCACTGATGGCCAGGGTCAGCGGGTTCTGGGTCTGGAAAGCATACTGGATCCCCAGCTTGATCTCGTCCATGATCTGAAAAGCAGAGGCACAAGACAGGGAGTAAAGCCCATGGCCTGTGACTCATGGTGTCACAGCATTAAAATCAGTGCCCCCCAAGAAGGTGACAAAGGAAGAAAACAGCCTTTGTGAAGGAGCTGCTAACAGCCTCCTATGTGCAGCAATCCTCTTCCAGATGGAGGAAGTAGCTGGTACTGCCCATGGAGTATGAGCCAGCCTCGCACATTCACTGCTTCCAGTAAAGATGGATATGGGTTGCCCGGCAGCTCTATGATTTACTACACAGGGTTCTGAGTCATAGTTTCATAGTATCACAGTACCTAGGGTTGGAAGGGACCTAAACTTATCATCAGGTCCGACCCCCTGCCCTAGGCAGGAACAAGCGTGGGGGTCATAACACCCCAGCCAAATATCTGTCCAGCCTCTTCTTGAAGGCCCCCAAGGTAAGAGAGAGCACCACCTCCCTTGTGAGCCCATTCCAGAGCCTGGCAGCCCTAACTGTAAAGTAATGTCTCCTGATGTACAGAAAGGACAGGGTGGGGAAGAAAGGGGGAGGGGTTGCGCTCTATGTCAGTGAGCAATATACATCAACCCTCATCAAGACAGAATCCAAAGATGAGGAAGTAGAAGGATTGTGGGTTAGGCTACATGGGGGGCAAGGAGAAAGGGATTTGGTGGTAGGGGTCTGCTACAGACCCCCACATCAAGGGGAAGAAAGAGATTCGGGGCTCCTGAGGCAACTCTCGGAGACCATAAAAGATAAAGAGGCGGTAGTCATGGGGGACCTGAACTACCCGGACATCTGCTGGGAGTCACAGACAGCAAAGTCCCACTGCTCACGAAGGTTTCTAACCTGTGTACAGGACCTCCACCTGACACAGGAGGTACACGGTCCCACTAGGGGGAATGCCATACTGGATCTGGTATTGGCAACAGGAGATGACATGGTAGGGGACCTCCAGATCGGTAGCCATCTGGGGGACAGTGATCACCTAATAATAGAATTCACCATAAGACGTTGAGTGGGTAAGGTAACTAGTAGGGTGAAAGTGCTAGACTTTAGGAAAGCTGATCTCAGTGAACTCAGGCGATTAGTCAAGGACGCACTGCAGAGTAGGAGTTTTGAAGGGATGGGAGCCCAAGAAGGGTGGCTGTGCCTTAAGGAAACGATCCTTTGGGCACAAAGCAAGACGATCCCCGAGCGAGGCAAAAGAGGGAAAGGGGCCAGGAGGCTTCCCTGGCTGACCAGAGAAATCCAGGGCAGCCTAAGGGCCAAAAGGGGAGCACATAAAAAGTGGAAACAGGGAGAGATCACCAAAGACGAATATACCTCCTCTGCTTGTGCTTGTAGGGAGGCAGTTAGATGGGCCAAAGCTACCATGAAGTTGAGGATGGCAACCCAAGTAAAAGACAACAAGAAATTGTTTTTTAGATATATAGGGAGTAAAAGGAAGGCCCAGGGAGGAATGGGACCCCTGCTAAATGGGCAGAAACAATTGGTGACTGACAGGGGGGACAAGGGGGTACAAGGCTGAACTCCTCAACAAGTTCTTTGCCTCAGTGTTCCTAAGCGAGGGACACGACAAGTCTCTCACTGGGGTTGGGGAGAGGCAGCAGCAAGGCACCAGACTTCCATGCGTAGACCCTGAGATGGTGCAGAGTCACTTGGAAGAACTGGATGCCTTTAAGTCGGCAGGCCCGGATGAGCTCCATCCAAGGGTGCTGAAGGCACTGGCCGACATCATTGCAGAGCCACTGGCAGGAATATTTGAACGCTTGTGGTGCACGGGCCAAGTCCCGGAGGACTGGAAAAGTGCCAACGTGGTCCCCATTTTCAAAAAGAGGAGGAAGGAGGACCCAGGCAACTATAGGCCAGTCAGTCTCACCTCCATCCTTGGCAAAGTCTTTGAAAAAATTATCAAGGCTCACATTTGTGAGAGCCCAGCAGGACAAATTATGCTGAGGGGAAGCCAGCATGGGTTCGTGGCAGGCAGATCGTGCCTGACCAATCTAGTCTCTTTTTATGACCAGGTTACGAAACACCTGGACGCAGGAGGAGGGGTGGATGTCGTATACTTAGACTTCAGGAAGGCCTTCGATACGGTATCCCACCCCATACTGGTGAACAAGTTAAGAGGCTGTGACTTGGATGACTACACAGTCCGGTGGGTGGTGAATTGGCTGGAGGGTCGCACCCAGAGAGTCGTGGTAGATGGGTTGGTTTTGACCTGGAAGGGTGTGGGCAGTGGGGTCCCACAGGGCTCAGTCCTTGGACCGATACTCTTTAATGTCTTCATCAGTGACTTGGACGAGGGAGTCAAATGTACTCTGTCCAAGTTTGCAGATGACACAAAGCTATGGGGAGATGTGGACATGTCGGAGGGCAGGGAACAGCTGCAGGCAAACCTGGACAGGTTGGACAAGTGGGCAGAAAACAACAGAATGCAGTTCAACAAGGAGAAATGCAAAGTGCTGCACCTAGGGAGGAAAAATGTCCAGCACACCTACAGCCTAGGAAATGACCTGCTGGGTGGCACAGAGGTGGAAAGGGATCTTGGAGTCCTAGTGGACTCCAAGATGAACATGAGTCGGCAGTGTGACGAAGCCATCAAAAAAGCCAATGGCACTTTATCGTGCATCAGCAGATGCATGACAAATAGGTCCAAGGAGGTGATACTTCCCCTCTATTGGGCGCTGGTCAGACCGCAATTGGAGTACTGCGTGCAATTCTGGGTGCCACACTTCAAGAAGGATGCGGATAACCTGGAGAGGGTCCAGAGAAGGGCCACTTGTATGGTTAAGGGCCTGCAGACCAAGCCCTACGAGGAGAGACTAGAGAAACTGGACCTTTTCAGCCTCCGCAAGAGAAGGTTGAGGGGCGACCTTGTGGCTGCCTATAAGTTCATCAGGGGGGCACAGAAGGGAATTGGTGAGTATTTATTCACCAAGGCGCCCCCGGGGGTTACAAGAAACAATGGCTACAAGCTAGCAGAGAGCAGATTTAGATTGGACATTAGGAAGAACTTCTTCACAGTTAGAGTGGCCAAGGTCTGGAACAGGCTCCCAAGGGAGGTGGTGCTCTCCCCTACCCTGGGGGTCTTCAAGAGGAGGTTAGATGAGTATCTAGCTGGGGTCATCTAGACCCAGCACTCTTTCCTGCTTATGCAGGGGGTCGGACTTGATGATCTATTGAGGTCCCTTCCGACCCTAACATCTATGAATCTATGAATCTATGATGTCCAGCCTGAACCTTCTCTCTAACGATTTGTGGCCGTTATTCCTAGTAACCCTGGGTGGTCCCCGGGGGAACAGAGCCTCATCCAATTCCTGCTGGTCCCTCCTGGTGAGTTTGTAAATGGTCACAAGATCCCCTCTCAGCCTTCTCTTGTGGAGGCTGAATAGATTCAGGCCCTTCAGCCTCTCCTCATAGGGCCTGACCCGCCGCCCCTTGACCATGCGAGTGGACCTCCTCTGGACCCTCTCAAGGTTAGCCACATCCCTCTTGAAGTGTGGCACCCAGAACTGGATGCACTACTCCAACTGCGGCCTGACCAACACCGCATAGAGGGGAAGGATCACCTCCCTGGACCTGCTTGTGATGCATCTATAGATGCACAACAAGGTGAGGTTAGCCTTACTAACCGCTTCCTCACATTGGCAGCTCATGTTCATCCTGGAGTCAACAATGGCTCCAAGATCCCTTTCTGCCACTGTGTTGACAAGAAGGGTGTTCCCAGCCTATAGGTGTGTTGCTGGTTCCTTCTCCCTAGATGCAGCACCTTGCACTTGTCTGCGCTGAATTCCATCCTATTCTCATCCTCCCACCTCTGTAACCTGTCTAGATCTGGCACTGGAGTCATTTAACTCCCTTTGATAAACCTCCCAACTACCAGATTCTTACTCCTCCTGATAGAAAAGAGTGTTACCAAACAGAACACTGGTATTTAACCCTTTCCCTGCTATGGTTGGGGCACTGCTGACCTGAAGTCTATATGTATTGTATTTGACAAGCCCCAGCCCCAAAGGCAAACGGAGCCTCTAGTTCAACAGCCAACCCCTCTGCAGCTGAATGCCCAACCTTGCTGCCACTGGTCACAAGGGACAGAGAGAGGCATGGAATCACAGAGACAAAGGGCTGGGAGGACCTCAAGGGGACCTCTGTCCAAGTCCCCTGTACAGAGGCAGGATCTAGCACAACTAGCCTCCAACAGATGGTTAACTCATCCTTAAAAACCTCCCATGACAGAGGAACACACCACTCCTCTTTTGGGAGCCTGTTACGAGGCACACGCCAGGAGAAATAAGACCATAGAGCTGCACTGGACTTGTTTACATTTACTTTGATAAGGCAGCTCTCTTGGGCTGTAGGCTGCATTTCCAACTCAGGACACTCCATGCTTCTAGATTTGTTAAGAACTAGGACATTAAACCAGGACTGGGGGTGGAGGGTGTGGAGGAAAGGGAGGAGGAGAAGATCAGTGGACATGGAAGAGTGAAATTAAATCCAGTTAAAAGGTTAAACTGGTGCTTGAGGAGAGGGAGAGGCAAAGAAGGAGAGAAAATGCTGCTGGTGGGAAGGGCTAAATTGGGTAGGGATCACTGGGAGACTGTATCTATGAGGGGCTCACCTATGGTCCTTACCTGGAACATTTCCTTGTGGACGTGTCCAATAAGCTGGCGACCACCTGCAGCCAAAATCCGGGGAGGGACGTTTGAGGGCCCAGGCCCTAGAAGCAGCCTGTCTGGAACGGCCAGGGGCTGCTGCAGCACTGTTGGGGGGGGCACCCACAGATTTGGCCCAGACATGGCCCTGTGACGTATAAAGGAGAGCGGAGGCAGCCGCGGGGAAGACCAGGCTGCTGCCCTCAGCACGAGAGAGGCACTGCCCATCACCGCTCTGCGCATATCCCACAAGAGGCTCTTTGGAGCAGCGATAACAGGATGAACCTTAGCCCTGACTACCCCACACGGCTCTACACCTCCCCTTTTCCCTGGCAGTGGTGGCTCAAAGCAGGCTGTGCTGACCTTCCCCTGGCAGGCTGTGTTGACCTTCTGTGTCCTGTCAGCAGGAGACTGAGTCTGAAACTACAGAGCCCAGCCACTACCCAGGTCCCTGATGTTCCCTATTCCTTTTTTCTACACTGCTCCTCCCACAGAGAAAACTATCCTCTAAAATAGCACCCTCCCCTACCAACCCATCTGGCTGTGAACTCTGCACCTGGCCAGAGCTGGCACACGAAGGACTGCTGTTAATGTGCCACTAGCTGCCTTACTGATTCTTGCTTTCACCACAGTTTCCCAACGAGAAAAAGAGCCCCTGTGTTTGCTTAAGCTGTAGTGTTGGGGCAGCTTTCCCCATGGCTTTGTGAGATAAAGAGCCACAACAAGACTCTGCCAGACTGACCTACACCGGATTGGGCCCAGATCCCAAACAGGAGGCGGAAGCCTGGCACAGCACGGAGGCAGAATTAAGGCACCTGAGCTCCTTCTTGGGTAGGGTGACCACCAGTTTCTAATTGGGAGGGATAGTCCCAAAATGGGATCATCAAATCCCAGGCCTGGGCCGCATGACTCCAGGACAGCATTTGTCCCAGATTTGCAGCACGATGCAGGGATCCAGGTTTCCTTTTGCAGGCAGGCAATGATCCAGCTTGCAAGCGGCTGCCAGGAGCGAGTGGGCTGCAGGGGGCGCTGCGTGCATGTCCATGCCTGCACACATGCATGTGGCCAGGAAAGAGCCAGGCAGCCTGGAGAGCGGCTCCCAATAGGCAAGTCTATGCGGGCTGAGGGGGAATGGCGGGGGCAGATCGAGGTCTCCATGGTCAGGGAAGGAGCAGGGCAGGGGCTGGAGGCACTGCACAGCCGGGGCAGTGCATGGGGCCCTGGGGCTAGGAGCAGGACAGTTATGGGTGGCTTGTCCAGTGGGCATAGGCGAGGACGGTTCCCCACCACTGCATGCCCCCTGCAGGACAGCACGGGGGCATGTGCCCTCCCAGAATTGTGCATGGGGTGGGAGTGGATGTGGGCTGCTTGCTGCTCTTTCCCAGGAAGCCCTGCACTGCCATAGCAACACACCCTCTGCCCACCAGCAGTCGGGGTGGTGACAGCGGCATGGAATAGTGTCACTCACTGCTGCCAGGTTGGTAGGGGATGCACAGCTGGCATGGGGCTCCTCGGGGAAGGGCAGCAGGGCAAGGAGCCCTGAGCCTGCAGCAGGCAGCCCGGATCTGCCCCCTACCCCACTCTGCTCTGGTCTGGCTGTGCAGCTGGAGGGTTGGGGGGGCATGTGTCCCTCCTTCCAGTTTGGAAAAGGTGGTTACCCTATTCCTGTGTGTGGCTTTAGCTGACTGTTGCCATGTTGAATGGCTTCCCTATTCAGACCCTCCACCCTCCTGTCATGGATTCCTTCTGCTGTTCTCCTCAGGAATATTATGGTAGGTCCTGGAACCTGCTGAAACTAGAGCCAAGCCCAACATACACACATCCAGCCTCCTCCCTGAAGACTGCATGGTCCAAAAAGACAAGAGGGGAGGGGAAACTGTCCAGAGAAGTGAAGTGCTAATCTGAGGCAGCACAGCTGGTCCATGGCACAGCCCTACATAGAGCTCAGCTTTCCAAAGGCCCAGCTTTGGTCAAGAAGCTGTTGGTTGCTGAGATACTGGGGGACTAACAGACACCAGTGGTTTCCCAGACATTTACCTCCTCCTGCCAGATTGATTTAGTCATGCATAGATGATACGGCAGTGCAGCCCCTTGGATGTGGAGGCTGATGTGACAAATACCGGACAAAGAGACCCCGATGATACAGTAGGTTTGTGAACTTTGTTCTTCAGAGGTGCTCACCCCCAGGGAGTTGGGGGGTGTGGGATGTGGGAGGGTACTGTGAATTCCCCTGGAGGAGTTGGCCTCTTTTCTTTTCCCTCCTGATTCAGCTCCCCCTCCCTGACCTAGGGTCTGATCCAAAACCCACTAAAGCCAACGGAAATCACTTCCTGGGCGTGAGTGGACTTTGGCTAAAGGTCCCCTCACATCCTACTGAAGTCAATGGGAGCTTTACTAATGATTTAAGCAGTGCAGGACCAGGCCTGTAAATGAACCCTGTTAATATATTCTTTAGGGGAGCTACAGATTAACAGGGGTTAATAGACAATATGATCTGTGCTCCTGCCTGCTCTTCCAATTCCTCCCCTCTGATGCTTCCAAAGTCAGGTGAAATTCTATTCACCACTGCAAAAACAACATTTGCACTCTTCATTTTTTTCTGGCAACGTCTTTGCTGCCATCTTCTGTCCTGGAGGATTCTCCCAACCCCCTTCACTACTGCACATCAGTGATTGTCCTGCATGGTGTTATACCTGGCTTATTCATGCCCCTAACCTCATTTATTATCAGCTAACTCAGGGGTGGGCAATTATTTTGGGCAGAGGACCGCTTACTGAGTTTTGGCAAGCCATCAAGGGCTGCATGACAGGCAGCCATGGGCAGATAAGTATTCATTTTCTAAATGTTTTAGGGGCCCCATGGGCCGGTTAGAATGGCCTGGTGGGTCACATCTGGCCCGTGGGCAGCATTTTGCCCACCCCTGAGCTAACTGGAATCATTTCAGGGGCGGGCAATTATTTCGGGCGGAGGGCCACTTAATGAGTTTTGGCAAGCCATTGAGGGCCGCATGACAGGGGCAGATAAATATTAATTTTCTTAATTTGGGGGGGGGGCCCTGTGGGCCAGATAGAATGGCCTGGTAGGCTGCATCTGGCCCCCAGGCTGCATTTTGCCCACCCCTGATTTACACAGAAGTCCCTTTACAAGGTTCTAGATTAAACAAAGCAAAACAAATGAGAGAGCATCCTTTTATCCTGAAGCACTTTACGGACAATTGCAGTATGTGTATAGGACTCACTTCACTACCCACTGAAAGACAGCTGTCTCTGGGTTGAAACCTAGCAACTGTTTAATATGACGTGACCCAAGACATAAAGATTGCCATACTGAAACTTCAGGAGGAACATAGAAAGGCTGGATGCAAGGCACATGTTGGAAACTGCCAGGAGGTTAGGGCTAAGGCATCATTTTGGCAGATGGAAATGTGTTCCATGAGCAGTTTAATACACATGAGAAGCAGGCCTGCAATTTTTGGTCTCATGAAGAGGGCAGCCCTTGAGCACTGCTGTATGGCCTTGATTCAGTACTAGATCAACAGCAAGACTGACACCCTGAAGACTGCTCTAACTCACACTGCTTGACAATACACCCAAAAAGCCCAGCAACAGTGCATCAGTGGAACACAGGGAAACCCTGGCACTCCCCCACACCATCTCCTGTACACTGTTGTCTCTAGTGGGGTTGCTCTAGCCCAACCTTTGTACCCCTCAGGTCAGATGGGTGGTGCCAGATTAATCTGCAGGCTGGATTTGGCTTGTGGGCTAGATCCAGAGTATAGGGTGGGTGCTATGGGGGCCTGGTCTGGCTGCAGGAACCCAAACCAGCTACTCAGTGGGGAGGAAAAGGGTGGAGCAGTCTGGCTTGGCCCCTGTTCGGTTGTGGGGGGGATGGGCCCTGGACCTGATCCAGCCATGCAGCAATGGCCTGGGCAGGGCTGGATCTGGTTGCACGGAGCTGCTATTAGTCATCTGCTGCCAAATTTCCTGACCATGGGATCCTCACGAGCCAGATGTCATGGCTCCCTGGGCTGGATTTCGGCTCTAGACTGATGCTGGTATAACTAAAAGCAGAACCTTGCCTGTTTTTTTTTAAATTTTAGTTGATCTGATTGTTGGGGAGAAATACCCCACAGCCAGATATTAGTATGTGGTGATATAAGACCCACTTATGAAATGGTCATTAACCCTTTCTGTCAATTAGGCCCTTCTTTGTCATGTTCTTCTAGAAGCACCTTCCTTACTATCAAGGAATATTTTGATCATGTTATCTTTCTGAGGGCTCAGCTTTAGCCAACCTGAGGAGAGGAGGCAGGTTGTCACAAATTGCACTGGTTCTTGGTGGCTCGGTTATGTCAGAAATTCAGCTGGTGGTGTTCTTTATTGACTCAATAGGGCCATGTTTATTCCCCTGGTGAGGAAACGGGGCTGTGAGAAGAGCCTTCCTTTGAAGTAAGAGCTGAGTGGCTCAGCTATCCTAGACAAACACTCACGCAGCATGCCGATCGGTTTGGTAGTGTAGCTATGTAGCGTCCCATGATTTCTTCATTCAGGAAAGTTTTGGGCAGATCCTGTGTGGTAACACTGTGTAACAGTGTACACAGGTAACTCCTGTGTGATGTGCCAGCCAGTGCATGTCCCAGTGGCACTCTTTGATCTACAGAAGGCATAGCCCTCAGCTATAGAGGAAGCTGTCAGCTATGGAAACACGAGCTCTTTAGTTCTGGAGATGCCTGATCCAAACTCAGCATGTCAGCCGTAATATCAACCTCCCCACCCAAAGGGACTTGTCTGGCATTCAAAGTGCAGGAAGCTTCAGATGGGGGCTGAACTTCCTTGGTCCACAAGAAGTATGTTTAGTGAATATAAGAACATGGAGTTTAGTGTGCATTATGCTTTCCCATCTGGTACCATCCAGGGAGGATGTAAGTCTGTTACAGGCTTCACCTACAGAGCTTTGGTTGAGATAGACATTAGCTCTGGATATCCTCAGAGTATTGGCCAAGATGATGGCCACCTCAACAGCACAAGCTGCGCTCTTCTGTCTGTGGGCTATAGAATCATAGAAAATTAGGGTTGGAAGGGACCTCAGGACCAGCCCCAAATAGATCATCCCAGTCAAGGCTTTGTCTAGCTGTGTCTTAAAAAACCTCCAAGGATGGAGAGTCCACAGCCTCTCTCGGTAAACTTTTCCAGTGTTTCACAACCCTCCTGTTGCAAAGTTTTTCCTAACATCTAACTGAAACTTCCCTTGCTGCAACTTGAGACTGATCTCCTTGTTCTGTCATCTGCCACCACTGAGAACAGTCTAGCTCCATCCTCTTTTGAACCTACCCCTTCAGGTAGTTGAAGGCTGCTATTAAATCCCCTCTCAGTCTTCTCTTCTCCAGACTAAATAAGCCCAGTTCCCTCAGCCTCTCCTCACAAGTCATGTCCTCATCCCCTCATCCCCAAACCATTTTTGTTGCCCTCCAATGGACTCTCTCCAATTTGTCCACATCCTTTCTGTAGTGGGGGGCCCAAAACAGAACACAGTATGCCAGACATGGGCGACTGGTGCCACCTTAGTCAGAGGGGGCATGTGCCCCCACCCAGTAACCAGTCAGTGACTGGGGGTGAGGGAGGGGGGAGCCTGTAGCCAATCTTGCCAACTGTTGGGGGGGTCCACCCATAGCCAATCTCGCCGACCAGGAAGTGGCTGTGGCACTCCTGGAAGTGGCCATGGTGCTACATCCAGTGCTCCCACCCCCCCGCCCATTGCTTAAGTAGGGAGCGCGGCCAGTCAGGGGGTGCACCAGCACTCTCAGGGGGTACACATGCACCCCTATGCAGCCCTTACATGTTGCCACTGATTCAAGATGTGGCCTCACCAGTGCTGAATAGAGGGGAATAATCACTTCCCTCTACCCATGCGAGTTCACGGTAGCCTGGGAGATAGTGACCATCACTTGGTCGAGTTCACTATCCAGCGAAGGGTGGGTAAAGTAACTAGTGGGGCTAAGGTGTTGGACTTCAGAAGGGCCAACTTTAGCAAGCTTAGAAGGCTAGTTAGTGAGGGGATGCAACTCAAGAATGTAGAGTAAATGGGGGTCCAGGAGGGTTGGAGGTATCTCAAAGGAGTGATCCTTGGGGTTCAAAAGGAGTCTATCCCATTATGTAGGAAGGGAGGTTAGGGGGCAAAAAAGCCCCCTTGGCTGAACAGGGAACTCCAGGAGAGTCTAGGGGCAAAGAAAGAGATGTATAGGCAATGGAAGCAGGGGGCAGCCACCAAGGAGGAATATATCTCCATGGCGTGTTATTGTAGGGAATTAGTTAGACAGGCCAAGGTGGGGCTTGAGCTCAGGCTGGCTTCAACAATCAAGGACAATAAAAAGTCCTTCTTCGGGTATATAGCAGGCAAAAGGAAAGCTCAGAGCAACAAAAGGCCCCTGCAGGACAAATCAGGACAGTTGGTGGTTGACGCAGGGCATAAAGCAGAGCTCTTCAATTAGTTCTTTGCTTCAGTATTTCTAAATACCGACCAAGCCAATTCCCCTACCTCGATCATTGACAGATGTCCACATAGCACCAGTCCGCCTATGGTTAGTTCTGAAATAGTTAAGGAGCTCCTGGAAGAGCTGGATGGGTACAAGTCAGCAGGCCCGGATGACCTCCATCCACGGCTGCTGAAAGAATTGGCCAGTGTCATAGCTGAGCCGCCGGCACAACTATTTGAACACTTGTGGTGCTCCAGCCAGGTCCCTGAAGGCTGGAGAAGGGCCAATGTGGTGCCCGTTTCCAAGAAAGGGAGAAGAGATGAGCCGGGTAACTTCAGGCCAGCCAGTCTTACCTCTATCCCTGGGAAAATTCTAGAGAAAATAATCAAAGAACACATTTGTGCAGGCCCAGCAGGGGAAACAATGCTGAGGGGAAACCAGCACGGGTTTGTCACAGGTAGATCCTGCCTGACAAACCTTGTAGTCTTCTATGATCAGGGCACACACTGCCTGGATGTGGGAGCTGAGGCTGATGTCATCTTCCTGGACTTTAGGAAGGCCTTCAACACAGTCTCACACCCTATCCTCATTGGGAAGCTAGCAGACTGTGGAGTGGACGCCTATATGGTCAGGTGGGTGGCCAACTGGCTTAGGGACCATACCCAGAGAGTGGTGGTGGATGGTTCCTTCTTGGCCTGGAGGGAGGTGGGCAGTGGGGTCCCACAGTGTTTGGTCCTCGGACCCATATTATTTAATATCTTCATCAGTGATTTGGATGAGGATGTGAAGAGCACCCTCTCCAAGTTCGTTGATGGTACCACGTTATGGGGCAAAGTTAGTGCACCAGAGGGCTGGGAGCAGATTCAGACTGACCTGGACAGGTTGGATCAATGGGCAGAGAGAAGTAGGGTGCAATTTAATAAAGATAAATGTAAGGTACTCCACCTGGGAAGGAGGAATCCCCAGCACACCTGTAGGTTGGGGAGTGACCTTCTCAGCAGCTCGGAGGCAGAGAGGGATCTTGGAGTCATAACTGACTCCAAGATGAACATGAGCCGGCAGTGTAACGAGGCCATCAACAAGGCCAATCACACCTTGTCATGCATTAGCAGGTGCACGACTAATAGATCAAAGGAGGTGATGCTCCCCCTCTATGCAGCACTGGTCAGGCCGCAGTTGGAGTACTATGTCCAGTTTTGGGCGCCACACTTCAAGAGGGATGTGGAGAATCTGGAGAGGGTCCAGAGGAGGGTCACTTGCATAATTAGTGGCCTACGGGGGGAGGTTGAGAGAGCTGAATCTCTTCAGCCTTCACAAGAGACGGCTGAGGGGAGATCTTGTGGCTGCCTATAAACTTATTAGGGGAGGTCAACGGGGGATAGGTGATGCGCTGTTTACTAGGGCGCCCCAGGGAGTGACTAGGAATAGTGGGTGTAAACTAGTTGAGAGTGGATTTAGGTTAGATATTAGGAAGAAATTTTTCACAGTAAGGGTGGCCAGGATCTGGAATGGGCGTCCAAGAGAGGTGGTGCTTTCACTTAGCTTGGAGGTCTTCAGGAAGAGACTAGATAGCCACCTGGCTGGGGTCATCTGACCTCGGTCTTCTTTCCTGCCAGGGGCAGGGGGTCAGACATGATGATCCATTGTGGTCCCTTCTGACTCTACAATCTATGAATCTATGAATTTATAAATCTGATGACAACACACCTACCAATGCAGCCCAGTATGCTGTTAGCCTTGGCAACAAGGGCACGCTGGTGGCTCACATTGAGCTTATAGTTCACTGTAACCCCCTGTTGCAGGGCAATTTGCTAATCAATTAAATAGCTAATTGATAGCTAATGAAAGGAAAGAGGGCAGGCCTGGTCTTGTCAGGGTGGTTGCCTACAGCCCAATGCTACCCCGATGCTAAAAATAACTAATTAGCAAATAAAGAGACCAAAGATAGGGGGAATAAAAACAACTATATTATACAACTATGAATGATAACAATATATACAATAATACAAACCCAAAAACCCTCTCTTCTGAACAACAACAAAGAATGCAATGACCCCCACAGAAGAGTGCCCACTGGGCAACCTGTCAGGGAGACAGCACACCAGTCACTCTCCACTCTGAGCACATATACACACCCCCCCACAGGGTATTGGCCACTCCGAGCCCTCACCGGTACAGACAATCCCACAAGGCACTATGTGGTATTGTCCTCCTAGGACCTCACCTAAAGAACACTTTCGACTGCCCAGCTCTGGAACAGTGTCCTCCTGGGAGTGCAACGAAGCCTATGGCTTCCAATGGGATGCTTATGTGTCTGTACACCAGTGCCAGGAGCTTGGGGAAGAAACAGAAGGAACTGGTCCTCCTGCTAAGCAAGAATAACTATGATCTCATAGGGATAATGCAGACCTGGTAGGACTTCACCTATGACTGGGGCACAGGTATAGATGGCTATACCCTGTACAGGAGGGATCATGTGGAAAAAAGGGGTGGGGGTGTGGCTCTCTATGTCAAGGAAAGCTACACGTTCCTGCAGGCTGACATTGGCACCCAGGGAGGATGACCAGAGACCCTCTGGGTTAAAATATGTGGGGAATGTGGCACAGGTGACACAATGGTAGGAGTCTACTACAAACCTCCAAACCAGGAACAAGAGCTCGACCAGGAATTCGCCAGGGAACTGGCTGAGACTGCACACTCTTGGTGCATGGTTGTCATGGGAGACTTCAACTACCCCGACATCTCATGGGAAGAGCACTCAGCCAAATCCAAATGGTCACAAAGCTTCCTCATGTGCGTGGACAAGCTCTACCGGACTCAAGAAGTCTATGGACCAACAAGAGGTAAAGTGCTGCTGGATCTGGTACTGGCTAAAGGGGATGATCTAGTCAGCAACCTAAGAATTGAAGGAAAGCTGGGAGACAGTGACCACGAGCTGATCACTTTTACTATTCATTGTAAGTCAGTCAGCAATGCAGAAGTCCTCGACTTTAGGAAACCTGACTTTGATAAGCTCAGGAGGCTCGTTGTCAAGGCCCTATGGGGCCATGACTTGACAGGGAGGGGAGTCCAAGAGGAGTGGTTGCTTCTTAAGGGAGCGATCCTGGAAGCACAAGGGATGTCCATCCCATCTCGGAGGAAAGGTAGCAAAAGGGCACAGCAGCCCCCTTGGCTCAGCAGGGAACTTGTGGACCTCCTACACCTAAAAAGAGAGGCTTATAAAGGATGGAAGACAGGAATCACCACAAAGGAGGAATATTTTGCACTGGTCTGTATCTGTAGGATGCAAACTGAACTTCAACTGGCTACACATATCAAGGACAGTAACAAGTCCTTTTTCAGATATGTGGGGAATTGGAAGAAAAGCAAGGGTAACATTGGATCCCTGATAAACCAAATGGGACACCTGACAGTCGACTCCCAGGAAAAAGCCAACCTGCTTAATGGGTACTTTGCATTGGTTTTCCATCAGCCCAAAGGGACCACCCTGCCTAGCATGATGTGGGACGGCCAGGCTGAAGGTGAATTTATACCCAGCATCAGCGTAGACCTTATAAAGGAACACCCTGAGAAGCGGGACACCTTCAAGTTAGCTGGTCCTGACAGATTATACCCCTGAGTACTTAAGGACCCGGCAGGCATCATGGCCCAGCCACTGGCAAAGATATTAAAAAACATGTGGCGCTCAGGTGAAGTACTCAAAGATTGGAAGAAGGCCAATGTGGTGCCCATCTTCAAGAAAGGGAGGAAAGTAGATCTGGGGAACTACAGGCCAGTCAGTTTGACCTCAATCCCTGGAAAGATTCTAGAAAAAATTATCAAAGAGACCATTCTCGACAAGGTGGCTGATGGCAACATCCTGAGGAACAGCCAGCATGGGTTTGTTGTGGGTAGGTCTTGCCTGACCAATCTCATCTCTTTCTATGATCATGTGACATATCACCTGGACAAGGGAGAAGAGATTGACATAATATATCTGGACTTCAAAAAAGCCTTTGATCTGGTGTCCCATTATCTCCTCATGGAAAAATTAGCCGACTGGGGCCTCAGCTACACCACAGTCTGATGGCTGGGGAGTTGGCTCAAAGCGTGGTAGTCAATGGAAGTGAATCATCATGGTGCTCCGTGACCAGTGGTGTCCCCCAAGGCTCCATCCTTGGACTTGTTCTCTTCAATGTCTTTATTAACCACATGGACACTGGTTTCAGAAGTGGACTGGCCAAGTTTGCCGATGACACTACACTTTGGGGTAGAGTGTCCACACCTGAGGATAGGCTGGTGATCCAGGCTGACCTAGATAGGCTTAGAAAGTGTGGATATAAACCTGATGACCTTCAATACGGAAAAATGCAAGGTACTCCACCTTGGGGAAAAAAAAACCTCAGCATGCTGATAGGCTTGGCAGTGCTACGCTCGCTAGCACCATGGTCGAAAGAGACTTGGGGGTCATGACTGACCACAAGATGAACATGAGCCACCAATGCGAAGTCACAGCTGGTAAAGCAAACAAAACTCTGGCTAGCATCCATAGATGCTTCTCAAGCAAATCTCAGGATGTCATTCTCCTGCTGTACTCAGCTTTGGTAGGCCACAGCTGGAGTACTGCATCCAATTTTGGGCTCCACAATTCAAGTATGTGGAGAAGCTTGAGAGAGTCCAGAGGTGAGCCATGTGCATGATCAGAGGGCAAGAGAACAGGCCTTATGATGAGAGGCTGAGAGCCATGAGACTCTTCAGCCTGGAAAAGCGCAGGCTCAGGGGTGATCTGGTGGCAGCTGATAAGTACATAAGGGGTATGCATCAGGATCTGGGGGAATGCTTGTTCACCAAAGCACTCCGAGGGATAATGATGTCTAATGGTCACAAACTCTTCCAAGACTGTTTTAGGCTGGACATAAGGAAAAACTTTACTGTCCAAGCCCCCAAGGCCTGGAATAGACTCCCTCCAGAGGTGGTGCAAGCACCTACTCTGGACTCTTTTAAGAAATGTTTGGACATTTATCTTGATGGGATCCTTTGACCCCAGCTGACTTCCTGCCCCTGGGGCAGGGGGCTGGACCTGATGACCTTCCGAGGTCCCTTCTAGCCCTAATGTCTATTAAATCTATGAAACCATAGACAGGATCGGTCTCCTGGGGCCTCACTCAGTCTCCGTCCATGCTTCAGAGTCACATGACTTTTTGACAGTCTCACCATCAACTCATACTGCACTCATTCACCTGCACCAACCTGTCAGTCCTACACACATGGAGAGCACAGATCCCAATGTTCTGGCCCCTTTTATACCAGATAGGTGCCACATGTCAGTCACTGTCACTCATTCCTCAGCCAATCTGGTATTTGTGCACCCGGCACTCATACACTTCTTCACATGGCACACGTTTGTGCACTCGGCACCTGGTTGGGTGTGTAATTTTTACCTCAGGCCTTTCCTAGCAAGGGATCAGTCTGAACTGAGTGTGCACTCATACAAAAGTGGGTCAGCTGGTCAAAAGTTCACCACAATTAAGTGAAGTACCCATGCCAGGGAGAATGCCGTCATCCAGCTCAAGACCTTGCGTCCTTTTCTGCAGAGCTGCTGCCCAGCCAGTCTGTACTGGTGCATGGGACTGATCTGTTCAAAGTGCAGGACTTTGCACATGTCCTTGTTGAACCTCATGAGATTCCTTTTGGCCCAATCCTCCAATTTGTGTAGGTCACTAGGACTGACCCCTGGGACACTCCACCTGATACAGGCTGCCAACTAGACATCGAGCCATTGATTACTACCCTCTGAGCCCAATGCTCCAGCCAATTTTCTATCCACCTTACAGTCCATTCATCCAACCCACACTTCTTTAGCTTGCCTGCGAGCTTTGCTGTGCCTTGATCAGCTTCTCCTCCCTGCTCCTCCCCCAGGGGTGTAGTCAGGTTCAAGAGTGTGTAATCAGGTTCCTGTCCCTGTTTCCTTAGCTGAATGAGTCAGCAAAGCTGTTTTGATTCCTCCCCACCAACCTTCCTACCCATAATACACAAAGGAACCAAAGCACAGGAACCAAACCAGCAAACGAGGAGCAAAGGTGAACCTGCTGTCTTCAGATAGGGGCAGAGGGACCTTTCTGGCTCCACGCACCTCCCCATCCCCAGAGCTGGTCTCACCCTCTCCCTGGGGCACTCTGCCCCTGGAGCGCCTAACTCTCTTTGTAGCTCCCCACTAATTCCTTGCTCCTGAATCCAGCAGGTTCCAAGCCTCCAGCCCAGCAGAATGTAAGCTGCTGACCAGACCACACGCAGCTGGGTTTGAAACTCCTGGGGGCTGAGCACCTCTTTGCATTGTGGCATGCTCCATGTACCTTGTGACCTTCTTGTGATTTGGGCTAGCATCACTGGTCATCTCCCCAGAACCCTTGAGAGCTAAGCACTTCCTTGGGGGTGATGACATGCTCCATGTATAGCTGGAGCCTTGTGACCTTGCTGTGACTAGGGCTGATGTCTCTGACTGCCTCCCAGGAACATGGGCTCAGGCACTGGCCCTTTTTCTCACCTGGCTTCACGACATTCCTTCATGCCTGGATCTCTGGGCTGCCCTGTACTGAGGGTACCAGTCCTGTGCCTCCTCTTCCTGGGGCGC
This sequence comes from Alligator mississippiensis, assembly GCF_030867095.1. Classification (NCBI taxonomy): domain Eukaryota; kingdom Metazoa; phylum Chordata; order Crocodylia; family Alligatoridae; genus Alligator; species Alligator mississippiensis. Next base: position 38,282,124 of record NC_081830.1, on the reverse strand, counting down.
TAGGTCCTCCTGAAGTGTTGGCCACTGTCTGTAAGCTCTCCCTCACTCACTGTCTCTGTGTTTGTGCCCTTCATGGGTAGCCCCAAGGACCACCCCGTGAGTAGGGTCCATGTCCTTTCCCCGTTGCTCCTTCTGAGGGTCCATACTCGGTGGGACCCTACCCTGTGCATAGGGTGGGGTCTTGTCCTTCTTGCCCTCTTGGAGCAGAAGAAGACATGTTAACACTATAGCTCAAGTGCCTTTCTGTGCTGAGCTCTTTACTCTGGCCTGGAAACATTGCTTTTCTCATGCCAGTGTGCTGTTGTGCAAGAGTGAAATGGCTGGGTGTGAAAGCATTTTTAAATTTTCCTTTTGTTCTTAAAACTGCTGCAGTATATAATCATTTTCCTTTCCAGTGCCAAAGAAAGTGTTTGCTGTACCTTGATCAACTTCTCCCTGCTCCTCCCCCAAGGTACCAAGCAAGCTTTCCATCTCTTCCTGCCTCGGTGAGGTTTAGGTCACCCGCAAACACTTTGGTCAGCATGGCAGTCACAGGGTTCAGAATTTGCCACCATTTAGGGCATCTGTCTAGGTCCTTTAGTGAGCTTGGGGGAGTGAGCCCTTCCTAACTGGCCCTGTCCATCACAGCCCTCTCTCTTGAGGGAAAAAGCTCCCATTCTCAAGTCCTTTGAGGGTAGGACCTCCCTGTAAGCAGGGCACAGGCCTTATGCCCTTCCTTTCCTGGGAATTCTGCTCCTCTGGGAGGCTGATCAGAGATAATGGCCACTTGTTTTGGGACAGGGCTGCGGGCTTCCAGATGATACAGGTCCTCCTGCAAGCCCTGATCAGTGTGAGCTGCCTGTAACTCAGGTCTAAGCTCCTGCTCCTTCGCTGCCTTAGACAGTTCTGGTGCAGTCACTGCTAATGTGTGGGATCCTCCTGTAATCAGGAGTTTGGTTGCCTCTCTCTTTGATGTTGGGGTTTAGGCTGATTTTAAGTCTTTGTGCCCCTGCCTGTCCAGATGGGAGGGTTGAAGTCTCTGTCCAACTCTTCTGCAGGCACACCATTGCTTGGTCTATTGACCAAGACCAACTGCTGCCCATGTAAGCCTGGGTAGTCAGCTGTATGGAAGGAGCACCACCCTTTAAGCAAGGGTCCAAGTGTCCTTGAGTCCCTATTTATCATGTGGCCCTAGCCATTGTGTCCAGGGTCCCAGCCCATTGCTTTCTGTTTTGAACTGACCTGGACTTTGCCAGCCAAATCTCCAGACCACTCCACACCTCAGAAGGAAGACAGATTGAGCAGTTCTTGCTGGTAAGAACCAAGAGGGAGAAGTTTCTGCTTACAGTCCCATTCTCAAGGCTCCTGATGTATACCTAGGCTTTGTCTCTGTTTTCAGTAACTGGGAGGTTGAGCCCAGACATGCAAAGAACAATTGATGAGGAAGGGAGAAAGCATGACAGTGAAATAGGCATTGAAGCAAAGAGGTTCTGCTCTCTGACTTTGGGTCTCTCTGACAGGGTATCTCTGGCAGATCCCTGTAGATGGGGTCTGATCTCAGCTCCTAATGTGCTTACCTTTGTTCATAAGTCACGTCGAAGAGCAACACCCCTGGAAGCAGGGGCACGTTTCCCCTGCCCCCTACCCTCTTTCATTGGTATCTTTCCCCGTGGTGAACTGCTATAGGCTGCAGCCCAGGCTTAACTCTTCCTTTATTGGGCATAATGCTCTTAATTTAATTTGGTTCCTCAGTTTGGTTTTTAGCGATGTCCCCATGTTGTATGTTGTTCTTTCAAACCAATGTTTCTTTAGAATGGATTTGGGACACTTCCCCTGTATCCGTTTGGTGAGTGTGCCCTTCTGTATGTAGCAGGCTTACCTTTTCAGAGCTTGGGTTGAATCCCAGGATCGAGGGTCTGCTGTTTGATTGGTGGAGCCCACTCACCAATCCAGAGGCAGCACAAGGGAAGCAATGCCCTGCCCTTTTCCAAAGCGAGGGGGCAAGGAGCAGCTGGACCTGAATCAGAACTGCACCAGCCAGGTCTGGAGAACTTCGGGGGTGGAGCCCCTGAAGAGTATAAAAGGGGAGCATGCTCAGCAGGCTGGAGAGATATGACGAGAGATAACGAGGAGAGAGGAGCTTCAGAGACGGCTACCCTCAGGACCCTGCTTGAGCTTCAGCAGTGCACAAATCAGTGGATGGGGATCAGGCTCTAGGAGCAGCTTGAGGCGGCTTGAGCCTGCGAACCCAGCAAGCAGCTGGGCAGTTGGTATACATATTGGCACAAGGAGCTGACCCTGGGAGTAGCTCGAGGCTGCTCGGGCCCCGCATGGTGTGCAGATCAGCACACGGAGAGCTGGCCCTGGAAGCAGCTCATGGCTGCTTGGGCCTCACCTGGTGCACAGGTCGGAGCATGGAGAACTGCCACAAAGAGCAGCTCGCGGCTGCTCATGTTAGTCCCAGCCCTAGGCCAAGTGACCGGAGCCCTGCAGTGCAGCACCACTTTTAACTAAAAGAGCTCTGGTGTCCAGAGCAGGGCCCGGGAAAGGGGAGAACCCCTGGTGTGAGACCAGGCAGTCAGAGCCTGCAAGGGCTTGGCTCCCATGCGAGACAGCCCTGGGTGCCCAGTGTAGGGCACCAGGCCGTCAAGGAGAGCTGAAGGCACTGCTGGGGAGAGGCTCTTGAGGGATCGGCCACCAGGGGACAAGCCTTGACTTCTCCAGAGAGGAAATGTGAGTCGCTGGGGAAGCAGGTCCCACAGGGGAAGCTGATACCAGTGAGGAGGGTCTGGCACCTCCACCCTCTATTGCGGGAGGGGCGTGTCCACATCCCAGGGCCCTAAAGGGGTGGGGCATCAGGGAAACCCTCAGGGAGGGGCCGAGTGCACTCCCTATTTTGAGGTTGTCCTGTTAAGGGCTATATGGCTAGGGGTATTCTTTAAGTGGGTTTACATGGTTTATGTGTTTTAATGTCTCAGTGTGTATATTGGTATTGTTATTTGTGAAGATTTATAGAAATGTTATTGTTAATTTACTTGGGTTATATAGGTTAATATCCCTATGTGTTAATTGTGTTGTATAGGTTGTAAGTTATTTGGTTATTGGAGGACAGGGCACCCCCCCACAGTGTACCCGGGCTACATGTGTAGTTTGGTGTGTGGTACTGTGCTATCTATACATTTGTTTTTCAAGGGGGCTTTGAACTCTGTTGCAAATATGCTGTCTCTGCTTGGATACTCTTTCAGCTCTCTGAAGGACAGCTGGAGCTGAAGAATGACCCAAACCAGAAGAGGTATAAGCAAAATGAACTGGCCAGTATGGAGAACTGGAGATGAGGGTGGCTGTGTCTCTATCAGCTTTTCAACCTCTTAGTCTGGCTTAGGGAATGCCCCTCAAATTGCACTATGCATTCAGTGTTACATCTGCCCTGTGTGTGTTAAAATAGGTTGAGGAGGTTGGATGTGTCCTTCAAAGTATTTTGATGGGTTGTTTTGCTTGGTGGAGGAATGGAGGTGGTGGACAGCACATGTAAGTAGTAGTCCAGCAGGTTGTTGAGCAGTTCTCTGTTTTTGTGTTTAAGTGCAGTGGTCTGTGCTTATCTCTGTTTTGAGATGTTTGAGTAGCATGCTTTTGAAACATGCTAAGTCACTTTGTGGGTACAGGTAACTGGCTGTAAATTAGAGGACACATTTGAGTCTGCCTGCCAGGGTCAATTCAGTGGGTGTGAAAGGTCAACTTATGTGGGTGGTTGAAAGGTGTGATGTTCTAATTTCGAGTTCCAGGGGTGGAGGTGGAAGGGAAGGGGCAGAGGGTGGAGATCTGCTGACTACCTCCACTTTCAGTACCCAGAGATAAAAAGATGACAAGAGTTAAGACACAAAAGATGAATGGATAGTTTTGAGCTCCCTGAAGTCTTTAAAATGAAGGCATTGTGTCTAGGATCTGGGCCCACCTTACTCCCTTTCTACGTCCCCCAGACATCAACAGCCAAGCCACTTGATTTTTTGCCCCCACCACTCTACAGATACAAGACAGATGTGGCACCAGTTTCTGGTAAGAAGCAAAATGAAGGAAAATCCTGCCTGCAGCCCCATCTCCCAGCTATGTGTGATATCCTCTGTCTCCGTTTTCTAGATTCCAGAAGGAGAAGTAGGGGACCAGAGATGGACAAGCCATGAGGAGAGAGGAGCAATAGCCAGTGAAACAGAGGTGAAGAAAAAGGGCTCTGGAGACAGAGACCTCCATGCTTTTAGCTCGTTTAGGCATTTTTCTGACCTGCAGGTGGGACTAGCTGGCTCATCTGACACTTAAGCAGCAGGACCACCCTGTAAGCAGGATTCAGGGCTGAGCTACTGAGACTGTTTTGCTTGTTTGCTGTCCCTTGGGAAGATGATGGTCCTGGTGACAGCCATTTGCAGTAGGAATGACAGTAGCAGCATCACTGCCTCACCACAAAGGAGCAGGGGCCCAAATTCATGTCACTGGCAGGTGGCAGTGCTCGGGGTTTCCAGCAGGCCCAGTATCCTGCCCAGGTTTCCCTGCTCTCATTTGAAAGTGGCACTGAGCCTGGTGCTCACTTTGTGCAGCTTGGCCTCCTTGTAATCAGGTCTTGGGCACAGCACCAGAGCTGGCTGCCAACTGAATGGCTGACCTTTATCCAGGCTACGAAGCCCTGCCTCCCATTCATAGGATAAGTCCCCCAGAGTTTTACTGGTGTTTGCTTCCTTCTGATGATGCCAGTAAGGTCAGTGAATCCATGATTTTTAATGGTAGGTTTCAGGAAGATAGCTAAAGGTGTAGGAGGGGCTGTTAGGCTAGGTCATGTTTAGGAAGATCTTTAGTAATTTGCTGCTTAAATCAAGTGACATAGACCATGCTCCAGGGCTGACGAGAGACTACTGAATGAATTCTTAGCTACCAAATGGAACTAGCTTTGTTCCCCCTCCCCCCCATTTGAATTGTTTCATGATGAAAAAATGTGTTTTCAATCAAACAATTTTCATGGAAAGCATTTTCTATGAAAATGTCAACTTTTCATCAAAACACAAGTGTTTTGGAGAAAAGGCAGAAATGTTCTGTGCTTGATAAAAATAAATCAATCAGGATATTTGATGCATCAATAAGGGCCTGTTCCAATAGCGGCTGAAATCCATTTTCTACATTTTCATTGTCATGGGCCTTGGATCAGGACTTACTTAGGAAAAGAGTGATAAATTAGATTATACAGTTTGCCTTGTAATAGCCTGGTCTCTCCCCTTCAGAGGGGGTGGCCAGGCCTGTTGACTAGCTTCAGCTGTGGAGAAGCTGCAGGTAAGGCATTGACTCACTGGGATCTTAAAAGCCCCAGAGGAGAGTGGAGAGAGATGGTGAAGGAACAGTTTGAAGAGCAGGAGGCAGTAAGCTATGCTTCCTGCATAGAGGTGCTACTGTGATGTGGCCAGAACCAAACGGGCTCTCCCCCCGTTCCACGACAGGACAATAGGATTTTGTTTCTTGCATTGTTTGTTTCTTAAAAGACTGCTTAATTTGGGAGGACAGCCTGAAGCGCTCCTCAGGGAGCAAAGCCTCCCTGCAGCCACCACTAGGCCAGGCAACCTGCTTACAGTTCCATCATTTTAACAGTCTGTTCTAATTCTTTTCCTATCTTAATCACCAAGGGCAATATCATGGTAGGGCTCTGACAAAGAGAAGGAACATATGACCCCTTATAGGAGTCTTGATAGTCAGTCACTATTGTAGCCTTGGTATCTTCTTCATTAAAGGTGTTTCTTCCTAGCAGCAGCAGCCCAGGGAGTACCAGCCACCCTGACTATTCATGATTTAACAATAGCTGCATTCTGTCATAGAGAAGAATGGGAGGTGAATGGCCCAGCCACAGAGCAGGCCTACAGCAAACAAAGGCTAATTAGATTGTATGCAAAAAATAGTTGAACAGAATAATGAATTATTCATATGCTTTAAAAGAACCAATGCAATGATCTGCACTGACCTCACATATAGCATGCAGGCTGGAGAATTTTACCCAGCTAGTTCTACCCAAGTCATATACTGCAGTTGCAGGTAGAACTAAAGCCTATGTTCGTGACAAGCATCCAGTCTTCATCTGAAGGTTCCAAGTGGGGAGGAAATTATTCCGGGCTGTAGAAATTCACTCCGGTGGTCAGTTTACCCTTGCTGTTAAACATTTGCCTCTTTTATTTCCAATTTGAGCTTTGCTGACCTCAGCTTCTAGCCAACAGATCTAGCTGTTGCCTACTGCAGAACCTTCTAGGATGAGCTAGCAGTTAAAGTTAGGTGGATGTTAATAAACTGACTAATCACCAAACCTAGTACATGTCCACAAGAGCCATTGCATTAGCTTGACCTGGCTCGCCCAATTTCTGTATAGATTGGGTGCTTCAGCGGGGCTTTTTTAGCATTTTTATCTAAGAGCTGATTGAATCAGCTCTTAGATAAAAGCGCCAAAAAGCCCCGCTGAAGCACGTGGCTTACACAGATGATGCAGAGCTGAGTTGAACTAATGTACTGCTTTTTCTGGTAAAGCAGTTTTTTTTCCCCATATCTGTCAGCAGCCAGTGTGTCCAGTCATGGGGATTATATATTGCAAGTGAGGGACTCAATTATATATTGCAAGTGTGGGACATTAGGAGAAAAGACAAGAGGATTTTCCTGATTCATTTTCCCTGACCCTTTTGCCCCCTCTGCCATCAGTCCTACTTCATGTCCTTCTTGGGGAACTGAAGTAGTGAGGGTTAGCCAAATTGTTGCTGCAGGACACTGTAACCTGCCCTGGTGTCACAGCAGCCAGACCACATCAGTTGAACCAGTGGAGCTTCTGATTCCTTCAGTAGCTGAGCACCAGATCAGGTAATGTCTATAGCTACACACTGGCTCTTTTTGTTTCAGGTATGAGTTTATGTAAGCACACTAAGGAAACTGCCATTCCCTCTGCTTCCATGGCTTTTCCCTCTCCTACCCACCCCAAGGAGTCCTCTTCTCTTTCCAGATCTGTATTGGAGCTTCTCATAGGTTTAGTTGGTCTCGTGGTCCTCCCTCTCCTCCTTTCCTTTCAGTAGTATGGGGAGGTGATTCTTATGGATGTGTTTCTCTGAGTCACAAGCAGATCTCCCTGTGGCTTGGTTGAGAACTTCCCTTTCAGATAAGCCAATCTGCCACGTACAAGAGTAGCAAACACCTCTCCACAAAGCCGGAAGCCAAGATACGGGGTTAGCTACAACAAAAGCATGGCAAACAGTTCAGGCAAACGTCTGAATCATAATGTTTTAGCAGGAGTTTCTGTTTGGGACAACTGGCATGGAAGGTGAACACCCTTTCACCTCCAAAAGGTAGACCTCTGGGATACATTTCTGGACAACATTAGTTGCGCCCTGACTAAATCCAGATGGAATCTGGAATCCCAACAGTGTCTGATACCCTTCCTTTTTGTACCCCTATCCCTGGAAATGGAAGCCACAGAATGTGCATATTACATAGGAGGCAGTGGTACAGGTTACCATATATAAAAGAGTTACATTATGCTTGGGGGAAGAGAGGTGCATTATGTGAACAGAAAATGTCAACGATTTTTGTACCTTGTTCTTATGGTGAATCATGTTTCTCTTCACCTAAAAATTGAGAGAGGAGACACTTAGATGGATTCGATAATGGATCCTGAACTGCGAGCATCTGTGCTACTCCATAAAAAAGGCAGTTTTAAATGTCATCGTCCTGGACCTCCTCAAGAGGGAAAAGAAACTGAAGTTCATGTAACATCTCAGTGTAATGGGTCACAGATGAAAGAAGCTGGCACCGAAAGATCCTCTCCAGATCCAAGTCCATCAGATTTGCCCTCTCATGAATTATGGCAGTGTGTTTGCATTTCAGTGGAATGTTATAAGCAGGGATCCTGGGTTTTTTTTATTAAAAAAAAATCCCCTATTTTTGGTTTATATAGATGCATATACAGCGGTGTTTCATTTTAATCACCCAAAAATGTGGATTTTGGGTTACTTTTTTAAAACCAAAAATTGAAGATTTTTTTTTTTAAATCAGAGAAAACCAGGATCCCTGCTTATAAGAACACCTCAAGCCAAGCTCTCATTCCATTTTCCCATCTGTTATTGCACTGCTTTCTTAGCCTATTCACATGCCCCTTAAGTGCATCTCTCTGCCCAACTCCTTCCCCATCAGTACCTCAAACTCCTTGTCCGGATCCCAGATCACCAAATCAGCATCCATTCCTGGCCTCAGTGACCCCTTCTGGTCTTCCAGTCTGCTCAGAGCAGCAGGACGTGTGCACATCAGTTGCACCAGGTCATGAAGGGAGAATCCCCTGGATTTTGCTGAGGTCCAGAACAGAGGGAGCCCTGCATGTGGTTTCCAACAACAGTCAGGACATGCATACATAGGTCACAGATGTTAAATGAGTCGGTTCTGGTTATGTGGCTTGCTGTTGCCTATGGTTTCTGAGGCTGAGAAAGTGGAAAGTTATATACTTCATCTGATCAGCCTTTTTTTAAAGCTGTGGCTGCATTAATTGTTTTTTGCCAAAAAGGGCCTAATATCAATGACTAATGATCAACCATTGGGCAGATGCTGTGCAAACTTCTTCCCCATGCCTCTGCCAACCTGCCCTGGGTAAATTTCTGAGCACAAACCTTACTGCTTTTCTTTCCAAGTGCCAGGTGCACATCCTTCAGTTTCCCCGAGAGTAAAAACCTTTCAATGCAGCACATTGGAATTAATGTCTAAACATAGAAGCAAGCTTCTTCCCTGGGGCAAAGAAAACAGAAAGCACTCAAGAGCCACATGTGCAGGAGTGACCTGACTAGTCCATCATAAGTGGGAGCTGCTCAAATAGCAGGATGCTGTATCTGGTGCTGAGAGGATGAAGAGGAAAGAACAAAGCAGATGGCTGTGCTAGACATCACTTCAGCTTTGGAGGGATAGGGAAGCATTAGATGGGGAGAGAGGAGGAGGTGGGAAAGCAGAATAGACAGAGCACAATGAATGAAATCATCAGGAGTATCAGAACTGGCTTCTCTTGCAGCCCCAGAGCCTAAGATGACTCTAAGGTCTGGTAGGTATACCCTGCATCTCCCTGACTCAGTACAGCCAGGCTGCTCGGTCCATATCATCTCACCAAACTGCAGTGAGGAAATCCCTCCTTGGGCCTTGAAAAAATCTCCTTCATCCAGGTGTTTCAGGTCTGGTGGGCAGGGATTGTGTGCTGAGACAACCATATCAATCAGCCCTTCTTGCAGAGCTGCCCAGAGCTGCTCCTAGAGCCCAGAGAAAGGGAAAGGTTAACTCCACTGCTGGCTAGATCAAGCTCTCCTCCTCCTCCTGTGGAAGCTAGAGAATGGCTTTCTGAAAGCAGGCAAAGATTTGCTTCACTTAGCAGGCAGGGATCATTATTCCACTCAGAATTCCTGATTCATCCTGCCATGACATCCAGGAGCAGAGTCCCTCTTAAATGGCAAACATTTATGAAACTACTAGAAGACACAAGCAAGCAAACTCTGTACAGCTTGAGTTCCAGCGTTGTCTCCTTTTTATCCCTGCTTATCCCATATTTAGGGACCTACCAAATTCATGGTGGAAATGGGGTGCACCGTGGCTCTTTTAATCTTGCAGGTTCCCCTGCACCCCACCTCCTGTTGATTGGTGGAGGGGACCCACTTGTGACTTGCTTCTGTTCAGCAGGGAGGAGAAAACTATGGTTTTAAATATGGTGCTGTTTTTGCCTCCTGCCACCGATTGGCTGGGGGGCCCCTGATGGCCCTGCTGTTTGCTGCTGACTGGTGGGGAAACAAAAATGGTGCCAAGTTTAAAATTGTGGTTTTAGCTTCCCTGCTGATCAGGAGGGAGTGGTGGGGTACTCCGCTAACCAGCAGCAGTGGGAGGTAGGGCAAGGTGCATGCAGGAGGAACATGCAGGATTAAAGGAGCCATTGCTCACTCTACTTTCGCCATGAATTCGGTAGGTCCCTACCCGTATTGCAACTGAATAATGTGCCAGAAGTACATATAAACTCACGAGAGCTGGCAATAGTGCAAAGCTAAGGGCCTCTTTCTCTATAACCTTTTTGAGCTACCCACTGCCTCTGCTGACACTGGTGACTACTTAATCTTTCCAGAAACTGTATTCCTTTGACTTCAGAGACTTTGCACTTTCCTGCTGCCTCTACAGCTTATCTGGCAGCTCCTTTGGCGGTACGTTCTCTTCACCCTGTCACACTGGCAACATGTAGGGGGTGCACATGGGTGCACGTGCACCCCCTGAGATTGGCGGTGCACCCCCTGTGAAAAGCACCACTGATGTTGACGCTGCCTGCGGGCAGTTGGTGTTCACTCCCCGACTGCTGCCACCGCCGCCTACACCTTGGCCTGCCCCCACTGCTAACACCACTGTGGCTGCCTGCAGGAGCTCCCCGCTTGCTGCTGCCATGCCCCTGCCGCCAAAAGTGCTTCCACCTGTGGGCGGTCACTGTGCCTGACCAGCCTCTGGGGACACGCGTCGTTCATGCCCTGTCAGTGCCCATTAGAGATGTGACCTTAGCCTTTCCCTCTTTCGTCTAACATTGAGTGTCTTCATCATCTATCACATGATTCATCTGGTGGGGCTTTGTGTAACGAACCTGAGTTTTCTGTCCAACTTCAAACCCTCTGATCACATGTGTAGTCATATAGCAATCCTTTCTGTTCTTACTGTCCCATAGACTACCGCTAATCCCACCCCTTTCCCTTCCACCACACATCCCAAATCTATCTCTGTCTCTGTTGCTATGTCTGAAACCTTTGTTTAAGCCTTGTTCATGTAGCAGCTAGATGCTGCAACCCTCTACTTCTGACATTCACCTCACAACCGCCTCCCAAGATGGCACCGTGCTTGCTCTAAGGCAGTGGTTTTCAACCTTTTTTCATTTGTGGGCCCCTAAAAAATTTTAAATGGAGGTGCGGACCCCTTTGAATTATAAGTGTGGGTATTCACATACTTTTGATTGATAATAGTCATCTTTCATGGACCCCTTAGACATAGTCTGTGGACCCCGAGGGGTTTACAGTTGAAAACCATTGTTCTAGGCAATCCTTATTCACAATATGGTGACAGAAGCATGAGCTAAAGAGCAGCCTGGAGCATGAGACTGAGCACCAGGACTAAAAAGAAAGTGGGAACTATAGATATTAAAGCAGCTGCCCTATTAGCCCAAGCTGATTTTTCCTGTCTATTCATAAAAGGTTGCCTTTTTCTCTGTCATTGCTGGTGTCCTCATTTCCCGACTTTTGTTATGTTTACAATATTTGATTTTTTTGAGATAAGACTTCACAAAGGAGCAACCAGTGCACCCCATTACCCGGTTGTTCTTGCCCCGGATAGGGGGGCGGCACTTGTAGTAGGTGCCTCCAGGTGGGATGTGTTCAGAGGTCAGGGTGAGGTAGTGGTGTGCTGTCTCCACAGTGAGTGGTGCACCCTTCTTACGAGCCTCCCTGATGATGGGCAGGGCTTGAGCAGAGGAGAGGTGAACAATGTGGCAGGGCATCCTGTCAGGAGAGATTGTGAGAGCATTACACTGCTTTTTCACTGAGCTTGTGGTTTCCCTCCTTGGCTTTTGCAACTGGAGAGCAGAGCCTCCAGGTGGGTTGCTGAACCAGGGGGCAGCCTGGTCAGTTGAGCCTGTGGATCTGGATAGGTCCCAGTGATCAGTTGACATTAGTTTACATTCCCAGGGTGACCACTGCAAGGAAAGTGGCTAAAGAACCCTTTTTTTTTAATACAGTGACAGCTAAAACCTAAATCATTGAGGCCTGCAGAGGGGAACTTCAGAGACTCAAACTGCTGTCTCCACAGCACCCACACACCCTCCTCCCCACCAGCCAGCCCCCTCTCTGAGAAAGGGAGAGTTTGTAAACAGGCTATTTCTTACTTGTACTGGAGGCAGAGGTCAGCAATGGTGTGGATGGCATCTACTTCCATGGCATCAGGGCAGGAGTCCAGGAAGGACTTGTACTCAGCTGGGTCTGCACAGACACAGGGAGGAGGATGGAAAGAGAGCTATATTTTTGCATACAGAGGCACATGGCATTTATGCTCATTTGCTGCTGTTCTTAGTGAGCTGCTTGCTCTGTTTGGGACTTTGACCCATGATGTGTCAGGAGTGCTGAGCTACCCAGGAAAGGTTAAATCTATTGAGATGTCATCTGTGAACCACCAGCAGGCTCTTCCTTGCAATGTACTTCTTTCTGCCTCTTGAACTTGTGTGTGTGTGTGTGTGTGTGTGTGTGTGTGTGCATACACATGCACATGCACACACACACACACACACACACTCACACACACACTTGTGTGTACACCCTGCACAGGTGAAGTTAAAGGGGCTTGTGACGGGGGCCTTCTAATCCCATCACTTAGGTGCACAAGGATGCACCTTTACAGTCCTCAGGAATGTCCCTTTAAGGGCAGTCTGCCTACTTGGGGCTTTGCTCCCTGGGACTATAAAGGGGTGCAAACCAGGAAGGCAGCTCACTTGTATCTTTTCAGTTGATGATGTAGGAGCTCCCTGGAAGATGACACTGGGTGGCTCCCAATGGGGGCACAGGGGACCAGGGAAGGCTGTGGAGCAAAGTAGCCAAGGACAGGTGGCTGTGAGCTGAAGTAGGATGGAGGTGAGGATGTTTGCCTTAATGGCTGTAGGGAGGGATTCAGAGGCTGTTGATTGCTGGGAGGAGAATACAGTCTGTTGGACAATTCTTATAGTCATTTAGAGGCCTGTACTAGGATTTAGTGGAGCTGGATAGGTCTGGGTTCCCTCACCCTGAAGGGCAATATGGTTGAGTCTGCTGAGGGAAAGGGCAGCAGTGTGCTTGGGTGCTGCAAATATCTGTATGGTGTACCTTTGGGCAGTAATTACCAAGGGTGAGATTGGTTGGGTGTCTAGTGCCCAATGAAGGTTGAGTAGGTGCTGGGGTGTGGAGAGGGACAATTAGGCCTTGCAGGTCCAGCTCAGGTCAGTGTAAAATTGGCCCTGTGAACTTGTTATGCATTGGTAGCAGAAGAGAGTCATGTGGGTTTAGCTGTCCGGATTGGTGCTAGAGGTTGTCTAAAAGCAGCTTGGACCTCAGGAAGGGTGGTGGTGGGACTGGCTGAGGACAAGTTTGCTGTGGACTCCATAGACTGAGCAGGAGGGATCCCTGCCTGTTACAGGCCCTTGGTGTAATGAGAGTTGGGTCCATTTGTTTTCTTAGGATGTGTAGCTGAGGACAAGCCTTATGGTATGGCCTTAACTCCCTATCTGAGTCCTTACCACATACCCTCTGCCACAGGTTCCCACTGGCCCAGATCCTGCTCTGCGTGGAACTGGAAAGCAAAGCCAAACAGTGAGGCAGGTTAATGTGGTTGGGGTAGGAAGCTGCCCATCTAATACCATTCCGAATGTCTAATGCCTTCCCTCCATGCTTGTCTGAGGCAATGGTGAAGCACCTGTCCTTTGAGCCCCTGACCTATGCAGTAGGGGATCCTTGCTGAACCCTAAACAGATAGGCCAATCCTGTCCTGTTCCACCCTCTTCTTTGTGCTGTCAATTATGCCTAAGCTACATGCATGTAAAATGATGCTTTTCCAATCTGGTGTCATTGAGGGTTGAGTCCGGGGAGAGGCTGTAAACAGGGACTAGGACTAGAAGAGACGGGATTGAGGGGCTTGGGCAGGGATGCTTACCAAGAGAACACACTCTGTGCCTTCAAGTTCATTCATTACCATGTGCAGGTCTTGGAGGCAGACACTGGGGAACTCATTGTCACTACATCCAGTCAGGAAGCACTTGAACCCTGGGACTCCAGCTTGCAGCATCGGCAGGAGCTCATCCTACAGCAATTCAAAAGGCTTCATTCTGGTTTTGGTATCACTTTGGACATGGGGATGGCCATACAAAGCATTTACAGGTGTTGCCTCTTGAGCCCTAATGCTCAAGTGCTGGTCAGGCCCACTGCAGATAACTTAAGCAACTGAGACACATGTAATGTTCTATGTTGTCAAGGTATCAAGCCCCTGACACACAGTCAGGGCTTCAGGGTGTTCCAGCAACACAAACCAGATTCAAGCCAATGTTTGACACACTGAGTGCTGTTCACAGGGTGTGGGAAGCTCAGGCCTTTCCAGTGATTTTGCATGCCTGTTGAACAAGCTTGCTTCACAGTGGCTAAAGCCAGTAGTTTGTTATGGTCAAATTCCAGTTGACTTTGAAGGTTGGAGCACCCTTCCATGGGCAAATCTTTCATGCCCCAGGCTGCAGGTCTGACTTGCACTGATAGCCATGTCGCAGCTGTTTCACTTGGCCATCACTGACAATCTCAAGGTGTTTTCCTGATGTATTCGGGATTGAAGGATTATTATGATCACTCTTGATTTGGACTGCTCCACTACTGATAACCTTGAGGATGGAGTGAACCAGCATGTGCCTTCCAACAGCTGCTTGCTGGACCAGCCCAGACTCTTTAACATGGACAAGAACCTAAGTCAGAGTCTCCTCTAAGCCTTCAAGGGAGATGAGGCTAACTGCCCTGTTGAAGCAAATGGGAGTTTTACCAGTAAGTATCACTGTTGTGAGTGCCTACAGGGTGTTTAACTCAGCTGAGAGGAAGACCTGTTTAGCCTGATCAGCTTCCCTTGCTGTATGTCATGACCTTTGGTTCATAAGTGATATTTCTTTGTTGGGTCCAGACCACACTTTCAAGCCTGCTCAGCATACTGGGTTGGCAGTGGGTGCTGAGCAGGTCTGAACTTCTGGTAGGCACTGAGCACCTGGCCCATGGAGCTTTGCTTTTTGGAACAATAGTGCAGCTGGATCCCTGCCCTTGAATTATCCAGAGAGTGGCCAAGACCTGGGCTCTGTCCTTGCTCCCTGTCTTACTGGAAGTATGTGCAATTGCATTCCTGAATAACCACCACTGACCTGGTTTCCAGGGATGACACCACCCCAGAAGGCTACATCCACGTGGCACTGTCCTCTGGCAGACTTCAGCTTGGCATCAAAGTTTGCCATAGTTGTGGTTGGGGGAAGACAGTTCCTGGAAGGCACAAAGATAGGACAGGTTATCCCAGTGCAAACATCTTCTTGGCATGGAGTCCATGACTAGAGCCATGAGTACTGGAGTGAGGAGGGGTGAGGAGACCTTGGTTTGGGTGAGGTCTGGGTAGGTTTTTGGGTGTAGAGCTGGAAGAGAGAGAGAGAATGAACAATGATGTAATGGGCTGGGGATAGAGGGCAGGGGGAGGGGAGGCAGGACTGGCAAGGCAAAATGGGGTCCAGAGCCATCAAAACAGAGGCGCATTTAAAATGATAATCCCCAGCAGATATTCTTCTTCCTGACTCCTCACTTTTGACATATGAGTTGTGTTTCCCAGGCCCCCTATCAAAACAGACTTTTTGTCACCATCCCCACAGACTTCCCTTCCTGCAGGGCCCCCTCCGATTGAGTAAGGTTTAGGAGCAGCAGTCATCAGCCCTGTGAATGGACATCAGAATCAATGCTAAGGAGGTGTCTCCTCCTCCATCCCTCAGAGTAATCTATTAATAAAGCATTTCCCTTTGGCCCACTGGAAAAGCATCAATACCTGCAGGAGCTAAAAGTGGCCATTAGAGAGCGCAGCTGAACCACATTTAGCCCTGAGGGTCTGAAGGCAGTGGAGGTACAAGATCCTAGAGCTCCTCCACATAGTTATTGCCATTGTAGCTTGGAGCTGAGGCCTGGAGGGAGGTTGTTCTCACACTGCAAATATGGTTGTCAGGAGAGAAGCTGGAAACAGATTTCACTCAATTGCACATAAAAGGACTTTTTACAGCAAAGGCTGGTGTTTCCTTGACTTGGGAGGTGTCTAACAGTCTGTACCCATTTGCCTTCACACCTAGAGTAATTCAGTTCTTGGGAACAGTTAACCAGAGTGGTGCCCTCACACCTCCTCTACCCAACAGATTGGAGTCCTGGGGCCAGACACCTGCTTGTGTAAACTGGCAGGACTTCACTCTTCACACCAGCTGAGGATCTGACCCCTGGTCTGGAAGGGCTATGCTCCAGCTCCCACTGAATTTGAGAGACACCTGTGCAGTTCAGAAGGGGCTGGGACAGGCTGACTAGCCATGCAAAGACCATGCAGGGGTCCAAGACCCCGTGGACTCAGGTGTACTGTGTAAAGTGAAAAGCCACTTTCTTCTTCTCTCAAACTTTTAAGATCCAAGGGTGAATCTATGTGTGTATTGTGCCCTCAGCACCAGCCATTACTTTCCCATGCACTAGGAATGGTATTAACATGCTCTTCCCCCTCTCCCTAGTACCGTACATGGGCATGTCCACAATGGTTGTGATGCCTCCTGCAGCTGCAGCCTTTGTTGCAGAAGAGTAACTCTCCAAGACTGTGTGCCCTGGCTCACAGGCATGGATGTGAGGGTCTATGATTCCAGGCATAACCACCAGATCTCCAACGTCCAGCACCTGCAGAGAGAAGGGAAATGAAGGAGAATCAGCTTGGCTTGTAATACAAAGCCAGAGGGTCTCCATCTTTAAATGACTATTTTGCATTTAAAGGGTCTGGTTTCCTGCATGCAGGAGGCTGGGGGGTTGAGGCCTCTTGGGATGGGAGAGCACAGACCCTATTTGCTTCACTGAGAGGCATTATACTATTGTGGGCACTATGGCCTTGTGACTGGATGGTCCTTTCTTCAATGCTTATCTGGGCCCATGGGAAAGTGCTTAGGATGCTCACTAGGTCTTGATGTGATGGGGTATATATCTGAAAGATCTGAAGCAGGAATTCCTACAACTACAATACAATCCCCAAAACTGTAGCCACTCAGATCAATAGAACCAGACTCTGACCCGCTACAGTACCAACCCTGGGACAAGGACAACAGAGTCATGTGGACAAACCGGTCCTGGCTTCGATTCCCTAGCCTCAAACAACCACTCTCAAACAACAGGCTACCCAACTCCCAGTCTCACCAAGGCACCAGGCCTTGCAATGGACCTAGATGCCTTCTAGGCCCCCAACATAAATGCAGACCACATCACCACTGGACCTAATAACAAGGAGTATAATATCCAAAGCTCTTTTACTTGCAACTCCACCAATGTCATAAAGGGACTTAAAGGGGAAAGGGACTTAACGGTGGGGGTTTACTACGGGACACCCAACCAAGGGGAAGAGCTAGACCGGGAATTCTTAAGTCACCTCACGGAGGTAGTTAGGTCAAAAGACGTGGTCATCATGGGTGACCTGAACTTTTCAGACATCTGCTGGGAAGAGCAGTCAGCCAGGTCTGACCACTCACGTAGGGGGAGCACAGCCCCACCAGGGGAAACACCTTGTTGGATCTGGTGCTGGCCACAGGTGACGACCCCGTGAGGGGGCTGCAGGTGCTCGACCACCTGGGTGACAGCGATCATTGCCTGCTGGATTTGATCAACCAGCGCAAGCTGGCAAAAGCCTGCAGTAAGGCAGCAGCCCTCGACTTCAGGATGACAGACTTCAATGAGGTAAGAAGAATAGTTGGGGAAGTACTGAGGTCCCGGAGGGGAGAGGAGTCGGGTGTCCAAGAAGAGCGGTCATTCCTTAAGGAGACAATCCTCCAAGCTCGAAGGGAGGTAATCCCAACAAGGATCACAGGGGGCAAGAGGGCACAAAAGCCCCCTTGGCTCACGAAAAGCATACAGAAACGTCTCCTAGCTAAAAAGGAGGCGTACACCCAATGGAAGGGAGGGGCCACCACCAGGGAGGACTATACCTCGGTTGCTCGGGGATGCAGGGGGGCAGTCAGGAAGGCCAAGGCTAAGATGGAACTGGGACTAGCTACCCGGATCAAGGACAACAAGAAGTCCTTTTTTAAATACATAGCGGGTAAAAAGAAGGTGCCGGGTAATGTGGGGCCGCTGCAAGACACGCTAGGAAATCTGGTTGTCGCACCAGACGATAAAGCTAACCTATTTAACAATTTCTTTGTCTTCATTTTCCTGGGCAGGGACCAGATCAGCCTGTCTGCCGGGACCCCCTCAGGCCCCGAGTGAGGCGCACCCAGGTCTAGGGTCAGTGAGGATCTAGTCAGGGAACTTCTGGAGGGACTGGACGTATTTAAATCAGCTGGTCCTAATGATCTCCACCCGAGTGCTGAGGGAATTAGTAGAGGTCATTGCGGGACTCTTGGCATGGCTTTACGAGCACTTGTGGTGCTCTGGTGTGGTGCCAGAGGACTGGAAAAGGGCCAATGTGGTTCCCATTTTCAAAAAAGGGAGGAAGGAGGACCCAGGAAACTATAGGCCAGTTAGTCTTACCTCAGTCCTGGGTAAGCTTTTTGAGAGAATTATCTTGGCACATGTCCGTGAGGGGCCAGCAGGGGAGATTATGCTTAGGGGCAACCAACATGGGTCCATTAGAGGCAGGTCCTGTCAGACCAACCTGGTGGCCTTCTATGACTAGGTTACAAAATCCTTAGACACGGGGGTTGCAGTGGACGTAGTCTTTCTGGACTTCAGGAAGGCCTTTGACACTGTCTCTCACTCCATTCTCATTAAAAAACTAGGGGACTGTGGCGTCGACAACTACACAGTCAAATGGGTCACTAACTGGCTGGAGGGTCGCACCCAGAAAGTGGTGGTGGATGGGTCATTTTCGACCTGGAGGGATGTGGGCAGTGGGGTCCCCCAGGGCTTGGTCCTCAGACCCACGCTGTTCAAAATCTTCATCAGTGACTTGGACAAGGGGGTAAAAAGCACCCTATTCAAATTTGCTGATGACACTAAGATGTGGGAGGATGTGGGCACGCTAGAAGGGAGAAATAGGCTGCAATTGGACCTAGACAGGTTACAGGGGTGGGCAGATGAGAACAGGATGGGTTTCAACACTGACAAGTGCAGGGTAATGCACCTGGGGAGGAAGAACCAGCAGCATACCTACAGGCTGGGGAACTCCCTTCGCATCAGTGCAGAGGCAGAAAAGGATCTTGAAGTCATTACTGATGCCAAAATGAACATGGGCCAACAGTGTGGGGACGCGGTCAGGAAGGCCAACCGTACCTCGTCCTGCATCCACAGATGCATCTCAAGCAGGTCCAAGGAGGTGATCCTCCCCCTCTATGCGACACTGGTCAGACCGCAGTTGGAGTACTGCGTCCAGTTCTGGGCACCGCACTTCAGGAGGGATGTGGACAGCATGGAGAGGGTTCAGAGGAGGGTCACTAGCATGATCAGGGGTCAGCAGGGCAGGCCCTACGAGGAGAGGCTAAGGGACCTGAACCTGTTCAGCCTCCACAAGAGAAGACTGAGGGGGGATCTAGTGGCCTGTTACAGACTAGTCAGAGGGAACCAGCAGGCATTGGGGGAGTCCCTGTTCCCCTGAGCACTACCAGGAGTGACTAGAAATAACGGTCACAAGCTGGCAGAGGGTAGATTCAGACTAGACATCAGGAGGCGCTACTTCACTGTCAGGGTGGCTAGGATCTGGAACCAACTTCCAAGTGAAGTGGTGCTGGCTCCTACCCTGGGGGTCTTTAAGAGGAGGTTAAATGAACACCTTGCTGGGGTCGTTTGACTCCAGTACTTTTTCCTGCCATGGCAGGGGGTCGGACTTGATGATCTGCTCAGGTCCCTTCCGACCCTACCAACTATGAAACTATGAAACAATGCCATCACCTGCTTACAGTGCCCTTCTACTGTCTACATTAGACAGACTAGGTGATCCCTACATGATAGAAATAAAGGACACCACTCTGACATCAGCTGCAGAAAGACATGTAGGCCTCTGGCAGAACACTTGGACCTCCCTGGACACTTCATTGCTGACCTGAAGGTGCCTGTTCTCAGACAGCAAACTTAAAAACTGATTTGAGTGGGAAATTGTAGAAGAAGAAATCATTCACAGACTGGACTGTATTAAGTATGGTTTAAATGGAAACTATGCATTCTTACACATTACCTGGGTTAACTTTAGTGACTCCTTTGTTCCGATGGCTTTACTGCTTCTTAGTTTGCCTCTTCCAGCACTGCCCCTCATTCCCACCTCCTCCCACTGTCCCCGTCCCCTGTGGTTTGTATTCTAATTTTTTGTCTCCTTTTATTCTGCTTTCTGCAAATCCTTTCACAGCACCTGATGAAGTGAGCTTCAAGTCTCTGAAGCTTGTGCTGTATATATCTACATTGGTTAATCTATAAGGTGCAAATCTACCCTGCCTTCTCCTTGATGTGACATGACAATTTGATTCTAATCCATCCTTGTTTCATTGCTATGTCACCAGCTTACTCCTGTGCTCTAGACCTTGCAAAGACTTCCATTTGGTGTTAATGCAAATCGTATTCCATGGTTGTAATTACCAAA
The DNA here is from genome assembly GCF_030867095.1 of Alligator mississippiensis. Classification (NCBI taxonomy): domain Eukaryota; kingdom Metazoa; phylum Chordata; order Crocodylia; family Alligatoridae; genus Alligator; species Alligator mississippiensis. The sequence continues at coordinate 38,261,787 of NC_081830.1, read as the reverse complement.
GGCCAAATTTGCAAAAGGAAATCTTTGCTTTGGCAGATATCATCTGTATGGGCAGGATTTGCATCAGCAAATTAATGGTAAGGGTGAATCAGAGGTGCAAAGGCTGATTCTACATCTTCAGTTCATCTAACAAGTGCAAAAATGCAGGGGCCCTTGTGATGCAAGAGGTCAAGGAGATGATGACAAGTTTCCTTTGGCCTTCTAACCTAGAAAAAGATACATGCAAGTGACATGGGCAAGAAGGAGCTTCTTAGAAAATGTTCCTCTGCACTAACCTCTGAGCTGTCATGTCAGGGCTATATGTTCATGACTGGGGGCTAGAAAGAGACACTGGTTCTGTGCCTCATGAAATGAGGCATACCCTCACCATCAAAGGACTAGGACATGGCACAGCCATTCCATGAATTATACAGTATAGGCGATGTTGCTATCCCAAGTATGGTGCTGGGTGTGTGCCAATAAACACACCCAAGGCAGTGAGTTTGTTAGCATGTGCCAAATGCCACTCCAAGGAAGCTTCCTCATAGTTGTGGGTGAGCATTTGGAGGGGAGTTCTTTGGTTAACAGTTGCCTGCATGCTCAAGAGGCTGGCCTTGGTTATGGGGCCATCTCCAGTCATATGTTCCTATTTTGCTTGGGGCGTAGTATGCATGGGACATGGGTGCTCTTTTCTCTTGTGCTGGTCAAGAGGCAATGTCAACATACCTTTAGATTACTGCACCAAAGTTCAGGCCCAAGGTTCAGTTCAGCCCAAGCTAAACTGACATGAATTTGGACCCAGATGTCCAGGAAGTGTAAATAGGTGCAGCTCATGTAGTGCTGAATGTACTTGCACAACACCAGTTGGGAATTTAGCCCAAAGCATTCACAGTTTTCTGGTTTTAGCTCCCGGTGCTTTTTCTCTTGTCACAGATTTCTGAACCTACGATAGTGTGGCATAACTAGAGTGTTCATGGGAATGGTTGTATGGACTGGAACGACGAGACCAAGAAACTTGCCAGAAACTTAGCCTGGGGATGACTTTCTAAGAGTTGGCAACAAGGTAAAGAGAAAACAGCTCAGTTAAATACATCCTGGGACAGCTCTTAGTCTCAAGGACACCGGTGTACATCTGGAGAAATTTCCCCTTAAGTAAGTGAAGAATATTACAGGGACACAGTTTAGTCCATTCATAGCACCTGATGAAGTAGGCTGTTGCCTACAAAAGCTCATGTCTCTGAGCCAGTTAGTCTGCCTTGCCTTCTGCTTGACTTCAGACTAACCCAGCTAACTATCTCTGAACATTTTACGCTTGTGTCACCAAGATCAAAGCCTAACTTGATGTCTATGTAGACAAGCGAAACTCTCCAAGCTGTTTTGTATCCAGTCCAAAATCAGACTCCTAGTTTTAGAACCAACTTGTTTTAACTTGCACCAAATTCCAGGCAACTGATTTCAGTCTTACTTGCATCAGTCTAATGCAATTGGTTCAGAGTAAATTGGTGCCATTGAAGTTGATAGAGTTATGCTGGCTGACATCAACTCAGGATCTGGCATTGGTTTAAATGCAGTTACCATGTTTTTAATAGTTGGTTCCAAATTCTAACAATTTTTAATCTCTGAAAGTTTTGGACCAGATTGTTGGCTTCTAAAAATCTGCAAAGCTTCATTAGTAGAGTGACCATAATAATTTGAGGGAAATCTGGGATAAGGGAGGGGCCCTAGGGGGTGCCAACACAACCCCCTGACCCATGGCTCCAAGGAGTAGGGCTGGGCAGGACAGTGTAGTTCGTGCACACACACACACACACCCCTGCGGCTCTTCCCTCCTCCCCCCCAATCTACCATGCAAGCAATTCTTCTCGCAGCCTAGTGGCATCTGGACAAGAGAGCAGCCCTGGAAAAATGGAAGAAAAAGTCTTAGATTGGTGCAAACCCACCTGCATGTGCTTGGCTCCTGACTTCTGACTCCTGGTTTGCACCAACCCGGGGCTTTTGCTTAATTTTTTTTCCAATGTCTGTGACATTGAGACAGCCTCCAAAATCTGGGACTGTCATGGCCAGACCAGGACATATGGACACCCTATCCATCAGGCCCTTGAATTCTACAGCAGGTAAACTGACACTGTCTGGAGTTGGGCAGCCTCCTTCAGGTTCTGTCTAGATTTCTGACCACAGTTCTCTCTAGTCTGTGTTGCCCTTGATAATGTAATGGTTGACTAGAGTAATCCAGAGCAGAATCTGGGACAGTGAGATGGAGCGAGGCATGGCTAAAAAAGCATCTGCACATTTCTCTGTCAGTCCACATCTTCCTTTGCAACAACTTGCTACTCCAATCTTGGATCTCTTAGACTCTACCTCCCCCAGGCTGCAGTGTGATAACTCTTTATAAAGTAATGGAATACTGTGATAATGCACAGGGAGAGCTCAGTTGCTTGATCTTAAAAGCAAACTCTAAAATACAGCCCGGTGAGTCATGTTTCCTACATGGATTGACTGGAATATTTTGCAAACACTTTTGGTATCTGCTTTCCATGAATATCCCCAGGCATGTGGCTTGCTGGAAGGAACATTCAGGGAAATATGTTTTTATTTGAAGAAAGCAAATTGACCGTTTGAAAATGCAAGGACTTGTAATAAAATGACTAAAAGTTCTTCATCCAATCAGAAGAGAGAAATAAATTATGTGACCTTTGTGCCCAGTCCAAAAGACGGCTCAAATGTCTAATGAGCATTAAACAGAATGGTGACCAACACATACTGAGTGAGCTAGTTAGAGTAACAAATCCACCTGTGAAAGCTGCAAACTGCTCACGGGAAAATTGCAAGCAGGAAAAGAAGCAGAATTTAATACAGTGGTTTATTTGCTAAGAGTAATTGTCTGGGCTCTAATCAGGAGCAGGTTGCTGATAAAGGTGGTTGGGCAGATGGCCCAAAGTTCATCCCTGAGGGAACCGAGATTAGAACATTGCAGGATGTATGGCCCTGGCACGAGCTGCCTGCTTTAGTCACTACGTACCCAGCCAGTTTGACTGTTCCTCCCTTATACGGAGTCAATGAGATACATTATTTTACTCCTCAAGGAATATAGGGGAGATATTTTTGGGGGAGAGGCAGTGTGCAGCAGTGTGAGTTGGAGTTGCTCCCTGCTTATGACCTAGCAAACACTTGTTCCCAAATCTTGTCAAAGGAGCCTCCTCTCTACATCCCTGTGATGTCTGGTTCAGGGCTACCTTCCTGCAACTCTCTCTGCCTGGGGCAGCAGTCCCACATTGTACCAGCACCTCCACATGAAGAGAAAAGGGGTTATGTGCCCAGTTTATGCCCACCTGGCTTGAGTGACAGGAACCCTAGGCGGAGAGAAATCTTGGGCCAGATGCTCTTACATGAAAGAGCTCTTTACTCTTTCAGACTGCTGTACCTGGTCAACCAATACAGCACAAACATTCCCTGCTGGCTCTGGTGCCAAGGTGTTTATATCTTCCTAACATCTATGAATGTAGCATGTTGGTCTGTACTTGCCTTCTCTCCACTGGCATAGGTTCTGCTCTTCCCGGGCAGAATGCTGACTATCTTGCCATCATTGATGAGGATTTCTGCTGGGCAGATGGTGTTATCCAGTACCACCCTGGTACTCCTCACCGTCGTGACCTTGAACCCAGCTTCTGCTCTGGCTGTGCCTTGGTGGGGTTGCAAGAGAATGGCAAATAGAGTTAGACTCTGAGAGCATGGGGCATTCAAGGAGCAAGTTATATGGTCCGACTGCTCCAATTCTGGCCCCCAGAAGGGGAGAGAACCTGGCAATGGGATACTGTTCTTCAGAGGGTGATTTGGAGGAACGAGTCATCTCAAAAGGCATGACTAGATAAAACATTGTTGGACTCTAGCAGGACTGATTCCCCAGCACTTCTTGGCCAATATCATTTTCCTCTCAAGAGCTTCCAAAGGTCTCTGATAGAAGTATGCAGCAGACAGCCCCTGCCTCAAAGATCTTTTAGGCTAAAAAGGAGAGGCACTGATGAGGTGGGGAGGGGAAAAGATTAGTGCCCCAAGTTACTGATAGGGGGCAGAGACCTAGAAAAGTAAGTGAGTCTGTGCACAGTCACACAGAGCCAGAATTGACCCTAGATCTTCTAGCCCTGCGCATGGTGCACAGAGCACCCTTCCTCTCAGACCTACATTTCAACACAGCCCTAAATCTCATGCCCAGTGTACTGGTGCTTATTAATTCCTAGGTTGTTTTAGGTCTTGGCCAGATTGGTTTGCCATTAACTTCCATAGGATCAGGATTTGGCCCCTATAAGGCTGGGGTTATAGTTGCCAGTTTTCACCTTATGCTTTGAAGAAGGGCTTTCCCATACACTGACATGGGAAGGAATAGGCTGGCACAGGCACCTGCACACACAGGCACATCAGCGTGCATGGGATATTCACATCTTTCTCCAAAGCAGACTCCATCTATTCCATGGCTGAGCCATGCTGAGGGCTGCTCAGCCTACAGCTCTCGCAGCTGTGTGCACACCAACGGGCTTGTTGACCATGTGCAGAGGCCAAGACAATAGCGTCAGCGAGCTGTGAGGGGAAGACCTCTCTTGCTGGATTAGTAAGTGTTTGAAGGAAGCTTCTGAAGTCTTTCTGAAGTCTTTCTGGAAATGGTAAGGCCAGCAGGCCCTGTCTGTGCTAATTGCCAGCATTCAAATGAGCTCCAGATCAGGACACCCTGTTGGTTTCCTCTCATATTATTGCCTATTTTAATCCTTCTAGCATAGGCTTGCTGACTCCATGTCTAGTCCCAGCAGGAAGCTTCTGGCCCACAAGGATTAAACGGTCCTTAACTGAATCTTCAGGAGAAGAAAAGCATTTCTCCCTACTCACCTCTTTGCATGACTTTACCTTTCTCAGACATCTTAAGATGGTGTGTGCTCTGTCTGGCTCCTGCTATTGCGGTTCCTCTGACTTTGTTTCCTTTGATGATGGTTGAGAGACTCTTCACATGAATGTGTGGTGCAAGGGAGACTTCCCACTGATCCCTGTGAGATTGTTTCCCTCTCCCCTTCTGGGGCATGACAGGGAGGAGACACTGCTTGTCCAGTTAATGTTTGATGATCTCTGCAAACAGTGGAAATGGAGTCTTTCATAGCCTTGACCTTTATCAACTGGTTTATTTTTTTTTAGTACTGGGGAAAGCTACTAAAATGACTGTGTAACATGAGTCCTTGGTACAAACAAAGCTGGAGCCAGCAGATACAGTACAAGCTTCCTCTCCCAGCCACGGTCCTGGTATTGGAGGGCCATCTCAAGGGCTAGTTTGGACTTGCTTGCTTAGCTCTTCAGTTGTACAGTCTTCTGGGGTGTAGTGATCATGGGCACATTTTGATGGAGTAACTTGGATTCATCTGTATCCTAAGCTCTGACACAACAGGGTGCAACACCTCTATCACGTGGCCTGGGGCTTTTGTAGCCAGTTGGTAAACAGCAGAAAGCATGTGTAGATGCTCCTTGCACCTTCAGTTGGCAGCTGCTGTTGCTTCTAAAATTGGTGCCTCCCTGGGTGTGCTGTATGCTCTGTAGGGCTCCATTTCCACAAGAAGTGCATGTGCTTTGGCTGTGATTGTTGCCATCACATGTTTTGACTGCAGAACAGAAGTGATGGAGACCAAGTTGAAGGCTACAATTCAAGGTGATGTGAAACTGCTTCTTGGGATCAGGATGGTCATCTTGAGGGTCTCACATTCAGCTGTAATATATAGAATAAACAACTTCCATCAGCTGTTGCACAGGCAGCAGATGTCATTGGCATGCAGGGACTGCTGCCCTAGGCCCAAGAATGAGGTGGGGAGGAAGTGAAAGGCTTCATCCACTTGTGGGGAATCATTGTATGGCACTTGGCAGATGATTTTACAAGCACCTTCTGACTCACCCTGATGATACTTGAATCTTGGAAACATGATAGTTCTTAACCATTATTTATAGAGCAATTTTTTATATTAAGGAACAGTGCCTGTTGCCAGTAACACACACTTCCTCTGGGTTTCTCTGACTCGATTCTTACTGCAAATCTTCCATATAGGACATGCCAAAGTGAACAGATGACAGCATTATATGATGTCAAATAGCAGCAAGCTCTATTATTGCCTATGTCATCAAGGCTTTCTCTCTTCCCAAATCTTCCCAAAGGGAGACCCAACGTCCTCCAAGCAGTAGTTGGGCTGGCTTATCCTGCCACCCAGAGGTGTGTGCAAATACTGGAACTGCTTTAACTCCTCACTGCCAGAGTAACAGGAGAATGTGAAGGCCACAGCCAGTATGCTGGGTGCTGTACGTATGCATAGAAGAGACATTGTTCACTGCTGGGATGGGGGAGAGCTTTAAAGATGAATGAGTCAGTTGAAACCAGCCCTTACACTTGCAGATGCTCATGTTAAACAGTGCTGATCAGCTAGAACTCAGTGAACAAATGAAGTAGGTTTCTGCTAGATTCTTGGGCTCTGAGTGATATCTGAATGACATGTGGCACCATGAGCAAAACAAACAAAGAAAATACCTTGAGTGGAAGGATGGAGCAGTCAAAAGCCCCCAAGGGCAAACTCTGCAGATGTGGTGAGCCAGTAGGGGAGGTCTGAACAGTACTTTGCTATCTTCGTCAGCAGAAAGGAGGACAGCATCATTTCTAATGGTGCCCGGTTTCAGTTAACCAAGACAGAGGAGGGGACTCTGAAGCTGTTTTGTGGAAATGTGAAGAGCATTGCATTCCATGTAAAAATGAAACCTAAGTGCAGTGTCTTCTTATAAAGGTCCAAAGGGCAGGTGAAAGAGCAGAGCTTATGGCTGAAAAACCAGTCTTGCAAATGTACATGGCTGAGTCCTTGGTAAGAGATCTGGTCTAGTTGGGGATCTAGGACTAAACCCACCCAATCTGTTGGGAGAGAGCAACTAGAATTGGTTAGGCCAAGGCAGTCACCCAGTTGAAATGGAAGCCTTGTGGGGGCAGGCAATGCTCTGGCACTGGACACCATACAGATCCTACAATGCTACATGACACAGGAGTATGGAAAAGACGTGATACAGGAATATGGAACTCAAAGTTGGATTTGGGGGAGGGGAAGCAACCAGCATGTAGAACTGCACAGTGTGGCAACAGCACAAAGCAAGACAATGCTCAGTCTCAGTTACAAGATGAAAGGACAGCAGTGGATTGCATCACTATACAAGACTGCATGCCAGTAGAGTCTGCTTAGCATGGGGAGAGGCTGATGCATCCAGAGCTCAATCTAGGTTCATTAAGAGCCATGGGCAGCACTGCAACAAGTAATGACTTGGAAAGCAAAAGGAACATCTCATTAATGTTGAGTTGCATGTCTAAGTCAATGTGATGCCAACCAGTGACACCAGCAGCCAAGGAAAAGCCCCAAGCAGCAATGGGTAAAAACTTGGGGTAGTCAGTAGTGATCTTCTCTATGCAAAAGAAGCTGTGAACCAAGTGTCTGGTTAAAAGCAAGAAATTGGAAAAGGGGCATGGCATGTCATTAAATCCAACAATGGCTAGTGCTTGATGGTACCATGGAAAGTGTATCCAGACCTTGGGGGAACCAAACAACTGAGGAAGACTTTGAGGAGTCTGCAGTGGCTAAGTAAGCTCTCAAGAAAGTGAAGAATAGGGATGATGCTGCTGAATCCTTCCACCATTTGCTTCCATCCAAAATTCTTCTTGCCTTGAGGTAGAGGCTAGAAGATTAGTTGGATGGGTGCCTGACTCTGGGAACCAGAGGGTGAGTGGAAGAACCAGCCAGGTATGGGCACTCATTGGTCACTGTAAGAAAAACTGAATTAAAAAGGGGAGCCTGTATTGGAGATTTTGGAGGGCATCAACTGTAACACTACACTGTGGACTAAAATATGACTTTTTGCACAAAGATCTAGTTAAATGGGTCTTACAAAGACTTTTCACAGAGATGAGGGTGAAGGGAGTGGATCTGTCCCACAGGAGGACATAAAAAGCATTCCTCTGTCATTACTGCTCTCTGTGGGGTGAATTGCCACAGCCCTTTCTCTCTGTGGGGCTTTTACACATTAGATCAGTATTTGAACCTATCCACTGACCTGTCTCCTGCCCTGCTCTTCAGCTGTGCTGTTGCAGACTACAAGCCTATTGCACCGATCATGTGTATGGCCCAGCAGGTCTATGGCCCTGCTGCTCTCTGGTCCTGCTGCATGAGGCAGGGATACCCGGAGGCCGTATTGACTTTCAAAGGCAAGTGTGTCCTGGATTTATATATGGTGTTCTTGCCTTGTTATATGCATATACTGCCAAGAACAAATCCAGTAAAGATGCTCCTCTCCATATTACTGATGAGCATGAAACTCATACCTCACAAATAACCACAAACATTATGGATCTTTCCAATTTGGGTTGGATAGGTTTAATATACGTTGTGGGAGTCTGATAAGCCAAGTGACCTAGAGGCATGACAGCCTTGGTATTTTTTGTCTCTCTTTCTTTCTTGTGTTTTTCTCTATTCCTTTTTCTGTTTTTTGCTGGCAGTTGATTCTCTCAGCTATTAATTGGTGCCATGTCAATGACAGGTGCCTGCTTGCTTAGCACAGGGGAATGCCCTGTGGTTCCTTTTGCAACAATAAGCAATAAAAGCCCTGGGGAGAGTCAGAAGACATGCTAAACTGTTACGTTTTCTGTACTGACAATAAAATTCTCCTTCATCTTCTACTTCCAAGCCCCTCCAAAGGCAGGGCACATTCCATCCCAGCCCATGGGACTTCTAGCTTGGTGGAAAGTCTTTGTACAATAAGCCCCACATTGTGTGAAAGCATTGACGGAGGGCTTCAAGATCAAACCCTATGTTGTCACTTGAGCTGCCCTTTTCAGCAAATTGTGCATTGATGTAATTTCTAGCTGCTTTAAAGTTGCCTTAAAATGAACCTTTTTAATGGGTGTTGCATGCTTAAGACACTTGTGTCACTTGTGTACAAGATGTGGAGTCCTGGGAAGTGGTGATCCTTCTTGCTACAGCAGCAAGGATGGAGATGCTTGGGGCAGAGAGAGGACTGAGCATCAAGACATCTTAGCTTTAGCTTCCCTTCTAGGAAAACAAGAAATAGTCAGGGCCCCATCTTATTGCTTAATGCCAGTTCAAGAATATAACCATCTAGGATTGTTTGCTGCTCGTGGGACACCATATTCAAAGATAAGCAGAGCTACAAACTATTTATTAAAGGAAGGGGGGAAAAATAAACACACACTGGCTGTTCCAGTTTATCTTCTTTGCATGCTGCTCTGTTCAGTCTTTCCATAGAGAACCTGCTGTGAGGGGTGGTCCACCTTTGGAGAACTCAAAGCACCTTGGTCCCCAAATTAGAAGGGAGATCTATTCCAGTCTATCAGGGATAACTAAGGCTTCAAGAGTGTCCTTTTTTGATACCCAAGCTAGCCTCTTACAAGTAAACTAGCTTATATGGAGCTCAACACTAGGCAGCTAGACAATAGGTAGATCTGGCTTGGATATTGCTGTATCCATTGCCTACACTGCAGCCCAGCAGAGCAAGAGCAGCTGATGAGGACATACATATGTGTGTGCTTCTTAACTAAACAGCTCAAGTACTGATAATAATTTAGCCTACAGCAGTACAGAGCTCTGCCTAGGCTCTTGTCCAAGTTTTTTCTGAGAGTACCTGATGGGTTTTTCAGCCTCCTGTTGCTGTGGCCCATTGCTCTCCATATCTGAGTTATCTGGCTGTGGCTAGGCTGGGCACATCTACATCAGCTGAAGTCATACATTACTTCAGGTAAGTTTGCTTGCAATCATGGGTTGCAGCTCTTTAGGATACTTCGTTCATGGGCAGCCAGACAATTTGTAAGTGGGCAAACTAAGTTTCTCAGGAACTAAGGTTCTAAGGAACTAAAAGGAAGCTATTCAAAGGGGGTGATCGTTAAGAATTTTAATCCCTTCTTTTCCTCTGCTTACCTACATTAGCTCTGTGTCTCCTATGCACGTGCAGCAGCTCTGAGTACATTGGTGTCTAACAAGGGGAATTGTTTGTATCTTAAATGACTATAGTTTTTCAATATCCCACTAAAATAAAACTTCTAAACCTAATTGCTTGGCAGTGCTTTAAAGCTTCATTTTACCATCTCATTGGGAGTTGCCATGTGAATTGGAAAGTTGCTGCTTGATGCTGCTCTGTGTCCATTCTGTTCTTGGCTGCCCAGCAGAGAGAGACTGAGCAGAGCTGAAAGTCTGTAACGTGGAGGGTAGGAATACTGTGCCCGTTACTTAGTTTGGACTGTGGTGTGTGCAGTTTTGTTGATTTTAACCTTCTGTTTCCATAGCTTAACGGAGAAGCGGGGGAGACCTTATTCTGGCTTGGCTGATTTTGAAGTTAGCAGTTGTCATCAACCTTTCATTCGCTTGGTGCCTTCTAGCAAGTTTAGCTTATGAATTTTCTCCTAGGTTTGCAGTAAGGTTTTAATGTGTGTTCACCTTGGTATTACTATTACGTATGCATTCCTGGCAGGAAGTTCTCAGATCATCTTTAGGGATTTAGCTGTATTTATACAGCCTGTTTGTGATGCATTTTTAGTTTCTCATGGTTTAATAGTTATGAAAGTTGCTTGAAATAAGTCCAGACATCCTCACTTGTGAGATAACAAGTCTTCCAACCTCAGAATAGTTGGAATAATAGAGAAATTTCAATCAATTTCTCAGAGTCCCTTAAAATTTAAATTGCCATGTGAAAAGGCATTGTCTCTTAACAGTCCGTCCATGTTTTTTAAGGAAGTGGCTGAAGCATTGCCAGATAAATAATTAAATTCTTGTATTAATATTGTATACTCAAATGGCTTTTTGTATTGCTATTTGGTCTAGCAAGATTCTTGAATTTCATGTTGGTACACAAAACTTCATCCCACTTACATGAGAATGGCATTAGGATGCTATTTTACTCAAAACCTTGCATTTCAATATTTGAAAAAATATGTCTCCAAAAGAAGCAAATGCCATTCTCAAGCAATTAAGGGAAATAGAGCTTTGAAAGAGAATGAAAGATAGATAGTAGTAACATGTGACTTAGTATGAAGGCTTAAAGAAGAAATTACTATTCTTAATGAAAGTAACTTTTATTATTCAACTTTTTTACATTAGTATCTTCTGTCTACAAAGGGAGTAGGTAACATAAAGCTTAGAGTTTGGTAAATCTAATACATCCCTGCTTCTAAACACAAGAGCTTTTAAAATCAGGACTCTTGCCTAAGTTGAGGTAAACTATCTTTGTACTGGACCGACTTTCTAGAGTGCATGCATTTTTGAAAGAATTGCACCTTATTCTTGGAGAACTGTTGGTATTGGTTATATTTGAATGAAAATGGCCATTGGATTTATGACCTGCTATTTGCAGCGTAGTTATAACTGGCAACTAAAGACCTCTCTTAAATATTTTATAAAAAGCACAGATCCCAAAAATCGATGCTGTGATCTGGAAAATGTATACAAGCAGAAGAGAAAATGATATCAAAAGATTCCTTTTAAAACTGCCTTGCAGAGTCTGATTAAGCCCACAGTTGATATTTTATGACAATGGCATAATTGTCTTTAACACTTGAGGCTTGTCTTCGGGTGCAAAAAACCAGACAGCTCTCTGAATTTGTTTAGTTAAGTCTGAACATCTCATAAGCATGAGCTATATTGAGGGTATAAAATAATTATAGTTATCTCTCAGATTCACTAATGGCACAGGAAAACTTATAAAGAGCTGACATTATAAGAATATTTATTAGAATTTTAACCATTTGTGCATCAGTACTGAGGTTTCCCGGTTACACAAATTGCCAATTGCTTAAATCATGAGTGAGACCTTATGAGGGTTGATAAGGAAAGATGCCATGTTTATTGATTAAGCGCTTAATACACACACACACCCCACATTCATTTCATACCCCAATTTCTATTCAGCACTGGTATACATTACCAGTCTTATCAGTACTTGGATCAACTTAGTGGCCAGCCAAGTTGATCACGAGTAGCAGCCAGGCTCCATCTCATCAGACGAACCCATGCTTCAGAATGACATGCAGAACAAGACCTAAAATTGATATGTCTCACTTCATCTTTTATAGCTTTGTCAATTCACCCAGTCCTCTGGGCTTTGCTATGTTATTCCTTGAAGGTCTATTGCCGTTGTTCTCTCACTGTTCTGGGGCAGATTCTTCTTGTTTTGGTCTTTTATCTGTCTACATTCGTCATCCAGTTGCCAGCTGAGGTTTTCCTTTTTCACAGACACACTCTCAGCCATTCTCTCACACATACAGCATACAAAGGTCAAATGCTTATGTCAAGTTACAGAGCAATACAAAATGGAGTTTCTTAAGGCAATGCAAAACTCAAGAAAATACATAAGATTAAAAGCAACTGGCAAAAGTCTATTTGTATAATATTCCCTTCCTTGATCCTTCAAAACATTTTGTTTTGAATGGATCACTGTATAGTTTTTACAAGGCTATATATTGTAAAGCAATTAAAGCATGTGATTTGAATTTAAAATATGTATATGTTTCATCCAACACACATACAACACATTACAGTCAACATTATTCCAGCTAATATAGAAAAGATGATAATAGACTGTAACATAGCATTTAGGACCATCATCCATGATGATGACCATCCCTTGAAAATATCATACCAATGGTGTATCATCATTTGTCTAGCTTGTTCAGATACTCTCAGAATTTCTGAACCTTGGTGCAAAATAGTTATAGTACACAGTTGATTTTGTTCTCATGTTGTAGTAGTAAGATAGCTAATTTGTGAATTCTTTTGTTACCAATAAGTTAAGGTAGTCCAATTGATTCCTAAAGAGAAATGGAAATCAATTAAATTATTCCATCTCCGGGGATGATTTCTTTTAAGATGCTTGTGCAATTCAAAATGCTCAAAAGAAAAGTAACAAAAACATAACAATATGCTAATAAATCTTAACAAAGCAAAAAGCAATAAGCAAAGCTAAGTCAAAATATCCAGGGTTCGTGCCATGCAGTTTCTAGCATCATGTGCAGCCTCTATATATGTATGTTAAATAATCGGTCACGTTTGATTCATGACACACAAATACATTTAAAAAAATAGAAGAACACAACAACAAATACAAATTAACACTGGTTCTCCTTCATCAGTATTTAACAGCCACTGGTCTTGTAGTCCATCAGTGTCATTTGGCATCCTGTGGCTTTCAAATAAATTTAATACATATAATTTTATACAACACTGAATAACTTGAACTGAAATACATGTACCCATTTTGATTCATCTTCCCAATTGTATTTCATATACCACAGACTAAGACAGTTAATGATAAACACCAGTCCAATTCACTTGGAATCCAAAGTATTTTTTTCCCCAGTTATAAATATATAACTTGATCATAAAAATGTGTTGCCAATCTTTTATTTCTGTATTTTCCCCTGCATTTGTTGAATGACTTTGTTCATTTGTATTTGAAGGATTACCTTGTTCTCTTTTTAATTGTGCCAACCATTTATATATGTTTGTGTAGTGGTTTCTCCCACATCATTAAACTGATCCATATCCATCACCAACTTCATGGGTCTCCCCTCCTTTGATGAAACAGTGATTGGGACTCAGAAGGTCAGATCTCTTCTTTTGCACATTGGACATGATTAGGTATCCAGGGTTTCACATCATTTTACATACTCGTTCATTCTGTATTTTGTTTTAATCAATAAAGAATTTCCTTTACTTCTTTATACAAATACTGATGTGCTAAGTTTATTAACTCTTGCTTTTCTCCACGAGTCTCCCCTCCTTTACCAGATCTTAGCCATATCCTTTCTGGTCTATAGGCTTCACAATCCAGCAAGCTTCATTCTAGAACCAAGAGAGCTCCTCCTGAAAGATTGTGTGTGACAGATTACACACTACACACAGTCCCCTCAGAAAAGCTCTTCCTACCTCCAAAAGGAACCCCCCAAACTATGCCTCTGATGAGCTCACTTTTCCTTTGCCCAGAGTAACTCTGGGCACGGATCTCTATTTACATAGCTGTACCCTGATGTTTCCCAAAACAAGACGTTACACTCCTATAACCATGAATGATGCGTGTCCCTGGCGGCTGGGGGGCACAGTGGTGCTGGTGGTGGTGGGAGTGCCGCAGAGGTGGCGGGCGTGCCGTGGTGGTAAGTGGGGGAGTTCCTGCAAGTGCCGCCAGTGCTGTAGGCAGCAGGGGAGGTAGAAGGGGTGGTGAGTGCTGACCATGGGTCGTCGACTACCCACAGATGTCGCCGGCGGTGTTGGAGGTGGTGGGAGGTGAGCGGCAACCACCCGCAGGTGCCACCGACAGTGTTAGCAGTGCCTTTTCGTAGGGGGTGCACCGCCATGCTCAGGGGGTGCACATGTACCCATGTGCACCCCCTATGTGTCACCACTGCCCCTATGCCAGTGTAGATGCCAAATGCACCCAAAGGAACTACCTCATCATGGATGCTGTGGGAAAAGTTCCAGCTCTAAGGAAAGATGGGCTGCAACCGTGTAGCAAACGCAACAGCAAGAATATGGACGAGCAGCCTCGCCTTGTTCCACAGGAAGGGCTCTTTTTAGCCTGCCCCAGAAGGTGTGTGTGGGGAGGGGGGAAGCAGGGGTAAAGCATGCAGGCACCATCTTGGCAAAGACTGTCTAGCCAAGTTCCATTTCAGCTACCTTTTCAGCTACACCCAGTGGCCACAGAGAAGCATCACAAGACACTGGGGCCCACTCCTTTGACTGGCACTCCTTTTCCTGGCACTGCAGCGGGATACACCAGGAGCAAGCCCAGTGGGGTCAGAGCAGTTGCAGGGGTTCAAATCTGCCAGAAGAATCAAGCCCAAGGCAGGTCCTTCTATGCAACCTAGCAAGCCATGCACCAGCTGGAAAGTCCCTTTAACTTATGGCTTGCTTAGCAACTTTGTAGCGATATGTAAGCAGTGGCCACAATGGGAAACCCACAAAGCCTGTCCCCATGCTTGCAACCTGCACATGGCTGCCACCCTACAGCTGCCCCATGCCTCACGGCAGCTTCAAAAAGGAGGATGGAAGGGATTTCCGGAGGTCATCTAGTCCAGCCCACTGCAGAGACAGGATGATTCCCTACATCCAAACCATTCCAGACAAGTCTTTGTCTGACCTATTCCTAAAACTGAACAATCAGCCTTGAGGACAAGGTAGTTGATAAGTCTTGGTCTACTTCCTGGTGGGAAAAGCAAGTGCACTGGAACCATGATGGCCACTGGCACAAACCAGCTCCTGGAGCTGAGGTTCAGAAGAAGTGTCAAGGATGGCATAGTTACAAGACTCAGCTCCTGGTTGGCCAAGCTTCCCAACCTCCAGCAGCTCCAGAAAACATCCTGATGTGCCTGCAGAGACAAAGCACCTAAACTGGAGCAGCACCATGATGTCTTACCCTGCTGCTCTATGGTGGTTGTCTTAACCAGTACCAGAAATAGGGTAGATGACCACTGGTTCCAGATATCTTTGGAGTATCTGGGACCAGGTCCCAAACTGCACAAGCCAAACATTAGAGAGTTGGTCTCTTGCCCACAGTCCCCAAGTGCTGTACACTTCTTAACCTATTTACCCTGTGGGGTAGGGCTGTGTCCTTGTTTCCACTCTACAGAGGGTGAACAGTGACACAGAGACTTCAAGCGTCTTGCCCAAGGTCACACAAGGACATTCAAGGCCATGAACAACACGTGCCCTCGGCAGCTGGGAGGGCATGGCAGTACTGGCAGCGGCCAGAGCACCGCAGTGGCAGCGAGAGTACCGCAACACTAAGCAGGGGAGCTCCCGCAGATGCCGATGGCGGTGTTGGCAGCGGGGGGGAGCAGCGACTGCCTGCAGGCATCACTGACAGTATTGGCGGTGCCTTTTCATAGGGGGTGCACTGTTATGCTCAAGGGGTTCACATGCAACTGCATGCACCCCCTACGCATCACCACTGCCTATAACAATCTCTTCTAGGCTCTTCACTGTTCCTGGGGAGGTGGAGGGGAGAACCAAGTTTCTCCCTCACTTTCCAATCAGAAATTCTCTGCCACTGCCTGAGCAGATGTCCAGTAACATATCCTGTCTCTTTCTGTGCCTTCTGCTGCCTCTATTCTCTGGGGCATACAGGATCCCAAAGTATCTGTAACATGCCTCTCAGCTGTCTCTGATCTCTCTGAAGCTGCACCACCTGGAAAACACTCTGTCTTGCCATAACCTGCACTTGCAAGCTACACCTTACAGACTCCACAGAAAACACACAAAACTGCTTGTGTAACCAGCCACAAAAGACTGTAACCCTTTCCAAGGACCCTGGATTCAAAAGCCCCTGTCCCTGTTCATTAACATAGCCTTTCCAGCAGAGAGATTATTTTCTCTGCTCTCTAGCTTCCTAGTGAAAACACAACAGGAGGTGATTACTTAATCCCAAGTGGACCACAGCACGTAACCATGTCCACTACTCTGCCTGACCTAGGCAAACAAAGTCTCCCAGTCAGCAGTAACAAACAGCCTCTCCTGCACAAAACTTACAACCCTAATCACAATTACCATACAGCTCTACCTTACTACAAGTCTTAGCTAACCCATCTAGAAAGGGTCACTCTACTAACAATTTCCTTGATCAGTCAGGTTATTGCCCTTGTGTCCTGGCAAAGTGGCCAATTGTTGGACTGAATTTTAGGAACCAGCCCCTATACCTTTGTTCTGGGCTAGTACAACCCTCAGACCCACCACAGCACCTGCCAGTTGATAACAGGCGAGTTTATTTATACAGAGCGATAACAAAAAGCAACAATACAAACAATCGAACAATTCTATATCTACCAATCCTAGGGCTGTCATCAGAGTCAAGGTACATCTGGCCAGGATGCAACCTTTACTTCTGAAGCTCTCTCTTAGGTGTCATCAGTCTGGAGGTGGGATTCTGAGGCCCATAGCCGCCCCCCCGTATGGTATATGAGATGGGCTGCTGGTATGCCCTCTGTCCATGGTGGCCTTGGCAGCCTTTCCCAGGGAATGGGGACAGGGACCCTCAAGTCTTTGTTTTTGTCTTTTGCAGAACAGCCATCTGCAAAGCTTCAATAGACAGCTGACAGTAAGGATTTTTCAACTGCTTAACCTGTTTCTCTAGATGTTAATTAATAAATTCCTATACTTCTTACAACCTTCTATTCAGATACCACCTCTGTTTCAACACTTTAAAGTCCACTTGCCTTAAGTCACACAGTATATCTTAAAATCCACAGTCACTAACCACACAACACCTAAATTTACCTTTCTAACCCTCAGGGACAGCTACAGCCAAGGATTAGTGGTAGGAGTGGAAATCCTAAACACCCTCCCTAATGTCTTGGGTAATCTATAACCAAGAGACATCTATAAATTTGTTTCCATAAACTTGTTCCTTTGGTGTGCACCCTTAGGGTTGTAAAATTCCCTGATCCTACAGGAGAAGTTAGATTCTCACTGATTAAGAGATTCAGGGATGTTTTTGTTAGGAGAAAGAAGGAATGAGTTATAAACAAGTATCCCTACTGGTATTCTCTGTTGTGGTTTCTTTCTGGAGACTGTAAATGAAGGAAGATGTTTTGTATGACATTTGGAGCCAGATCCTCTGCTCTTCTGGTTTCAAACATTGGAGATGCTCTAACTTGCATCATGTGAAGGTAAGGGCACACAAATGAATCATCAAATGGAAGAGAAGCAACTATGCTGTAACAGTTTGCAAAATGGCAGTTGCTGGAGATATTGTAGATATTCACCCTTATTTACCTTGGGATAATTTGTTCATGGCCCACAGCCTTACTAGACCATTGTCTTGCATATTAACTGTAGCAAGATATTTTGGTGGAAAGCCCTTACTAGATTTAGTCCAGTGAGCATACAATAACATATTGTTAGGCTACAGAAAGAAGTTTCTTTAGGACCATGACTTCCTTGACTTGCTTACCAAAAGGTACCCAGCACTCAGAGATGTGGATGTACCACAACAACATGCCCAAATAGGTCCTCCTGGCACTGCCTATTCCTAGCATTCCCTATAAATGCCCACATATGCACAACTTGGCCTTGGCATCCTCCCATTCACCTGCAAACTCTGCAGCATGCTTCCTGCGGACCATGGGTTTCAGCCATCTGATGCATACATCACAGATCTCTACAGCAGTCTTTCTCTCTTGTTCTTCAAGCTCACAACATTAACAGAAGTGTTGTATCACCAAGGCCTGAGGCAACAGGTAGTCCTAGGAGGGCTTTACCCCATTATGAGGCATGATAGGGAAGAGAGAGAACTAGCTAGACAAACTGTCAGTCTCCTAGAGAGAAAGGGGGGAGATGCCTGTTGTTGCAGAGAATTTTGGGTTAGGATGCTCTCCATAAAGCTCATGACTCCCTTCTAGTTTGAGAACCAGAATTGCAAGGCTGGTGAGGAATGGTCTCTGGAGCCACCTGAGCCTCCTTTAATGTGTATCGAGTGCTTTGGATGGGAGGAGGAAAAAGAGCTGCTTTTATGGGAAGGTATCCTTTTGTACCCCCCTCCTTTGATCTTGTTGGTTTGAACAACTCTTTGGCTCAGTTAACTCCAGTCTCCCTATGGTTCCCTGACTGAGATATCTTCACTTCCTCACTGGCTACTAGTTATGTGATGCTCTTTATATATTTATGTTTTACCCTCCTCCGCTCTTAGTTGTCTTGCCCCTTTTGGCAGCATTGGAAGGCTAAGACTGTCTAGGCAATCTTGGTCAAATTTATGTAGGCTTATCACAAGGATGGCAAAAGCAATGCTCATCCCCTGGAAAAAACTTCCAAGTGCCCACTCTGAAGTGTGGTAGGGCAAATGTTTCTCAACAAAATGTTCAAGTGTCTTTTTAATGTGACAAAGTGCATATGTGTGTGCACCTACCTTAATTACATTTCCAAATGGTTGAGTCTTCCCTAGAAATGCAGCTAGGGGATTGTGTGCCTGCTGACCTAAGGTATGTCTTAAATCAAGCACTCTCATCCCTAGAATGAGGTTGCCCCATGAGCTCAGGCACTTCATATCAGAGTATCAGGACTTCTGGGATTTGAACTTGGATCTTACATGCCTATAGGTAGAATCTTAGACTACAGTGCCACACTAAGCACCTGGCCTTAGTCTGCCTGGGCCCTCCTGTGAGGGCCATGATGGGAGACCAAGTGACTAGGGGGAACCAATGAGATCCATAAGCCCTTGATGGCAGGGCTATAAAACCTCCCACTTCTTGCAGGATCTTATGCTAGCATTGTTGTGGTTAGGAGTTGTTGTGTTTGTTCTCCCAGCATTGAGCAATGGCTGTCCTGACTGTGACTATCAGGTCCCTTGGCTTGATACCCCAGCAAGTAGATGGATACTTGGCTTTGACTTTGGCTACCTGGGGTCTGGTAAACCACTAATTCTCTAGGCCCTGATAGTGGTTTCTTGTTTCCTGGGTCCTGGCTTTGCTCCTGCTCCTTGCCTATGTCTTGGTTGTAGGCCTGGCACATGGTGTGGTTATAGCGTGGCTAATCTGAGTACTATACATATGAGAACTCCCCAAGTACCACCAACTTGGGTTCATATTGCTTCTGGAAAAAGGGTGTCCTTTTCGTTTCCAGCTGGGAATAGGGGCACCAAGGCAGTCACCAGAGGGATTGCAGCAAGGATCAATGTATTCCAGCTTTTGTGGATATTAAAAGCCCAAGGATGCAGAAGTATGGTGTACAGTGCAGGCTGCACAACCCCACCACAGATCCTGGGTGCTTCCATCAGGGGCTGAGGCTGGCATTGCTGCCATCTCTTCCTCAGTGTTACCCCGAGATATAGCTAGTTTCATGCTAGCATGAGTGTGCCTACCCTTGTTGAATTGCATGTTATACAGTATGATGCAGCTAAAACCTGAGGGAGTAAGGTCAGAAGTGTTCCCTCATAATGGAACTCAGTGGCAGGGGCAGGGATAAAGTCCAGTCCTCCAGGGCAGTGGGCTAAACCATCAGGCTGTCCTGCAGTCCATGCCTCATTCCTACATGCATTCAATTCCTGCAACAAATGAGGCAGGGTCTTGTAGCCGAGTCTCCTGCACTCTGGAGCTCTGGTCATCCTCAGCGTGGAATGTGCTGGGGCTCCAATGAACAAACTAGTATTTGGTCATGTAAAGAGAATGTAGCATCTTTTGTGCACATGGGCCCAGGATTATGGCTGCACATGAGATGGAGCCAAATCATTGACTAGCTCTGTAGTATTACACAAATAAGACCTGGGTTTAGCAACAGTCCTTACTGCTAATATCTTTTATTAGACAACTTGCTACCATGCTCTGGGTGGCGTGCTGAGGGAAAGAGGTGCACAGGTGGTATTCTCTTCTGTCCTACCAGTGAGTAGACATGGAAGACGACACGAGAATTGCATTAGAGAGACCAACTGGCGGCTTCAGCAATGGTGTCTTGAGGCAGGCTTTGGCTTCCTTGACAATGACCTGCACATCACGACGAGAGACATGCTCAGTTGGGATGGGCTTCACCTGTTCCCCAAAGGTAAGCATGTGTTCTCTTCTAGGTTGGCGGATCTCCTCCAGTGGGCTTTAAACTAGGCTCGTCGGGGGGAGGGGATGATGAGGGCAGGGAAGCCGTGGACCACCAAACCATGTGGCACCCACAAAGACAGCCCAGCCTGAAGAAGGAGAACATCGGGAACCTGCAATCCATGGGGCGGCCAGCAGTACACCACAGGTAAGCAATAAGCAGGTAAGCAATAAGGGGCCCTTTGGGCATCAGAGCCGGGGGGCAACAAAGGCGCCAGTCAGAGGGCTCAAGTGCCTATACACTAGCGCTAGGAGCATGGGGAGCAAGCAGGATGAACTAGCACTCCTGCTTGCGGAAAACACCTACGACTTAGTAGGGCTAACAGAAACCTGGTGGGATTCTTCCCACAACTGGGCAGTACACATTGAGGGTTATAAGCTGTACAGAAAGGATAGAGTGGGAAAAAGAGGGGGAGGGGTGGCGCTCTATGTCAATGAGTGATATACATCGATCCTTATCAAATTGGAATCGGAGGAGAAGAAAGTAGAAGGATTGTGGGTTAGGTGACATGGAGGTCAAGGAGAAAGGGATTTGGTGGTAGAGGTCTGCTACAAACCCCCACACCAAGAGGAAGAACTAGATTTGGGGCTCCTGAGGCAGCTCTTGGAGACCATAAAAACTAGGGAGGCAGTAGTCATGGGGGACCTAAACTACCCAGACATCTGCTGGGAGACGCAGACAGCAAAGTCCCACCATTCACGCAGGTTCCTATCCTGTGTACAGGACCTCCATCTGATGCAGGAGGTACATGGTTCCACTAGGGGGAATGCCTTACTGGACCTGGTATTGGCAATGGGGATGACATGGTAGGAAACCTACAGATCGGTGGTCACCTGGGGGACAGTGATCACCAAATAATAGAATTCACCATAAGACATCGAGTGGGTAAGGTAACTAGTAAGGTGAAAATGCTAGACTTTAGGAAAGCTGACTTCAATGAACTCAGGCGTTTAGTCAAGGACGCACTGCAGAGTAAGAGTTTTGAAGAGTTGGGAGCCTAGGAAGGGTGGCTGTGCCTTAAGGAAATGATCCTTTGGGCACAGAGGGAGATGATCCCAATGCGGGGAAAAAGGGGGAAAGGGGCCAAGAGGCTTCCTTGGCTGACCAGAGAAATCCAGAGCAGCCTACGGGCTAAAAGGGGGCATATAAAAAGTGGAAACAGGGAGAGACTACTAAAGAGGAGCATACCTCCTCTGTTTGCGCTTGTAGGGAGGCAGTTAGACAGGCCAAAGCTACCATGGAGCTGAGGATGGCATCCCAAGTTAAGGATAACAAAAAATTGTTCTTTAGATATATAGGGAGTAAAAGGAAGGCCCAGGGAGGAATAGGACCCCTACTAGATGGGCAGAAGCAATTGGTGACAGACAGGGGGGACAAGGCTGAACTCCTCAATGAGTTCTTTGCCTCTGTGTTCCTAAGTGAAGGGCAAGACAAGTCTCACTGGGGTTGTAGAGAGGCAGCAGCAGGATGCCAGACTACCAGGCGTAGACCCTGAGATGGTGCAGAGTCACCTGGAGGAACTGGATGCCTTTAAGTCGGCAGGCCCGGATGAGCTCCATCCAAGGGTACTGAAGGCACTGGCTGTCATCATTGCGCAGCCACTGACAGGAATATTTGAACACTCGTGACGCACCGGCCAGGTCCTGGAGGACTGGAAAAGGGCCAACGTGGTCCCCATTTTCAAGAAGGGGAGGAAGGAGGACCCAGGCAACTATAGGCCAGTCAGTCTCACCTCCATCCTAGGCAAAGTCTTTGAAAAAATTATCAAGGCTCACATTTGCGAGAGCCCGGCAGGACAAATTATGCTGAGGGGAAACCAGCACGGGTTCGTAGCGGGTAGATCATGCCTGACTAATCTAGTCTCTTTTTATGACCAGGTTACAAAATGCCTGGATGCAGGAGTAGGGGTGGATGTTGTATACTTAGACTTCAGGAAGGCCTTCGATACGGTACCCCACCCCATACTGGTGAACAAGTTAAGAGGCTGTGACTTGGACGACTACACAGTCCAATGGGTGGTGAATTGGCTAGAGGATCGTACCCAGAGAGTCATAGTGGATGGGTCGGTTTCGACCTGGAAGGGTGTGGGCAGTGGGGTCCCGCAGGGCTCGGTCCTTGGACCGATACTCTTCAATGTTTTCATCAGCGACTTGGATGAGGGAGTGAAGTGTACTCTGTCCAAGTTTGCGGATGACACAAAACTGTGGGGAGAAGTGGACACACCGGAGGGCAGGGAACAACTACAAGCAGACCTGGACAGGTTGGACATATGGGCAGAAAACAACAGAATGCAATTCAACAAGGAGAAACGCAAAGTGCTGCACCTAGGGAGGAGAAATGTCCAGCATACCTACTGCCTAGGGAATGACCTGCTTGGAGGCATGGAAGCAGAAAGGGATCTTGGAGTCCTAGTGGACTCCAAGATGAACATGAGTCATCAGTGTGACCAAGTCATCAGAAAAGCTAATGGCACTTTATCGTGCATCAGCAGATGCATGACGAACAGAACCAGGGAGGTGATACTTCCCCTCTAGCGGGCACTGGTCAGACCGCAGTTGGAATACTGCGTGCAATTTTGGGTGCCACACTTCAAGAGGGATGTGGATAACCTGGAGAGGGTCCAGAGAAGGGCCACACATATGGTTAAGGGCTTGCAGGCGAAGCCCTATGAGGAGAGACTGGAGCACCTGGACCTCTTCAGCCTCCACAAGAGAAGGTTGAGAGGTGACCTTGTGGCTGTCTATAAGTTCATCACGGGGGCACAGAAGGGAATTGGTGAGGCTTTACTCACCAAGGCGCCCCCGGGGATTACAAGAAATAATGGCCACAAGCTAGCAGAGAGCAGATTTAGACTAGACATTAGGAAGAACTTCTTCGCAGTTAGAGTGGACAAGGTCTGGAACAGGCTCCCAAGGGAGGTGGTGCTCTCCCCTACCCTGGGGGTCTTCAAGAGGAGGTTAGATAGGCATCTAGAGGGGTCATCTAAACCCAGCACTCTTTCCTGCCTATGCAGGGGGTTGGATTCGATGATCTATTGAGGTCCCTTCCGACCCTAACATCTATGAATCTATGAATCTATGAATAAACTTGTAAGGTTGGGAGAGATGTTAGAAAAGCATTAGCATGAAAGTTTATCTAACATCACTCCCAGTTACAAAGATGTGCATATCCTCTGGGCCATCATGGTTACAGCACTGCTCTAACCCTACTACCTGCTGCTAATGTCTGTTCTTTCATAGTAAAAGACAAAAAGCTGTATGACCCAGTCATGCTGGCACTAATGGCTGGGAGCAACTTAGTTCATGTGTCATCCCACTGAAGGCCATGGGGCCACTCCTTAGGCTGAAGTGTTGGTAGGAAATGAGCTGTTTGTAGTCAACAGGGCTTCCTTCAGGTCAGTGAAACAGCTTAGAGTCAGTGGAACAGCTGAGGTCCAGATTCCTGATCCAGTAGCTAAATACCATCACCACACAGGTAGCCTAGCCATACCCTAGTGAAAGAGAAGAGCTACTGCTGTGCAGGTGTGTTTCCTCCACTGACTCATTTGAGGCTTGCTTAGAATGCCTTGTTAATACAGGCAGTCCTTGGACTTATGATACAATTGGTTCCTGAAAACTGCATCTTAAGTCGAAACGTTGTAACTCGGAACCGATTTTCCCATAGGAAACAATGTTATAAATGGGGGATTGGTTCCTGAACCCAGGCTCGATACCCTATTTTCACCAAAATACCCCAGAATTTTGTACTCAATCAATTATAGATGAGTAACATAGCTACATTAATGTATTTATATTGTAAATAGCAATCATATTGATTTGGAAGGACTTCTTTGAAGTGACTTTGCTGGACTTTTTGAAGGGCTCTTAGCTGGACCTTTTGAAGGGTTTTTGGTTGGACTTTTTGAAGGGTTCTTGGCTGGAGTCTTCTCAGGAGTTTTGGCTGCAGGTTTTTCTGGAGTCTTGTCTGCTTTCTTAAAGAAAGTGTCCAAAGAAGTTTGGACAGATGTTCTCGAGGGAGATGGGTGATGCAGCGAACTTGTTCACTGATGTGGCGTTGCATTGGATCAAGCGTTGTAAAGTCGAAACTGGTGTCAGAAATTTGAAACAGGGTGTCAATTTATACAGGTTGTAAGTGTGAAACATTGTAACTCGAAATGTTGTAAGTTGAGGACTGCCTGTACATAATGGCAAAAGATTCTCCTTTGTGTTTTAGAAAGGCCTTTTGGCAGGGTTTCAACACACAGTAGAACTTCGCTAACCCCTGCTTTGTTACATGGCATGCTTTCTAACCCACGCCACAAATTGCCACCTCTAGACAATCATTTAACAGCCCTGTGTTGCTGTGAGGCCTTAAATTACTGAGACACTTAACAAAGTATACATTGCCTCTGAAAGCGCTAATAAAGGTATTAACCAAGCTAATTAAACGACAGCTGTCAAAATAAAGGAACAAAGGATGTTTTGTCAGGTGTTACACTGGCATTTTGTTGCCTTTGTTCAATGTTTCTTTTGAAACATTTGGCACCTAGTCTTCCTTGTGAATTATGGAGGAAGAATGGAGTTGGGTGCAGAACTATAGATACTGCAAGCAGGAAGAAATAATGGGCCAAACGCTTAGCTAGCAGGAGTGAGCATGATTCCACTGTCTCAGACCTGGGCATGTGACTTAGGGATTTCAGTGGATCTATGCTGTCTTACACCAGCTGACATATGAACATCCTTATTTGCTCCTGCAAAAGCTATAAATAGAGGGCCACACTTTAGAAGCATCTCATGAGCTACTTCCCCTCTCTTTGTGATCCTTCAGCCCTTCTGGTTCCCTTACAGTTGCATCCCTACAGTCATTGCTCTGTGGTACTGTGATGTATTGGGACATTGATGTACAGCTAACATGGGAGCCAGGCTAGTTCCACACATGCACAGTAGAGGCCATCAATCTATCTTGTCATGCTGTTGAATCATCTGTCCCTGTTATGGAGACATCCACATGCTGCACAAGGGTTAAATCAGACAGTGAAAGACACCCGCTATGGGTGTCCTGCTCCAGGCACAATCCAGACCCCCTCCCCACCTTTCTGAACATGTAGCCAGGTCTCTGCCCTGCTGTAGAGCCCTAGCCAGGCTGCCACTGCTGAGCACATGCTTGGGTTTTGATTTCAGCCCAGCTCCTTAGGGAAGGCTTCCTGTAACTGGCAGTTCTAGACATGAAAGTGCAAATCTTGTAATTGGTGCTTAGCTGAGAGGCTATCCTGGTCAGTGGGTAGTGAGTGCCCCCTCTGTGCATGCTCTATGAAGAGGAGCAAGCTGTAAGCCAAGATTGCAGATGTCAGGCATATCTTCCAATTCTGCTGAAATTGATGCACTCTATTTATGAGTTCAGATTTTAGCCATGCCTCCAGGTGCCTCCAGTAAATTAAAAGACAACATTTAACACAGTCCAAAGGCTGACAACAGTTATTGAGCTGAGACCCCACTAACACCACAAGCTGCTGAACAGTTGCTGGAGGAGGAGCAGGCACACACTACTGGCTAAAACATGGGGAAATAGGAAATGCAGCACCAATACAAATGGCTAATGGGTCAAGGGGGCAATCCAGCAGCCCTAGGGCAGGGTGTGCCAGCTCAGAGTCCTACAAATGGCTGTAGGCTATGTTGCTTCCTGGTGGCAGTATAGGGGGATTCTGGACCCCTGCAGAACTCAGTTGCAGGAGGCCCAAAGCCAGTGCAGAGGCGCCTCTGTCCCTGAAGTATACTACACTGTGCAAACCTCAGCTGCCTTCCAGAACCCAGGCCAGGGCTTTCCATGCTGCCTCATGCCACCCTGCCTACCATCGACTTACCCCATAGTGAAGACTGCAGCTCATGCTGTGCACTTCACATTGAAACCTTCATTGAGGAAAGTGCGGAGGAAACAAATTGGCAGCTAGATAAGCTTTATCTTCTAATGCTTGGAGCAGTAGTCTGTACCACTGCATAATTGCTGATCTGATTTCCACATCATGATATTAGCCACATATTTACCTGCTTGATATGGAGTAAATGATTACTGAATTTCTCCAGAGCTGACAGACCTGCCTCACAGTCAGGTCTTTGGCAGCGGCATAGGTAGGGCTAACTCCTGCCTCCAGATTTTATACTACTTACACCCTGTCAAAGACCTGACTCAAAGGTTGGTCTGTCTTCCTGCAAAATCCTGAGGCAGCCCCATGTTAAGCCTTCCCCCTCTCCTATCTGTCTATAACAATGATCTTCAAGCAATTCATGCAAAGACCAAGACAGGAAACCTGCAATTTTTCTTAGAAGGCACCATGATATCTGAAGCATGGAGAGCTTTTGTCAGGGTCTGTCAGGAAGATGGCTGCAAAATACTTCAATCCACACAGATTGCTGTATGCTAAATAATAACCATGCAGCCATCTATAGGGTCAGGCATGGGAATGGGCAAAAGTTGTTCCACTGAATGTGCCCCACATTCAGGGCCTGATCTTTACTTTCCTGTGCACTTTCAGACCCCTTGACAATATCTGAGCAGTGTCAAGATGTTTTGGTGTATGTGAGTTGGGTTGATTCATCATCTCTAGATAATACACACTTAGGGCCAGGTTTTTAAAGGCACTTTAGGCACCTAATCACCTTTGAATATCTTTGCCTCTTAGCATCTTTTGCACAGCAGGTGTGCACAGCTAGCCACAAAGTGCACCGAAAGCACCCCTGGTAGACAGCACTTAGACAACATTCTGCTGCCTTCAGGAATGTTAGCCAGCCCAGTGTCAGGAACGGAGAGTAAGCCAGTGTGCTAGAAGCATGAACTGAAAAGCAGGCAAAAGCAAACAGATAAGCAGTGTGTTGTGTCTTAGGCTTTGGCCTGTGCAGGTGGCCACTGGGAATTAATTTTGAATGTAGAGGCCCCTTAGGCCACTGACAGCTGTTTGTTTGAAGATGCAAGGGAATCCAATCCATGATCTCAACAATCGGACTTCCTGCCATGCCACATGTGCATGACAGAAGGTGTGATTTTGGGATTGGGGATCCAATCCTAATTGCACCATACTTGCCAGTGCCAAATGAGCCTGAGATCATTATCCCAGCCTCCTCTGGCACTGAAATGGCTTCAGGGATCCATGTGGTTGGTTTGAGCCCCCATGCAGCCTCTGGAGTCAAATGACAATCAGCTAATGGCTGGCAGATTGGGAGCACTCCACAGTTTAAGCCCCAGAGCACTCCTGATCAGCTGATCATCAGTGGGATTGGGACCACACCACGGCTGCCCAGTGTGGTTGTACTCATATGGAAAATCAGCTGATTACCGGCCTGTGGGGACTCCACAAGCCACACCTTCAATTTAAGGAGCAATGGAATCCAGCCATATGGTTATTACATATATTTTGTGTAATAACTGTGTGGATGGTTTCCTGTTTCATTGTGCCATTTATCACCTGAACGTATGACTGGGTCACACTTTAAGATGCAATTAACTGGTTAATCACATCTTAAGTGTCTACCACAGGCTTTAGTGAGGCCATCCTACCACTAGGCCTGTTAAAGGCCCAGTGGCTCTTAACTGCAATAGTAGGGATAAGGCTCAGACCCTATTGGTGGCATACTATTTATCTGTAGACTCTCATAGTAGCTGGCATGGCCCCATAACCAACATACAGAAAACGTTTGAGACCAGGGTAACTGGTGACATGGCTTGTATCCAAAGCTGATTTTCTGAGCAAGGAAATTAGCTATGGCTGATTTTTTTTTTGCTGACAACCTTCCTTCCCCACAGCAGCACAGTATCTTGTTTATGATTCTCTGTAAATGCAGTTGTGTCCAGGACTTCCCCACAAACTTATGACCAGCGTTGTTTCCCCCTGATTCAAAGATGACCCACAATAAGAACAAAAAAAACAGGACTTGCCCCAGCAATAGGCACTGAACACCCCAACTCACCTGACCAGAAGGGTCACTGAATACAAATAATTAGCCATTTCCCATTTTGGTTATCATTCTGACTTGGTAGCCTTTCACTCCCACTTGGCACTGATGAAAATGTCTGTGCCAGAGAGAGACTACCTCCAAATTTCATTAACCGTCCCCTACACATACCTGAGATATTGCTGTAGTACTAGCTACTTGGCCAGAGTTGTGTCTCAGCATGCACTGGGGCCGGAGTAGAAGATAAGATGCAGAGGATGAAGCTGGGGGTCTCTATCAGATGCTGCAGTATTGAATTGTTTCCTATGGTTCTGGAAAGCTTGAGTGAGACTCTGAGGGCAGTGTGTTCACCAGAAGCATCAGGCCTGAGCATCAGTTCCTTTGCAACTTGGGTTTCTGTTGCCACCAGGATGACAAGAGAGATTTGATGGCATTTTCCATTGATGTAAATACCTCCATAACATGCAGGGGTAGGGAGAGGCCAGCCCACAGAGTCTGTGACCTTGATCATGGGGAAAGGATCATGTTGCAGTAGCAGCACAGATCTTCCAAGCACCTGAGATCAGAACAGGGAGGGAGCAGGGCTGGAGAAACATGTTTGGCTGAGATAGGATGTGAAAAGTTACAAAGAAAAACCATATACAGGTTTCCCTCACTTTATGTTGTACATGAGTTCCTAGAAAATGGCTCATAACTCAAATTCGCATAAAAAGGGTCATTGCATAAGAGCAAATTCACATGTACAGAACCTGCATAAAGCGAGGGAAACCTGTACATAGCTCCTTCTGCCCCATCGAAGAGAGCCTCCTGCACTGGGTGAGTGAGACCCAGCCATGCTCTCTTCTCCTGTCTCCCCTTAGCATGGATCAGACTGCACTTTGGGAAAACATTTAGCATTTTCTGACATCTCTGCCTGTTCAGCACAGCACTTGGCTGTATGCTGAAGACTTGCATAGACCAGGAGGCTAGTACATACCAAAGTGCTTCCTGGAGGTGGCGCTTTGAAGAATGTAATTCAAATCACCCAAAAATACAGATTGTTTCATTAGTTATTTCAAACTGAAGACACCAGAGACCTTTTGTTAAATGAGCTTCTTGAAAAAGTCTTTATTTCTAAGGAGAAATCTTTCATTCTTGCGTGGGGAAAGCGCTGTTATCTAACAAACTTGCAAAACTTAGTCAGTTATTTTTGAAAAGCCATTGAGAACCAGGGAGGAACCAAAAATGCTAACATATTGCTAAGGTCCTTTATTTAAGAGAAATGAAAATGAGAGTTGTCCTGGCAGTTTCTGTCTCCTCATCGTAAATGCAACTGTAGTCAAACAGTTACAGATATCATACTAAGGAGACATCACCAAGGGTATAGACCAGTGGTTCTCAACTTTTTACTCAGGGCAGCCTTTGTTAGATGCAATGAACTCCACAGAAAATGCCAGCTCTTGGCTTTCACTCATTTTTTTGACTATAGAAAAAAAATACAACAATTCTTCTGTGGGAAAGAACTGAGAAAGACCACAAAAGGTCAGAGTGTTTTTGACACCATGGATTCCTAATTGAAATCTCTGAGTTTATCTTGTGAATCGTGTGTAGGTGTTTGCATACCTAACACTACTAGTACTGCACTTAACCCTTTTAAGGATCTCACAGCACCTCAGGGTGCTAGAACATCTGGTTGAGAATCACTGGTATAGAGCAATATGCAGAAGGGGGCTGTAGACCTGGAGTCGGGAGAACTGCTCTGCTCCAGATGTCATTGAAGCATGTACACTCCAGAATCAGAGCCACAAGGACCTAATTTGTCAAATGAATTTGGGTGGAAGGAACTGGGTGGTGAAATCTACTCCCATCCATTGTTTTTTGCCTCTAATTTCTATGATCCTTCGTTCTTTCCTCTGCAGCTCAGTTTAGCTGGCAACAGAAGTCCCTGTGTCCTCCATCATCTTCCAGAGCCTCCTCAAGGGATGTGGATAGGACTGTTCCATGCAGGAAGATGGAAAGGCCAGGCTGATCCTGACTACTGCTAAAATGAAGATGACTGTCTCCTGGCTGCCCACAGGTGGGAAACAGCATGGATTAAGGGTGCTGGACTGAGTGCGAGGACACTGGGACTCTCCAGACTGGGCCCTAGTCTGTTGGGTGACCTTTGGTAAGTGAAGTCTCTATATCCTCCTGCTCTTTGTCTGGAGTGTAATCTTTTTGTGGTGAGACTGCTGCAAACACATAGTAATCAACACCCTATTTGAATCCTCATCAGCCCCCCGTTGATGTTCTTCTCGTTGCTGATTTGTAATTCTACATGTTGCCCAGATACCATGGTGATAGCTGTGATGGAAGTACTTACCTAGAATAAAATAGGACAGGCCAAGCTGTTTGCCCTCTCTCTATGCCTAATTATCCCTATCAGAGTAACATTTGCCTCCCTTTATAAAGCATCTTGAGAATTATAGATGCAAAGTGCTGGATAAGAAGCAATACATTATTACTTATTATTAAGCAAATGTTGTTTACTGGAAAAACGTTTCCTAGAATATTGTTCCATCTAACATGTCCCCTGTATAAAACATTAAACCTCCAGGGTAATATTCAACCGAGACAAAAATTGTGCTTAACCAAAAAGATTCCAAACCCGATAACCCTGCCAGGGAGAGTTTACTGTTCTATTTTAAGAATAAAGCCTTTCCCTTTAACCAAGTAAATATTATCAGTTGATAATCCCTCAACCTTGCTGTGACCCACAGCACAATATGTTTGAGGGAGAGAAGGCATATGAGGAAAAAAATCTTACTTGCTCTATTTTGAAAATGTAATTTAGATTCCTCATCCAGAAGCTTAATAAGTTCTTGGCTTTTCAAAAGACCAGGATGATTCAGTTTCTAAAAAAGCTTCTTCATTGTAGAGGAACTGAACTATGTTACAATAACATTTATTTCTGAATCACTTCGTTTACAGCCTCTCAAAACAGTGCAGAATCAAGTGGAAGCTGGAGAGTCTTTGAGGTGAGATGAGGCTCCAGATGGTATGAAGAAATGCTCATTCAGCAAGGGGAAACAGTAAATCATCTCCCTGTGTTCAGTGAAGACTCAAGCAGAAAGATCAGAAAAGGGCTGGGAGGAGCTGAGGGCCTCACCCAAAGTCCACTGGAGTCAGTAGAAATATTTCTAGTGACTTCACTGGGCTGTGCCAGGATGCGAGTGAACAGGCTAGAGAGCAAGAGTAGAAAGTATGGTGTGGGGAGTCCTTTAAGTCTATTGGACATGAGAAGGGCAAATTAGCATGGCCCAATGGAAATAAGTAGTCCTGCTTTACTGAAAGTCAGAGCATGAGGTTTAGGAAGCTCTTAGAGTGAATTACAATATTCAACACTGAACATCTTGAATATACTGATGGCAGAGGAAGTAGGGGGAAAACTTGTTATCTCTGCATGATGTGCCGGCCCTCTCTTGTGTCAGACTCCATGCTGATGTCTGCTATTTTAAAAGTGAGCTTTTCTTCTGGCAGAGAAGAACATCGAAAGAGAACAACCCATCAGACAGTGAGCGCTGAGTGGCCCATGGGATGCATGGTTTTTATGCTATGTGGCAAAAGTATGCATGTTTGCACAAAAGTAAATGCAGAATGTACTCTCTGAAAGCTCTCAAGTCTTTCATTGTTCTGTTTGTCTGTGATTTTGGAGTCAAAGGTTATAATGTGAATAATGTCCTGCATTCCTACCATGGGCATGGGAACTTCTTTGTGCAAATAAGTCCTTTCATGTTAACAAGCACATGGATAAGGGGGATCCAGTTGATATAATGTATTTGGACCTTCAAAAAGCTTTTGATAATGTCCCTCACCAAAGACTTAAAAAACCCCATGTGTTGCAGTAGGATTGGAGGGGAGGATCTTTTGTGGGCTGGTTAAAAGAAGCAAAGGGTAGGGATAAATGGCCACTTTTCAGGATGGTGTGAGGTCAAAAGTAGGGGCTTGCAGGGATCTGTGCTGGGCCCTCTTTTGTTCAACATTTTCATCAATGGCCTGGAAATGGGGGTGCACAGTGAAATCTCCAAGTTTGCAGATTATTATTCTGGGTAGTCAAGTCCCAAGCTGACGGAGAGGAGCTGCAGAAAGAACTCTCCAAGCTAAGTGAGTGGGTAAAAAAATGGCAAATTAACTTTAGTTTTGACAAATGTAAGGTAATGCACCTGGGGAAAAATAACCTCAACTATACATACCCCATGCTGGGTTCTGAATTAGCAGTTTTGACTCAAGAAAGAGATCTTGGAGACTCATTGTAAATAGTCTTCTAAAAACATCATCTCAGTGTTGGTTGGGGTTGAACTTGATGATCTACTGAGGTCCCTTCCAACCCAAACATCTATGAACCTATGTTCAGAGCAACCAAAAAAGCCAATAAAATGTAGGACATCATTAAGAAAGGAACTGAAAACAAAACATTTTGCTACTATATGAATCCATGGTGTACCCACACCTTGAATACTGTGTGCAGTTCTGGTCCCCACATCTCAAAAAGGATGCAAATAGACTTGGAAAAGGTACAGAGAAGTGCAACCAAAATGATCAGGGGCATGGCACTACTGGCATACCAGAGAGACAAAAATGACTAAAACACTTCATTTTGGAAAGGAGAAGGCTGCATGGGGATATGATAGAGGTCTATAAAATCATGAATGGTGGGGACCAAGTGAACAGGGAAATGCTGTTCACTAAATCCCAGAATACTAAAACTGGCAGGCACTGGCTGAAATTAATAGGTGACAGGTTTAAAACTAACAAGAGAAAGTGCTTTTTTATGCGTTGTGTAGTTAACTTATGGAGTACATTTCCACAGAAGGTGAAGGAGGCAGACAGCATAGCCAGGTTCAAAAAGGGACTGGATAAATTAATGGATGATAGCTCTATTAACAGCTATTGAACAGGATGGTCGGAGATGTTTCCTCTGACATTTCTAAACCAATAATGGTGGATGCTAGGGAGGATATTGAACAGGGGATAGATCACTCTAAAGATATCTGGTTCAGTGCTGTCCCTGTTTAGCATCCGTTTTTGTCACTGTTGGAGACAGAACACTGTGCTAGATGGACCATTGTTCAGCACCAGTATGGCCCCTCTTACGTTTTATGAGTATTTAGCTGATGCGATGTGACTCTGAAGCATAGAATAAGTATAGCAGAGAGACACTTGGCAGGCATTTCATAATTCATCAGATGTATCTTGATTGGCATGGAGGTTCACACATTCATGGCTGCTGCCAGATTCATGCTATAGGCATGTCAATAAGTGGCAGTGGTGGCCAAGAAACTAGAGAAGATTATGAAAGCCCACCAGATGCTGGTAGGTGCAGCTAAAATGACTATAAGTCTGATTCTCTGTAGCTCAGGTTCTTTGTGCAATGATTTTGACGACTGTGTGCAGGTGTACTTGCCACAAGGTCACACTGTTTATGTTTTACAGCCATATTTTATAGGGCTATGCATGTGCTTAAAGTGTGGGACAAAAGAGGCTCACAGTTGGGGTGTTTTAAAGAGACCTAGGGTCTTGGGTTTAATGAAAGAGCATTTGGATCTTGGGAGCAGGAAGACAGATGTGTGGTGAAGGTGGGCTGAGATTCTGCCTATGTGACGTAGGGTGGCAAGCTGTAGTTTGCTGCAGCACCACTGGTGCAAGTGTGACCAACCATTTTATGTTGGCCTCAGCTGAGGGCTCTCACTCATTCTTCTGGCTTGATCAGTCCTTCCAGCACCTTTGAATAAAGGGGAAGTAGCTGATCTTTTCATGAGCAAAGCAGGAGGTGAAGCCAGAAACCATCAGCCTGGATTGTTACCATGGTGACCGGTCTTCTGAAGAAATGCAGTCAAATTCCAAAATGAGTGGAGTGGAGGAGCAAAATCCAGTGGTTGTTATGGTAACTGGGGCAACTTAACAGGCTACTTATTGAACTTGTAAATGCTGTGATCCAGAAATACATGGGCATTTGTTTAAGGATTTATGACTTCCCTTTCTCCGTGCCCGGCTTGTCTTTTGATCGGGTGCATCAGCTTTTTCCTGCCACAAATTCTTATGACCCCCACCAGCATCCTGAATATAAGCCCTTCCTTTACTTCCTTTGTGAGCTGCTACACAGAGAAAGTGGGAGCACTTTTCAGTTGCTATATTATCCAACCAGCTACTTTTGAGCCTAGGAAGGGGAATAACCTGATGGGTTTAGTTTGGTTCCTGGGGGGTGGGTCAAAAGAAACTCATCATTCCAACTGGTGTTATTCTGCTTCAAGGACAGCAGTTGGACAGGGTGAAGTTTGTTGAATTCTCCTTGGGAAGGAAATGAGTAAGTGCATCAAGGATATGCTTCTGATGTCAAAGCCAGTCATAGACGAAATAGCCAGAAAAAAAAAATCAGGATCATTGTTTACTAAACAGAACATTATGCTTTTTTCCCATATTTATTTTTATCAATCATGTTTTGATCCAAACATATTTTGTTTTTTGTTTTTAAGTGATATATCGTAACCTGTGGAAATCGAGCCTGAGAGGAAAATATATTGAGAATGAAACATGCTGAATGAATAGCAACAATGCAGTCTTGATTAACGTTTACTTTGAAAAATGATAGGAAATGTTTTACCAAACATTCCAGATGTAGAGAAAAATGTGTTTTTCACTAGCCATTTGCTGCTGTTGTTTACAAAAATGCCAACAGGCTCCATTAATTTTATTCACGAGACACATCCAACAACTTTTTACCTGGAACAAGGGCTGGTTCAATAGCTGGAGGGGTGATGCAACTCTAAAAGGAGACACACTGCAGAGTTCAACTGCAATTAAGCTCAGTACATGGCTTTTCAAGCCAAGTTGATGTCCAAAATCAACCAGCCATAGAGCTCTGTAAAGCCCTGTTCCCTGCCTAAGACATAATTTTCCACACTGTCATAGGTAGGAAGTAGGGTCTTAGGTTGTTCCAAATGTCAGCCTATCCATTGGCTGTCCCAGCCCATCCATTGGCCGGCCAGGTAGTTCTGAGTACTGGGCAAATAAACCTTCCCTCTTTACCCAGCTGCATTGCAATCCAACAGCTAACCTCTAATTAACAAACCACCTGTTAACACAAGAATGTTCTGGGCCTGTAAATTATGAGTTTGGTAACTGATTTTTTTAACCTCTCTTCTGGGTTCCCTGCTGCTTTATGCCAATGCTGGTGGTCTTGTCTCCTTAGTATTTCATTTAAAATATTCCTTTCCCTCCCAAGTATACTCAAGAAAAGTCCTGTTGGAGCCTGGTTTCCTTTCTGGGCATGCACAGGTCTAGAAAATATTTTGTCAGCTTCATTATGTATTCTGGGGAGTGACTGATTCTGACATGCTATAGGGCTGAGGCCTGAGAACTGACACAAGGAAAGCAGTTTTATTCTGATCATCTGCGACACTGGTTTCTATTGGTGTAAACAAATCAGAGTTCTAATATGTACATTAAATCTTTCCAAAAGAGCATTTTCAGTACCCCTTCAACTGAAAGTCAGGAAAGCTTCCGCTGTGTGTCTCTAATCCTCCAAGGAGACCTCCAGACAAACTATCACCAGCAATAAACAGGAAGAACATAGGCATAACAGCATGTAGAATCAGGAGGTGATCTGTGAATTTTTGCTAAAAGTTAGAATCATAGAAAATTAGGGCTGGAAGGGACCTCAGGAGGTCATCTAGTCCAACCCCCTGCTCAAAGCAGAATCATCCCCAACTAGATCATCCCAGCCAAAGCTTTGTCCAGCCAGGTCTTAAAGACCTCCAAGGATGGAGCTTCCACCGCTTCTCTGGGTAACCTGTTCCAGTGTTTTACTATCCTCTTAGGAAGTGTGATGGGCTAGCTGGCAGTGACTTAGCCCAGGGGTTTTGAAAGGGCAAAAGATGATTGGAGGACTTGGGATTCCCTTTCCTCACCAATCAGGCCCAGAGATTCACCCCTCATGTCCCCTGATTGGCCCCTTGGGTCACCTGGAGGGGGATAAAAGGGGCAGCACGGCTGGCTCAAGAGGAGACCAGTGAGGGACTATGAGGAAGGAGCTTTGAAGAGCTGAGCTGGGGTGCGGAAGCGGAAGCAGTTGCCCCAGAAGAGCCTGAAGGAGCAGATCCTGCAGGCAGCAGTGGGACCCTCAGCAGCACGGTATGTGGCCAGCAAGAGAGGCATCCTGCTGGGCTCTAGGATCCCCTACAAGAGACTGTGGTCAGCAGGAGGATCTGAGCAGCAACCTGAGGGGTCCCAGCTTGGCTTCCAGCTCTTCCAATCAGAGGCTAGGCAGCTTGATGTGAAGCCGGGGATCCAGGAAGGTCAAGACCCTTAGCAGTTTAGAACAATACCAGCACTGGTAGCTGTGTGGCAGTGTTTTTGCCTACCATGTGGGAGATCTGAGTTCAAGTCCCAACTTTGGTGGCTTGGGGTGAGTGAGCTAGCAAGGAGAAATTCCTCTTGCAGGAGCCATTGTGTTTTTCCCCCTCCAGTGACCCAGGCCCTATATTTCTTTGTCCTTTGACATTTTGTATTTTGTGCCTTTTTATATTTCCCCAACCAGTATTGTTTGCTCTGTTGTTTGTTTTATATTTTGTTAACCCTGTCTTTTGCCAATGATTGTAAGTGTCTAACCTTTGTTGAATCCTGCCCCTTGGGGCATTGTGGTGTCCATTATGCCCCCCTGATTATGCCTGTTATGTTCCCTCATTAAAAGATATATGGTTAAGTCCCCAGTGGTGGTCTGGCTCTGCTCTATAGGGGGAGGAGAATCCCTATACCTCCCACAGCGCTTGTGCACCTGCTCTGATCCCTTCAGTTGGAGAGGGGGTACCTTTTGGAGTACTGCCCAGGTTACAGAAGAAAATTCTTCCTAATATCTAACCTAAACTTCCTTTGCTGCAACCTGAGACCATTGCTCCTTGTTCTGTCACCTGCCACTACCAAGAACAGTTTAGCTCCATCCTCTCTTGAACCCTGCTTCTAGTAGTTGGAAGGCTGCTGTTAAAACCCCTCTCAGCCTTCTCTTCTCTAGACTAAATAAGCCCAGTTCCCTCACTCTTTCCTCATAAGTCATGGGTGGTTTTTTTGTTGCCCTCTGCTGGACTTTCTCCAATTTGTCCACATCCTTTCTGTAGCGGTGGGCCCAAATCTAAACACAGTACTCCAGATGTGGCCTCACCAGTGCTGAATAGAGGGGAATAAACACTTCCCTTAAACTGCTGGCAACAATCCTACCAATGCAGCCCAGTATGTCGTTAGCCTTCATGGCAACAAGGGCACACTGCTGGCTCATATTCAGCTTATTGTCCACTGTAACCCCCAGGTCCTTTTCTGCAGAGCTGCTGCCCAGACAGTCAGCCCCCAGCCTGTCCTGGTGCATGGGATTGTTCCGTCCTAAGTGCAAGGCTTTGCACGTGTCCTTATTGGACCTCATGAGATTCCTTTTGGCCCAATCTAGAGCACACCGAATCCGAGCCCTACCCTCCAGCGTATTTACTACTCCCCCCAGCTTGCTGTCAGCTAGGGTGTGATCTCTTTTACTTGTTTGGTCTAAATACATGCTTCCATATGGCTGGCATGTAGTTGGATTTGAAACTATCAGCAAAAAGCCAAAGGTGTTTCAGGAAGCTGGAGATAAGACTTTGCAGACATAAGCACTAGTCTCACCATTACTGGTGTGAGTTAGGAATAAATTCTGTGTGGATCAATGGAATTGTGCTGGGTATGAAGGGATTTGAATTAGGCTCACAGCAATTATTTAAGTGGAAAAATCTTTAGCCAATGTTTGATGTTAAAAGGAGCAACCACTGAAAAGCCTGTAAGGCTTGAAATAAAATTTGGCAAACGTGGGTATAATGAGTTCATGTCTGGGTGAATTTTAATCACAGTGGGAGAGTAAGGAGCTGTTTGGAGTGACTGGATGGGAGAGTGGGTTTGGAAAAAGTCAATAAGGAGCATTGAGGATGAGTGAAAATGTCAGGTGAGGCCAGGAACATAATTTTTTTTTTAAGCAGACATTAGGAACCCAGGCAGCTGAGGGAGTGACGTTCTAAAGTGAGACTGGGCTGGTGATGATCCTTGTTCCAGCAAAGTCCTTTGTTCAGCTGTAGAAGAAAGTGAGTCGGTGGCTCTACCACTCTTGTGAGACAGTTGTGGAGGACAACTGAGGGGTTGGGGGGAAGGAAAGGCCATGACTTTGGGAAAGGGAAGGAAGGAAATTGAGGGAAAACAGACACCGAAGCATTCAGTGAAAAAGATGCTGGCAGTAGGAAAGAGAAAAATGTGGAATGAGGGAAGAGAGAGATGGTCTACCCAAGTGAAGGGCCTGGGTCTGTGAGGAGCTGCTGGGCCTCAGGGCTTCTCCCAGTATGTGGAATTGGCCTGATGATGTTCCTCATTTCCCCCCAAATGCCTGACAGCCATGGCTTTGCTTCAAACGCCTGGCTGGTGCAGCACGCTCCGCTGTGGCTGCAGAAGAGTTCAAGTCACCATCTGCCTCACGGTCCCTGAGGGAAGTCCCCTGGCGCAGTTCACATCTCTGGCATGATACTGGATGGTTGTGCGGGTGGCTGGACTTTCCTCTCTGCTGGTGAGACAGTTCAGGGGTACTGGCTCCACAGAGGCTCCTCCCCTCCCTGCTCTGCTACCTGTGGTCCAGGGAGTGAATACAAGGGAAGAAGAGGAGAGCTTCTGCCCTTTCTCTACTTGGCTGCACTGCTGTGCAAGCTAGGTCACAACCAGACTCTGCCATCAGAAAAGCCAATCCATAGGATAAGCCAGCAGATCAGGTATCAGAGCGGATGTCCTAGACCTGACCAGGTGCTGGGAGGTGCCGGGCTCCAGGAAGGTGGGTACTTGCTGGAAACCAGCAATCCTCAGCTTTATCTTTGGCTCTGATGTTTCAACTATATGATACTCCAGTGCTTTGTTTGCCTTTGCTGGGGGTGCAGGTGGGCAGGGCTGGGCTGACTAATGAATAAGCTGCGTTCGGCCATGTTTTTGGGCAGAGTGCCCAAAACACCCACAACTTCAACTTGTAACATGTTGGTGTGCCTGGGGTGGATGGTGGGGGAGCCACAAAGGGCCTGATCCTTGTTGTGGCCATGTAGCCCCGGCCCCTTCCCTGCTATCCACCCAAAGGCATGTGTGTCAAGCAAAATGTCTTTGAGTGCCACACTGGCACCCATGCCGGGGGTTGCCTAATCTGCATAACATGTATAGGAAGAAGTAGGGCTCTGCAGGGGACATGGTTGGCTGGACCAGCCTGCTCCTTCATGGCTGCTTGTATGCGAGCTGGCACAAAGCTGCAGCAGTAGGGCTAACAACTTAGCTCACGAAGCATGAATGTGGCATAAAATCCATCTGTCAAAGCAGCACAAGGCCTGAGCCCCAGCAGTGCCCATTGGCTCTGGGCACTGCGGGGGTGGCAAATATGGCAAGGAACTACCTCCATACTTCTGACATCGGAGATGGCTATGTGGTAGCCAGATCCCTAACAATCTAGAGCAGCCTCAGCGTGGCTCAGATTTGTTGCCTGCTAGCAGCGTGGGCTGAAAAGGGTGCTATGCTCAGCATGCGAACCCCACTAGCAGTCCCACACGCTGCTCAGCTGGAAGCAATCTGAATGCAGAGACAGCAATGGAAGTGTGGTGTTAGCTTCCCTCAGAGAGATACAGAAGGGGTAGACCATGAAAAGGAAACAATCTACTGCACCATTAGGGTGGCTCTAAACTATATTGGCTGACTGTCCTCCAGGGACTGTTTTAGCAGCTGAAAATTATTAGGGCAAAGGATGCTACCACTAAGGTTCTGCCGTATCTCCTTCTCCTTGGGAGCATCTCTCTCTTGGTTTTGGGTCTGTGTTGGTAGGTGGCAAGACAACTGCCATGGCTCTGGGTTCCCAGGCCCAGAGCACCCCTATATTAGCCTGAGTAGCTGGGTTCAAAATCTGTTTTGTTCTGAGGAGGCCAGTCCATTTCAGCCACATAGATAGGGCCCATAGCTATTATGTATGAGCCTAGTGATGACAGATTGATCTCTCTGGAATACAAGTACCTTTAGATGCCTACATTTTACCATGAACTGGTATTTCTCTATATTGTTTTGGTGCCAGCTTGCATGTGCAATATTACTCTCAAGAAATATATTTTCTAAATACATTGCCAGCAATGTTTGCTGTCAGTTAATAAAGTTTCCCTGGTGTTTCCCAGTATTAAGTATGTGTGTATTTGAATACCACATTAGAAAAACCTCGTCAAAATCCATGAATCTCTTCTTTGTGATTAACCATTGTGGAAGTGAGAAAAGTGTTTTTGTAATAATTTTCTTGAAAATATTCTCTATATGCTTTTGCTTAAAAATATTAACAATTTTTTTTAACTCTACATAAAGTCCTCATAGAAACTGGTTATAAAAAATGGATCAGGACTTTATCCTCAGTGTATCCATAGGAAGTTTGCTACAGTGCAAGTGCAGCACTCTTCTGAGGCTAGTTTGTTTCTGTATAATATGAAAACAAGATTCCAGGGACCAAATTATGCCCACCTGCAGTCTCCTCTGAAATGGGGTGAATCTGGCTCTGTGGAACCACTGAATGGGCCAAATTAAATTAGATGTATTGCAGGCTGGGTGGGATGATGCAATTTGGATCTCAGGTACATGTGGTGTTGCCAAAGCTTGCAAACTGGTATTTTTATTAAATCCCCTGCTTCTGGAGTCCTGGGATTAAGTGAGAATTGCAGCTTTTTAAGTAATTTTGTAGGTCTGTGATTACAGAGAAGAGCTTAAAAGCAAGTCTTGAGTGCAGTTTAAATGCTCCACAAGCAGAAAGCCAAATCAAAAAGAACCTAGAGTGTGCTTATTTTTTTTTAAGATCCCATGATTTTTAAAGGTTGTCTCAGGATTTTGGGTGACCTGATTTGTGGGTTTTGAGACTGTTGGAATTGACAGTGTGATAGTTAGACCTAGGCTTCTCCCTGCCTTAAATGTCTCTGTATTTAAGCCATGAGCAGCAGTTAAATACCTAGGATCAATTCCACTCTATAGTGGGTATTTTATCAATTGACCCATACTCAAACCTTCCTATTCTTTTCTTTTCTTTTGTAGTAACCTATGGAAGTCCTGGTCAAGGATTTTGGCCCTGTTCCTCACTGTACAGACATGTACCAGAAGAGTGGTTCTTTGTCCAAAGGCCTCAGTAAGTTTACAAGTGGAGGATGATGGTATCAGTCTCTTATGGGATCCTTTCCTTGTGGGTCATGGGTGCCTGCTCACCAGACAGGCCACAACCAGAGCATTGAAAGTGATCAACACTGATGTGTCAGAGCTGAATTCCCACATGGGACCAGAGCTCTTGGGGCTATCTGGATGTGGTTGTGAACAATGATGCATTTGCAAGGCTGTTTCAGAGGATTTTATCCCAAGAGCCAACTAGGAATCCTGATTCCCCAAAGCTGGCCCTCTGTTTTGTCTCAAAGTATATAGATGCACAGCTCTGAGATCAAACTCGGTGGAATCATTATAGGACTGAGGTTGAACAAGATAAAGCTGGATCAGGTGTACTTGTTTGTAGCATATCCAGCTCTGGAATATAAGAAAAGAAGCTCTGTTAAAAATCCAAGCTTTAAACTAAAAAAGAAAAATAAAAGGCAGACAGTATTTTTAGTTGGTTGGTCTTTTTGTCCCATATTCACAGAAGGCTGTAGGTGGAGTATTGACAGATCCTGTGTTTGTGATGAACTCCAGCTGGGCAAAGGATTAGGGGAAAGCATGGTCTATTGAGATAGGAGGGTAGAGAGCTTGGAAGTAAATGCAGCTCATACAGAGACCTGGCCATCAAATGTTTGACAGATACATTCAGGACAGGCTGGTTATTCATGGGGCACTGTTGTGTTCCCAACATTAACAGTGAATGATGTTGGAAAAGGAGGCTCTTGATAGGTACAGCTGCCTCTGACTGGAGTAGGCAGAGATGAGACTATGATGGTGAGAAACATTTGGTATTTAAAGACTTAGATCAGTAGTTCTCAACCCTTTTAGATTCAAGATACCCCTTGAAAGACTTGAGGCACCCTTGAAAAATGCCAGCCCTTAGTTTTGACTTGTTTGATAACTACAGAAAAATAATAGAAATATTCTTCTGTTGCAAACAACTCAAAGACCACAACAGGTCAGATTGTTTTTTGTCACCATGGATTCCTATTTGAAATAGCTGGGTTTATCTTGCAAATGATGTTTGCATACCTAAGTGTGCTACCATTGCATGGGATTCTGTAGCACTCTTTACAGGATCTGAGGGTGCTTCAGGGTGCTGCAGAACTCTGGTTGATAATCACTGTCTTAGGTGCTTGTGGGGTTCTGTCCTGCTGGGTGCCAAGTTCTTTGGGCTGTTCACTTTTGGTGCCATCTCTATTACTGGAGGTTTCCAGACAGGCATGCTTGTCCTCCATGGTCCTTGGCTAATCCCTTGGCTGACAGGCAGCCCTTTGGTTTTGCCTGTGACACCTTCCATTCAAGCGCTTCTCTCTTATTGCTTGTCCTTATGCCATCAGCTTGCCTTCCAGTGCCCATAAGCATACATTGTCAGCCACACCCCATGCAGTGTGTCTGGGGACACACCTCTGTTCCTTCAGGGGGTCTCTGCTTAATACTTGCTGAGTCCTTGTCATCTTTATTCCCTGTTCATAGGTTACATGGTCTATCAAGACCTACATCAGAATCCTTCAGTAGGATCAGAATTCAAAAGACTGGAATTTCATCGTGAAAGGCTGTTTGAGCATCTGTGTTTCAGTCTCTTGTACTGAAGTGGTTCCATTTTGCAG
The DNA here is from genome assembly GCF_030867095.1 of Alligator mississippiensis. Taxonomy (NCBI): domain Eukaryota; kingdom Metazoa; phylum Chordata; order Crocodylia; family Alligatoridae; genus Alligator; species Alligator mississippiensis. The sequence goes on along the minus strand of NC_081830.1, from coordinate 38,218,455 downwards.
GAATAATTCAATAGTCAGCATGGCAGGGACTTGAACCTGATCCTTCCACATCCAGGTAAGGGCCCTGATCACTGAGCTACAGACCCCTTCTCTTCCTCTTCAATGAATACTTAATGCAGGAGAGATGGAGAGTGCCCTCCCCAGCACACCTTTTTGGGACATTGTACTAGGAGGTGAAAAACCTTGATTCGGGTCATTGTTCCAAATTGGACAGAAGCTATTTGTAACCAGGGTTCCTGCATCCTTGGTAAGTGCTGGGTCCACTGGATAAAAGGCTACTACCACCCTTTCCCCCTGTATTTTGTGAGAAAAGGCTGGAATGGGTGCCCGGCTCCAGGACAGGGTTCATGTCTGTGAACCCTGAGCACAGAAGTTGCCTACATGTGTGGATATATGAACAACTGCAGGTGAAAGGGAGCAGGGCTTTACTACGTCACACGCTCCACTGTAACTGCCCATGTGTACACTCTTACCTTGGGGTAAGTGGAAGTTTGGCCATCAATGAAAGTGGGGTAAGTTACCATGGCTTAGCTTCCAGTTGCCCTAGAAGAATATCACAATAGTTTACCCCTTTGCCATTGAGGGCTCAACTACTGAACTTCCACTTCCTAAGGAGTAAGAGTGTATACGCACGCGATTATTGCAATGTAGCTGGTGTGAGGTGAAGTCCAAACCCCACTTCTTCCCCATGGTGAATTGTTCATAGGTCCATACCCTAATTCCCTTTGAGGAGCAAGGCCTAAACCACACCCCTTTCCTTGGCATGTTGTATTAGCTGCTTCAGACAGCTCCCTGTTCAGCCTGTTTGCTATTGTGTATCCTATTCTTAGGCTCCTAGCTTGTCCATGTACTTTGTAGGGAACCTGGCTGCCCCCATCATGGTCCCCAGAAGTGAGGCATTGCCATACTGAGCTTTGCAGCCCTTAAGCCCTCCTTGAGAAGAATACAGGTCCCTCCTTCCCACCTGGGTTGGCAGGTGTTGGGTGAATGAGAATGAAAAGCAGAAAAAGCAGATTTTAGATGCTGAATTCATCAGCTCTGCCTCTTAGAAGAGCTCAGGGGCTAATTAGTTGGGTGAATTATCATTGAATTTTTTTCCCAAGTCACTCTCTCTATCTCAGTCCCAGTTCTCTGAACTTGCTGCTTCTGTCCATGCAGGATGAAGTGAATCATCAGAAGGGGGTTGAATGGATGGAGGAGGGTGGCCCAGTCAGAGGGAGACAAGCCCAGAGACAGCTGTGGGAGAAGCAGGTAGGCAACTTAGTGACACTGGCACCCAAGATCAGTGTAGGGAGCAGCAGGGGACTATACTGGAGATTTGTAGGGGTGGAATTCCAGCTGCCCCGATGGTAAAGGAAAGCTGGTCAAACCTGAGCCAAGTCATGGAGGAAGGTGCTTCAGAAAGGGGAGGAAGGGGATGTGTTCAGGCCACCAAACAGACTGTCATTTCTGTGCCAAAAGTGGCTAGAGGCCCTGACTGAGATCAGGACCTCATTGCTCTGCTTGTGATGCGCACACACATGCAGACTGGTGGCTGCTCAGACTGTTCCTGAGCAGCCTCCAGGCTCAGCAGATGCAGGTGGGAGGGGACACGGCAGCACAGAGAAGGGAAGTGACTTCCCCAAGGTCATGCAGCAGCTCAGTAGCAGGAATGGAGCCCAGGTGTCTGCAGTCCTAGTGCGGTGCCCTACCCACTGGATGGTGCTGCCTCTCTGTCCACTTTCACCTACTTACAGCTAGACCAATATGAGGCCCTTTCTCCTTTTAGGGGGCCGTATCTATGGGGGACCTGGCTCTGCCACTGAGTGTGTTATCCAGGGAGTGATCGGCAAGGGTTGGAGATCCTATCTGGGAATAGGTGCATGAGGGGTCCTGTCTGGGCCCCATCTACTAGGGACCAAGAGGTCCTCTCTAGAGGGTGGCTGGGGCGATGTGCACTCTTGGGCGAGGCCGGTGTGCTCCCGTGAGATCCTTCTCCCTGCTGTGCTCTCCTCTCCCCAGACTGCTGAGGCAGTGCAGTTCCGCAGTGATGGACCATTTCTGTAAGCAGTGATGTCACAGCTCCATCATCAGCACCAGCAACAGCGTTGGGAGAGTGGCAGGCCCTCCTCCCAGCCCTGTAGGCAGGCAGCCCAGCCCCAGCCAACCAGCTCGCAGGCCCAGAAGGGGTGGGGGTGGGCAGTGAACCTGCAGAAACAGAGATTCACAGCAAGCAAGCAGCAGCAGCATCACGAGAGCTCAGCATCTGGGAGCTGAGGAAAGCGCAGCCTGGCCAAGCCCCAGCTGAAGCCGGCCCAATGACAGGCCTAAGTGCAGGGAGCCATTAATCCACTGCAAAGGTAAGAGCATCCTCCCTCTGCCCTTATTCCCAGCATTCAGAGGCCCGGGAGCTGTCCGCTCCACTTCCATGCCTGCCTAGTGCAGGACAGCTCCAGTCCCTGGTGCTTGTCCAGGAGCCCTGCTGTCTGTGCCTGGGTAAGGGGACGTGCCTGTTCTGATGCCTTTTAGGTCAGATTCCTCTGTCCCCTCCCCCCATTCAGCGCTGTTTCAGAGAACAATGAGGCAGATTCAGAGCCACCCGACCCTTTGTGTTGGAGTTGGGGATTTATTGGCAATGCTGTGGCGGGGGCAGCAAGCCTGGCTTCTCCCCACCCCTGCTTTCCCACTGCCAGTCTGAGCCCTTGTGCCACCCTAGGGCAGGGCTGGGGGAAGAGATGTTCATTTCAGTTCTGTCCTGCTGCTTTTCCACCCCCACCCAGATGAAACAAGCACAGAGCGAAGGAGCCGTCCTCTGGGGCTGGTGGGTGGTGGGGGCAGAATCAGCTGATGTCATGCCCAGTAAGGCTGGGTTCTGTTAACCTTTGCATGGACAGAGAGGGACTGGGAAAGGGCACCGGTGCTGGGAAAGGATCATCACTGGGGACTGGAGATGCAGGAGTGGAAGACTGCCAGGGAGGGGCTGGGGGGAGGGGGTGGAAATTGCTTCTCTGGTAAATCATGAATACTGCTGGCTGCTCAGCCCGGCTCTGGGGTGGCTCCCTATGGCTCTTTACTGCCCTACCCTGGTTATGCACTCACCCCTGAAGTAAGGGGGTCTGGCTGGTGAGTTCTCATGGGATCCCTTCCTAAAGACTAGGTGTGGCTATCCCCCATTGCGCTCTGCTCCTTCCCCTTTCTCCAGGTCCCCACCCTCCCTGCTTCCCTGGGCAGAGCCTCAGCTTTGCAGGGCCTTGGGAGAAAGGGACTGCTCCTGCGTATTGTGATGAACACATTGCTGCATATGTTACAGGGAGGAATCCAGTGAGCAGGGCTTACAGAGCAATTCTGCATCAGTAATAAATATCACCCCACCCTGCTTCTGACAAATGGATGGAGAGAATGCAGAGTCATGGGCTTGGACTGGGGGCTTTCCTCCAGTGGGTGGGAGCCAAGGGAGTCAGACTGCCTGGGGGTCCAGCAGTGCTCGTGACTGGGAGGACTTCCACACCTGGCTATTTGTGGGGAAGTGGGATTTTCAAGAGGAACACGTCAGGGAAGGTGCATTCAAAATGTCCGTCTCCTCTGTCTGTGGGCAGCTCTGCCTCTCTGGGGGGTTGCTTGCTTGCCTTCTGAGTTAGGGCATGCAATCGGAGGATGGAGCCAAAGGCTTCACAATGAATAAGCATCTTACAGGGAAGTAATGGATGGACGTGCATGTTAAAGAGCAGCCTGATCTGCTGGAATGCAGAAGGGCCCCAGCCCTCAACTCAGCTGAGCGCTGCTGCCTCTGATGCACATGAAGGAAGGCGTTACTGACCAGGGAGAATTTTGGCAACAGTCTGTCTCCAAAATGAGAAGAGGTTGGGACCTGGGGCTTGGCTGGGTAACCGTGCTGATGTGGTGGCCATTTTGCAGGTTTTTGAGGCTGTGCTGCTGTAGCAGTTGGGCTGGATCATGTGCTGTAAGGTTCCAGGGTCTCAGACTCAGCCAGCAGTGGCTGCATGTTTATTTGCTGGTGGTGAAGAGGATGAGAGAAGGGGTGTGCTATGATCCATAGGTGGTTACTGCCCACCCTGTGGCTCAAGTGTACCTGAGCACCTGCACTGCAAGCCAGACAGCCCCTTAACTGCTCTCTGACTTCACTCAGCTGCCCAGACAAAGAGGAGGGAAATTGGAAAGGCTGGCATTTGCCCCACCTGGCAGCATGCCCTGTCCTGCAAGAGTCTCAGCTTTGAGAATGATCTCCCCTCCTCTGGCACCATTGGCCAGTATTGGCTGGGAGCATGGGGGAGGTGCTGCTCCCACACAGAGGACTGAGGTGCAGAACATGCACTGTCTGCCTCTCAGGCACTTGAGGCCATCTTGAGCAGTGTGGCTGCCCGTCAACATGGCTGCATGCAGTTATCCTGGGTAGGGGCTGTGGGCAGCCTGAATTCTATCTCCTCTCATGAGACTGGGAGCAGTTCTGCAGTTACCTTTAACTAACATGAAGGGGAGCAAGTACTTGGCACCAGTGAAAGGTGGGAAATGCCATTTCCTAGCTCATCCCAGACTGGGTTCCAGAGGGTCAGTCTTCTGCGTGGAAGCCAGGTGAGAATGATAACAGGGGCAGTGGTAGAGAACCTGACCCTTCACACACAGGTATGGAGTTACCTACAGCTTGGTACAAGCCTCTGTCACTGCCAGTGTCCAACAGAGCAAGGAAACAAGGCTGATTTGCCAGCTGCAGTAGTGCAGCCCAGTGTGGTAAGCCTTGCCTCATGTACTTAAAGAAAGATCTGGTTGGGGGCTTGGGTCACAGGGTGGAAAGTTGCTTCACTCTATGTAGGCTTTAGCTCCAGTCACCAAGCAGCCCAACATTTCTGCTAACACAAGCAGCATTTGATCCATCATCATTAGGCTTCTGGGTCAACCTCCTCAGAGATGAAAGGAGTGAGATCCTATATATTGGAATGGTTGTTTCGGTCTGCTTGTTTGTAGACTCTGGAAGATGGGAATTCAGCCTCCTACGCTGTAACCCATGCACTGGGGCTTCCCAGTGGCTCTGGCTGGATGGCTTTTTCCTGAAATGCCCAGGAAGATTAAGCTGGTATTTGTATTCTTTGAGGGTTTAAAGTGACTTAACAGTTGTCCAGCTGTCATATGATCTTTACAATGAATCCAGAAAGGTTGGGGTGTTTTTGGCAAGTATAATGGCTAGAATAGAATAGTAGTAGCTAGAAGGTATTTTTAAATAATAATGACAAGAGTGTCAGCAGAGCACACTGAGTACTATCTCAATGTGATCCCTGGGCTAGGACAGAACATGTTTCTAGTTGATGGTGAAAGGGGAATTTAGGAAGAATGCAATGACCCACAAAGCAATTTGGCCAGGATACCCTGACTAAGCTATGCAGGCTCCCTCCACTCCCAAGGATACCCCATGTATTCCACACACATACAGTAGTGCCATTCTCCCATTCCTACTCTTGTAAATAATGCCACAGCCCTGGGTCATATAGCTAGAAGAAGGTGGAGAGAGTAGAGGCCAGTAAATCCCAGGCACAACTGGACACTAAGTCTGTGGTAGCCAGCTGACAGGCTGCAGGCTTTGATGAGATGGCAAATATTTCTGATCCCAGTCACTTGCTTACCCTTCATATTTCAGCCCCAATTATTTGCTCTTGTCCTTATGGGAGAGCTTTTTCCCTGGTGTCTTCTCTGCTTCTCCTTCCTCAGACCCTCACTTCATCAGGGCATGTTTCCCTAGACAGTGGCAGGGCCTAGTGAGAGACTCAAGCCTCCGCCCTCTCCCTCGCTGTGCAGCACACACAACGCAGCCTTTCTGTTTCATGAGGACTCTTGGGTTCCAGCCTGAGGAAGGGCTACAGATGTGAGATGAAAACGCCCACTGATGAATGGACTTTTGCGGGCTCTCCCCACTGAATGTTGAGCAAATCCCTGACACATCCAAGAGCGGCTCCTCCAAGTAATGTGCTCAGGGTTTGTATTGCCTGGTGCTGTTTCACCGGAGCCTTGTTCCCTGCAATCATTAAAGCCTGTGCAGAGGGAGTAGAAAATGTTACAGCTTGCACATGGATATTTTTTTATGCTCATTTTCCAGAGGGCTCAGTGGCTGCAGTAGGGGAGGGACATTCAGCCTACAGTGACTTTTTCAGTTATTTAGGTGTGATGAGGGGAGCTGGACACAACCCCCCTCAGGAGCCCTTCAGATCCGCTCCATGTATAAGCAGGAGCATGCCACTGCTTAGGTACAAGGGGTTTCTTGAACCACCATCCAGTGTTATCTGGCCATCACCATTGGGCTGGTAACAGTGGTGGGGTGGATTTCCCATACTTGTATGAGACCTATTGGCTCAGCCATTTTGAAGCAAGGGGCGAAATATTAGCAGTATGTTGGTGACAGCAGCAGTGTCAATCTCTGGTCCCATGAGCCTTGTGAGCTTGGAGGAACTGCCAAATGTCAGAGCTGCCTTATCCCCAGGACAGCAGGTTGTTCTGCTGTGCCAGGGACAGTGATGGGCGGTGTCTCTTTTTGGTGCTCAGTGAGCAGACTGGTCTGGAGTGAGCAAGCCCAAGCCCGCCCTGGTGCAGGCAGGCATACCTCTGGTGGCCTCCATTGTTGGAGGTGGCAGGTGTCTGTACCAAGTGTGAAATAGAGCTGGAGTGCCAGGCTGAGCATCCTGCCAGCCACCTCTTCTCACAGAAGTCCTGCTGCACTGGGCAGGAAAGGAAGGGAATAGGACCTCTGGTTTGGGTGTCTGAGAGCCTGTCACCCCCACAGTACATCTCCTGTGGCAGTTGATAGATTTTGCACTCACACTGAAAGCCCTGAACTACCCATAGAGCAGACAGGGAGTAACTTAGAGACCTCTTCATTTCCCCCCCCTGGACAATCAAGTCCACACAGCAGCACACCTCCTTTGTTGATGGCTAGGCTCCAGGGTACCACACCCCCAGGACATTCATCTCTGTTACTTTCCAGGCATTTGCTTTGGGCTTGATATTGCAAGAAACCTCAGAGAAATGGCCAGGCAATGAGAAAAAAGTGGACAAGGCTTGAGAAACAAAAGGAAAGTGATTCCCAGAGCAGAGCTGGTTCTGCAGTACAAATACCACTCAGAGCCTGGAAATGAGCAGTGGATAAGCATGACATCAGCCTATTGTTGTCTTCAGCATGGTTTGACTGGGCCTGACAAGAGCATTCCCTGTGCAAATTGCACAGTTGTCTGTCATTCAGATGCCTCCAAAATGAGAACATCAGGCCTTGTCCCCAGATGGGGTAAATCAGCCTCCATCCAGTGAAATCAGATGGACAACCCTTCCCCCCTCACTGGCTGATTTACTCTGGCTGTGGATCTGGGCCCAATATCACCTGATCTGTGATGTTCTGCCCATTGTTTGTGTACTTCTCTCTCCACACCTGCCATGCCCCTGCCCCTGCTGGGCTTGGCTGCCCAGCTAGAGTGGGTGCAGATGGTTTCCTGTGTGCACGAGGAATCCATTTTCTCAGACACAGCAGGGATCTCGTGAATCAGCTGGAGTGAAAGCTACCCTTAAAACAGAACATGGCATGGGAGAGCGTCCCCCCAAGGCTGGAGCTTTGGGGTGGGGAAGCCCCTATAGAGGCTATTCTGGCTGCAACCCAAAGGGAAAACCCCTGCACTGAGCAAGTTCTTAATCACGCCTCTCCCAAACTTGCTGATTTTTGGACAGCTCCAGAGCACAGACAGGAGGGACCCAGGGGATCCTTCCTGCCTCAGACACTTCTTTGTGGCTCTCCTGCCTCTTCCAGGCATCCGAGTTGGTCACTTGAAAAAAAGTAATTTCGTGGTGAACGAGATTGCATTGGGTGATATGGATCTGACAGTGGTTTTAATATTGCACTGGGCTTTTAAGGGGTACAGTTGAGGCTGCTGGGGAAATACAATGACTAAGGAGCAGCCATATCCTGCTGATGGAGTCCAGTGTTCGTCCCTGCCTTGGCCGACAGAAAACAGAACATATCAGGTTCATTGCGGGTCCCCTTCCACCTTCTCTTTCCTTCCCCCGCCTGGATGTTGGGGGAGTGGTCACATCTTGGGTAGGTGAAATGATGATGGTAGGGCCACATCCTCCGAGATGCCATGGAGGAAGGCTTATGTGGGCTAGAGCTGAGGGTGTTGGTTGTTTGAAGGAAGCAGCCGTTGACTTTGCATGAGCCTTGTGGTGACAGTGGAGCTTCTGTGTCTGGCTGGAGTCTGAAGCAAGGGCCAGGGGCCTCTACTGCATTAGCCACCATGAAACCTACTAGCAGCTGTCAGCGTCATGGCTGCTATGACTATGGAGTAAGGCCCAATACTGAGCCTTCGTATGGAACCCATGGAGGGTAATCCTCACTCCTGGCTGCAGGATCTCATCCTCCGCCCCCTCCCCTCCGTTCCCCAGTGGGAGCCATGAGCCCAGCAGCTGGAGGGTGGTTAGAGCTATTGCTGCAGTCGGTACTGCACTTAGCTTCCTGAATTATTGATTTTGAAAACAAACCCCATGATGGACTGTGAGCACTCTGCTCATGCACCCCAGCTCTGGGCAGCAAGGGAAGCTTGCTTGGATTTTGCTGGCTCCACAGAGATACGGCAGAGGTGCAGAGGAAAGCAGAAGAGAGGGCTGTTGTTTTTCTTCTTGCTCCCAGCCATCTCCCACAGCTTCCTCCTGCCTTTTGAGCAGTGTCTGCCAGGTGCCTGGCAGAGCGTGAGGCTATTGCATCATGTCACAGCAAGGGGAATTCAGGCTTGGGATCCTGTCTGTGCCCATAGCAGGGGGAAGGGGAAGGAGATGCTTCCTGGTGGAGGGATGGGTCTGATCTTGTGGAGTGGTTGATTCTGGGCAGGTGGTCTTCCTCTGAGCATGGCAGGCAGATTGCAGTCTGGGTGTCTGAGCAGCTCTCATTGGGGCCTGGAACAAGAGATTTTCTAGGTAAAGGGAAGTGGGCACTGATTCCTTTTGGCCCTTGCTAAGTGATGGAAGTGTCAAGGGCTGTTCTGCTAGGGAGCTGTTGACCCCCCATCCTGTTGAGTCAGGGCATACTGAACCAAGGGGTGGGGTGTGAGTGGGCTGTGATGGGGATTAAAAGAAATCTCATTACCTAATCCCTGCTAAATTAACAGGATCAGTTGATCTTAACACACCCCAGTGGGCCTTTGGGTTATCTCATAGGTGTAAAATGCCCTAATGAAGGAAAGAGCCGGCCCTATCTCTGGCTGGAATCTTGTTGGGTCTCATGAGCTAAGCAATGTTGAGCCTTTTGTGTACTGAGCAGGATGGGAAACCCCTCAGGAAAGCTCACAGGCATCAGGGGGTTGTGCTGGGGGCAGAGTGGGGGGCAGAAGATAGCAGGCTGCTCTTTACCCCAGGACTGAATCACTGCTGTGTCACAGTGCTTAGGCAACACCTGACACAGGCCCTTGTCTGCTTTGTCTGCTGCTGTGTTGCCATTCAGTCCCATATAGGGTCCTGTCCTTTATTCTCCACATGGCTGATTCATGGCAGGCAGATAAGTCAGGCCTCTTCAGAACTGCAAAGTGGTCCTGAAGTTGGTGCTATTAGAAGGGGAGTGAGTAGCAGATCTGTGATCTTCCCTTTGCTTCCAAAGGGCACAGTTTTCCCATGTAGGAGCCCAAAGATAGGTTTGAACATACCACCCGTACATTTGTGCCAATCCCTCTTCTCATTTAGTAGGAGTGATGAGCTATTACCCAAAGTGGACCAGACATTAAAAAGGAACAATTAAAATATATATTAACTAGAGCTGGTCCAAACCAATCTACATGACTTTTTTTCTGGAAAATTTTCTTGAAGTTCTTAGAGATTTTATTGGGAAAAAAGTTCCCAAATTTTTCAGATTTTGGACAGAAATTTTCAGAACTGACTGGATTTTTTTAGCCCCAAATTATTCCATTGAAAAATCATTTTTTCATCTCAGCTATCCATCAGGAAAACAGAAACAGAAAAATATGTTGAATCAACGTTTAGAAAGAAATTCAATTGTTCATTTTGAAATGTGTATTCAAAAGGAAAAAAAATCATTGGCGTTTCTATTTCTGTGTCATTTTGGGACCTAGTTTCAGTTTGAAATTAGTTTTAAATAGATATTTTAAAAGAAATGACTTGCTTTCATTGGAAATGACTTGCTTTCATTGGAAATATCTTAAATTTTCATTTCATTGTTTCCCAAGCAACACTTTCTCAGGGGTTTCCATGACATGAATGTTTTGGATATGTGGACTTTTGATACTCATTTAAGATGAAAAGCCAGTGTCAGTATATTGGGATGTCCCATGAATGAGAGAGTCCATTTTCTGACTCTCTCTGTTTTTTTCTTTTTGGATGAAAATTGAAATATTTTTATTTTTGTTGACTTCTTTTGGGGGGAAACATGTAATTTATTGACCAACTGTAATAGACAGGAGCCAAATTCTGAGGTCTTTTTTCTATTCTTTTCATGTACTTACCCAGAAAAAATTCCCACTGGAATGAAGTGGAATTTTTCCTGGAGTAAAGATGTAGAAAACATCTCATAGATTTCAGAAGCTGAGCTATCTAGCTTAAATATAACCTTAATAGAATGTGAATTAAAACAGTAGGTTTTAATATAGATAAGCTAGAATTGTAATTCTCTTTCTATAAATATATTAGGTATATGGGAACAGTGGTCATTGTTGTGTAGCATATTGTGCAGTACTTGTACATGGTTTATATTATTTGAGCAAAGGGTGATATATATAAAGATTTTTTTTTCTCAAGAAACATGTTGGACTCCCCCAGCCTTGGGGAGCAGTTCCAACTGCCCTAATGGCCATGGCAGGAGCGCTCACACCATGGCCCTGTTAGATTCTAACAAAACTGCAAATTCTGCTCAATACCTGCCATCAACACTCGCAGAGAGGACATGAGAAGAAGAACGGGAGCAGTGTTCCACTTAGTTTTAGTCAGTCTTTTAGAGACATGCAGGATTGCTTGTATATTTTTAATTCTACCTTTTTACATCTTGGAGATGAAAGTGGTTTCCCTGAGGTCTGTCACCTTCTTCTTTCTCACAGATCATCTCATCAGCTGTACACTGCCCACCCTCACCTGCAGACTAGCCTCTTTTTAATGAAAGGAGTGTGGCCTCATAGTTCTTCTGTCCCCTTTCTCCCAGCCCTCTATACATTTGATTGCCTGACGTAGCCCAAGTTCACAGCTGACCTCTTTTGCTGGTGTTTTCAATTGAGCAAATCCTTTTTTATATATTAGTGGGATCTTTAATTGATGTTTTATTATTCAGTTGAGTGTGGGGGATATTTAAATCAGTTGTGTAGAGCACAGGCCCTAAAAATATTTGAATAAATGACCACAGGAAAGCTCTCAAAATCCATCATGGCTGCATCCAGTGCTAGCCATAACAGAAGGCACCATTTGTACCTACTCATCCCTATTTTAGTCATCATTCTGCAGCTTCTGCTGTCAGTCAGTTTTGTGCTTTCTGCTTATCACATACAGAATGAGCCTGTGTTTTTTTTAAGACTTGAACCCAAAGAGGAATAGGATTTAGGTGCAATTAGCTTGAATACATAGGGCTGAATTTTCAAAAGAGCTGAGCATGTTGGGTACTGATTACTTGAGAGTCTGTCCCTGGCCTCTCTGGAGCACCTCTCCTGCTAGCCTTAGTGCCCAAAGGTCACAGAAGTCATTGCAGATCCTGACTCCCTTCATGGTCAATAGCATTCCACAACTTCTAAGGAATTCCCCAGTTCAGAACAACTTTTTTTGCTTGGAGGACACCATGGATTCAATCTTCCAGGTTCCTTCTTAGTCATAGCAGGGGTTCAGTACTCATCTCCTCTCTGAAACGGGCCATATTTTTAGTTCTAAGAAGCATCAATGTAGAAATGACATGTACTGTGATTGAATGTGCATTTTGCAGCAGCCACATGCTTTCTCTCTTACAATAAGAGCAATAATCCATTCCTCAGTGTACCATTACCCTAAGAGGACTATGGCTATCTGTTGTGATTACCCAGAGAGGAGTGCGGCAAGAAATTACAAAACACACAAGCTTGTAGAATATCTAGCTTCAATTTAGATACTGCTGTACTGGGTCAAGGCACTTTCCACAAGGAAGTGCAGTAGTTCAGGTTGGGCTCCCACTGACTTCCTGGCTCAAGTCCTAATTGAGGGGATGGGGGGTAAAGGCAAGTTTTCCATCCACTTAGAGTCTCCAAGTATTTCTGTTTCCCATTGAAACAGTGATGGACCCAGTACCTAAGGCAGCTGAATTAACCAAGTGACAAACTAACAGTGCTGCAGAACAGCTAGCTCTGGCCACCTCTGATTTATTTTTCTATTGGTTTCTCCTGGATTCCTTTCCATTTTTTCTCATGTGTCTGTGGGCTGGACAGACAATATCTTGCCCTGTGTCTCCACTTCAGCATCTACTCCAAGGTTTCATGCTGCTTCTATGAAAGCCAGACACCTCCATGTGCTAGCACTGTACTCATGGAAGCAAGTCCTCACTTCATAATGCAGAGGGAGCAAGTTCCATCAGAACAGAATCCTCTTTCAGATCTAGGTGGGATCAGATTCACATCCCAGGCTGGCTAGGTGCAGTGCAGTCTTGGGGTTTGTTTATCCTATAGCTGCTAGCAATATTGGCCTTTGTTTTGGAGCTCTCTACAGTAACAAGATCAACTGCACAGCCAGAGAATGGCAAATAAAACCAGGGCTTTTAATGTCAGCAGGAGCCAAGAAAGAAAGCGTTGGAGTGTTCCCTGATCTGGGAGTGTTGCCCAGCTCAGGAAAATTCAGGTACTCATCAAGAGTGAGTCCAATTAGATAATCTATTATTTATTTATTTATTTATTTGCAGCCCTGTGTCAGGGTTGCATACTCTGTTCTAGACACTGTAAAAATGGGTTGTTGGTATAATGAATGAGGAGCCTATTTTATGAAAGGAGACTAAGGGTGGAAACAGATGTCTGATTTCTCATTTTTGCCACCTTAAAATTGTTTAAGGCAGCACAAATGCAGAGCAAACAGGCATCCATATACTTTGTTGCACCATATGGCAGAAAACTCAGTGGTGCAACAAAAGGTAATAATAGACTTCTGCTTTATTGCAGCAGGCATTTATTATCTTGTGGCACTTTCCCTGTTCAGCCAGCACCATAGTGCTGGCTAGGTAGGGAAAACCTGACTCTCCCTGCTGCCCCAGACCTGCACCATAGGTTTGGGGCAGGGGAAAAGTGCTTCTCCACTCAGCCAGCCCCATGCTTCTCTGCTCATCCCAGCTTTCCCTGCTGCTCCAGACCCACTCCATGGGTTTGTGGCAGTGGAGAAAAGTGTCTTCCCACTCAGCCAGCCTCGTGGGGGAACACCCAGTGTTATACACTGCCCCATACCTGCGCAAGGCACAGGAACACCAGTGTTACCCACTGCTCCAGATCCACGGTGCAGGTCTGGGGCAGTGGGGAAAGTGAAGAGATCATGTTGCTGCTTGTCCTGCACCAACAGAATCAGGACAAGAGGTGACATGTGTTTCTCCCAGTGAAGTGAGTCAGCTCAGGGCTTCTGCCCTGCTGCCCTCCTGCCAGGAGCCCCGTGCCAGCCATGCTGCCATGGTGATGTGCCCTCTGCTTGCCTGGCAGCAGTGGGGGGCACAACTCCATGCCACTGCCTCTGCTGCTGCTGGGTAGGCAGGGGGTGTCTTGCCATGGTGGTGCAACTAGTGTGGGGCTCCCAGGTGGAGCGTAGCAGGGCAGGGAGTCCTGAGCCCACAGTGGCCAGCTCACATGTGCCCCAGCCCTTCACGCAAATCTGGGGGGTGCATGCCCCCCTTCCTGGAAGTGAGCGCAGCAGCAGGGAGCCAGCACCCCTCGATGTCCCCTTAATGAGCTGCCCATGGCTCTGTCCTGCTCCCCGCCTCAACCTTGGGCCCCATGCACAGATGAAGCATTGCCCCCAGGCCCAGCCCCTGCACTCCCTCTCTTACCATGAGGGCCTCAATCTGCCCCCTTACCTCTCCCCCTGACTTACCTGCAGGCAGCTGGGAGAGCCCCTACTGCTGCCTAGGGCTGTTTTCCTGGCCACGTGCATGTATGTATGCTCACAGATGCACATAGCACCCCCTGTGTCCCATTCCCTGCAGCCCTTTGCAGGCAGGAACTCTACCAGCCTATAAGGGGAAACCCACCATTTCCCATGTTTTTCCACGGTGAATGGAAAACACAGATTCCTGCATGACACTGGGAATTTGAGACAAATGCTGTCCTGGAGTTATGCATCCCAGGACCAGGACTCGGTGTTCCCATTTCAGGACTGTTCCACCCAATTAGGAACAGGTGGAGCCTCTTCTCCAGGGGGGCCAGGGCTCTCAAGCCCCCATGTACTTGATGCCTATGACACCAGCATTAGAGGGAGAAACCTGGGGCTTGAGAGGGCACTCAGGCAATCTGGGGCTGAATTCAGACTTCAGCATCCTCAGACCAGACCTCCTGACTTCTGTGGTTCTGGCTTCAAACCAGGCTTCATATATAACAGTTCATGTAAAGGGCTGTATCTGCAGACTGGCTGGTAGCAATATCAGTTCTGTTTACTGTTGTGAGATTGCTAGCACTGATGAGAGTGCACTGGGGTCTAGAAGAGGTAAAATGGAAGAGCAGAGGTAGCAATAGCAGTCAGTGTCTGCAATGAGCAAAGGGAGAGAACTGAGTTGTAACTGCTTTCTGTGGACATCAATTCCAGATGCATTTTACTGAGCCATTCTTGGCCTTACTCCTGCCCGTCTTGTGTCACAATTGAGGCCTTCATTAGCGCTGCAATTTAATAATGCCATTTCCTTCCTCCTCCCCCGGAGCTAAAAGCTGCTGCTCTTAGCATTGTGACTCAGTATCTGAAATGTGTATTAAACCCATTAGCTGCCCACTACCTCAATAGAACTGACCCCAAGCAGCTGCAGGGCAATAGCAACACCATTGACTTGCTGCAGGGAATTGTAGTGCAGAGACTGAGGAGAGTCAGCTGTAAATCCCTCTCTCGGATATGTCCTGCAGAGGGGCCCGCAGGGCTGTGTGCAGCTGGGTAGTAAAAGAATCTCCCACTTAGTTTCAACCTTTGTTTTTAGTGCCAAAACATGAGCCAGTAGTGTAAGGAGCGGTGAGCAACTGGGGCACTAGGGCTGGGCACCCATTTAGAGAGAGTTCATGAATGACAACTACCAAAGCAGCCAGCCCAGCCCCTGGCACAGCCCCTACCACCACCCAGAGCACAAACATATTGGCCATTACACCTATGATACGGGCTAATGAATGCCTCAGACAAAAAGCCCTTGTCTGATGGGAATGAAGTTTAGAGGACAATAGATATCAGTAACTTAAGGCTAAAGGACAGGGGTTAGGGTTAAACACAAAACCAAACATTAGTAAGTGAAAAATGCAGAGCTACAGCCACCTGCATCACCTTAATTCTGACCCCAGCTTGTCACTAGCCCCTGACCTTCCTTTCTTTGCTCCTTCATGTCTACCTTTTGAGTTGTTCTCATTCTGGATCAAGAATAGGTAGAAACACATTAATCACTGCCTTAAGAACTTTTCTATAATCCGGATACTTTTCCTGCAGATCCATGCCAACCCTCACGGGTTTTCTGCAGGTGGCTGAAAGTCCAGGCTCAGCTGAAACTTCAGCCGCTGAGTATTTTCCAACTGATGTTTAGTGATGTTGGCCTCACTACCCACGGTCAATATTCATGATTCTCAGCAAATATTACCCTTCTTCCTAAACAGAAATACCTGAATATTGCCTTTCTTGGCCTAAAGACTGTTGCAAACAGGAGATGCATGAGGATTTGGGAGCATAAATGCCATGTGTTCATGACTATTTTTCTTTCAGTTCATTGCTTCTGTTTTGCACATGGGTTTGAAACCCAAAACCACTTTGACTTAGGAGCCTTATGAGTACATGAAGCAATGGGCCAGGCCTCAGAGGACATAACATGGAAGACCACATTGATTTCAGTGGAGACACATCCATTTTTAACCAGTAGGGTTCTGGCACAGTTGGGTTAATTTTCAGTTTTCCTTCTCATCTGCATTGATTTGATTGAATCATTTTCATTCATGTGCTAGGTCAGATCACTAGATGACAAGAAGGTACATTATCAGTCATTTACATATCAGACTTCCTGTTTGATTCATTCCACAGATCAAATATTTTTACTTCACACAGACAAATACACATAATCTGCAAACACTTATTCATCATCAGAGGTGGGCCTAAGGTCTTTCCAGTTTCTGAAAACAGATTTTTCTTCAGATAAGAAGGGCAATTCTCCTAAGAGATTCAGAACCAATCCAGTGACTTCACATCTGTCTCTAGCCTTTTTTTCAGCAGTAATTGTCAAGCATGGGATGGAAATTTCCACTTTTACCCAGCGTGGCTCAGTCAACTGTCCGTGTTCTAGATGGTTATGTATTGCTTATTTTTTTATTTGTTTAGAAAGGATTCTGGGATATGAGACCATGAGAGAATATTGGAGATGGCTTGACTGTTTGATAGTAGCGTTGAGGAAGATGGAAATGTAGCCTTAAGCTTCCTTTCTGTTCCCCTGCTCTGATCCAGTCTGTTGTAACTGAAAGCAGCCTAAGGGGTGCAGTGGATTACCCCAGCTGGAATCTCCCTCTTCCTCTGGGAGTACAGTGTTTTCTGGCTACACCTCTCCCACCTCACGTAAGGATAGAAATGAATGGTACTGATTGAAGAAGACCCCCCAGCTACACTGTTTGGCAGGTGTCTGCCTGTTTTGTCCTGCAAGGACTGACCCAGATTTTGAGCCCTAGCCTGGAATTTCAGTATGCGTTGTCTATGTGTTCAAACATGGCCATTATTTACAAGGCTAGAAATGAGGTTACTTGGTACATTGTTTCTTGTTCAGATGATGATAAGCCTGTGGTGGCAAGTTATAAATGACACAGGCCTTGGTTTCTCTGTGACTCAATTCCCCATCTGTCCAGTAGGAATAATGGTACTTGCCTAATGTACAAGAGAGTTTCCTTAATACAGAGTTATCATAACTACTGGTACCAAAAGCTAAGGAAGGGATAGTCAAACTTGTGTTTCGAGGTTTAAGATCATATCTAAATAGTAGGAATCAGAATGAGACCTAAGCGAAGGGTGGATGACCTTATATGCTGTGGAGTCCCTATATCTTCCCCTGAAGAAGCTGGAGCTGGTAACTGCCTGGTGTGGATACATGATATGATTACTAAGTTTACCCTGGACTTTACTTCATGGATAATGTACTGTCCTTCAACAAGTGCTATTGCAATGTGTAGCCAGTGGGTGGTGAGGGAGCTGATTTTTCAGGGAGCTAATGCTACCCTCAGGTGAACTTGATGAGAAGGGAGCATACACAAAATATCCACTGGTGTAATGTACACCGATGCATAGTTACTCCTGACTTTCCGAAGGGTAACTTTACACTTCAGTAGAATGGACCTTCACTGGCTTTGTATTTGGTGTACATTCCAACTTTTAATATGGAGTAAAGTCAAATTATTCTGTAGTAAATGTGTTGTGTCTTCATCTCAGAGAAGAGATGCAGGGCTACATGGACCTCAGGACTGATACGGTCTGGCAATTCCTCTAGCTCTTGTGAGGATAAATATAGGAAAGACTGTGTGGTGCTTGAGTACTATGGATGTGAGGACTATATAGATGCCTAAGGGTAGCAATAGTAGGGTTAGAGTATTATGGCAGCCATGATGATCCAAGAAATGCCTGAGAGTAGCAAAACTGCTCCAACTTTATGACTGCTTTATCCAGGATTAAAGCAGGAGTGGTTTTGCCATATTTGCATAGCTCCTGGATTGTCCACATGTAACAATTAGAATGTAACAGCTGCTGCCCTTTTGAAGCAGTTCCAGATGTACATGTGTCCAGATGGAAAATCAATGCAGTAGGCTGGAACAATTACATTGATGAAGATAGGAATCTGTCAGCCCTTGCTGATAATTGTGGGCTATGATATCACTAAGATGGTTTGTTGTGTCTAAAAAGCAGGAATTAACTTTACTTATTAAGAATCACTACAGATTCACTTTAAAGTGTTACTGATCTTTTTTTAATAAATCAGTGTGCTTGCTTGCCTAGTCACAGACAAAACACCTTTGATATTTAATTTGCAAAACACAGATATTTTGGAAATACAGGAGCCAGAAAAAAAAAGTTTTTGAAACTGGCAGTTGTCAAGTGCCTTGTAGAATTTGTTTAACTTTTAAAGAAATGATTAAGCTCTTCCATAATTTAAATTGCTAGCTCTCTGCCCAAAATAGAGCCATCCTAAGCAACCGTATTTCAGTATTTGTAAGCGGAAGCAGATGGCTTTTTGAAAATTTGCTGATATGGTCCAAGATTATGTTTTGTCATTTTGCAGAAAAATCACTTTTTTGGCATGGAACTTAACATTTTTTTTTTCCAAGAAAGAAATCAGCAAAATAGAAATGACTGAAGCATGTTTGAAAACGTAGTTGTGCTCGCCAGGGCCCTGATTCAGGACTGTAATTAAGTACATACTTAAATTCCTTCCCATTCAGGAAAGTACAGAAACGCATGCCTGAACTTTTAAATAAATGGGATTTAAGGACATGATTGGAACCTACTAATACTAAAGTTAAATTGGTGCTTAATTGCTTTCCTGAATCATGGCCTAGACTTGGTGCTGGTGAGAATATTTTTTGCAGTGCCGATCTAAAATTGATTTTTTACTTTTGTGAGTGATACCCCTTTAATTTTGAAATGGGCTGTACCTCTTCAAATACTCCCTCTTTCCTTATAAAGATTTTGTTCACAATGATGCGATGAATACAGCTGGTTGAAAAATTTCCATTGTAATGTGATTCTTGGACAGAACATACCCTTTTCTTTTACCACAACATTTTTTGAAAAATGTTCATGTTGCTCCAAGTTTTTCATTTTTCCCAGTGCTTTTTTCTATTTTGTGAATTTCCCCTCCCCTTTTTGTTACATTTTTCTAAGACCATTTTCTGCAGATTCTTTGGGTTTTCATTTTCCAGGGGAGAAAAAAAGGTGTGTTGGAGGGATAAATAAGTCTGCTTTATTTTTTTTAAGCGGCTTCCCTCCTTTTCCTCCAGTAGAAACATTGGCATAAGTTGGGCAGGGTGACCAAGGTGGCTGCCCTGGGTGCTGATTTGAGCACAGGGTGGGGAAAAAATGGCTGCTACTGCACCAGCACTAGAAGCAGCAACCAGCAGTTGCTATTGTCCCTGTGGGGTAGCTACCCCAGGTGCTCAGCGATGACGTTACGCCCCTGTGTAGACATACATTAAAAACAGCAAGAATGTGGAGTTTTCCCCCCAACCAAAGGTTTTTAGAAATAATCTGGTGATTTTTTAATTTAAAAAAGTCTCAATGAAAACTTAAATAAGAAAATTCCTGGAAAATTTCCAGTGAAATGAAAGATTATCTTCTTTTTCCAGAAGATTCTCACAGTTCCCCTAGGGAAGGACAGTCTGCCCTGGGGTGGGTCAGATGGAAAGTTAACGACTGCTGCTCCTCTCGCCCTCAGCTGTTGACTGTCCTGGCGTGGATGGTATTGTTGGATCAATTAGGTGCCTAAATCTGCTAAGTATGATCCTATCCTGCTCAGTTTGAGTTCCAAAAAATCCATTAATGCATCTATTTATAAACTTGTGGCCATCCGAGGCTCACAATTAAATTGCAAAAAAGTGGCAAGGAGAAGGTGGATCCATCCACCTATAACGTTTTCAGGGACTGAAGCAGGATGCGTGGCTACATCCATTTAGGGGCATGTAGGTTGAGGACAAGTTGGCCTTGGGAGTACAGTGGCAGGGGCAGTAACACCGAGTGCAGTAGTTGAGCTGTTGACAGTTTAGGAGCTTGTTTCTCCCACTCCACGTTGGCTGCCCTCTCCCAGCCCAGGTCTGTCCACGTGCACTGCCTCAAAGAGTAGCCAGTGCTGAGCACAGGCTTGAGAGCTCTGGGCAGAAGGGGGAAGGGCAGCGCAGGGGGAAGAAAGAAGAGGAAGCCATGCAATGGAAGGAGAGAAAAGGCCAAAGGGCAAATGAGAGGAAAAGGGGGCACCCAGGGTGGGGCCCTGGGTGGGAAGCACCACTAGGGTAAAGAGGTGCATTAGTTTTCCGAAAGGATCTTCTTCCTGGATGCCAGAGGTCCGAGGCTCGGTGTCCTCTTGGGTCAGGATCGTCTTGCTTTCCCCAAGGGGTAGAAGTAAAGAGGTCTCACAGCAGGTTCCTGGCCAGGCTCTTCTGCTTGCAAGGCCAAAGCCCAATCCACACAGCCAAACAACACAATTACACCCAGAAGGAATGACATTTTGATGCTCTGAGTTATTTCTAACCCCTGTGGCCAGATGTGGTTGGTTTTAAATCAACCCAAGGGCTGTTTTGCTGAGAGCTGAACCTGGCACCTGAAAAGCAAACGTACCTGTTCTGCTCCCTCAGGCGCCCAGAGTAGCGGTTTGGGGATGAGGACGCTGCCATCAGTCTTATCAATCATGCAGCAGGCAGAATGGAAATCAGCTCCCGTTTCTCACTGCCACGGCTCTGCTGCACACGTTCTGCTGACAATAGTAAAATCTTCTTTTTTGTCAGTAACAATCCAATTAGGGAGTGAAACCTCTGAGGAATCAAGAGCTGTGAATAACAAGATGCACATTGCTGAGCCTTGCTGCAGTACAGGCTGGTCCTCAAATTGGCTCTTACTTTGTGGAGGATGGGGCTGTATCCTGTGGGTTCAGTGCACAACTAGTGCAAAAGCCTTAGTGAAACACAGTGGTGTTTCTGATGAGAATGTGCTTTGTACCCTCACCCTGCACGAAGACAGAGAGAAGCCGAACAGATTTAGGGTGGACAAAGGGTTGGAGGATAAAACCACATGGAGCTATGAAATCCCTCCTGGAGACTTTCATCCATTAACACACCATGCCACCAGTTGAAGCCCTTGGGATGACTTACTCCCTTTCATGGGATCTGAACAAGAGTCAAATGATAGTGCTTGTGGATGAAGACGCATCTTTTCACCTCCCACCTAATCAAAATAAATTTTATCTCTCACTGTCCTCCTCATCCAAATTCTGCTTTCCCAGCCTTCGCAGAGCCCTGGCACAGCATGATGATGGGACAGCCTGGGTTGGAAGTACAGGCAGTCCTCAGTCTTACGACACAATTGGTTCCTGAAAACCACGTCTTAAGTCTAAATGTTGCAACTTGGAACCGATTTTCCCATAGGAAACAAGGTTATAAACGGGGGGTTGGTTCCTGAACCCAGGCCTGATACTCTATTTTCACCAAAAATAACCCAGAGTTTTGTACTCAATCGATTATAGATGAGTAATATAGCTACATTAATGTATTTATATTGTAAATAGCAATCATATTGATATAGAAGAACTTCTTTGAGGTGACTTGGCTGGACTTTTTTGAAGGATTGTTGACTCAAGTCTTCTCAGGAGTCTTGGCTGCTTTCTTAAAGAAAGTGTCCAAGGAAGTTTGGACAGGCAGGAGATGGGCGATGCAGGGAACTTGTTCGCTGGTGTGGCGTGGCATCGGATCAAGTGTTGTAAAGTCGAAACTAATGTCAGAAAGTTGAAACAGGGTGTCAATTTATAAACCTTGTAAGTGCAAAATGTTGTAACTTGAAACGTTGTAAGTTGAGCACTGCCTGTATGCGCTTTGCTTTGCAGGGGGCAAATAGCTCTATTTCTGGCATGTGCTTGTGCTCTGACAGGTGTCTGCTGCCTGGTGTGAGCACATGAAGAGATACTTATGGGGTAGTAGCAGTGCCTCATAGGAAAAGCAACATCTTGGGCCTGCTTCCCAATTCCCACAGGTTTTACTCTGGTATAACTCTGCTTGCCTCTGATTAGCACTGGTGTGAGAGAAGATCAAAGTGCTGGCTGAGGGAAGGTGAAGAAGGCTCTTAAGCAGCATGCTTTCTGGGTATGAGTCTCCTTTCCCATAGTGCAAATCAGGAGATGACCTGGCGGAGTTACACATGAGTTAAACCAGTCTGAGAGTGGCAAAGCAGACCCTCGGTCTCTGGAGCAGCATGGAAGGGGTCCAAGGAGACTGCAAGACCTTGGTAGCCCAAGCTAGGAAGGCAACTTACCTCTCTCGCTGCCTCACCACCTTCTCTCCCTCCTCCACGGAGTGGTGACCCTTGATGAGGCAATGATGGGGAGGTGTTTCTTGAGGTACTCCCACTGGCATTAAATCAGCCTGTGACAGGCTCCCTTGTCTTCCCCAGGACTTTCTTTGACCTACTTAATTTGAGCAAAGGATGCATCTTTTTCATGATTGAAGATACAGCTCATGTGTGGGCAGGTGTAATGGGATCCTAGCCCACAGGCACTCCAATCTCAGTGCAGTGGCCACTATCATAGCAACTCGCATGGAGCAGGGAGAGTGGAGCCGAGAGAACATTTCCAGACAGGTGCTTTCGTGCCCCATCTCACCCTGAGCCCAGCTTTGCTGTTGATAGCATGCTATTCTGATCTAACCCCAGTGACTCCTAGAAGGTAGTGCAGACTCCCTGGTGGCCAAGAAAGCCTTTGGCCGCCTGCCTGTGACTGGGCCTCATACCTCACAGCAGGGATGTGGGGAGATTCCCAGATCCGATGCAATGAGAACAATTTTTTTTTTCAATGAATAGTATATTTACAAAGATGTGGTACATAACAGGTACTGAAGAGGTTTGTTTGTCCTTGCTGCACACGGCATATAACTTAGGCTTTAAAAAAAATGGAGGGGAATCTTGAACAGGTTAAGACATTACTTAATTTCAGCATCTTCTGAAGGAAATGATTTTTTTCTTCCCCAGAAATGCTGAAAGGTTTCATTTTTTAAATTAAACTTTGCAACTTTAGGTTGAAAGCAGATTTTTTTTTGGTTTGGTTAAGAAAATTACCTGAATTTTACTTGAGGAAAAAAAACTAAATCCAAGAGTTCTCAAAAAATCTGCACCATTTCATTTCAGGTTGACCCCAGACAAGGTTTTCTGGGGGTTCTTTTACTTTGTGTTTTGTTTTGAGCTGAACCATTTCCACCCCCAATGTTTCAGTTCAGCTCCTAAAACAAGAAACATGTTTTTTGCCCAGTCTGGCAGGCAAAGTAAGACCTTGCATGTTGGGAGCTTCTGCTGACAGCAGAGGGAGGCTGGTACTGTGCAGAATTGACTGAGTCAGTGTCTCAGGGACCCCTACAGATAACTGCCCTCAAGCAATGCCTTGTAGAGCCCAGAGAGCCATTGGTGAGACTTTCTTAATTTACCTTTCCTGTTTTTTTCCAGGGCATTCCTCCTGTTGCCAGGAGCACAACCCCAGCTCTAGACAGAACAACCTCAAGCCAGCAAGATGGCAGGAGCCTCTGTGAAGGTGGCGGTGAGAGTACGGCCTTTCAACTCCCGTGAAATGAGCCGGGACTCCAAATGCATCATCCAGATGACGGGAAGCACCACCAGTGAGTAACACCCTTGGCCCCAACAGCAAGCAATGTTGGGACTTGGCCCCTGGCTGCAGGAGGGAGGTGATTTAGAACCAGATTTCTGCTGGGACATTTGATGCCAATGGCTTGCAGATGAGAACACAGTTTGGGCAGGACCCTTACTCCCCTGCAGCTTCTGTTATAGCCATCCCCCTGTGTTCAAAAATCTTGAGTCAGTCCATAAAGAATCATGAATTGGGGTTTTTTTAAAGAAACACACACCCTGAAGTTCTTTTTATTAGTCTTCTGTTTTTTGAACCACCTGGGTACACTCAGGTCATGATTCCAAGCTATTCTACATAATCATGAGAGGCAGAAACTTGTTGTTGTTTTTGTTTTGTTTTGTTTAAGTAAAAGCTGAGATGTTTACACAATCACAGGACTCCAGGAGCTGAGAAATGAAAAAATGCAATTACATAAGGGATGCTTGGAAGGGTAATTACAAAATTTGGCAAGACTGAGCTTTCCATTCCAGATATGGAGTCTGCTTGCCCACTGTTTTGTACAGAGCACGGCCAGTTACAGTCTGGGCAAGCTGATTGTGAACATTGCCATTGAGGTGAAGGAGCTGATCTCCCAGCCTTTTATACTCCTTGCCTTCCCTGGACATGGGGCTTGCATGGTTTCACAAAGGGCAAAGCAGTGGAGACTTGGACCTGTAGCTCATAGTAGGAACATTCTCTTTTTTTTTCTCTCTCTCTCTCCATTGGGATTCTTTATTGGTGCAGATTATTATAGTATCTAAATGCCCTCCAAGTTAAACTGGTAACAGTAGTGAAATCCCTGGTGGATTTCTTGGCATCTCTCTACTCTCTGGCATATCTGTTCTGTACGTGGCTGGTTTTTGGCTGGTCAGCTGGTGTGTTGCAGATTATTATTTCTATTTAGGGACCTGTCTGGCTGTTGAGGAGGTCAGTGTTATGTGCACTGAGTTTGTGATGACAGAAGGGCTTTGCAATGACAGCAAACCACTGCATGAGGGATAGAACGGCCTTGTGGACAGAACCTGGGCATGGGACTCTAGGTACCTGGGATTCTGTTTCCAGCTCCACTCCTATCCTGCTGTGTGACTTTGACAAAGCAGTTTGCCCCATCTGCATCAGTTTCCCTATGTGTAGGAGGATGCATCCTATGAGCAGCCCTTTGAGAGCTACAAAAGAAAGATTCCATTTTACAGCAAGGTAATATTAAAGCAGCCAGAACATCTACAGGGCACTGTTGAATTATTATTTTCATTCACTTCAGGGGGACCTTTGAGAGTCCCCAACCCACTTGGTTCATTTGTCTATAGCAGGTGTTGAAAAGGGACCCCATAGTACAGTGTGTGTTGGGGAGATCTAATTGCCAGGCACAAACTGTTTCTCCTCCCAGTGTTGCTAGATCAGTCACATCCCTTTTGCAACTCAACTGTGGCACTGATTTGGTGTAAAACACCACAAGAGTGTAAGGGGACACCATACAGGTTGGAAATGCCATGGGAAGACATCTTACCTATATTTCCAGTATGGCACTGAGAGTTCTGATTTCAGCTTTTGAGTGACCATCCATCTTCTACTTTGGGAAATTTAGAATGTATCTATACCTCTTTTTGGGGAGACGGTAAGGTTTATCCTCAATTAACTTAAGCTACATGAACCTCCCTCCCTCTCTATATTATCCAGCTATGGTAACATGTGGGATGCATGGAAGGAAAGTAAGCAGTAAATAAGCCAATTCGTTCCTAAAAGAACAGGAACAGGAACCTCAAGTGGAACCCTTCTAGGAATCATGCGTTCAACTTCTCTTTCCCTTCTATACTTTGATGTACTTATAGGTGTAACCCGGGTGGTACTCCAAGAGGTACCCCCTCACCAATTGAAGGGATTAAAGCAGGTACACAAACGCTGTGGGAGGTGTAGGGACTCTTCCCCCTATACAGCAGAGCCAGACCACCAATGGGGACTTAACCATATACCTTTTAATGGAGGGAACAATACTGGGAACATAACCAGTAGAAACCAGGGGGGTATAGGGGACACTACAATGCCCCGAAGGGGGAGGATTCAATAAAGGTTAGATACTTACAATCATAGACATATTCATCCAGTTGACAAAAGACAGGGTTAACCAAAATGTAAAACACAAACAGCAGAACAAACAATACTGGTTGGTATTACTGGAAATACAAAAGGCACAAAATACAAAATGTCAAATTACAAGGAATATAGGGCCTAGATACCTGGAGGAGAAGAAAGGGGGAAAACACAATGGCCCCTTTCCACTGCAAGAAGAATTTTTCTTTGTTAGCTCACTCACCCCAAGTCACCAAAGCTAGGACTTGAACTCAGATCTCCCACATGGTAGGCAGAAACACTACCACACAGCCACTAGTGCTGGTACTACACTAAGCTGCTGGGGGTCTTGACCTTTCCAGAGCCCCAGCCTCACATTGAGCTGCCTTGCTTCTGATTGGAAGAGCTGGAAGCAGAGCTGGGAACCTCTCAGGTCACTGCTCAGATCTTGCTGGAGCTGGGGAGCCTCTCCTGCTGGCCACAGCCTCTCATAGGGGATCCTGGAGCCCAGTGGGGAGCCTCTCCTGCCAGTTACACATCACACTGCTGAGGACCCCAGTGCTGCCTGCAGGGCCCACTCCTTTAGGCTCTTCTGGGGCAACTGCTCCTGCCCCGCTGGCTCAGCTCCTTGAAGCTCTTTCCTTGTGGTCCCTCACTGGTCTCCCCTGAGTCAGCTGAGCTTTTATCCCCCTCCAGGTGACCCACAGGGCCAATCAGGGGACACGGAGGGTGAGTCTCTGGGGCCTGATTGGTGAGGAAAGGGAATCCCAAGTCCTCCAATCATCTTTTACCCCTTCAAAACTCCTGGGCCAAATCATTACCAGATTGGTGAGGAAAGGGAATCCCAAGTCCTCCAATCATCTTTTGTCCTTTCAAAACCCCTGGGCTAAGTCACTGCCAGCTAGCCCATCACACAGGTAAGGCAGGAAGTGCAGAAGGACCAGTGGTGGCTTTCCTGCTCTGTGTTCATAAGAATTTGCTGCATAACAATTTTTAAGCTTTTCCCCTTTCTGTGACTTTATGACACAATAGCCTGATAGCATCCAATAAGCTATAACATTACAATGTTACTTACACAGTGAAGCTTGACAATGCAAGAAATTGTGCCAAGTTTCCCGGTTATAACACTGGCAAGGACTTCTGTGTATGGAGCTTTCTGGACCATAGTGTATCTACCACCCTTTTTCCACAGATGGGACTGCTCTGTTGGGTTTTGGTGCTCTATGGTTGTTTGGGCCATTGTCATGAGTGCTGCCTGGATCTGGTGTTTGAAACATGGAAGGAGTGTTTCCTGGTGTTGCAGAGTGAGGATGCTGTCCTCTTAAGTAATACTGCCCAAAGCCAGCATCTTTGGAATCTAGTTATGGATTATTGTGCCACTGATGGCCCTGAGTAAATACAGGCAATCTACACAGTCACCCTGACAGAGAACAGGCTGGTACCAGGCTCTAGGGTATTCTCAACTGTCTTTTCCAGGATATGGCCAACCTCTTCCAAAATTCAGTCCAAAATGTGTGTTCACTGCTATCCAGGTAGGCAACATGAACTGACAGTGTGAATGAAGTTAGCTGATTACTGGCCCCTTTAGGATGAAGCCATAGTGTAGGATAGTGGTGGCCACATTCCCTGACCCTCCTAGCCAAAATCTTGACAGTGTGTACAACCAAAGTGTATGGAAGTTTCAGAATGTGCATGCTTCAGTGTACACAGAGCCTTCATACAGATAATGCTGTGTTGGGACTACATTTAAACATCCCAGGGGTCCTATGTGATTTGTGAGCTGGGATTTGGCCATACCTGGTATAGAAAATGCAGTTTTTTCTAACCCAACAGAGCAAAATTACTTTTAGGGCATTTCTTTTGGATAACACAGACAAGGAACATTCAGAGACTTCTTTCTTATGCTCCTCTGCCATGGGATCAGCAGCAGAGTGGGCTGAGACTGTTGTCTGGCACACAGTTCCTCTTGGTAACAAGGTCAGAGGTGCTCAGCACCATTTCCTTGCCCTTGGTTAGGACCTCAGCAGTGGGTCACCTCTTGTGGTGTTGTACAATGCAGTTGAAGCCTTTGGAAATGAGCCTACAGAGCAGGACAGTCATTCATTGAATATTCATGTTTTCAGACTTCCAGGTCTAAGACTTCCACACATAGGAAAGGAGCTTGCAGTGCTGTATTCTTGGAACAGTTAAGGGGCCAGATCCTCAGATGGTACAGATCAGCCCAACTATTGATGTCAATGGAATTGCACCAGTTTATACCACTTAAAGGATCTGGACCAGAGTCAGTTATTGCTTTATAAGGTGTGGCTTGCAGGCCACTGGAGACCTGTGGAGTGCTTCTATGTGCTTCTGTGATAGTAGTGAAGCAGGGACAGGTGACACCAGGGGCCCAGTCACCTAGGAAGGCTCAGCATTGCATGCATCAGACCTCAGCACAGCTCTCTGGTAATGCTGGCAGAGTTCCCTACTGTGTCTCTACCTGGGTAGGTTGCTGCACAGGAACAGAGATTGGCTAATGAGTGCTTTCCTATGTGCATGTCTTTGATGTACATGCAACCATGATTCTTTTGCTGGGAAAAGATCAAATACACCTCAGGTCAGAAGGAAACTGCAGAATGACCTGATGTGACTAGATCAGTGGAGGGCAGCACAAGGAGAGTCATTTCTCATGCAAGTAAATCCCTAGACCAAGGGAAAAGGAGGGAAATGGAACACGTAGTAAGCAGGGGGGGGGGGGAGAATCAAGCAGTGCCCTATTTACATTAAATCCAGTTTGCTTTCATGCTATCCATTCGTGTCCTTGGGTACAGTTAAGTGCTATCACAGTCCTGGCTTGATTGCCTATAGGGGATGAACCCAAAACTTCTGAACTGAGAAGCATGATTGTCTGGTGGCTGAGCTAAGAACCAGCTCTGGTAGCCTTTATGCTTGGGTCAGCTACTAGGAGGAAACAAAGATGCTAGGCTATCCTGGGTCATACACACACTCTCACTGGTGGTGGGAAGGGGTGGGGTTGGGGTTGAGCACTGGAAAATGAAGTGGTTGTTCCTAAGGCAAGTCCAGCACAGAGCCATTTGAGACTGCACGTCATGAGATCCCTCCCATCTGGAGTACACTTCCATACCTTGGTCCACCACAACTTAGGTTCATCCTTTCTTCTAACCACCAGCACAGAGTATGGGGCATTGGGAAGTCTGTATTTGTTGTTAGGGAGGTTAGTTACTAGGTCTGTGCGAAATTTTGTTTAGTTTCAGAGGGGTTTCAGCCTGTTCCGGAGCCCGAAACACTGAATCTGAAATGAAAAGGAAGGCTCCGAAACATTTCCAAAATGAAACGAAACCATCCAAAACATTTTGGAAATGTTTCGGATGTTTTGGAGCTGGGCTTGCAGGGAAACAGAAACTAAGAAGAGGGAGAGAGAAGAGGGGTGGAATGACTGCTCTGATATTGACATCTGTAGCTGGCCAGTGCCTGGCCAGCTGGGGATCTGTCCATGAGGTCCCTTCCAATCCCAGTGCTCTGGAGGAGGGACGGCAGCCTGCTGTCATCCCATGCACAGATCTGGGGGCCTGCGCCACCGGGAGGAGTCTGAAACAATCCTGCACCCCTCCTGGGGGGTGTGGACCCTTGGATCTGTATGTGGGATGACAGCATGCTGCTGCTGCCAGCTAGGGCCAGCACCAGCACCCGAGTCTGCTTGGTGCAGCCCATGCCGAGCACAGCTGGGAGAGCCGTGGGAGAAGCCCCCATGGCTGTCCTGCCTGCCTCAGCCTCTCAGCACTTAAAAAAAACAAAAAACAGCTCCACATTCACTGACTGTAGCAGGGGTTGTAGGGGCTCTGGGGCCTCCTGGCAGAGCCCCCCACGTGCATCCCCCACTCCTCAATTGATCCCTGTCTCCCATTCCCCTCCCCCACCTGCCCAGCGGTCTGGGAATCACCAAAAAAAAAAAAAAAAAATCCCCACAGTCACTGGCTGTAGCAGGGGCTCTGGGGCCATGTGGCAGAGCCCTCTGCACAGCCCAGGCTCCCTGATCTCCCCCCGCAGCCCCGCCCCTGATGGTCCCCCCACCTGGCCCAGCACTTTAACCCCCCCCTTCCCATCCCCCCCCCAAAATCACTGGCTCTGGCAGTGGTGATCAGGACCTCTGAGGGCTCATGGCAGAGCACCCCCACACAATGCAAAGCAGTGGGAGGCAGCGGGGATCGCCGCCCCCACCCTCCCCAGCCTGGCAAATGCATGGCAACTGCCCCCTGGCACGGGTGCAGTGTGGCTCGACAGGGCGCTGCACACTGTTTGGGAGCTGGGGCCACTGGGACTGAGTGGTGCCAAGCTCCAGCTGACTGCTGGAGCCAACCCTTCTCCCAGACAGTGCGCAGCGCCATGCTGAGCTGCACTGCACCCGCACGATGAGGCAGCTGCTGCACAGGTGCCAGGCAGGAGAGGGGGCAATTCCTGCTTTTTTCTTTTTTTTTTTAAATGCTGGGACTAGGATGGGACTGGGTGGGGGATGGGGCCAGGCAGGGCATTCATGGGAGCTTCTCCTGTGGCTCCTCCCACCCAGGCAGAGACAGGCACATCTGGAGGAGCTGCAGGAGAACCTGCAGCTGCCTGCCTTTGCCTGCGTCTCTGCAGCCAATCCGAATCTCCAAAACAGCATTGAAACTCCAAATCAGATTTGGCCAATAGAAACAGAACAGTGATCTGAAACACCAAAACAAATCACTGTCTGACAAAATGGCTGAATCCGAAATTGAAACGAGACATAGCCATTTCACACATCCCTATCAGATACCACAGTACCTCTGCTGGTCTGGGCTATAATCTTACATGAGATCTTTAGTTTGAACTCTAGTCAGGTGCATACAGACCAGGATCCATGTCTTGTTACTGTGGCATGGAACTGGGAAGAAAATTTGGATAAAATGGAAGAAAGAAAAAGGGGGCAAAATATTTAGTCATCATTTCTTCATTGCTGTCTGCCTCCAGCTGTGTTCATCAGCTTCCAATGAGCTACCTGAGGTATCTCTGTGTGATACTGCACTGTACCATGCAGTGATATGCTGAGATACCTGGCTGTTCTTCAAGGGGAACAGTAATGGTGACTCAGTTGTCAGTGTTCTGAAGTTGTGCCCTGGCAATAGTGAAATTTTACACCACAGACTTGGATACAGGTGGAGTGTGATAGTTTTTAAACTGGGATCGATGCACACCGTATTGTAGAAAGAATATCTCTGAAAGAAAGGGGCAGCAATCAAATTATCTCCATGGGCATATGACTTAAGCTCTTCCATGTTTATGGAGTGGGATCTCCCACAGGCAGTCTGTCTGCTGTTTACCTTCTTAAGAAGATTATTCAGGAGACATGCATTGGAACCGGAACGTACATTTCTCCTGATATGTACAGCTCTTCATACACTTTCTTTAGGATGTTACTGAAAAGAGCCAGATGGGAGAGGGTTTAAAATAGGTGCCATCCTTCCTTCCTCGATGAAACTGCCCACGTCACCAGCTGTGGGCCTGGGCAGATTAGAAATACCGGAGAGAGTCGCCCACATTAAGAGCACTAGACTTGCTGTCATGACAACCTGGGGAGACAGATTTCTCTGAAAAGTCTTGTGAGGAAACAGCTCCAGATTATGTTAATGAGGCTGCTTATCTGCAGGGATGGGGACTAGAAAACTGCAGGTATTGCTCTGCCTTCTACAAGGGCACTATCATGAGTGGGTGCAGCTCCATCACCACACAGCCAGGTCATGGTGGTCAGGCAGAGCCTCAGTTGCACCGTGTCGAGTGGGAAGCAGGACTTTGCAGCCCAGCAGTAAAGCCTGGGTCTCCCACAGCCACAGGTCCCTGCAGGCTGGATTTCTACTTTTGACTCCTTTCATATCTGTCCCAGTCTGCCAATAAAACCTTCCTTGCTTTCTACCACCTTGTGGTTGCTTCCATGAGCTCCCTCATGCCTGGAACCATCTCTCCGAACCTGGTATCCAGCCCACCTGCATCTCCCCAGTCATTTGCTCTGGCTGGATGGTGTAGGGCAGGCCCTGCCCTCTACCTTACAGCTGTTGCCTTGTGCTGGGAAGGGAGAGAGGAATACAGGTTCCGTCTGTTTCCATTTTGCATTGTCTCTGGTTCCAAAACCTGTCACGTAGTAAGGCTGATGGTGTTGTCTGGAGGTATTGCCTAGCTTGGAAGAGGCCTGGTTCTCCTCCTCAGGCATTCCTCTCTTCCCTGCTGGGCCCACATGGACCCTCCAGGGCAGCTGCAGGAGGAAGGCTCTGTGTTTCTGGACAGTGAGGCTGGTGTTGGAGTTTTCACGCACACTGAAGTAGCATTTCCAGTGAACCCTGGCCCCTGCTGACAGTGAGGTTTTTATCACCCATGAAACAAAGGAGCCATTGAAGCATGCATCAGCAAATCTGGCTAATCCCCTCAGCTGGACATGAAAGCTGTTTATTTGCAGACTCCCACCAGACCGTGTTAGGTCCAGCAGCTCAGCAGTTGTGTCCACCCCAGGGACAGCAAAGGAGCTCTGCTAGCCTTAGGTGGGGGATGGGTTTGGAAGAGAAGAAGATAGCACCACATATGTATCCTGGTTGGGATGCTCTGGTCATACAAGTTCTGCTGTTGTGCTGTTGCATTGTAGGGGATGCTGGAATGGCTTCTCATGAGGGTGCCCACAGTTGGTCCTTGGACTGTAAATCTCACTCAGAGAAGTGTCAGGGTTCCCTGGCTGCAGATCGTTTACTGTCTCATGCGTTTGTGAGGGTATTTTCAGAGTCTTGCTCCCAAGGTATCCTTGAAAGATGAGCTAACTGACTTTGTGTGCCATTCGACGCTAGCCTTGCACTCTCACACGTGTCTCCTTTGTTGGCAGTGAGCAGGATGAGTCAGTAGGCTTTTTGAGTCACTGCTGTACAGCGGATGTTTCAATAGCATTCCAAGGGATTTTTACCCTTTGTGTTTTTGTTGCTTTTCAATGGGCTGCCTGGGTGTCAGCGAATCAGCAGAACCAACATCCCCAGGCAGCAGCAAGCTGCACAAGCCCAGTCTGGGGCTCGTCTCTCTGACTTCCTGCTAAGGGTTGCAAGGCTGAGGTCTATCACATGCCCAGGTAGTTGCAGCATCCTGGTTTGGGAGAGGAGTATTTATTTGTCATGGATTTGGACTTGTGCCTGGTGAGGATTTCACTAGATTGATACCTCATCCTCACCAAATCTCTCCCAAAGGAGCCCTTTTTGAAGCTACTGTTGTTGAAGAGGCAACTTGCAGTCCATGTGAACCAATCTGCTCTGTGATTTAGTTACTCTGGAGGCCTTGGTTTTAGCTTCTTGTCCATCTCGCAAGACCTATCTTGATGTGGGAGGACTGTCCTTAGTCTAGAGGCACTGATTCTAGTTTTATTGACTGTGGGAGAAAAAAGCCAAATATGTAGTCTGATTCTTTGTTTTGTTGTATTGTCATATTCCTTCTTGGCCAAGCCAGCTCTTTCATTCTTTATTGTTCCTGGCTCCTGCAGTGTAACGATGTATTTTCCCCCTCCATTGTCTTTTCCTCCATCTTTCCTTTAAACCAAAACTCTTTAGCTAAGAAAGGCAGTTTTCAAACACCATGGGTGCATGTTTCTCACCCCTTCCCCTCTAGGATTTTATCCTACAAGAAGATTTATTTCCTCTTTCTCCAGTAGGACAAAAGTCCATGTGGATATGAGCTCACTGTCTCTCTGAGTATGGTGAGAAGCTTTCTTCTCACAGGGCTGATAGTGCTTGGAGAATGCTCTCCACTGCAGGAATCAGAGCAGTCTGGTTAGTGTGCAGCAACCTCTCTCCAAAGCCCAGCATGCCCACTGACTGCAGCTAGCATTAAAATTCCCACAGTGTTGGAGAAAAAAAAAGAATAAAAATTCTGTGGGGTGGGCAAAAGTTTCCACCTTCAGGATTAATTATAGCCTGATTTCACAAATCGCTAAGTGTATCAGGAAGGGTTTTATCTCACGGGTAATTGATTAAATACTACTGAGTGCAAAAGGATGGCAAGGGAAGGGATGTGGGGAGGACAGGAGAGAACGCTGCTCTGCAATCATTTTTCACCAAATTTCTAGCTTGCATCTCCGCCTACTTGGCTTCTACTGCAGCAGCTTGGCTGCCAACACCACTCCTTTGTTTGCCTTCAATGCCGTCCCTCTCTCTGCAGCAGCCCCTCCCTCTGCACTCCTGCTGACTCTGCCCTTTCCATTGTTTTGGGGATGTACCCTAGCATTCAATAACCCCAATCAACTTTCTTAGCAAGTCCAGACTGTTCTTGCCCTCCAAGAATGGAACAGTGGCCAGTCTCTCCCTTCCCAGCCTCCCCCACAACTAACATGTGACACTCAGGCTTTCAAAGGAAAAGACCCCCCGCTTGCTTTCCAAAGAGACATTAGCATTCTCTCCTTCAACACAGGTCTGCTGAGACTAAGGGCCTTGCTGCATGAGAAACCATGGGAATTCATCCACCTTTTGCTGTCAGTTTCTCCCTACTCTGGTCCATTTGCCCTACTCAGACAGAGCGTTCCCTTGCTCAGACCCCTACATCTTGAATCCGTTCAGGAAGAGGTCACCCCTCTGAGGAGCTGGGCCGAGTCACAGCTCTACGGTTTCCAACACATTCACCCAGTTGCTCCCAGCAAGAGTTTGCTTCTGTCACACAGTGTCCCCAGCTCACCCATTCCTTTACTTGGGGAAAAGTTCTGTGAAAAGCTTTTCTTTGGTTTCTTTCTTCTTTTTTTTTAAATCTCTTTTTTTATCAAAAGCAAATGGTTTGAAATATCCTTCTGCTGTGTTTGCTTTTCCCTTCCCCTCTCCTCTTCTGCCCTTTCCCCACACCTCTCTCCCTTTGTTGCCTTTATCCATTTCCTCTCAGCCACCATGTGACATGTTCTTGCAATGTCTATGCCCTGTCCAGTCTAGGGACCTGGCATTCCCTCCCACCTCTATTTTTCATTCTTTCCCTTTTTGCTACAGTTTAACTTTTCACAACTTCCTCAACTTTGGAAATGGTTCAGAGCATCCAAAGGAAAATGACACTTTTCAAGTGCTGCTTGGCAATCTTGCAAAAGTTGAGGGCTTTTGAACAGTTACATGGCAGCAGAAATGAGGAGAGGAGAGAAGTGGAAAGGGAAAAGGGGGAAAAAACCCTTAGAAGTACTCATTTTATTCAGTGTTCAGTGGCTAAAAGGGGTGTGGAGGAAAAAAAAGGGGGAAATGAACATTTTAAAGGTCTGTATTTTGAAATGTTAACTGTTTCACAGAAAAAAGTTGGAAAAAATATGAAAATGGGACCCCATCAAATAGAAAGGGGCTCAAATGTTGGAGGGCTCTAGTAGAGTTGTGTCTCCATTCTTTTGGCCAGCTGCAGTGCTCAGTGCTGGGGAAACTCCATGGCCGGCAGCAAAGTTGGAGTCACACATCTTTCCTTCACCTCTCTGTCTCCTTGTTTTGTCCCAGGCCTGCCTCTGTGCTCCACAGCCTGAATGGGCTCACTCACAAAGAGCTCAGAGGAGCCTTAGATAGCACTGTCTTGTTAAACTGAACCTGTCCTTGATGGCAACACCTGTCCTTGATGGTGACCTCAGTGAGGGGTTGGATGAGCTGCTGTCACTGAAGTTACTGTTTGACATCCCCTTTGCAGTGTTGTGACTATTCATGCTCTCATCTGGATTTGCATAGCACTGCTGGATGATCTCACTGGTGACAGCGGGTGCCTGCCCTTCTGCTGGATATCCATCTGACTTGTGCATTCTCTCCTATTAGCAAAGGAGCCTCCCTGCAAGCACAAAATTTGTGCTAAATTTTTGGGACTCAGATTGCACCTCCATCTTCATGTGGAAGTCTACTGCAGCTGTGCTTCTCTGAACCGTGCCTTCTCCTTAGGCCCAGATTTTAGTTGTGCCTTGTTCTTATGATGTTTCTTGCTCACTGAAATCAAGTCCCACTCTCCAGTTTCTCAGCATTTCCATACTTTCCTACCCAAAATCTTTTTCTCTCTGTTGGTGGCTGCACAAGCATCTTGGATCTTTCACAACCTGTCCTATTAGTTCCTTTGTGACAGGGTTGGGGGTCTTGTTGTAGCTGTGATGTTTCAGGAAATGTGCAATGTGCAAAAGGCAAGGATCTTTGTGATATCTTTTATTGGAAAAATTGTGTAAGTGGGCACCTGTTGAACCAACTTTCAAGTATCAAATGCCCTTCATCAGGTCTAAGAAAAAGGCAGACAAAGACTGAGCTAAATAGCTTAGGAAGCAGATGTCGTTGTATAGTCTGGCTTCTTTATTCTTCATGTTGTGGCTTTCCCATTGTAAACAGTGAATTTTGATATCTTCCATGTTGTAGTAGGGGTGGAGTATTGTAATTGTGATGGTCTAGGAACTGTAGGAGAGATCAAATCTGTAGTGTGGACATTCATTGGTTCATAGATTGAAGGCCAGAAGGAACCTGTGACAGGTCTTCGCTCTGGGCCGCCCTCAAAGTGACCCGCACACCTGTCTCTGGGGCAACCGCCCGCCTACTCGCCTGCCATGCCTTGATCTTAATTAATTAATTAGTGGGAGGCTGCCCTTATACTGCCCCCTCCGCTAGGGGGTGCTATCTGCAGCTCCGTTTCTTCCCCTACACCGCAGTCCACACCTCGCTGATGTAATCACCGTTGTCTCAATTATCTCACTATTCGGCCCCTTACTGTTCTCCCTGGCCCTTCCTTCCTTTGAAGCACGCTCCTTCTGGTGCTAGGGCTCCCTCCGGCCCTCTCTCACTCTGTGCCGTCTTCTCTGAGGTTTTCTCTACAATGCTGCCCCCTCCTGGGGCTTTCCGGTGCCCAAACTTGGGCTTCTCAGCAGTGCGACCCCCCCTTCTGGGGCTCGCCGTGCCCAACTTGGGCTTCTCAGCAGTGTGACCCCCCCACCTTCTGGGGCTCGCCATGCCCAACTTGGGCTTCTCAAATGCCCCTCTCTGGGGCTGGGGTCTATGCACCCAGTGTGCTGCCCCTGCTGGCGCTGGGGTCCTCACACTCTGCTGTGAGTCCCCTTAGAGGCCTCCTCCAACCCCTAATAGCCTCACCCAAACCACCGGGGATATCAAACAGCAACACAAACGTGAGCCTCCTGGCTATAACTCAAACATAAGCCGCCTGGCTACAACAACATTACTCCATGCAGGTCAAGCTACCTGCAGTTCGGCTTGTCCTCGCATCATGGCTTAAGGAGCTCCTGCCTCTCTGGGTGCTGGCAGGGAACTGCCCCTGGCCTCAGCTCCTTGGGTTTATAAAGGGAGCCAGGCCCGGCCCCTTCTGGTCAGCTGGCCTTCATTGGTTGCCCTGGCAACCCCCAGCGGAGCTCCTTAGTCACTGCTAGGGCTCCTTTCTTAGCAGTTTTTCCCCCTCTTTAGGCACAAGGCACCTCAGTGCTCGGTGACAGAACCATTATGGTCATTGATGCTGATGTCATCCAGTTAGGTTTTGGAATGATAGACAAAACCGATCAATACAATAGGCTTCCAGTGGGGGTTTTTTCTCTCTCTTTCCCTGACATATTTGTCCAGCTATTATAAATGTTAGTAGCTTTCTCTCCCAGCCTGATTAGCAGAAAACAGCATGTTCCCCCTCTTTATGTTTTGATTTTAAGAGAGCAACTGGAAAAATGCTCTGCATGCTGCTTGGATTTCATCCATTCTTGGTTTTGCAGATGTACAATTTAGGAAGTTCTGAGTAAAGGAAGTAGAATAATTAGCATTTCTCAAGTGAAGTCAGTAGAATAATTAGTATTTCTATTTTTAACCTCAGAGAACTAACTACAAATATACACGTTAATATAATATTAAAATTACAGTTTAAATCACTTCAAAGTAAAAAAGTACGAAGGCAAATCTTAAATCTCAGTGATACATCAGACATACTCTGAGTATGAGGGCCTTAGAAGAGCATGGCTGGATGGACAGACAGATAGAAAGTTTTGCACTGTTGTTATGGTATATTAGCATTTGTCATTTTATTACATAGAAGGTCTCAA
The DNA here is from genome assembly GCF_030867095.1 of Alligator mississippiensis. NCBI lineage: Eukaryota > Metazoa > Chordata > Crocodylia > Alligatoridae > Alligator > Alligator mississippiensis. The sequence goes on along the minus strand of NC_081830.1, from coordinate 38,180,833 downwards.
TATAGACATACATATACAATTCCTAGTGTCGTGGCATTCTTAGAGTGAGCCACATATTGTGTGTTGATATGGGCATGTTAAGATTGTTGTGAAAACCAAACCCTTTATATTTTCTGGCTGTAAATCAGTGAAGCTGTCCTGATTTCCCCCAGCTAAAAACCTAGTTCTTCAGCTTAGCATTTTGTTATTATATAAGATTCTGTTTGTGATTGGTCTCTTGATATCACTTGAATAGGGTCATGAAAGTCTGTGGCACTTAAGCCCCCACTTCAAGTTTTACATATGTATTTGAAAGCTTGTCTAACTCTATTGCAGTTGGTCCAATAAAAGATATCACCCAAAGAAATCCTTGCCTTTTATATGTGTATGCACATATATGCGCACACATATGCATATATGTGTGCACAATGAATGGCTGATGGTTCAAATAAGCATAAATGCATTACATGTTCTGTGTGAGAGACAAGGGTTTTTGTGGGTGAAACCTTTAATTGGACCAACTGCTTAGCTGGGAGAGACATAGACAAGTTTATGGGTGCCATTACCTTTCTCCAGGTCTTTGAGAAAAAGGAGACATGGCAAAGCTGTGGACATTTAGACAGAACATGTTTTATTTCTTGAATTCCACCAGGAATACAGATTTTAGCTGTTGATTAGACTAGCTCCATTCACAGGTAGCCAGTGGTCTGACTAGATGCAAGATGCAGTGTTGCTATAGCAATATTGCTTCTGACCCCTTTCTACTGTGAGCGCAGCTTCTTGTTTGGTAATTAACTCCAAATCTTTTGGGATGCAGACGATGCTGCCAGTTGTGAGTGATTGAGTACATTACCACCAGCAATCCCAAACCTCCCACATGCTGGGAAATGGAAAAAAACAGGCACTTCCCTTCCTCTTCCCAAGTCTCTTGTCCTCTGTGCCACGTAGGAGAAAAGCATTGGCATGAAATGCATTCAGCACTTGTTTCTTTGGTTATCCAAATAACATATTCCTGGCAGCAAGTGAGCTTCCTCTCTTGTTTAGCAGGGCCCTTGGGCACATGTGTCACTAATTCTGTCCCTGTTTCACCAGAGCTCATGAGCAGATGCTGAACTTCAAATGTGTTTCAGTCCCCAGGTTACTATTTACATGCTTAAGGCTGCACGCATGCTTATGTATTGTGTTGATTGGGGGTACTAGCACTCACCTGGGCTGCTGGGGAGGTCAGGAGCACTCACACTTCTGCCCATGTTTGGGCAGATGGCATCTACCTCTACATGTGGTGCAGCTCATCTTCTTGCAGCCTGGATATTTGCAGTGCTACCTGGAGTCAGAGGGAGCCTCTGAACTCCTAGGTTTCACTGGCTGTCTGGAGGGCTCCTGAGTGGGATGTAGGCTCACCAGGAGGCCAAAGGAAGCCAACTCAAGGTGGTACCTCCTGCCTGGCTTGGTGGGGGTCTGCTATCAGTCTCACAAGCTGGTGGCCAGTCTGTGGGGGATTGCATAAGACAGGAGAAAATACCGGTCTTTGTAAAGTCTTCAGAGACACTGGAACAGTCCCTGTTTACAGGGACACACAGTTGCCCTAGACCTATGGGATCCTCAGTCCCAGGAACCGAGAGCTGGGATGTTGGGAGTGGCCCTGAGCACCTGAGAAATCCCCTTGTCCTATAATCCGGGATCTCAGAGATGAGCCTGGAAGTCAGCAGCAGACGTAACCACCACTGTGTTGCTGTCAGGCAAGGCGATAGGAGGGGCTGAGGGATGTATGCCAGTGCTGCACTCTGGTTTCTCCAGTGCAGTGCCCTGGCAGGGATTCATTGCTGAAGGAACTCTGGGCAGTATGGCCATAGGGACAGAGGCCATTCCTTCCTCCTCTCTGCTGCCCATTGCTTACTCACCGGCCTGTCTGAAAAGAGCCCAGTGATGGTGTTTGTGCTGGGGACCATCTGTGTACAGCAGAGAACTGCTGAACTGTTGGTAATTAGCTGATCTGCTGTACTCATCTTCCATCTCTGGCTGCATAAGTGAGTGGAAGCTGGTGGCTCTCATGTGCCTCACAGCTGAGACCCTTGAATGACATTTCTGGGGATGTAATACATCGAAGGCTTTGTATTAACTCTGCTCCACCCATATAATCTCTCTCTTCCCCCCCATCCGCCCGCATTAGCTGTTTCTTTCCACAAATGTCCTCTCTATCTTTTCCCTTTAGCACACTGATGGCCCTGGTACTTATTCTCTGTCCCTAAAATCTCTTCTCTCCTCAGTCCCTATGGTTCTGTTCCTAAAGCAGCCAATGAGTGAATCCACGGGACAGGATTCCTGAATCACTTTAACCCCTGTGCTGTGTGAATCAGAACGTCACTTCAGGTTTACAGACTAAATCAGTTCTAGCACAGGGAGTCACAGACCCATAACTAAAGCCCATAGAATACACAATCGGAGATTTTTCCATTGGCTTTGCTAGGGCCTGAGTCAAACCCAAGCAACCTGGGGAATTGTGAAAAAGAGGTGCCTTGTTTCTTCTTGAAGTCTCTGCAAGGGACAGTGAAGAGCTTCAAGGGGTTCACTTCTTTTCTATTTGTCCTTGCTCCTGTGTTCTGGCTCTGGTCTGTAAAACAAAAGGAGAGGGACTCATTTGTTTGTTAGGTTACTGATGGCTATTATGATGTGTTTGTCAGATTACTCCTTCCACTGCTCTGCAGTCTTATAGGGCTATCCCACCTAATAAGGTCTCCAAATACCTGGATGGATTGAATGTTTAACTGTTGTAAAAAAAGGAGTGGATAGACAATATAACCACCCACATCTGGGTGATTTCATCTAATCTGGTGTAGGGGTAGCCCTGACAGAATCATGTGTAAAGTCTAGCCTTGTGAGTTAAGCTGGTGTAGGTCTTTATGTGTCAACAGCTTGTCCCAGAGCAGATGTTTGGTCAATGCAGAAAGGCTGTTACCTAGTGGCAAGGCACTAGGTATAGCTGCTTATCCATCTGCTCCAGATCCTGGTACAGTTTCCACTTGTGTACAAAATTGATGGAAACCACAGCAGTAGAAGTATGTCATCAGACAGGGGCTGGAGAACCTGACATGCATGAGGAACACTCCTGTTGTAGTATGCTGCCTCAGAGTGCACAGGCTTGCACTCTTCTCAGAGCTGGGCATCTATACATGTGCTCTGGGGTGGTGTTGTTGGGGGATGGTTTAGAGCAGCTCTGTGGGCACCTATACATGTGATGGACCTCTGCTCCTGTGTGTGCTAATTAGCATGCATTGGAGCAGACTTGATTAATCAAGTTTGCTGCAAGTCTGCTGGAGTGTGCTAATTAGCATGCTCCAGCAGCCTCTGTGTCATGCGTATTCAGCATCCCTGCATTTCAAAATGACAGCAGGGGTGCTTTAACTAAAGCTCGTTGAACAAGCTTTAGTTAAAGTGCCCCTACCGCCATTTTGAAACACAGGATGCTGAATACACATGACACTGCATGTGCTTTAATTAGAGCAGCTCTCCACCCCAGAGAACATGTATAGACACCCTGAGAGCTGCTGTAATTAAAGTGCCTGCAGCATCATGTGTATTCAGAGTTCTGCACTTCAAAATGAGGGTGGGGGCACTTTAACTAAAGCTTGTTTGACAAACTTCCGTTAAAGTGCCCCTGCCGCCATTTTGAAATGTGGGGACACTGAATACACGTGACATGGAGGCTGCTGGAGCATGCTAATTAGCATACTCCAGGAGACTCACAGCAGCCTCTATTAATTGAGTTTGCTCTGAGGCGTGCTAATTAGTACTCAACAGTACTCAAGCAGCTGCCAAGAGTCACAATAAATACACAGGAGAGACAATTCTGCTGAAGTGAGGACCACAAGGCCCTTCTCTCAAGAGGCAAACAAAGCCTGTGACTCTTCTGAAGAGAGGCTGACTTAATTTCTCAGTGCAGACTTTGAAAAATTGAGCTTCTAAAATAAAACATGGCAAGGAACGAAACTGGCCTAGTAAAGTTTGTTTGTATGGTGGAAAGACCAACATTAAGACCATTCTATGTTCTTCTTGTAAAAGCCAATCCAGCACCCACTGCTGATTACTCTCCCCAGCCTTTCTCTGTGTAGGCTGTTCACAATGGGCCTTCTAATTATTTACTGCTGGTGTGGTCAAGCATGGAGATCCCACCTGCAGTTTGTGCTCCATTATGCCAGGCATAGTGCAGACTCACAATAAGTAGTAGTTGGTGCTGGAGAGTGTTTATGACCTGAACAGACAAACAGTGGTGTTGTGGGAGAAAAGACCCAAGAGGTGAAGTGATATGTCCATGACTACTTGTGGGCAAGCCAAGGCTGGAACTCCAGTCGATCTCTTGGCTCCCAACTCAGTGCCCAGGAAGATGAGAATCCTTCTGACCAAGAGTGCTGAAGGAATTGACCGATGTGATTGCAGAGCCGCTGGCCGTTATCTTTGAAAGCTCATGGCAATAGGGAGAGGTTCCAGGTGATCAGAAAAGAGCATATAATGCCCATCTTTAAGAAAGGGAAGAAGGAGGAACTGGAGAACTAGAGACCGGTCAGCCTCACCTCAGTCCCTGGAAAAATCATGAAGCAGGTCCTCAAGGAATTCATTTCTAAGCACTTGGAGAAGACGAAGGTGTTTAGGACCAGTCAGCATGGATTCACCAAGGGCAAGTCATGTCTGACCAACCTGATTGCCATCTATGACAAGATGACTGGCTCTGTGAATGCAGGGAGAGCAATGGACCTTGACTTTAGCAACGATTTTGATAGTCTCCCACAATATTCTTGCAAGCAAGCTAAGGAAGTGTGAGTTGGATGAATGGACTTGTAAGGTGGATAGAAAACTAGCTGGATCATCGGACTCAAAGGGCAATAATTAATAGCTCGATGTCTAGTTGGCAGCTGGTGTCAAGTGGAGTGTCCCAGAGCTTGGTCCTGGGGCTGGTTTTGTTCAATTTCTTCACTAAAGACCTGGATGATGGGATGGAGTGTGCCCTCACTAAGTATGCAAATGACACTAAGATGGGACACTAAGCAGTAGATATGCTGGAGGATAGGACTGGGATTTAGAGAGACCTCGACAAATTGGAGGATTGGACCAAAAGAAATCTCATGAGGTTCAGTAAGTCCTGCGCTTTGGACAAAACAATACCATGCACTTGTATGGGCTAGGGGCTGACTGGCTAGGCAGCAGCTCTGCAGAAAAGGACTGGGGGTGATACTGGACAATAACCTAAGTATGAGCCAACAGTATACCCTTGCTGCAAAAAAGGCTAACGGTATACTGGGATGCATTAGTAGGAGCATTGCCAACAGATTGAGGAAATTGATTCTTCCCCTCTTTTTGCACTGATAAGGCCACATCTGGAGTACTGTGTCCAGTTTTGTGCCTCCTTCAACCCCCCCCACTACAGAAAGGATGTGGACAAATTGGAGAGCATCCAGTGGAGGGCAATGAAAATGGTTAGGGGGCTGGAGCACATGACTTCTGAGGAGTGGCTGAGGGAGCTGGGCTTATTTAGACTGGAGAAGAGAAGACTGAGGTGGGATTTAATAGCAGCCTTCAACAGAGAGGTTGTGGAATCTCTATCCTTAAAGGTTTTAAAGACCTGGCTAGACAAAGCCTTGGTTGGGATGATCTAGTTGGGGATGATCCTGCTTTGAGCCAGAGGCTGGACTAGATGACCTCCTGAGGTCCCTTCCAGCCCTAATTCCTAATTTTCTATGATTTTATGTGTGGAAATAAGAACTGCCCACCCCTTCATCTGTTTACTCTGCAGAGAAGAGCCACAGCTTGCTGGTTACCTCCAGAGGGAAAATTGTTGGTCAGTTCTGCGGCTTCTTCACTGGGAGAAGCCATTAATGAAGAGATGAACTTTTTAACACACCCAAGAAACAGCAAAACTCTGGTTCCTTGTGGTCTCTGTTGTTAGAGCCTTTCACTGCTGAGGACCCCTCTGCAGCATAGGCTGTGCTCTACTTCCTAGGACCATCACTCTAAGGATAAGCAGCCGATGTGTATGCAAGTAGATGCACAGATGGGAAGTGGAGGAAGAAATTATTACTGCGAGTGTAATCCAGACTTGGACTGGGAGCCAGCGTGGAGAGCACAGAAGTGTGGTGCTCTCTGTGATGTGTTCCACTTAAAAAGGTGAATTTCAGCTAATTGAATCAGCTGCATGGTCTGTGTAGTTCTCACAGCCCCAGATAAGCCATATTACACTTGTCTAGTGATGGAGAAAGGATTGGGCCATTCAGGTACCCATCAGAGAGGAGAAGATGCAGCTTTGGGTCAGCCACTGATCAGAGTTCTAGGCCCCATGCCTACTTTGAGCCAAACCCTGACAAATTCAACTGGATACTGCTCATTGTGTTGATCATTGGAAGCAACAGCAGGGATTAACTTGTACATGTAAAATGCAGCCATCAAGTTCAAGCAAACCAGAGCTGGGAGATGGAAGCTGACCTTGGAGAAAACAGAGGATGAAAAATAGTTTGGAAAAGTGATTTAGTTACATGGAGGAGTGTGGAAGTGCATGAGGAGTATGGGCAATAGGGTGATGTAAAACCACTGGAGAGCTGGAGATGTACCTTAAAGATGAGGAAGAAAAGGAAACTGCAGTTGAACTAAGACAGTGGCTTAGGACACCCCACAGGGATTTCAGGAAGACTTTGTATACCTTGAATCTGGACAAAGCTGAGGAACAAACTTTGGGGTAGAATGTGCAAGCCTTCCTTGCCCAAGTCATCCTCTTAACCTCAATGGATTACTCACAGGTATAAGTGCTCACCAATGCAAAGTGGCCACATTTTGAACCTTTTCCCATATCTTTGTCAGCTGTGTTCACTGGAGATGGGACAAAAACAATCAGCTAGGTCACCGTGAAGTCTCAGACTCACGTCTGCATTGTGCCTCTGACTTCTGACCTTTCCCTTTTGAAGTGCTGCATCTTCCCCTTCGTCTCTCGTTACCACCTTGCTCTTATTACCTTTGCTCTGAAGGACATGTGTGCCAATTAAGTATTCCCAGGTCAGTTTCCTAGCAACTGCAGTTCTTTATGGGAAGCTTCATCATTAATTTAGGCCCTTGGTAGAACAAGCAGCATGTTAAAGAGCCTTTTTTTTTTGCTTTTCCACATAAAGGGCATATTGTTACAGACACTATTCACTTGGCAGTGTGGGGTAGACAGAGATTTGGTTCAGATATGCAGCTATGGAAGGAATGCAGCCCTTCATTTATGCTATAGATTTGCTGAGGTAGATCTTGGGCACAACTTGGCAAATTCATCCCTGGTGGAAGTCTGTTGTGTTCAACATAGCTACATGTGGGGTCAATTTGGTCCAGTATATGCAAGCAAAAAGCTGTGAAACACAGAAATAAATAATACCAGGCACTACCAGATTCTAGATGTTAGGGTTGTGCTTTTAAAGGAGGCTGAAGAAATGAGATTATCAAGATCCAGTGGGACCTAGTTACCTAAGCCCCTGTGATGCCTTTGAAAAATCACAGCCTAAAGTCCTAAATCTGCTTGTATTTCAACATGCCCAGTTCTTGTGGTATGTAAGGTGCACATACCAGAGCAGGGTTTTATAGCATACCACCCAAGTCACTGTGCTGAGCACTTGCACTGAAGTGAGTGGCTGCCCTGGCCAGTGAGCACGTCTCAGGATCAAATACATCTTATGCCTCATGATTTCACTAGGGCACATCAAATGTGAAATGTGGCCAACAAGGCCAGGGGTCTGTCGACAAAAGGATGCATTTGTGGCAGCACTTACCACTTGGTATCTGTGTGTGGTGGACATTGGTGTTTTTAAAGAGCTTCCTGTGTCCTCAGCACAGGAATATTTAGGGTGATTTGGGAGATGTATTAAAGCCAAAGGATGGGAGTTCTGGGCATATTGGCTGCTTGCTTTGGCCAGTGGGTCTCTGTGGAGGGGCATCACTCTGCTTGCTGATGAGGGGCTAGAGTGACAGTGGACTCAACACACATGATTGAGAAGCTGTGGGAGGAAGAGGCTGTGAGGAGCTCTGTCTGCCTTGCATGGCCTCTGGAAGGAGTCAGTTCCAGGGTGTGTGTGGAGCACAGGCCCTGTTCCCTTTGGGGTGCCAGCTGCCTGGAGTGGAGCAACATGGAGGCAAAGATATAATCATCATTGGCCTTTAGTACCAGCCTGGACATTAAAGTAGCATAGGAACCAGTGTCAGGTTGTGTGGCCTGAGACAGACTCCCCACAACCCCCTCCCAGGGGCTCAGTATGTGCCCCCTCCAATGCCTTTGGGCATTGGACATAGTGGAGACATCTCTCTGTGCTGCACATTACTCCCAGTCTGTTCTCAGGGTTATTGCTAACCCCATCATGTGCCACTCTGTTTGCATGGTGACTTTCCTTCTCCCAAGTGTTCTCTGGCTCTACGATCAGATGAGCCACCTGCACTGGGCAGGCAAACCCACCACACCCACTTGATCTCAGGTCTGTGATCCTTGTGGTGCCTGTGCCTGCCTGCCTCTCCCATTCTGTGCCAGCTCTGTCTCCTGGAAGGTCGTTTGAATGTCGGCTAAAAATTGCCAAGTATTTGGTCTTGTGACTTATTCTGCGTTGTGGCTTCTTCTGACGCATCTCTGCTCCCTTAAATTGTTTTAAAAACATCATAAATGTTCAAAGAGAGAGAGAGAGAGAGAGAGAGAGAGTGAGCACCCAAAGTGATGCATTCTCAGATTTCCATGGCAACATTCTTTTCACCAGGGAGATGGGAAAGGTAGACTCCTGTTTTCATTGGCAATTTAACACTGGGTATTAATCACCCTTAGCCCTGCTAAACATGCCTGAGAAGGGAGTAAGTGCCTAAAATAAATTAGCTAGAAGCTAATCCCCGAGGGTACTTTCCTTCTTCCATCCAGTCCCAATCAGCCTATAGTTTTTATTGGGGATGTGCGTATTACCTCACACAGAACAGAGTCTTGCTCAGCTTTTCTTAGGGGTGTTCCCAGTGCAGTGCTTACCTGTGGAGTCCTACAGGAGTCCATCCTCACCCCCGTGTGGCCCAGCTTCTCCATGAAGCTGCCACAGGGGGCTGGAAACAGCGTGGCCTAAATTGCCAACTGTATATGGATGATTTCCAAATCAGACATTAGCAGCGCCACCTCCCAGGTGTTCAGGGGCATGGTCAGGATCGACTCATTGATCAGCTTTTGTCTACAACATTGTCCTCTGTCCATGAGTTCTGTGGTTGGGAATTCAAGTAGATTCCTAGGGTTTGTCTGCATGGCATTCTCAGCAGTGATGGAGTGCAGTGCAGACATATCTGAGCTAGCCTTAAACTAGCTACCTTGGGCACTGCTAGCCATGTAGACACAGCAGCTGTGTGAGACAGCAGTGAAGATGCACCCTCATGGTTTCTAGAGCCATTAACAGCCATGATAGGAAAATCCAGCCCTTCCTGTAAGCATCTGACAGGGAAGCAGTGTCCTCTGCCTGTCAGGGTCAGGTCTAGCCAAGATGATCCATGGCTTCCATGCCTAGGTGTGAAACCACAAACCTGGGAAAAATGACTCCATCTTCATGGGACAGCAGAACCTCTGGACTTGGAAAATGTGTTACACTAGGGCCCCCCTCTCTGCTGTGGCTCCTCACTGAAGTGTAGACCAAACTCATTTTCCATAGGCTTGGACCACATGACCCAAGGGACTGCCATCTCCTGCATGGCAAGGCCCCCTGCCATCTGTGTCTGAGCAAGAGAACTACCAACTTCAAGAGAAAACAGGAGACTGTGTGTGGCCCCTTCCAGGAGAGAATGGGATGGACGTGGGCTTCTGACTTCACAGCAATGATGTAGCATCACTCCTCTGACCTTCTTTACCACAATACCACCAAGAAATAAACAGCTCACATCTACCTCCTGCTTTCTGAAAGGAGAGCTAGAGAGAGAAAAATCTACCTCTGTCTGCTGACTTGATCAGATGGGCAGCATCTTGATGAGCAACATGTATCTTTCTGTGTAAATAGACAGAGTAGTCCCACTTGCTGCCATTTGGACAGCCTGTAGGAATAAATGAGTGGGATTTGGTCCATTCTTTACAAGTGTCAGATAAGCAAATACACAAGCAGGCTGTGGGTGCAGCTAATCAATAACCTGCATTGAATTTCTCTGTCTTGCTCCAGTTACTGTTGGCTGCAGCCCCAGGGAGAAGTTCCACTGGGGTTTGGTTCCAGTTCTGGTCCTCTGGGAACTGGGGTAGGAACAAGGCAAAGGGGCTTCACTGCTGCAGCTGTAGTGGGTTAGACAGACTTCATTGGGACAGCCAGGGGTGTCTGAGAGCATTGCCATGGAAGAGGATACATCAAGGGCAATATTAAACATCCATGCTGTGAGCAAGTAGGCCTGTGGGCAAGTGAAAACTTGGCAGCAAGGCTGAAAGAGTTTGAAAGTTTCCTATCCTAGACACTTGCGTGACTCAGCAGAGCTGTCTCCATGCCTGGGCCAGCAGGTAACTGATGCACCTGCTGGCTACCCCCTCCAGCTCCCTTGCATCAGGGTCTGGTGCTAACAGCTCCTCCGCACTCACCAAGTATGGAGGTTGTTTGTTCTCATTGCTGCTTTGGAAACTCCAGGAAGGAAGCACAAGGGTCTCCTCTCAGCTCAGCACATCCCTTTCTGTGCAGGCTGATGGGACACATGGCAAGCTCCCATCATTCTCTCTCTGAGGATCCCAAGCCAGAGCAGCATGCAGTAGACTTTTCCACCACTAGTGCTATTCCCAACCACACAAGAGACATGGATTTGCTTGCTTGCTTCACTGGCTGGCAGGAGCAGCCAGTGCTCTGCAGCAACATGTCCAGCTTCTCAGGGGAGCTGATTCTTTGATCTGCACCTCACAAGCAGCCTTGATAGGCTCTGAAGGCAATTCCATACAGCCAGAATGATTTCCAGGGTTCTGTGGAATAGGGGGCAGCTCTGGAAGCATGTGGAAGTGAAGCTATGCTGGAGGGGCCGTTTGTGACATTTCTGAGCTGTATGTTGGAAATTCACAGCAGGATGCAGTATTGGTATTTCTGAACATGCCTACCAGGTGTGCAGCACACAGCTATTCCGTCATCCAGAGTATGGACATCCTCTATACAGAGCTACATTAGCCAGATGACTTCCTGAAGTCAGGATTGTGGTGCTAGGGAGACAGACACATGCAACCATAGTGTGGGGTGTGAATGGGCCCTTTTGTATATTACATTTATTTTCCCTGTGAAATGGGTCTCAAAAGTCTCTTTCACTTTTTACAGTCTTTCTTTTCCTCCTCACTAAAGGGGAGGGCACATAGAACATCATTTTCAGCCTCTCCTATGGCAAAGATGAGGGCATTTACCTGGTATTACTGTATTCTTTCTGATAAGCCTGAAACTGCTTGGAACTACTCAAACCTTCTGATCTAGCAAGGCCAACTGCCTGCAATCCCACTGTCAAACTTCTCTAGCAGAGCCATCTGTGGTATGGCCTCCATAGCCACACTCAGCTTTCAGCCTGTCACCTCCCTGCTGCAGTGCACAGTCTCTCCATGACTTTCTGCACTCTGGAAGTTTGGGGTTCCTCTTTCTTTCACTCCTTCTCCATTTTTTCCCCTAGAGAGAGTGATCAGGGCCCACTTCTGACACCACATGGTGTGAGGGAGACATGTGCAGCCACAATGTAGGTTGTAATTTGGCCCTTTTAGATGTAACAAGAATCTAACCCTACCTTTCTTTTCTCATCAGCTGTGGTTTAAAGAAGGTGTCCATACCTGTAAGAACTAGAGATGTTATTGCTCAGTGTGTCTCACAAGGAAACAGTCTCTATGTGCAGCCTGCCCTGAGAAGGACTTCCCTGCCAGCAAAGCAAATCCCAGGCTTCTCCTTGACAGCACTGGAAACAAGCTTACATCCCGTTTTGGCCCCCTCATTGCAAGAAAGATGTGGACAGATTAGAAAGAGTTCAGTGAAGAGCAGCAAAAATAATTAGAGCAAGACTTATGAGGAAAGCCTGAAAGAACTAGGGTAATTTAGTCTGGAGAAGAGAAGACTGAGGGACATTTGATAAGAGTCTGCAAATACCTAAAAGCCAATTACAGACAGGACAGAGATGCACGTTTTATCTGTGTCTGGATGGGACAGGACAAGGAGCAATGGCCTAAAACTGCAGCAGAGGAAAATTAGGCTGGAGATTAGGAAGAACTTTTTGACTATCAGGGTGATCAGCATTGAAACAGGCTACTTAGGGAAGTTGTAGGATCTCAATCCCTGGAAATTTTCAAGAGAAGGTTGGACAGACATTTGGCTGGGATGCTTTAGTCAGGAATGATCCTTCCCAGAGGAGGGGCCAGTCTAGATGACCTCATGGGGTCTCTTCCTGCCTCAATTTCCTATGGTACTATGATTCTCATGCAAAACGGTAAATTCCAGGAACCTTGTGTGGTGGGAGAAAGAAGGTGCACTTTCCATGCCCCATCTGTCCCTGGAATTTCTGCTGAGAGCACTGACATAGGAGTCAGTGTGGATGGTGGTTTCTGTGGTTCTTCTCATTTTTGTGTCTCTACATGACATTTGACAGTTTTGTTACACATGCTTGTGCTCATTTGTTGTACTTTGCGAGATCTCTCATTGTACATGTGCCTTCAAGCAGCAGGCACTGCAGCAGATGTCGCATAGTCTGAGGCTCTGTGCTGCAGTCACAGGTGGTTGAACCAACAGTATAGCCACGTTTCTTCATTAATTCCTTGGAGTTTCCGACTCTGGTACATAGGTGGTTGAGACATCGCCACCTTCGCCATGGTTTGTCAGCCCCTGGTGGGAGGCTGGAATGTCCATTTTTCTTCTATCAGGTATTTTCTTCAGCCTCTTGGTCCGCATCTGTAGTTGTATCTCCTTGGGTGTGGCATCAAGAGATTGGGTCCTGATGAGGAAGCTCCTGCATGACTTTAGACGCTTGTGTGCTGTGAAGTGGTCATACAGTGGGTGTCTCATCTTCGGTTTGTCTCAATCGTTATATCCTGCTAGCCATGATTTTTTTCCTTTGGTGTGGACACTGGATGGAAGCCATCACAGAGGCCACGCCAAACCTGTCAGAAGACAGTAAATATCAGACCCTAGTTTGAACTGGTGAGATGGTAGGAGGTAAGTCCCCTCTCCTATCCCCTACTAAGCTGTACTTTCCAGGTTTTGATTGTTGGAATTATGGAGCTTAGAATATTAACAAAAGGGAGGCAAAAGGCAGAGAGATCATCTTTTATTTTTCTGTCTGTTTTTTTCTAGCCATCATTAACCCAAAACAGCCCAAAGAGACGCCCAAAAGCTTCAGCTTTGACTACTCCTATTGGTCTCACACCACGGTAAGTGGAAGTTTTGTCATGAGAGCTTGGATTTCCCCTCCTCCTGGAGCTTCATTGCAGTGAATGGGCCTAGGTTCATTGGGCCTGTGCTTCATTGGGCCTAGGTTTTCAATGCAAGTCCTAGATGAGCTGTTGCCTAGAAAATGGGGTGCACTCAGGCCGGCCATGACATTCGTGTTCTACTTATACAGGGCAAGGTGGGTGATTTGGGGCATTCGTGACCTAGCTGATAGAGATTCCCAGTTGACTAGAGGGTGGTGCACTGCCTTGGAAAGCCTGTCCTTTTCATGTGCTCCCCCCTTCCAAGGAGTGTGAAAGAGCCCAAACCCATGGGGTTAGAAAATGGTCCAGCCAGGACCGTTGCCCCATACTCTTGTCAGTCTGCCATGGTGAAAGAGGGTTCTCAGGAGCATGGGTGGGAAGGGCCTGAAACAGGTTTCTGCTGTGACGTAGGATTGAAAAACGGAGAACTGTTCATCCAAACTAAAAAAATACATGCTTTGGCAATCCCATGATTCCACAGCTCAGGTGCACATCAAGGGCAGGGTGAATGATGCAAAAAATACCACACTGCAAATATCTGGGCTGAATAGTTTTGCTTCAGCTGTGTCTGTGCCCCTCTGCACTCACTGTCCACAACAGGTTCACAATGGAGTTTTCTGTTCTCCAGTGAGGGAACAGATAATTGTGGGGACCAGGCACAGTGTGAGCCAGGATGGTAGGGGAGCAATCACAGCTTGAATTTAGATGACTTGCAATGAAATACTCAGGTGATGACAGGAAATAATTGAGTTGAAATGATTCTGTGTCTGTTCAAATAGCTGATCAATCTGGAAACTCATCCTAGTCAGACAACCCCAAGCCACTGACAGGTAGAATCTGACTCAGCAGTCATAAATCATTTGCATAGCAGAGATCATGGCCCCTTCCTTCACCACAGATGGTCTTCTAGCTGCCCAGATCCCTGGCTGGGTGGAAAGTGAAATAGAGGAGGGGCAGTGCTGGACTGTCGTAGAGTTAGATGTCTTTCTCCAGGGGCCTTTTATTAGGATCCGTCACCTGGAACCAAGTACCTAATTTATTTATTTAATTTTCAGCATATAGAGCCTAAAAGGCTCTAGGCACTCAGGTTGTCCTTGCCAGCACACTGCTGGGATAAAGCTAGCAACTGTAACAAACCAACTGCTTTTCTCTGCGCAAGAGAAGACAGCCTACAGAAATAAAATATACCCAGCACAGTTCCCACCAATCCCTAATCCTCACCTTCCCTGGGACACCCTCCACCTCAGAACCCTTCTCTGCTCTGGGGCTCACAAGAACAGGCTCCTTTAGACCCAGATCAGGAGGAGCCTAGGCGCTCATGGAGCTACTGTGGTTAAGGCATACAGGTTTTCATAGCCAGTGGCATGTAAAGCCTACCACCCATCTAGCCACCTTTGACTCCCAGTCTGAATGACCAGGTATCCATTTAGAGTTATGCTAAAGACTGCCCTCAGCTGACCTGGCTCCAGAGCAAGATTTAAACTCACACCTCACAAGCCACAGCAAGAGACCTTAACAGGCTTTCTACCCTGCCATTTTAGAAGGGGCATCTGGAGAGCGTTGTGCCTTTAGCTCCCACTCTTATATATACCAGACAAAGTGGGGCAGGTTTCCAAACCATTATGCAAAGTTCCCAGAATTTTAGCAAAGTGGGTCACATGCACATGCTTCTCCATGTGCATCAGAACAGCAGCTGGCAAGGTTTTGTGGCAGTGAGTTGGAATGAGCCAGCAGCCACCACCACCACCACCACTGCTTCTCCTTGACTCCCCACTGTGGCATTGGCCACAACAACCTCTCTCTCTGTTAAGGCCCCCACTGCAGAATGCCACCAAAGCCCCCCAGCTCCATGGACTGGATCTAGTCTACAGGCCATAGGTTGGCAACCCCTGCATCAGAGCATGTCTCTTGTCCCCATTTACATGTACCTTGTAGAGGAGGCACTGACCTCAGTGTCAACAGAGGGAGATCTCCAGCAGGAGTGGTACTAAGATGTTTTCCCTTGATGGCCATACAGAGTGGAACATAGTGAAGTATGAGTTAAATGACCCCTCTCCAGTCATTGAAGCATGGTCATGGACACCTCCAGGTTCTTCCTTAATACATAAATGAGTCAGAAGCAGATATGGATTGGGATGAGTCAGGAGTGACTGCACAGAAGTCAAAGGAATTGCACCCAAGTAAAACCAGCACATGTGAGACAAGGCTTAGGTCCACTTTTTTCCCCCCTTTTATCTTGTTTTTCTTCTTTTCCCCCTTACCCTCTTGCTCTTTCCCTCCCTCCTGACCTCCTTCTCCATTTTCTTCTTCCTGCAGCCAGATGACATCAATTATGCATCTCAGAAGCAGGTGTACCGGGACATCGGAGAGGAAATGTTGCAACATGCCTTTGAGGGCTACAATGTCTGTATATTTGCCTATGGGCAGACAGGTGCTGGAAAATCATACACCATGATGGGAAAGCAGGAGAAAGATCAGCAAGGCATCATCCCACAGGTAACCCAGCACCGCTGAGAGCACAGTGGTACCTGGGCCCAAAGGACGCCAACAAGCAGGGGTGCTGGATGAGGTGGAGTGAGTTGTGGAAATCATAGAAGACTGAGTATAGTTCCCACCATGGTGGAAAAGCATCAAAATGGAGTGGTTGGGAGGCAAATATGGGCCAGATTCTGTTCTAGCTATTAGGTACTTAAGTGGACTTAGACACCTCAGTGTGACTCCATTCCACTCTGCTTGAGTCCCTGAAACACAGTTAATGCAAATGATCAGTGAGTTCTCCTGGCTGCTTTTATGTGACTCAGTCTGAAGGGAAGGCTGACAGTGTGCAACAAAGGTAGATGTATTAATGTATCTTCAGGGCTTGAGCAGTGTGTAATTGTATTGCACTTGGATGTATAGGTCCACTTAGGCACCTAAGTGGTGGAATAAAATCTGGCCCATAGTGACAGCGAGGATGCAGGGAGCTCATATGCAGGGAAGGCAGGAGGAAGAGGGCAAAGACTGAGGAATGAAAACAGAGCAGGAGCTCCAGATGGTGGAGAAGTAAAACAGATTCTGCTCTACCAACACCATAGTACACCTGAAACAAACATGGCTGGCCAAGACAACTGGTGGTATCTGGAGGAAGAACAGCTCCTTGTCTCCAGGGTTCTTCCCTTAGCTGAGCATTGTGCCCTGAGTACAATTAGGATGGGATGTGTAAAACAAGGGTCTTGGAATAGAGACCCAACACTGGGAGGCCACAAGCTGTCTGAGAGCACTGAGGACTCCTGGGCAGCTTTGGATTTACCTTTGGAGCTTCAGAAAGGGTCATGGCAGAGCAAGGTGGATCCAAGAGCTAATGTGAAAAGGAAGGAGAGTGGGGTGTGTGTCAGTGGAGGGTGCAAGGGGAATCCTGAAGATGGAAACTATCAGAAAATGGGTTCTAGGCAGGGGACATCCTAGTCAGTGAAGAGACTAGTGACTAGTGAATTGACTGGGTCAGACTTGGTCTTCATTTATACCTCTCTGAGAACAGTGGGATTCTCCTAGGTCCAAAGAAGAGCATTATTTAGTTCACTGGACCAAACTGATTTCCCTTCTAAGTCAGTCCACTGACGTCAGTGACATTATACCAGGTCTTAATTTAGCAAAGGAGATTCACTTCTCTGAGACTCTAAACAGGCAGCACATCTGCACTAATGAATTCACATATTTGTACCCTGATTTAAATTGGGAGGATCCAGAGTGTACCAGCTAGCTCTTCTGGAGTATCTCTTATTACAGTGCTTTCCCACTAGGCAACAGGGGAGCAGATAACAGCCTATTTGCCTTGAGCAAATGGCTGCCCTGGGATGGAAGCAGGTAGACAACGTCTACTCTGATATAACTTATGCTGGTATAGTTTTTATCTCTGCTCGTTCCATAGTTATTCTATACTCTGTAGCAGCTTCAAGTATGCTAAGTTTTGCTGGGGTAGGAGTTTGTCACCTCTCCAGTCCTGGATATTCCAGTGTAGTGTTGTGTGTCCAAGCCCCGAGTTAACCAACTTAATTCAGAATCCTGCTGACTTTATCCACTCTACTGGTCCTCCTATACATAGATTAGTGTCACTCACAACTGGTGTGTGTCAGAGTTACAGGTTCCTCAGTGACAGCTGACATGCTGCTGCCCAGATGTACATTCTAGTGGCTTTTCATCCCCTGCCTCCTCCTCTGCGACACTGGTTTCTGGAGTAGGTAGCTAGGAGGTGGCATGAGTGCTGGGCTCCTGAGAGTAAGAAGGGTTCTGTTACTGGAGATGAGAGCTGCCACACCTTTTTCTCTCCTTGTCTGCTGCAGCTCTGTGAGGACCTCTTCTCCCGCATTAATGACACAACGAATGACAACATGTCCTATTCTGTGGAGGTAAGGGGCATCCCCCATTCACATTCTAGGTGGGAGAGGAGCTGGTGGTGGGAGAGCTATTTAAGAGATGCAGGAAAGAGGCTGATGCATATAGTCTCAGACTTACACTTTTGTGTGGGCCCACCTAGCTGCACTCACAGCCAAGAGGTTACCTCCTGGGGTGTGATTTTTTTAACAAAAGAGCAGCTCCCAATTAACACTCTAGGAAACCCCTACACAAGCCTTCTTTCAGACCAGTCTGTACCTACAGTTCCTTCCCTCATGCCCCAAGGCTCTCAGCCCCTAGGAGCCTTGCAGAGAGGCCTATTCCCATCTTGATCCCATCTTGATCTAATGAGCTACTGGTGTTCCCGTGAGTCAGCAGAAATGAGCCACCAGCTCCCAGGGCAGGGTGCAGCATGTTGAGGCAATGGGAGAGTCCTGTTAGCCTCTGGCAGGCCTGTAGTGAGGCCCACATACAATTTCTTACACATTCATGTAATTGCATGTCTTCATGCACGTTACATGCATGCACACATTACATGCATGCATACACACACAGACACTTTCATCCTCTTACACTCATGCCCACTGTACACATACACATAGCACCCATCTAACTGTTAGTTTCTTAATCAATGTAATAAAGTTTGTGCTGCCCACATAAGTGGTCCCTCCCAGCCCCTTCCAGGAGCTCCTTCTGGCAATTCATCTTAATTTTGTCACACACTGATTTAGAAACCAAATGGAGCAATTCCTGAGCTTGGATAAGTCCCGCTGCACAGTTATCTCTCAGGGCTGTCTGTGAATGTAGGCAAGTGCAGATCCTCAGGCAGGCAGATATGAAGCTGGCTATGTCCTGTGGAGTATTGGCAAATGGCCCTGCCCTCCCTTTGTCACCTGGAATTAGGGTTGGGTATTCAACTGGTCAAATAAATTTTGGTCAATTAACTGGTCAAATATTGGTCAAAAATTGTAAAAAATTGCCGATAGGTCCAAATAATACACAGTAAAACCACAAATTTTCCATTAAGAAATGTGTAAAAAAAAAATCATATTTCTGTCAAGAAAACTACAAAAAAAAATAGGTTTTTGTAAAATTGCTATAATCTTTGGTGGGTCAAAAAATACACAGTCAGTTGACCAGTCAATTGACAATATTTGGCTGGTCAATTGACTGGCTTGCCAACCCTACCTGGACTCAGTATATAACTGTGTGAGCAGTGCTTGTGAAATCAGTAGGTTCTTGACTCTAATGGGGTTACTTGCAACTGATGCTTACCATGCCAGTGAGGGTGATGGACCTGGGCCTCACAGGTGCTGGCAGTGTGTTGTGTGGTGTAGGAATCCCCTGCATTCCTAGGTTCTCTGTTGCACAGGTGAGCTACATGGAAATATATTGTGAGCGTGTGCGGGACCTCCTGAACCCCAAGAACAAAGGGAACCTGCGGGTGAGGGAGCACCCTCTGATGGGTCCCTACGTTGAGGACCTGTCCAAGCTCGCTGTCACCTCCTACAATGATATCCAGGACCTCATGGACTCTGGGAATAAAGCTAGGTGAGTGGAGGGCCAGGACAGGGGCCTGCTGGAGATCAGTGAATTTTTCCCTACCCTACCTTCTAGTCCTCTTCAAGCAGCTGTGTTTCTCTTGCTTTTCCTCCTCTGCCCTTGTGGGCCTCCCATATCTCTCAGAATCCTGAGCAGTTTCTGTATTGTCCACTGCCTTACATGGTGTAGCATCATGCTCCCATTCTGACTGTGGGGAACTGGATGAGATTTCCTTACAAGTGCTTCTGCTTCTTTCCCTAGCTGGATGAAAGGATTGTTAGAGAGAGACAAGGTGCCCTTTTCCCCTGTCTAATACAAAGCATACAAAAACAGGGAACACAGCCAAGCAGCCACATCCATTGCATTGACCTAGGTTTATTTTTATCTTGCCTTCTCAACACTGTCCTCATAGCCTATTGTTGATCTATCACAGAACCAGAGGGAAGGTGTGGAGTTGGAAGTAGGCTTCTGGGACCTGGTGCAAAGCCAACTGAAGTCAATGGAAAGGCTGTTGTTGACTGCAGCTGGCTTCAAGTCAAGCCCTTAAAGAAAGGGATGACTGTGGCAAAGCACTGCTTTAAAAAGTGCTGCATACAAGGGAGAAGCCAATGTGATCACTTCTGACTTCCACTCTTCTAATTCACCATTCCTGGTATCACACAACCTTGTGTGATGTCATGTCTATGATAGCCAGAGTGAGCATCAGATTTGCATTCTCCCTGAGTGACAAAGTTGTCAGTGAGAGTTTAAGCATTAGGTTTTCCAGCCATGCCTGGCAAGTTGCAATGTTTCATCCCTTCCTGCCATCCTCTCTCAACAGAACAGTTGCTGCCACCAACATGAACGAAACCAGCAGCCGCTCACATGCTGTGTTTAATATCATCTTCACCCAAAAGCGACATGATGCAGAAACTGACATCACCACTGAGAAGGTGAGGGTTGGCATTCTCCAGGGCAGGCAGACCAGGGCTAGTAATAGCTTCTGTTTGCTGCAACTCCAACTCTGTAGGAGGACATTGTTTACCTACAGGGGAGTTTTATCCAGTGGGGCTGAGATAACATGTAGATAACTAACAAGATTCTTTGCGTAGCAGTTGAGATGGAGAACCAGTGGGTAAGCTTTATAACCCTGACCTCCCCTTTCTGTACCACACCCATTGTCACCTTTCTTTCTGTCCCACTGAGTCATATAAATCTTGCTCAGAGCTGGATTAATCATTACAGAGTAGGGCCAAGAAAGCCTTGTCCATAGTGGTAGCTACTCCCAGTTTTGTTGCTACTGATGGAGCTGATCCAGTGTTAACAGGAATGGACACTGTTTGGCTTAGGAGGCCTAGTTGTAGACACAGGCCCTATCTCAATGGAGAGGGTGAACCCAAACTTGAGCCATGTATCTGAATTCTTCTTAAGTAAATGTGGATGTGGGTCCAAACCATCACAGATTTCTTTTTTAGTAGACCATCCCTTGATTCTGGTAATCTTTCTCTGACTTCAGAAGTTATAGTGAAATGTTGCTGCTGGATATAAATTTCTATTAGTTTTGCTAGAGCACAAGCCAATGGGCAGAGCTCTGCAAAAGTAGACCATCTCTAGGTAGTACTGAACCTCATTCTCTCTGGAGCTAAGAGGCACTGTACTGCTGGAAGAGTGTCTTCTGGATAGGTCTTAAAGGCAAGGTCCACATTCCTCCTAGCTCCTAAAATCCCAGGTCACTTTACAAGAGTAGGAATATTAGCCTTAGTGTTTCAGTCATGCTCATTTAGAATAATCACACTCTTACCCCAAATGTACCTCCTCTCTCCTTAATTTGGACCAGGCGGTCATTTCTTTCTCCAAGTTCAGGTGTGGCATTACTGTGCACTGTTAAACAGCTGCTGAATTTCACCCCAGAGGGGGAGATTGCAATTCAGTGGGGAAGATGAATGATTTCTCTGTGTTCCAAATCAAAAGTGCTTGGGGACCTTTCTGGCTAAATGGTTTGTAAGTCCTTCTTGTGCCCTTTGAGACTGGCATCCATGCAGCTGCATGCCTGAACTCCCTCTCTTGTTACAGGTCAGCAAAATCAGTCTAGTTGATCTGGCAGGAAGTGAACGGGCCGACTCCACAGG
Source organism: Alligator mississippiensis (assembly GCF_030867095.1). NCBI lineage: Eukaryota > Metazoa > Chordata > Crocodylia > Alligatoridae > Alligator > Alligator mississippiensis. The sequence continues at coordinate 38,159,428 of NC_081830.1, read as the reverse complement.
GGCAAAGGGAACCAGACTAAAGGTAAGGGAATTGCAGAGCTGAAAGACCAGAGGTGAGGACAGTGTCCCCTGCCAGAGACATTAGCTCATTTTTTCCTAACTCCATTATGCTGTCAGGTAACAAAACATCCCCAAACTGCTCTTTTTCAGGGGCTCCTGACTGTGAACTGGCCATTGCTGTAACCCTACCCAACTTTCCACTGATTCCCCTTTGCCACTAACGACAGTTGCCATTAGATGCCATTACAACCACTGCTCCTCCATTTTCTCACTCTGTAGATCTACCATCTACAGTGCAGTGGGAGATTTTCCACACCCTTGTATAGCAATCATGGGACCCTGGCCAGGGCTGTTATGCTGAGCCATAGGTCCACCCCTGTTAAAATGGCTTGAGTGTCGTGTTCCTTCCTTTATCTCAGTTTTTGGAATCAAAAGAGTGTCTTCCCTTCTCTCAACAGGAAGGAGCAAACATCAACAAGTCCCTGACCACACTGGGGAAGGTTATCTCTGCTTTGGCTGAAATGGTAAAGTTTCCAAATGAGGATTGGTATGGGGTCTTCATGCAGTGGGGGATATGGCTACACTGGGTAGACTGTGGCATACTTGCTCACATGGATGACCCCTGAACATAGTTACAAATAGTCCAATCAACCATTGCACATGCTTCTATGGGTAAATACCTAGCAAGGTTAGTTAAGGCCCCACAAATTTGCCCTCAGTAATGATGTGATAAATGGGGACTTGATAATTGTCTTCAAATACCTGAAGGGAGATTATAAAGAAGATGGAGATGGACTTTTTTCTGTGGCTGTATGGGGCAGGACTAGGAGCAATAGCCTCAAGCTTCAGCAGGAGAAATTTAGAAAGATTAGGAAGAACTTCCTGAGTATGAGGGTGGCCAAGTATTGAAACAAGCTCCCTAGAGAAGTTGTAGAATCTCCGTTCCTGAAAATGTTCAAGAGCAGATTGACAGATGTTTGGTTAGGATGGTTTAATCTAGGATGATCCTGCCTTGAGCAGAGGGGCTGGACTATACTACCAGCCCTACTTTCCTATGATCTTATGATGTTGAGTAAGCATCTGTTTATGCTCCAAGCATCAGTAAGGCATAGGAATGGTAACCAGGAAACATTCAGCAAGGTGAATGCTTCATGACTGAAGGCAACGCATGGCTGGGTCTTTCCAAGGCATCAAGCACATTGACCCCTGAGCTAGCACACAAATATGCACGCACATCCCTTCCTGGGGATGAGGATGGCAGGTACTGATGATGGACTCAGAAGGCAGGCAAGGTCAGGCAGAAAGCCTGCCCTTTGTCTAACCTGGAATAAAGAATCCTTGCTGGGAGCTTGGTTGACTGGAGCTCACATGGTTGACTGGAATGCTTATTGTAGGTGCCTGCCAAGGGTGAGGGCTATTGTGGGGGGTGAGAGGACCACATGAGTAACCAGAAGGGGGATCAGGTAAAGTTTACATATATTAAAAATAAACATGTTTTTAAGAGGGGTTAGCAGCCAGAAGGCAGCCAGGGGCAATGATTGAACATGGATTTTCATAGACATTAGACATTAGGGCTGGATGGGACCTCAAAGATCATCAAGTCCAGCCCCCTGCCCCAAGGGCAGGAAGTCAGCTAGGGACCCCAGCAAGATAAGCATCCGAGCGTTTCTTGAATTAGTCCAGAATAGGTGCCTGCACCACATCTGGAGGGAGTCTGGATGGACCAGACCAAGGAGTATGTTCCACTATCCAATCTTATCCTCCTGTGTGTGATCTCTTCCCCCCACCCTTTGTCTGGCTCCTTCCTTCCTGTGGGAGGAAGGACTGTGCCTTCCTTTGTGTTGTAGTCACTACTGCAGTCTAGCAGTGTCATCTTATGTCTGGGACTGGAGGTCAATGTTACATGCAGGTGACCTGTGCCATAGCACAGCCAATAAATGTTTGAGGCTTTGTCCTGGCAGAGTGGCTAGGAGGGTGGGAGAAGTCTGTGCTGAGACTCCTAGCTGTACCACAGTCAGTGGGGTGTCATTCCCTGCTGGCAGCAAGATTGTGCTCTGGGATTCCTTCATGAGAGCCCTACGCTGTCAGGAAGCAGAAGCTTCCTTAGGGTGGAAGGGGAGGAGCAATCTTCCTCCTTGGTCTTTGTCACACACATTCATAATGTGGTAAACAGTGTCTCTGGTTTCTTTGCAGGATTCAGGGCCAAATAAGGTACGTGCCTTTGGAGGCAACCATTTCCTTTGGCTTGATTTTATCAGACATGGGTGGGGGCAGCAGCTGCGGGTGGATGGGGGATGCTTCCTGGGGCCATAGTGTTGCATGGGGTTTTAAGCACAGCCCCATGTTATTTTGGGCAGGGAAATCTGCCCTGAAATTGTCAGCACAATACAGCCCCCAGTGAGGGTCTGGGCTGCAAAATCCTGAGCTACAACCCAGCTGGCAGCCAGTAGACACACAGCAAAGATGATCATGGTGAAATGGCACCAGTGAGAGGAATGTGTATGTACTGCAAGTGAGGGAGGCTGTCTTCATGTGTTTCACTCCTCGGGCATTGTACTTTCTTGGGATCCTGCTATCAGTGCTGTAAGACCAGCCCTGAGCTGGAAGGGATGTGAGGACTCTTCCTATTTTTGTATAAAGTTTTTAAGGAAGAGGCAAAGGGGGCTAGCCTGTGTACGGGTGGGTCAGTGAGTGGATGCAGTGAGAACCAAACTGCAATGAGAACCAAATTGAGCCTGAACCAAACCTTGTCTGAGGCCTGATAATATTTGGGTAACTTACTCCCCAGTGTTTTCTTTTCTCCTTTGTTGTGCCTGCAGTTCTGTCTGTTGTAAGGATCTTTATGGTCTATTACTACAAGGCACCTCAGAAAGCTGGTATGAGGTGGGGAAGTGCATTTCCCAGGTGGGAAGTGAGTTCCAGGGGAGCCCAAGGTTAGTGCCATTACCTCTGGGCCATCCCTGCCCCATGGTGGACAGGGCTGGAATTGGGCAGTTGAAACTGCTTTCACTGTTTTCCTAGTTTAAGTTAAGCAGATTTCCATAGACAGATTCTTCCTGCAGGATTTCTGAGTTTAGATAGCTACAATTAGCAGCTGGACTTTGGTTGCCCATTGAACCAAAACCAACTCCCTCAACCTTTAGTGGTTTGCTCCTTGTAAACAGGTTTGTTCCTTTGTCCAGAGTAAGGCTTTGTGTCCTGTTGCCTTTGGTCAGATGTGGCTGGAGGTCACATAAGGTGTAGCCCTGGTCAGTGCTGGCTGTGATCTCACTCCCTTGGAAGAGAATGAGGTGCCTGACCTCTCTGCTGTGTTCTTTCCACCCTAGAACAAGAAGAAGAAGAAAACAGATTTTATTCCTTACCGGGACTCTGTGCTCACCTGGTTGCTCCGAGAAAACCTAGGTGAGGAAAGGATATGTGTTGTCTGTGTTCCCATTTTAGTCTTAAACCCACTGAATTCCCAGGCATGAGCCTTCAGAGGCTTTTGGCTGCCAGCTCCTCAGAGTTTTCCTGCTTTGACTCTGCTGTCTTGCTCTGCTCAAGAAATGAGTCATGCTCCCAGGTTCCAAGGCAGCCCACCTGGAACAGGGCAGCACAATCTATGCTGTTATGAACCCATGAAGATTCTTGTGCTGGGACTCCCTGGGGTGGTGCACTGAGCGACAGGGTGGGATGGGAGGCTACAGTCGCTCTGGAGGGGGATCTGTGGACAGAATGACAGGGAGTATGCTGTCAAGAAGGGGTAACCAGACAGAAGGAACATCACCAGGCAGATGAAAGAGGGCCCAGGACACAGAGGCAGTTAATAGAGCCAGGATGTGTTTGCTTTGACAGGTGGTAACTCCAGAACTGCCATGGTTGCTGCTCTTAGCCCTGCTGACATCAACTATGATGAGACCCTCAGCACTTTAAGGTAGGCCTCAGGGGTGATTTACCTTTGTGCATCCTTTGGAATTACAGCATCAGATCTTTCCCACCTAGCTCCTGTCTTGCCCCTTCATTCCACTGCTGTCCCATATCCCCATTGAAGGTGTAAAGTGTAAAGCCTAACTTTATGTAGCACACTAGGCATGGTTTAGCAGGCAATCAGGGCACCCCCAAAATTGCTCTGGTTGTAGAACTATGGGGAGAACTGGACTCTGCACTGATTGGCTCCCATTGGTCGTCCACCGGTTACACTGTGGTAGCCATTGTGTTTACCAGAGAGTGGCCAAACTTGTGAAGATCTCCCTTGGGTTGCTGAACATGAGCCCTACCCATAAGTGTGTATGAGGGCCTGGACACATGACATGGTCAAACAGGTGTAACTTACATTACACCAGGATCTGGAGCGGACAGATGACCAGCTTTATGCAGTAGGTGCTTTGACAGCCTTACCACTCAGAGGTGGAAAGCAGTATTTGCCTGTTTTTCTTGAGCAAATGATTAACCTGGGATAAGCTGTGGAGAGACAACATGTATGTCAGCATAACTGATGCCATGTAGGTTTACCCCCATTTCTCTGGGGATAAGTCTACCTTGGATTTGAGTGTGCTGCACCAGAATAGGGCTGTATGTGTGTCAGCTCCCTTTTTACATTGCAGTAACAACTGATTAATTTGTTATGATTAAGAGCAGATTAATCATGACTGATTAATCATGCCATGATTAACCAGGCCTGAGTCCCATGGCTGCCAGGATACAGCCCCACAAGGTAAATCAAGAAGGAGCCTCCCCTTGTTTGAAGAGACTTGACTGTGTCAGAAGCAGTGCTTTGAGTTACGATGTATACCCCAGCATGGGTGCTCTGGTCCCCTGCATCCAAGTCCAGTGCCACATGCACTGGCTCATGCTGGCCTGTCCCTCAATGCAGTGCTGCCAGTTGTGCACAGGCTGCTCTCCCCAGCTGTTGGACTGTGTCCACTCTCTGCAGGTATGCTGATCGTGCCAAGCAGATCCGATGCAATGCTGTCATTAATGAGGATCCTAACAACAAGTTAATCAGGGAACTGAAGGATGAGGTGGCTCGTCTGAGAGACCTGCTCTACGCCCAGGGTCTTGGCGACATCATTGACAGTATGTACTTCTGTGCTCTCAGCTGGGACCTAGGAGGAGCAGGGTGGAGTCCCCTGAATGGCACTTAATGGGCTGGGACAGGATCAGCATTCAGGGCCATTCCATTTCCTGTCCAGTAATTTCTAGCCATCCTCATCCCCTGCCGTGTTGTGTAATAACATTACGCCACCAAGGCATCTCCATTCTCTGTATTCCTTGCACCTTGTAGCTCCTCTCTCAGACACTGCGCTTGCTGGTAAAATCCCCACCTGTTACCAGGAAGGCACTTGCAAGTGCCTGCCTACCCTTGTCCTGGGGACTCCAGTCTGCACCAGCCACTTCTGGTCATGGACCTAATCTCCAACCCAGCCGTGGCACCATAGGCACAGCTTCCTTCTCTGCATTGTCAGTCTCACCCATGGAAGAGCACATGAGCCAGTCTCCACTAGGGGAGTGCTACCTGTGTGACTCCAGGGCAGTATCCTCAAGGCAAGGTCCATGTCCTGGCTCTTCTTGACCTGAAGACCATTCTCCTCAGCCTCTGTTTCTTATTCTTATACCGATGAACCTATTCTTGTTCTGTTTTCTTTGTCTTCCTCCCTACTCCCTCTTCCTCTCTCTCTTAGCTAACCCTGTTCCAGGAGGATCTAAATGTGTGTATTTCCCATTGTTGGTATTCTGTGTTGTTTCACTGCTTTTGAAAGACTCAGTCATAGCGAAGGAACATAAGTACAGCATGGGGAAAGGGATCCAATAGCCAGTGAGCAATTCAACGAGGCCCTGGCTATTGGAAATGCGTTCACTCTCACAGCTGTGCTGTATAGACAGTAGGCACCGCCCTTCTCCACTGTTAAGAGATGGTCCAGGAGAAGGAGTGATGACTGAGCCCAACACCAAGCAGAAAAATTTAACCCACAGTACCCTGTCCACAGAGCTGTAAAGACTTTGACCCTGGCTCCATGGTAGACAGACTGATTGAAGGAGGCCTGTCATGCAAGTGCCTGTGCTTGCATAGCAACCTCCTTGCCAGGGGAGTGCCATGAGAAGGCCTATGTGTGGGTGTAGCAGGCTTGATTGTTCTGTCAAGTCTACAAGTCTCCTCAGCACCGCCTGCCTTGAGAGGCTCTGGAGGGTGATGCAGAGGAAGGTGCTCTTAGGGAGGCATGAGGAAGACTCAGAGGAACATGCATTGTTCTCCACCCAAGCCCCCATCAACTAGAGAAAAGGGGAGGCATCCCAGGCTGTGAACATGGTGCTGAGTAGCTCCATTTGGGGGAAAGCTAAAATGAGGTCACCAGCTGCCTTCCCTCCAGTGCCTTTGCTGTGGTTTCAAGCCCATGGACCCTTGTGGTGAGGGGTTATTAAGTGAACCCACACACAACGTACTCCCCTCCAAAACTTCCAGGACAACTGGTTTTCTAAATTTGCTCCCCAGGACTCTTTCTCCATGCTGTATCTATGTTTCCTGCTGCTTCTGCCGCTGTTGCTGCTTGAGCTGGGCCTGGGATTAATACTGATTTGGATACTGGTTTTGCTGACAAAGAACCTGACTAGAGGCACCAAGTCATCTCCTTCATGCGTCTGGTAAAAAAATGTCAAAGATGCCATTCAAATGGCACCAAGTGTGATGGGTGACCTAGCCCTAAGCCTGCTGTGGGTTGCCCCAGGATCAACAGGGTCATTTGTGGTTGGACTTGACAAAGCTCTCTGGCTTTTGCTCGCATGCTGAGAGTCCTGCACTTTGTGCCTTGCTAAGGGTCCAACCAGCCACGTGGTCTAATGGCATAGCTAGAATCCACAACGGTCAGTCAGAGAACTGGAGCCCTCAATTCTCTTCTTGTGGGCCCAAAGGAACCAACAATGGATGATAAAATAGTGCAGGTCAATTAACCTCATTTCGTTGATTTGTTCAGAATTCGTGTGTGGCAGAGCGGGATTCCCATGCCTGCAGGCAGACACGTCAGATGCAGGTGTTCTCCCCTTAGGAGAAGGCAGATTGGCCTGCTGTCCCTGGTTAGAGCGGACTCTAGGTAACATCAAGCAGTGCCTAGTCCCTGCTCCTGCAGGCTCTGTGCCTGCCTAGAGAGGGCCTTTGAACAAGCTGTGGTGGGGTGGGCTGCCTGCCAAACAACAAATGGCACGACTGAGAAGAAAACGAGGAAGCTTGAAAGCCAACAAGGACCTGCATTGTAGAAAGAGAAGGCAGCAGCTTTTTCTCACCTCCCCACTTGCAGGAGGTGGGGCACATGGCCTAAGCTAGGGTTTCCAATGGGGTTGGGTTGTATTACTAACCTGACAGGAAAGATGTAACAAGAGGGAGCTTGGTTTGTCCTGCATTTGAGCTGCTCAGGGGCACTGCCCACAAAAGACAATGGGAGAACAGTCAGCCCCATCTCCTCTCAGAAAGTAGTGCTAGAGCAGTGAGTGACTGAGACCTCAAATGAGGCAGAGGCAAGTGAGGAAAACACCAAGGCCTAGACCCTAAGCTGGTGTAAATACAGGTAGACTTGTGGTGAGCATAACAGAAGCTGTGAATCTCTGAAGCGTTTTGCTGCTAGTTGACATCAGACAGAATATGGGGCTAGATGGACCTTGCGTCGGCTGCAGTCTGGCTTGTCCTCTAATTTTCAAGGGGGCCTTGAAGCACAGGGTGAAGGCTTGGAAAACCAGTTGGGAAAGGCACCCAGCACAGTGAGGTTGGTGGGAGAAACTGTGTGGAAATAAAATCAGAAGAAGAGACGTTAGCAGGAAGTCTGGTAGCAACTGTTGACAAGATTGTGTGTGAGACCCAGTTGAGGTAGAGAAACAAGGAAGACGACATCCAGCACTGAAGGAAGATAAGGTGATGCTGTCATGAAGAAGCTTGTGTGACTTTTGCTTTTCTCAGGGATGTGTAACTGAGAAGGGAAGTTGCCTGTGACTTCTTAGGTGCCCTCTTGCTAAATGGGGGCTTCTTTTGGAGGTGGTGGAATGACAAGGAAGATGGATCCTTCTGACTCCTGATTGCTCAGCTGACGCCCATGTCACTGAAGAAGTCTTTCTGCCTATCTTCCCTGTTCTTTAACCTTTGCAAGCAAGCATGTCTCTATGAGTAGTCGGCTGTGTGAGGGAGCCCAATGTGCTTTGTGTTTGTGTGCAGCTGTGTGGGCCATTTGAAAGTTTAGGTTTGCCAGGGCAAAGTTTGAGGGAAATCAGGGAAAATCTAGATAACATGAACCAAATCCTGGCTCCAAAAGCATCATTTGTGTTCTGATGGCACCTCCCAGCCTGTCTAGCAGTATCCCATTGTCCCTGTCCCCTCACAGAGGAACCTCAATGTGCATTGGGAGTTTTTTTTATCATGAGGGCCAGAATATGGCTTCCCAGCCTGTGAAGGGGTAAATCAGGGTGAACCTACCCCTCAGACCTATGAGCAAGCAGTGGCTGTGATCAGGCTGCAAGACTGAAGGAAAACAAGAAGTTTGGAGGAGCCAACATTGGAGTCAGTACTGCCTAGACCACAGAGGGGGCATCTTCTCTGGGCAGGGCAGAAATGAAAGGCCTGTCCCCAATGTCCCAGCAGATTGGGTAGGGTCAGACATGAGCAAATGGGGGCCAAGTTGGAGTAAAAGCTCTTAAAAGTGTTTCATGAGCTCCATGAGCTCTACGAAGTTAGTGTCCAAGGAGCTGGGATCTTGGGGGCAGGGGAACTGCCTGGCTGTGCTGTGGCAGCCAGGCCCCCCAGCCAGTCATTATTCTAAGGGCTTTCATAGAGGCTGAGCACCTGCATCTCAGCTGGAGCCATGCTCAGCCCCTCTCCACGTATGACTTAAAGCTTCAGTTAACTCTGTCCACTCCAACAGCCAACTAATATTAACCCTTACCTGCCTACAACAAGACACAAAACCCCCAGGATGTTCCTCTTTGTTGGCTTTAGCAGGCCCTTCCTCTATGGCATTTGACCAGGCTGTTGATGTCTAATGCATAGGACATATTTATAATATAAGGAAAATCATATCTTGGCAATTCAGAAGGAGTCCAGACCATGCTGGGGCTCAAACTGTACCAGGGTCTTTCTCACAGCCTGTCCAGACAGAATTAACCTCCCAAGTATCCCACTCTTTTCATGTCTTTGCCCCTGATAGCCATTGATATGGCCATACCAGAGATTTCAGAGACTCTGTAGAACTTCCCTACCAGTCTGAGGACTGGTTTGTGTACTAAGTTTAGGCAGGTCCATACACTGACCCCATCTTAACCCTTCACCCCACACCTTTATCAGAAACAATTTCATTTGCTAATATTAAACTCATTCTAACAAACAAATGAAAGGTCATCAGATGTATCCAGACTGATGTACAGTGTGGATGACAGCCCTGATGTGCCAGCACTGAGATCATATGGCACAGTCCCAGGGTGAACACTGTTGCTTAAAGCCATTGTGAGCAGGTGATATGTCAGGCTTAGTTTTTTATCATCTTTGCAAGTTGTCCACAAAGTGACCAGGATTTCTACAAGCTTTTCTGTTATCCAGAATGGGTCTACAGATAAATAATGTGAGTATATAGAGACCAACGAACTGTCCATGGCTCTCATCAGAGTTCGCAACATGCAGATATCCCATTGAATTTGTCATTGGTCACAGTCTCTATTGTCTGATTGGATGATTGATTAATTGCACTGGCACCTGCAATGGCCTATTCTATAGTTTCAATTCCACAGGGAATCTGTCATGCCTCTCCTCCTCCCCCCACTTTACCCCAGTGTCTGCCCTCACAGTAAACACCATGTCCTGAGACTGAAGCATGTGACCAACGTGCCCAGGCAAAGGGATATTTCTGTTACTTCTTCATCCTCTATCCCTCTGTGAGTGACCACTCTGGTTGGAAACCATTGAATCTTAGGTTCTCCCTGTGGAATTTTAACACTCCTGCACGCAATCTCACAAACCCAATCGACACAGGGTAGTTGAGTGAATACTGCCAGTCTGCATGGACTCTCATACTTGGATTCCTATATTTGGACAACTAGAAGCTGCTCCCCAGATATTCAGGGGAACAAAACACAAGTCACACAAACAGCATTGAGGAAAATGGGTACAGATGGCATAAACATGGACAGACTGATTGGCAGGTTGGATTTAAAAGAAAAGGATGAGGCTGGGCTTTCCACATCCCCTGTGGCCCTTATTGTTCCTATTGTCATTGTTTCAGTTCTCCATAGCAGTGGACCAGGGCCCCATTCTGCTCAGGCACTCTACAAACATGGAAAGAGACAGTTCCTGCCCTCAAGAGATTTTCCAGCTAACTCAGCCCCCCATGAAACTTTTTCTTTTTAAATAAGACCATTAGGGGTCCTAGGTAGGAGCAGAGGCCTTTGGAAAATCGAGCCTTAAGCCCCAGTATTCTCTGGGTCTCTGCCCTGCTCTACCTCCAGGAAGCAAGGGGAAAGAGAATGGCTTTGGTGTGGTGTTTAAGCTCCCTACACCCCATGCCTCCTTAAAGCTGGGGATGCAGCACAACGTGCCAGCTCTGAGAATGGCTAGGCTGGTGAGGTGAGTGCTGCTGCTGGGGTGGAGGTGGTATAAGTGCTCTTTACCTGGATGCCGGCCTGTGCAGCTGTGTACATCTGTGCGTATGTCTTCAATTTCCAACTCTCTTCTTACCATATCTTGTCACTATTTCCCAACTGCATTTCTTTTGTCTATCTCTCTCTTCCTTCTTCCTGTCTGTGTGTCCTCCCCTCTCCTCTGCTTCTCCTTCCCTGCCCATAGATGTGTCCGACTTTGAGAACAATAACAGTAACCATAGAGTGGCAGAACTGAGTCAACGCCCTGACAATCTCTCCACAGTGACCAACGCCATCGCCGGGATCAGTCCCTCCTCCTCACTGTCAGCCTTGTCCAGCCGAGCTGCCTCTGTCGCCAGCCTCCATGAACGCATCATGTTTGCTCCAGGCAGTGAAGAGGCCATTGAGAGGTTGAAGGTAAGAGCTGCAGAATGCCTCAGGTTATCATGTCAAGTGTTATGCTGGACGGGAGGGGAACGGAAAAGCAATGACCTCCAAACAGACCTATTTTACACATCTGTGGTGGCATTTGAATGTGGGCCCAGCAATCAGAGAAACACAGGCCCTGTTGCCCGTCTTCTGGGTGGGCACTGAGGAGAAGACTTCCCAGAAATGCTCTCCTGCAGGCTTAGCTTCCTATGAAGTCATAAAATGAGAAACAAAAGTCTGTTATAAAAAGGAACATCCTCATGGGATGCAGTCCCAAAACATTATAATCTCTGGACTTTCATCAAGGATCCAGGAAATCTTCCAAACACTCAGGGCTTGATCCCATTCCACCTATTCAGAGCCTAAATGGATACTCTTGCTTCATGCTCAGGTCAACATTCAAGCTACTTACTGCTACTCTTCTAACATAGCATCATCTCAGCCTTAAGATTAAATCACAAAAAGCAGAGAGGAGGATCCACCCACCTCTTGTGTTCACAGGTTTTCAGGGACTTGAGCAGGGTGGAATAGGATCAAACTTTTAGGTATTTAAGTCCACTTAAGCACCTGAATCAGTGGAATAGAATCTGGCTCTAAATTTCTAGGCCAAAAGTTTCGAAAGAGGCTAAGTGATTTTCAGTGTCCAACTCTGGACCTATTGAAGATTGGGATTTTAACGTCATGATTTTTCTGAAGTCAGGGGCTCATCGTTTCCTGACAATCAGGCCTCTTGGAGGTGTTACAACTGGATATTGAGGTTTCCAGAATTGCTGGGTACTTTTGAAAAGGCTTGGCTTGTGGTTTTATTTGTTTATGTTATTTACCATGCTCCCAGACCACCGGGACCATAGGAAGTGGTGTGCTGTGTGCTGTGTTTCCGTTGGTGGCTCTTTCATTATGTGTAATGAAGTCAGTATTCCTGAAGTTTTGCTGGTGTTGGTACCAATGCTGGCTCAGAGGCTTTTGGATACAGTCCAGTCTGGCATTAAGTGCCTTCCATGAGGTGCTTAGTATCCTCTGCATTAAGAAATAAGGGTGCTTCAAAGCTGCTACAAGATGCTTAGCATGAAGCCAGAAGGTGGCAAAGTCATGGCAAGGACTAATATGACCTATTGGTCCCTTGCTTTCCCAACCAACAGGCCAGATTCATAGATTCATAGATGTTAGGGTCGGAAGGGACCTCAATAGATCATTGAGTGCGACCCCCTGCATAGGCAGGAAAGAGTGCTGGGTCTAGATGACCCCAGCTAGATGCTTATCTAACCTCCTCTTGAAGACCCCCAGGGTAGGGGAGAGCACCACCTCCCTTGGGAGTCTGTTCCAGACCTTGGCCACTCGAACTGTGAAGAAGTTCTTCCTAATGTCCAATCTCAATCTGCTCTCTGCTAGCTTGTGGCCATTATTTCTTGTAACCCCTGGGTTACAAGTCCATCTAATGCATTGCCAGGTTCTAGTCCATCTAATATCTAACTTTTCCATCCTGCATCAGACTCTGAAAAGACCTTAACATTGTTACTTGTATAATATGCCATCATCTTAAGGCTAAGTCACAAAAAGCACCCCCCCACACACACCCCCTCAGCTTGTGCATTAACTATTTTTCAGGGATATGAGCATGATGTAACAGGATCATGCCTAAATTCCAGAGCCCACTTAGACAGCTAGTAGGTAGAATAGGATCTGGCCCACAGAGTCTGTAAATATGGTGATGACCAGGAGACCTTGCTGAAAAAAACCCTCTTAACCTGCCTCATCCTTGTGCACCATTTAAGCCAGACTGAAACTGGGGTTCACTCTTTCTAGGCAGGAGACCAAGCAGTGCCTCATTTGGGTACATCATGTAGCACCCTGAAGTAATGCAAGTTAACACGTGGGGCATTTTTACACATAAAAGTGTTGCAGAACTAGGTGCTTTGAAATGCACTTGGTGCTGTGTCACTTGCAGTTGTATAAGCAGCAAAATGTGTATCAGCACACAGAAAATGGTGGTGGTCTGCTTTTGAACTAAAATATACAGAAGGTGTTTTAGTTGAAAAGCACACCACCACCATTTTCTCCCTGCTGACGCACACTTCGCCACTTATACAACTGTAAGCAATGCAGTGCCATGCACATCAGCTTGCATGCAGAGCAGATTTGATTAACTGATACTCGATTAATTGATGCGCTGGCTCTCTGGCATGTCCAGGCATGAAAATGTATGTGTATAAATGCCTGTGATGCGGTGCTGATCACATATGCAGAACAGAGTAAGGCCTAAAGAGCCTATGCAGCTACATCACCAAATGCAGTGGCATTAATAAAATACTAACCTCTACCTCCACTCCTCAGGAAACCGAGAAGATAATTGCTGAGCTGAACGAGACCTGGGAAGAGAAGTTGCGGAGGACTGAAGCAATCCGCATGGAGAGGTGCATGGGCAGCAATGGGATTTGCAAGAGCCAGTTGTTCATAGAGCCCAGTTCACGCTCAGGACTTAGTCACCTTTCTGCCTCCCCTCTGCTGGGATTTGCAGGCCCCAGTTCAGTTGCCTGGGCAGGTTGAAGAGGCTTGGGAGCCCAGGAAAAGCTGGGATACGAAGAACACCAGGCCATGGCCCAGCTCTCTCAATAACGTCCCTGGAACTCCCTTCCCCTGTACTAGTGACTCCTGCAGGGGATGATGCATAGACCCAGCTATGATCTGCTGGGGGGGGTCCCACTGCACTGGGAAGATCACTTCTGTTGTATATATGGAGCTGGACCAAGTCCTTAGAGTCTCACCACCAGCCCATTTCCACAAGCTGGAAGAGATACTGGATCAAATGCATTGTTGAAGTGAATGAGATAGAGAAAACAAAGTCCATCCAGATGTACTTTCAATGTAGTACATCAGGTCTTCTGCAGGGAGAGTTGGCAGCTTTGGGGGTTGAGGTATCCTGTTTGGAGTCAGGAGACCCAGCTTTGGCACAGGCCTCTGACAAGTCATCATTTAATTTCTCTGTGCTTCATTTCCTTTTGCTCTGCAAAATGGGATTGCTACAACATCCCTTCTTTCCTGCTGTGTCCTAGACTCCTAATGTTTATAAGGTGCACTGAGATCCTCTTGTAGAGGACACTAGATAGAGTTGATATTCATCCTAAATGTCATGCTTGCTTTTGTTAGCAGGCTGCCAGGAAATGATGTTACTGATTTCCTTAGTAGACCGTGTTCATCAGTTTAATTTTTCTAATCAAATTGTTGATGATGATAGCAGTGACACTTAGAGAGCAGGGCCCCCCCAGTCCTGGGTACTACATAGAACTAGCCTGGGGGTCTTTGTCACCCCCGTCCACTCCTCCCCCCTGCTCCTCCTGTGCTTGGTTACTTGCACTTGTCGCAAGTTGGACCAAGAGTTCTTTGAGGCAATGACACACTCTACACAGAGGAGTAGGTAACCCTTTGCTGATTTCTGCTGGGTTTTCCAGGCAGAGATGTAATGCAAACTGAAAACACTGGCTGGTTTGACTGGCTTTTGCTTTTTTTGTTATTCAGGGAAGCTTTGCTTGCAGAGATGGGCGTGGCCATGAGGGAAGATGGAGGGACTCTGGGTGTGTTTTCTCCTAAAAAGGTAGGGTTCCTTTAATACCTTCCTCTAGGCACATCGGATCCTTTTTAGCATGTATCTGCTATGTGGCATATAGTGTATTACAAATTTTTCCCTGGTAAATTGCTCTGAGAAGTGTGACTCGCTCCATCTATGTGTTTTGTGATACCTGAAACATGAAGGTGACACTTCAGTAATCAGCCCTGTTCATTGTTTCATTGCTGGTTGTCTTATTAGAAATCGACAGGTCATTTTCTCTTCTTGACCTCAAATTCCCTGCCACACCTTTCGCACATAGAGTAATTAATATAAAAGATGCAAGCGACTGCAGCAATCAGGATCTGATTGGGTTTTAGATGCAATTCATTACAAACCTTGATTTTTCAATGTAAATATTTTAGATTGTCCTGCTGGTCACTCTAGACAACTGCAGAATCCAGGTATTCCTTGCTAGAGAATTTAGGTCCAGTTTGCCGTCTGTGGAGTATGTAAGCAAGGCCTTAATTAAAGCCCTAATATGCTGTGGTATACTGGCTCTATCCCTAATGAACTGGTAGAGAGACACCAGTATTATTATAATTGAGGTAGCTGCAGCAAAGAAAACCTATCACCAAGATCTGGTGCAATATTGGGCTACTCCTGGGCACTTTGCATTGTACATTCTTGCTAATAATTGGTCATCCAAACAGTTATCACAATTACAACCTCCAGTTTATGTTGTTAAGCCTGGAAACACTGTTTTTTGTAATGGAACATAGAATCATAGAAGAGTAAGGCTGGAAGGGACCTCAGGAGGTCATCTAGTCCAACCCCTTCTCATGGCAGGTTCATCCCTATCTAACCATCCTAGACAAGTGATTGCCTAATTTATTGGTACAACTGTACAAACAACCCTGTCACAAAACTATCAGGCACATTGCCTCAATCACCAAGAACACTCTAACTCGCCACAGGTAAAGCAGGGGGATGAGGGCACTGTTAATGTCCTGCGGCTGTAAAGACAAGGGAAGAGCTTGTTAAATTACACTTAAAAGATCCAAGGAAGAAGACCATACTGTTGGCTAAGTCCTACCAGTGGTAGAGCAGGCCAGGGAAGCAGCTGAGGCATGCAGAATTATAGGGCTTTTGATGGTTGGATTGACCAAGTGGTCTTACTGAAGGACTGTTCTTAATACAGCATACCTGTGTGTCACTGGTGAGCACATGAATGAGTTTGGAGCCCTGGGCTGCATACATGGAATCCCACTTGGGCACTGGAGTCATGGATGTGGTTTATTTCATTCATTTGGATGATCATAATTATAATGTTTTTTTTGTTGCATATTCGAGTTGTTTCTTGTTCATTTTTATTGTTCAGCTGCTGCCTGTTAAGCCCCAGGACATTTGCCTAGAGAGTGTGGGGGTATATTCCCCCAAGCAGGTTGGTCTGAAGGGCAAAGTTGTAATGATCTGAGTGGCTCCCTATTTAATATTTTCTAAACTACTCTGTGGTAGAAACCTACCTGAATTCTCCATTTGCTGGCTAAGGAACCTGGCTTTGAAAGATTTGCAAACCCAGCATGAGGAGAGGAAAAAGAATGAAGATATTTGCTCTATTATATTCCATTGATCATTCACTTTCCTGAGGGATTTGGTAGAAATGGAGTTAATGCACTTACCCCCCCACCACTTGTGGTTGCAAGTCTTGAGTGCCGGTACCAGCTAAGAGAGTTTCATGGCCTCAGCACTAATGGTCATGTGCCCAGATCCTAAGGCAAATGCACGAGTGCCTGTGTTCAGGAGAGGCCCAAAATCATCCTAGCATCCTAGAAAAAGGAGGAAGTGACAGAATTTTGTGCTGACTCAGGCTATTGTATGTTTGCCTCTAACTCGCTTGGGTTCTGCACTGGTATGTGCTTATTATTAAGAGCTTGACTATAAAACGTTTGGAGGAGCAGAAAAGCTCTCTTCCTGCACACAGGCAAATTGCTTGCCTATGCCAGCTGGCACCATGGAGAAGAGATTGTGTTCTACCCTATTCTACTACCTCCTTTTCTATGCCATTTGGATTGGTTCACTTGACCAGTCAGGTTTGGGGGAAGTGTTCTGGGGAACAGTGGGGATTCTGCATGTGGTAGCTTTGGCAGGTCAATGCAATGTCTCCTGTAGAGTCTCATAATCTTATCTATATTCCTGCAAGACTCTCTTGCAAAGTTCTTGTGGTTCCAAGTTCTTCCCTACATATGAAAGCTGTGATCCCCAAACTCCTGTTTGGATCAGATAATCCACTCCCAATTGAGAAAGGTAGGAAGAAGGAACAATACCCTCTTGTCTAGAACCAAGCTGTTCTATAGGATGATATTGAGGAAAGGGAAGTTTGAGGTCAGAAAGGAAGAGCTGTCTTAATGGTTAGGGCACTGGGGTGGGAAGCAGGAAACCTTTTCTGTCACAGACTGTATGTGTGACACTGGGAAAGTCGCTTAGTTTTGATTGCCATTAATAGCATGAATATAAGAGAACTACCCTGTCTTCTGGAGATGTTATGAGAATAAGTACACCATCAAGGATCAGATGCTCAGATGCTAAAGGAAGGAGACCATGTAAGTAATGCTTGTAGATGGATAGCTACCAAGGCAACATGTTCCCATTTGATGTTTAACTAGATCGATAGAGAGAAACATGGTCATTTTCAAAAGAGAGTTTCTAATACTTGGTGCGTAACCATATTTAGGCATATTTGTGACCTGAAATAAGCAATGTAATTTTCAAAAGTGCTGAGCACCCAGAAGCAGCCACAGAATCAAGAGAAGTTGTTTAGCATTCAGGACTTTGTAAATTAGGCCCAGTTGCAGTTAGGAGGTTAATGTTATACACCTGGTTTGAACAGTCTTGCCCATTGGCTGTCTCCACTTTTTTCCTAGGTAATGTTCATCTCCCCTCCTGCTTTTCATTCATTTAATGGCAGTCAGGCCAGTCTCCTTTCTGCATGAGCTTCCCTAAATCAAAATGGATGTCATGCCTCCTCATTGTCACTTCAGCAGTCCTCCCCAAACTAGATCCAGAGACCAAGGCTAAGCAGAAGCCACAAGGATCAGTTTAGCCTAGGCTGCAAAGTGGAAAGTTCTAAAGGAGACAATGGGAGGAGCTTGCTTGGCGGAGGAGGAAAGTAGTGAGGACATTGAATACTGGGATTACGCTGTCCTGGATTGCACAGAGGATGCAGAGGACACAGTCTGGCACCCATTACTCCCAGCTGGCAGAGGAGTTTAGTAATCTGGCCTTTCTCCTTGCACATCTGGCTGCTCCCTCCCTGAGAGGCAGGGACTAAGATTTCCCCCCTGAAGAATCCACCTAAAAATCTGGAATGGCTTGAGGCCTCTGATCTTCATCTGCTGTTAAACAAATCTTCCACCCCTTTTGTGTGTGCTGCCTGTCCACTCTTGCACGAGGAACTGTTTCTGTTCATCTAAGCATGTCATTCAGACTGATTTTGTGGTGGGTGTGACCTTCAGCACTCTCCCATGAGTGACTACTCCTGAGGTTATAGCTGTGTGAGTTTCCCCCCAAAAAGGGCACAGACAAATTCCCTCCTGGCTCTGCCAGGGGTGCTGGTAATTGAATAAAGAACCATGGGTTGGTGCCTTCAGAAGCCTCGGTGCTAGCACAGAAACTAGGTTCAGCTGAGGAGCAGCATTGTCTGTGCCCCTAAGGCAGACATGAGCTTCTTGGCTTTTACTGCTGGGCTGCAAAAGGTATTAAACAACTGAGCCAAATTCCTTTCAGACTTTCCATGCCAGGTGGGGAAATGATGTCAGTGCAGAACAGACCTGATTTCCTTCTGGCCTGGCCTATCTAGAACACTCATTAACACTGTGAAAAATGGGTGTGAATTGGGGCCATTCTGACTGGGGTGGCATGGTCCACCTCCTGGGCATGAAAAGAGAGGTGTGGGCAGAGAGCACCAGAGCCCTAGTTTTGCTATGCCTTTGTTTCCCAAGCATTTGTGAGACTTCATGAATTCAGGTACTTTTAAAGTAGTTAGGCTCCCCCCTGTGGGGAGCCAGGCCCCTGGTTCTCAGCAGCCCCTTGCCCAGCATGTTCTTTTTCTGATGTGCGCAGGGGTGGGAGTGGATGTTTCTTCTAGCAAAACAGCCCATTGCGATGCAAGGCTGTCATTGCCCAGCTGGCACATCCCCCTCTCAGCCTGCTGACAGTGGCTTTGAACCTCTCTGTGTCATTATTTCTTTCCTTCACTCGTAGACACCCCACCTGGTCAACCTGAACGAGGACCCACTGATGTCTGAGTGCCTTCTGTACTACATTAAGGATGGAATTACCAGGTAAGGGTATAACCATACCATCAGCAGGGCCCCAGCGACAGTGAGGCCAGAGCTAGGCCAGTGTGTGGGATCCTTTCCCCCCTTACCCTTCAATTCCCTGATAAAGCAAATCCGCAGCCTTCTTCCCCTTGAGCTCAGATGATTAAGCCATCTGTGATGTGCTCCCATCTATAGCCCTGCTGTCTGCTGGGTCACTGAGCTAGGCTTGCCTTCCAGAAGTGACCTGGAGCTAAGCCTGATGGATCCATTTGTGTGGACTGAGTGGAGTGTGCTGTGAATAAGAGCTGAGCAGGGCTGTTCCTATTGAGCAGGGTCCCTGCTGTAGCCCATCCTGGGCATAGCTCAGGACTCCCCTCTGAAGAAGCCTCTCCCCACTCCCCAAACAACCGCATGTGTACTGTGAAGGTAGGTGGTCTAAGAACCTCCTATGATTTTCAAGAGGGGAATCAGAAGCCACTGTGCCACCATCTGTTTGCATATTAAAAGACAGGCATTTCCATAGCAACTTCTGTGCATTGCTTGTGCACTATGGCCTGCCTGTGCACTGTGCTGCCTTGCCTGTGTGCTGGGGTGGGAGGAGCGCCTGCCTGTGCACTGTGGCTCTCTTGAGGCCTGATGGAAAGACTCCTGGTGGCTTTCATAGTCTGTGGATCAGACGACCTGTTCCAGGATCCTGAAAGCCTGAGGTCCTGCTACCAGTGAACCTACTAAGTTTGTGGCTTTACTGCAGGGTCGGCCGAGAGGATGCAGAGAGGAGGCAAGACATTGTCCTCAGCGGACATTTTATTAAGGAAGAACATTGCATTTTCCGAAGCAACATGAAGACTAGTGGTGAAGGTAACTCCATGCAGAGAACCCAACATGCTTGCACTTTTTTTTCTTTTGTTCCTTTCAGTTCACCTCACACTGGCTCCTACTGCATGTTGCCAGGCAGGGGTGCTCCAGCTGCCTGCTAGGTTCATGAGGCCAGCTGTGCTGATACCTGTCGCAGGTGGGAAAAAGGATTCCCTCTCTCCCTGCTTCTGAAGACACACAGAAAAATGCAGCCTTCACAGAACAGCCTGTGCCATCTCCATCTATCTCTTTGAGTGTCAGGCTCACTTCCTCCCCACATCCCCCCCAACCATCATGGTCACACTATGATGCTAGAGCCTCTGGGAACTTTTTTAAATCCCCAAAGCAGATAACAATCCCCCTTTTCCCCTTCATGCTCAGAGGCACATCCTCTTCCTTCCCCTTCCCCCACCTGCTCCTACTGCTTTCCCCACTGCTTCAGAGCTTCTCCTGCCAGCACCAGTCAGGCTACAAGGAGGCTGGATTCAGCTGGGATAGGGACAGTGGTATCAGCAGAAGTGAGTGGGGGTGCATTCCCCCACCCTCCCTGGTCTTCCCAGGAGCAGGCACAGGAAGGGGGAACTCACCTACCCATCGCTTCTGCTGCTGTCACTGTTCCCAGCTAAGCCCACCCCTGCACAGCCCAGCTGGAGCAGGCAGAAATGCTTTTGGAGCTTCCCTGGTTCCTGGGACAATAGGAAAAGCAGTAGCAGCAGATGAGGAAAGGGGAGAGGAGGGGACCTGCCTCTGAGCATCGAGGGGAAGGAGGGAGACTCTTACCACATTGGAGATGTTAAAAAAAGCCTGTGGAGCTTCCACAGTGTAATCCAATCTGGAAGGGGGTGCAGCCATGCTACTGCACCCCTCTGGATCTGCCCCTGGGTTTTGAAGATCATGTCTAATGTCAGGGAATGTTCTAGGCACCCATGGGAAGGAAGCACTCTGGGGCCTTTGATGACAGTCAGAAAACCAGAAAAGCCCCAATTCCTTTTCTGTGCCCATTTGATACTGGAGGTAGAGGAGATATGTGGCACCAGAGGCAAATCGTGCATGGTCTCCACCTTCAATCCACTTAGCTGAATTGAGTTAGCAGGTGGCCCTGTAGGTCAGGACTGAGGTGCTTTGACAGAGCGGGTACATCAGGGTGGTGGGGGATTCAGGACTGGTGCTTCTTCAGGTAAGGTGCTAGGTTGGCAGAGTAGGACAAAGGCCACATATGAGGTCACACTGGAGGTCTCTGGTAGGTTTCCTCTGCCTGCAAAAGCATGTGGGCCCTGTCTAGGGCAGCAGTGGCTGAGGTTGGGGGTTGGGTTACTGGAGGGAGAAAGTTATGACTACCTGTGTAATGGGTTGGCACCCCAGTGCTCCAGCCCAGGCCTGCAGCACTCCACAGGGCTTTCCTAAGGGAAGCTCTTGATGTAAAACCAATAATACAATAAAGACAAGGAGAGCAGTTTAGATGCTGTAGCAACAGTGTCAGATTAGCAGCAACATCCTGTAAGATTATTATGGATCTGGGGACAGAGATTGCCTTCCTGCCTCTCCTCCCATCTGCCAGCTCAGCCTATGTCAGCAACTAAGCAGGCATATAACTGCATATAATTCTAGCATATAACTCTAGCATGTAACTGCTGAGCTGTAGAGTTTATAGCACCCCACCGTCTGTCTTCCCAATAAAAGGCTGCAAACTTTTGTTATAGAAGCTGCCAGGAGATGGCAGTACAACAGCATCAATGCACAGGGAACAATTTCCAAAGATCCCCAAAGATTCCCATCTTTGTGCACACTCCTCAGGGCCGTGTGCTGCCCCGCTTACTCACTGACCTCTGCATGGGTCTATAAGGATTCTTGTGAGACAAGTTCCCTCTGTGAAGGGGATGGGGAGAAGGGCTCAGCATTATCAGGCAAGGGCTCCAGGATGTTGTGACCACGCAGGCTGGTATTCAAAGGCCGAACAAACCACTCTTCTTTCCTGTGCTAGACTTCAAGGGCACTACCCATGCAGTTTTCCCAGTACAGCCAGGAGACCAAGGCCTTTCTGGCTTCCTCCTTCATCATGTTTTACTCATTTCCTCTTGTCTCTCTCACCCTTGTCCTCCCTGCAGTTGTGGTAACCTTAGAACCTTGTGAAGGGGCTGACACCTATGTCAACGGCAAGAAAGTAACAGAGCCCAGTATCCTCCGATCCGGTAGGTTGCACATCGGGGTGGGGGGCCATAACTGGGAGGTGGAGGTGACAGGGGGAAGAAGTCTGAAGAGGCATTGGCAAGAGAAGGAGGCTGTGGTGAGCCATTACATAAGTTTGCTCCCATACAGAAGCATATGTGTCTGGGCCATGATCTTCAGGGGTGGCTTTAGTGATACCATTGCAATGATGGAGGGGGATCATCTATATTGAAATCTTGGAGGCAGCTTGTGTGCTTGAGGTCTCCTTGGTGGAAATCCTGCTCCAGAGCCCTTGCAGTTTATCTGGATTTCCTGTGCTCTCTGGAGTCCTCATTGGATAATTCTAGAGCCTTTCTCTCCACCCCGACAGGAAACCGCATCATTATGGGGAAGAGCCACGTGTTCCGATTCAACCACCCTGAGCAGGCTCGTCAAGAGCGGGAGCGGACCCCCTGTGCAGAGACACCTGCTGAGCCCGTAGACTGGGCTTTCGCTCAGCGAGAGTTGCTGGAGAAACAAGGCATTGACATGAAACAGGAGATGGAGCAGAGGTAAGAATGGCTGGATGGTGTTGAAACAGCAGAGAGGTGGAACAGAAAGAAAACAAATAGCCCACCATGAGGTCCTGGGCCTCTAAACAGACTTGACATTGTATCCCTCTTGATTCTTCCTAGGCTTCAGGAGCTGGAGGACCAATACAGGAAGGAGAGAGAAGAAGCCAACTACCTTCTTGAACAGCAGAGACTGGTATGTGGTTTATTCTATAGCTTAGCCAGGTATCACAAGTCACCATCAAGGGGTGCTGGAGCTTACACTTGAACTGCATCACTACTGTGCTGAAGTGGATGGGCAGGATCTATATGTTATAAGGACACTACATAGACTGGAAACTTCATTTGTCTCTATTTTCTCAGGCCTTTTATAACAACAAATAAAGCTAGGGAGCAGATGGGTTTTCTATAAGAAGGGGAATATTTCTCAGTGTTAAGGGATGGCAAAGGAGCTGGTAGAAAAAGGATGGTCAAAATCTGGAAGGTTATTGTTTGTGAGTTATTTCTATATCTTCTTCCAACTGTCCCCTCAGGATTATGAGAGTAAACTGGAGGCTTTACAGAAGCAAATGGATTCCAGATATTATCCTGAGGCCAACGAGGAGGAAGAAGAGCCTGAAGATGAAGGTGAGCATTTAGTGAAAGAAGACAAGTGAAATAAATTGAAGGGGGAAGAGGGGTGAGGTGAAAGTGGGAGACAAAGAGAGGATGAGTCTCCTTAAATTTTGTTTGTCAATTGTAGTATTCACACATTTCTATGTTTGAAGACACGGGGAATGGAGGGGGTTGGTCTGTTAACGTGAAAGTCTGAAAAAAGTACAAAGTCAGAAACACTCCCTTATAAAATAATTGTATATACATTAGGTGGCAGTATCGCATCATGGCTATGTGTTTGATGTCACCAGTGGAGCTGTTTGGATGCTGGTTGGAGGAGGCAGATACTGTAATATTAAGTCCCTTTGTCTGAACTCAGTTCCTTTAGCTTTGTGGTTTCACCAGACATTTTCAGCATCTTCTTTAGTTACTACATACATAATTTAAGCATAACTATTTAACATGGACATGTTGCATGCTTTTTAAGGTCCCATTAGACTAAAGACAGATTCTTCACATGTAATTAACAAGAAGCAGGGTGAAAACAAATGAGACATCAAGAAATAACACTAGGTCTCGTGGCAAAATTACTATAAGTAAAAATATAAAGTTGGTATAGAATACACTCTCGATGTAAAACTAATAAAGCAATAAAGACAAGGGAAGTAACTTAGATGCTCTAGCAACAGAGAATTCATCACCCCACATACTGGATGGAGTGAAGGGGTTGTGAGTGTAGGTCAGTAGGTGATTGTTGGTCTTACTACTGGCATGTGTAAGGGGCATTCTCTAAAGTGAGTGACCATGTCTCTTTGCTTCTACAGTCCAGTGGACTGAGCGGGAGTTTGAGCTGGCTTTGTGGGCCTTCCGGAAGTGGAAGTGGTACCAGTTCACATCACTGCGGGACCAGCTATGGGGCAATGCCATTTTCTTGAAGGAAGCCAATGCCATTAGCGTGGAGCTAAAGAAAAAAGTAAGCACTTCCTGTCACTTTTGGTGCCTTTGGGACTGTGCACCCACATTATTTTCTTTCCATTTTTGGAGACCAATGAGTGTCTCCACCTCTCTGTGTCTGCTGGGCCTGTGGGACCCAGATTGTTACCAGACAAGGAAGGCCTGTGAACAGGCATTGAGCAAACAGGATAGAAATGGCAGGATTCTCCTTCAGCAGGATATTTGTGGTTGGTGTGGTCTGCCAAGGTGGGCACAGCTGGGAACAATTCCAGGCACCTGCAGGCACCCATGTCTTAAGATAGTCCCTATTTCAGGCTTTGATACCAGAAACAACGCGCTAAGTTCAAACTGGCATGAACAAGTGGGTGTCAGTCCACTGGAATTAGTTACAGTACATCCATTCACACACAGGTTGGAATTGGTTCATGGTGAATTTCACAGCTTGCACAGTGGGGATGCCACTTGCCCAGAGGTATTGTGTGGGGAGCCCTGTTCACTGCATGTCTCACACACACACCCTGATTCCCCTTTGTCCCCCTCCAGGTCCAGTTCCAGTTTGTCCTACTCACAGACACTCTGTATTCACCTCTGCCTCCTGATCTGCTGCCTCCTGATGCTGCCAAAGACCGTGAGAAACGGCCCTTCCCAAGAACCATCGTAGCTGTTGAGGTGCAGGACCAAAAGAATGGAGCAACCCATTACTGGACTCTTGAGAAACTCAGGTAGGGTGAAAGAGAGACTGTCACAGCCATGCATGTGGCTATAGGCTGGGAAGGAGGCTGAGAACAGTCTCGCGCACATGGGACAGAAAGGACAAGACCAGCAGAGGGTGGGGCTTCAATCAGTGAGAATTTGGCCCTGGAACATTCATTACCCTTGGCCACTGCAATCACACAGCAGTGCCAAACTGCAAATGAGAACAGGCCTGTTTTTGAATAATCCCCAATCCCCATCCTTGGTGTTTTGTTTCCCCCTGGCTGCAGGCAGAGGTTGGACCTGATGCGTGAGATGTATGACCGGGCGGCAGAAGTGCCTTCTAGTGTCATCGAGGACTGTGACAATGTGGTGACTGGCGGCGACCCCTTCTATGACCGGTTCCCGTGGTTCAGGCTGGTTGGCAGGTGAGAGCCTTGTTCTTCCCTTATCTCAATGCACCTCAACTTCAAATGCCCCCGCAAAGGAGGAAACACTGTGTAGCTTGACAGAGGCGACTCATGCAGTGAGCACAGAGTGGTCACCTGCCCAGGGCTAATATTGTGGGGACAGATGCTTCTGAGGGTGGAAGAAAGCAGCAAGCTGATGGCAAAGAACTCCTCTTCTCTGCAATAACTCTTCCCCATCCTCTGCACTCTCCCTTGAGAGTGGATGTTCTGGGCCCCCACTGTGCCAAGTGCTTTTGGCGCCCAGTAACATGAGTTATTGGTAAACTTCTCATCGCCTTCTGTGAAGCTGTACCTAAGAACCATAAGGCACGGGCTCTCAACCTGGGGATCACTGCTGTCCTGCCCTTCCCATATTTGTCACATGGGACAGGGCCCCAGTGAAGTGGGTGGGTCTTCTTGGCAGGTTGGGGGTGGCCTCTGATGGAGCAGAGAATAGTGGAACAGGGAAAGGTTGAGAACCCTTGCTGTCCTGGTTTCCACGCCCATGGATGTGTGTTTGTGTGTGCGCACACCCAGGCGTGTTCGCTGGCGTCTGAACATCCGTCTGCGTACTGTACAGTACATACCATGTGTCCTCATGTGCTTTCCACATGCCAGTTGGAAGGGCACAGTGCTGTCAGCTAAGAGGTGTTGAAAGGCGCCCTCAAGAGAATCTCCCTGTGGCAGAGGGTTGTGGGGGGGCAAAAATTGCAACCACTGTCTATGCAGCTAAAGCCTGATCCACTGCCACCTCACACTGGCAGGAAGATTCCCTTTGATGCTTCTGGGCTTTGGGCTGGGCCTGAGGTGTAGAGCTACATTGCTGCATTGCTGAATTCTGGGGAACTCTTGTTATTCGCACCAGCTTTTTCAAACCGTTTTAGCTGACAACAGTGGTGGCTTCCCTTAAAACACGTTGGACTGGAAGGACTTATTTCCCGTTTCCCTCCTTAATAGCAACATGCCTTGGTTTAAAAGAAAAAAAGACAAAGCAAGCCTATTCTTTCTCTCTTTTCTGTGTGGAATAGATGGTGTTAACCTGTCTTCTATCTTGTTGTACTAACCTTAGTTCAGATATCTCTGGCTGCAACAGCTCTCCTCTTTTCAACACATGCATGAGCGAGCGCATGGCTGATCTCACCCCCTCCCCCACCTTCTCGAACCCCGACTCCGACATCACCGAGCCTGCTGACGAGCAGCACGTGGGGAAGGAGGAGGAGGAGGAGGAGGACCTGGAGGAAGACATCTTTCCGGAGTACCCGCTGTATGATGGCCGGGATCCATTTTACGACCGCTCCCCCCTGTTCAGTTTAGTAGGAAGGTTGGTGAGGTTTTAGGAGAGCATGCTGGGAAGGAACTAGCTCTTTCGCATGAGAGTACTGCTTTCTGACACTGTTCCCATGTTGAGGGCATGTACTGCACAGGCTTTGGGGTGGGGGGAGATAGACAGATGGAAGCATCCATAAAGACCAGGAAAGCAAACAGTATAAAGAGATGGCCAAGAAGGCAGGGTGGGCTGCAAGTCTGAGGGTGGGTGAGGCCACTGTAGATAGGAAGGGCTGCTCTAGCTGAGTAATATCTAAAGATGGAGCCTACAGGCAGATACCAGAGTCTATAGCAGCCTCTGGAAGCCAGCAATTTTTTTAGTGAGAAGAGTTTTCATGCTACAGGCTTGACCTAGAATCAAGAGGAGACTGCTATGAAGGTGACCTAGAGGAGAACAGAGCCCAGAATTCCATTGGTATTAATGCATTTGGGTTTCTGTTCTAATTTCCCATGATATCTGTCAATGATTAAAGGTCCTTCCAAATGGATGGTCTTCTGCCAAGTTCTGTGTGGACTGAGAGCAGATATACTTATGATGGTGAAATCACCACAGTCTGAGTATCATGGAATTACTTACATCAGGGGTTTTTGGCCCCCTGGGCCAGATCTAGACTGCAGGGCTCCTCACAGGTCAGATCCAGACATACCTCCAGCAGCAAGATGACCAGCAGCAACATTAACCCCTATGGGTACATGAGGTGCTGTGTTAGCTCAGGGAGCTCCAGGGATAGCATCACTGCCACTTGCCCTGTGGCTGAATTCCCAGCTCCTTCAGGAGCCCTGTGGGCAAGAAGCCTGACACCCGTGATTTGCTTGACTAAGTCATAGAAAGGCCTCAGCAAGAGAAGGAGCAGCAGGCTATTGAGGGACTCTGGTTCTACCTGGTCTAGTTTGGAATGGATTGGGAGGGACCAAGGTTTGACTTTAAATCAGTGAAATGGCAAGATCTGTCTACTCAAATAGTTAGGAGAGGAATTTGGAGAGAACCAGTGAGTACTGAGGGTGGCACTAAGTGAAAAAGGGATGGGGCAAGCAGGAAAGTAGTTCAGACAGCTGTCCCTAACAGGCAGAGGTGAGGATCCCTCCAGGAGAGTCAGGGAGGAGCTGTGGGGAGTAAAACTGGCCTGAGAAGCTAAAAGCCAGGGCTCTGGTGGAAGAGGAGTTTGCTAAAGCCACAGTTCTTACTACCTTTGTCTCATGCAGGGCTAGAAGTTGTGTTCTCTGTGGGCCTGCAGCATTTAGTGTGGGAACCATACAGAAATGTTTGGCCTGGGAAACCAAGCTGCCAGACTGTAGCAGATTGCAGAAAACCCTGGAGGGAGAATAGTTTGCTCCCTGCCACCCCATAGGGGTGGGAGTGAGCTCTACCAAAAGGAAAAGAGTATTTAGTTTTTCTTTTGTGAGTGAAAAAAAGCGCTTCTCTAGCTTGTTCTGGTAAAGCACTGCAGGGCTCAAGAAACTGATGAGAGCTGCCATTTCACTCTGCCAAAGAAAGCCACCTGAAAGATGTTTTGCTTCAGTCATTTTCCCAAAGGGAAAGTGGAAGTTGTGCCATTAGCTGTCTTGTAGACTCCTGTCTTGCAGGCCAAATTCAGACTTGGTTCAAGCAGCTGCAAGTCAGTGGAGCTGTAGCTACTTGCACCATTCTTATTTTGGCCTAGGAGTTACAAATTTGGGGCTCTTCTTTTTCAGAGTGCGAAAGCAGAAAAACCAGGCAGCTTAGTTTCTTCTCCAGAAAATAGAACTCAGGTAATGAAACTGAGAAGGGGAGGAAAAGGGACCAGTAAAGAGAAGAGAGGGATATGGGATAAGAGTTCCTGCAGCCTCAGACCGAAAGAGCTGGGTTCTTCCACTTTTTTTTTCTCTTGGGGGAATCTGAGATTTTAAAATCAAACAAACCAAAGTACCAAATAAGCCAATGCTGAAATGAACCCCCATCCTATGGGATGTGTCCGGGAGGTCTTTCCTTTTGAATCTTTCTAAATCTTTTGAGTCTGACACAGAATTGGCTTTTCTGGCGCAGCAGCTCTGCAGGTCACATTTCTCGTGAAGTGTGCTTTGATTGATTTATGATTGGATCCTTTGTCTTTGATTTCTTTTTTCCCTTTTTTTTCTTTCTTATTTTTCTTTCTTTCTTATTATTATTATTTTTTTTTTTTTTTAGCTGCTGGCTCTCTCTCTCTCCAAAGCTTAGCAAAAATTTGGGGGTTATTTCACTTTTGTCTTCCTTTTAAAAGGCTTTTCTTTGGTCTGAGCATGCCATCTTTGCACCTCACCAATCTTGTGGTTAGTGTCCCCGCCCTCTTTCCTTCAGCGACACGCCACCCCTCCTTCTTCCCCTCTTCCTCTCTCCTTTCACCTTCCTCTACAACCTTCCTGGTTTCATTCTGCTTCAAGGTGAGCTCACCTGTTATTTCATAGTTGCAAGGGATGCATAACAAGTTTATATTCCAAAATCTTTCCATCAGGCCCAGGTTCTAATGGGGCTTTCTGGTGGCTCCCACAGAAATGCCTGCCCACAGGTGTTGAAGTGAAATTGTCTTCAGTGCTGGGTATAATCTAGGTCCAGTTGTCAAACAACTTGTGCCCAGGGCTGGATTTGGACCATAGGCTTCTTGCAGGCCAGTTCCAGCCTGGGGCATGTTTTGGTGGTGGCAGGGGCAGCTCTGGTTCTGGAACAGGGCATGTGGTAAAGCTCCATCTTGCACTGCATGCCCCAGGCCAGAGCTGGAGCAGTTGCCACACTGCATGTTATGTGCCATGGTGGCAGCTCTAGTTCTGGTATGGGGCACACAGCAGCTGAGGAGACAGAGCCATGATGCTGGCAATGGACAAAGCGGTTGGAAAGCATCTGGGGCTTTATCAGCCCTCGCTTGCACTCCTGCTGATAGTCATCATGTCAACTGGGGCTCAAGATTCCTGGATTCTGTGGCAGTCCAGTCCCCTAGCCACAACCCCCAACTTTCAGTGTCCCAGCAGGTTAGATAAAGCAGCAATGTGAGTCAGATCTAGCCCATGGGCCATGTGTTTGACACCCCTGATCTAGGCCATGCAGGCCCCAGACTTAATCTCCTCCTATCCTCCCCATGCAGAACTGCATTGGACTCAGACTCTCTTGAGGATCCAGAACTCAACCTGCTTCAGCAGTTCCTTCTCCTGAAGAGCTGCCTGGAAGAAGTCTATGCTGCCAGAAAGCAGTCAGTCCCTAGAGCAGTCGTAGGTGGGTTTAAAGCTGTTTGTTTTTGCCTTGGGCTTCAGTAGCCCAGTATACTGCCATTAGACTGGTGGAAAGATTCCTGTTTAATTTACTGAGAGCTTGACCAGGCTGCAGTTGCATATGTTTCTCTGGATGCTTACATAACACAGTACGAGGCAGGGCTGAGGTGAGCATGTGCCACATCTGGAACTAGAAACTGTGAGAACTCTGTTTGCGCTGTGATGTGCCAAGGCTGATGAGCTCACCTGAGAGGCAGCAGTTATTAGCCCAGGTACAACATGTGTGAATATGACTGTGCTGCTTCTTGTTCAGGAGCTAGTACATGTAGAGCTGGAAAGCACAGTGCAGCCTTGCAGTACATAGACTTCAGTGCAGCAAGCTTGGGGTATATCTGTAGTTCGCTGCACTGAACATTTAGATATACCCATAAGGCTTGTTCCTGCACCTGCAATGTAAATGGAAGGACTTGAACTGATGTCCCTATGTAGATGGTCAAGCCCTTTTTGCTAGAATTGCCCTTTTGGTCAAAATTGTCATTTTAAGTCAGCTGAATCAAACCACTACTCTGAGTGGGGAAACTTGGGGGCTTAGGAATTTATGAACAACAAACTGGCCACCCAGAAATGCTCACTGGATTTGGCAGTATCCCAGTGCAGCTGTTCTTGGTATGATCCTGCATTGTCAACTGCCAGGGCACTGCTTGTTCAAATATCTGGTCACTCCATTATTCACAGTAGATGGGTGAGGCAGGTTCCTCAGGAAAGGAGCATTTTGAGGAACTCACATGAACCATGATCTCTGCCATTCTTTGAGGGTATCTGCATTATCAAGGTAGAAGCAGTTCTGAGATGCTAGTTAACACATCACTTGTCCTGACTAGCAGCAGTGGCCAGAAATGACTGATAGATTAAGCAGGACATTGTGCTATGGCCCTGACCTACTGGTGATGTTTTACCTTTGCTGCCACCAGACTAAGGTGGCCACACCATTGTTCTGCAGTAGTCCAGGAAGATCCCAGAGAAGCCAGAAACAATTCCAAATGCAGTAGCCCGGGTTCTATGCAAAGCAGATGGGTGAGAGCAGGTTGTGTTCTCTTGTGACTTCTGAATCCACTTTGTGGTCCTGTGTCTCAGTTAAAGTGCAGGCCTGCTGGACATCTACACTTTCAGGCCCTGCAGAGGTTAGGGTGCTACTAATTCACACTTAATCCTTGACTGCAAGAAGTTCTGAAATGCCAGAGGTACTATGTACACAACTGGCCTTGCCAATTTACTTCTCAAACAACAAAAGTTAAATTGGTAACATGCTTCAAGGACTTAATGTCAGGGAGAGGTTTGCTGCCTGCTGGGTCTGCATTTTGAAGAAGGAAAGTTAAATACATGCAGATTTTAGAAAACTACATGCTATATGTTACCAGAGGCTGTTCTGGAGTAAAGCCTGAACAAGACAAAAAATATGGCTTGGACTCCTTAGCTTCAACACCTTCCAGTGAATTACAGCCATATCTCCACTCCAGGATCACCTGTCAGCCTGGATTGGATTATCGCTGGTGCAGCTTGCAGGACAGGAGAATTACCAAAAGTCAATATGAGCTGTGACCAGCTTTTTTTCCCTTTGGCTGACCTCTTTGTTCAAAGTTATATATACTTCCACATATGGAAGGGCCAGAAGTCAGAGATGGGAATGTCAGTCTCTCTACAGGTGACCGCGGAAGGCTTGGGCCCTGTACAGTACTTCAATGCTGTCTGAAATGTACAATTCATAGGTTGGGGCTCCTTATTCCACAATAGCCACCATAATTGTTGCTCTTCATTTTCTACTGATCTGTCTCTCACATGCACTGGAATAGGAAACAAATTCTCATTCCTGCTGTCTTCAGGCCAGCTTGGATAAGCAAAAATAAAGGTGCTCAAAATCAGCTGTCACTCTTAAAACATATTGCCAGTGACACCATACAGTGGTAACAGTGACATGGAACAGACATCTTGTTGACATTCAGAGGCTCTGCCAGCCTGGTATCGAGTCAAGGGGGAGTCTCAAAGGCTGAAAGAGCTTGCACACTTCTGCTCCTTAGCTGTAATGAAAGCATTCCATCAGGCAAGTCCAAGGACTTAGGTTCTGTGTGGCTTCTAGCTTCTTGCATACAAGATGGCATTCTTGGTCCTGCTTGTTTAGTTTGGGTGATATGTTAGCCCCAGATGGAGAGCAGCTTGTGGCTCTGTTGTCCCCACAGATGCACCAGGGACTTGGAACCACAGTTCCTCCCACCTTACCTAGGAATAGGCTGATTTACCATGGCCTTTTCCACAGCTCTCAGCCAGAGTAAACAAAACCAGTGCTGTACCCACTCTTCACCCTTCCTTGTCCACTCTAGTGGTGGGGAGGACTGGGCAAGAAGCCCCTGTGAGGGGCCTCAGCAAGGTGCAGAAACCTTGAGTACAGTTTCTGGGTGAAGGGATGGAGATGGCAGAAGGTTGTGGGTGACAGAGCACATAGTGTCCTGGATGAGAAGAGATTTTCTCCTGCAAGTTCAACAGGCAGGCTCTCAGGCTGGGAGCAGTGAGAGCCCAGGGTCCAGGTCCTGGTTCTGTCAGTTTGTAAGTGGTATAACAAGGAGTTGGCATCTTCATCCAGCCACCCGGAGGGCACATTTGCCCCACTATCTGTACAGGGGAACTGACCCACTACCTGAGCCAGAACTTCAGCTGGTGTCAATGACATAACTTGGCTGAACTCAGGGGGGATTCCACTGACTAATATCAGTGGATTGGTCTTGGGGCTGATTTTGTTCAATATCTTTATCAACAACCTGGAAGGAGACTTTCCAGGGAGTCAGTCCTGGGGCTGATTTAGTTCAATACCTTCATCAATGACCTGGAAGATGGTATAGACCTGCAATTTTGCATGTGACATCAACCTGGGGAGAGTAGTAGACACACTGGAGAATAGGGCGAGGATTCAGAGACCTTGACAAATTGGAGGACTGGGCCAAAAGAAATCTTATGAGGTTCAATAAGGATATGTGCAAAGTCCTGCACTTAGGATGGAACAATCCTATGCACTAGGACAGGGTAGGGGCTGACTGGCTGGGCAGTAGCTCTGCGGAAAAAGACCCAGGGGTTACAGTGGACAGTAAGCTGAACATGAGCCAGCAGTGTGCCCTTCTTGTTACAAAGAAGTCTAATGGCATATTGGGCTACATTAGTAGGACCGTTGTCAGCAGATCGAGGGAAGTGATTCTTCTCTCTATTCAGCACTGGTGAGGCCACATCTGGAGTACTGTGTTCAGGTTTGTCCCCGTGTGCGCCCCCGCCCTGGAAAATATGTGGACAAATTAGAGAGTCCAGCAGAGGACAATGAAAATGATTAGGGAGCTGGAGTGCACAACTTCTGAGGTGAAGTTGAGGGACCTGGGCTTATTTAGTCTGGAGAAGAGAAGACTGAGTGGGTATTTAATAGCAGCCTTCAACTACCTGAAGTGGGGTTCAAAAGAGAATGGAGCTGGACTGTTCTCAGTGGTGGCAGATGACAGAACAAGGAGCAATGGGCTCAAGTTGCAGCAAGGGAAGTTGAGGTTAGATATTAGGAAAGACTTTCTCACTAGGAGGGTAGTAAAGCACTGGAACAGGTTACCCAGAGAGGTGGTGGAATCTCAATCCTTGGGGGTTTTTAAGACCTGGGTAGACAAAGCTTTGTCTGGGATGATCTAGTTGGGGATGGTCCTATTTTTAGCCAGGGGTTAAACTAGATATCCTGAGGTTCCTTCCACCGCTAATTTTCTATGATTCTGTGTCAGGTGGGATCTGGCCTATGTTTCTTGGTGCTGCTCTCTGGACACTACCAGAAGAGCACTTGTCTGGTGTCACATACACAGGCCCAGACTGTGGTGTTCTTGCATATTGTGAGCAGTGCTTTACTGTGCAAGGTCCCACTTATGCAACCGATTTCTGTGGTGGAGCAGAGCCCCATCTAGCATGCATTAAAGGGGGAGGGGGAAGTATCTGGCCTTTTGTGCTTGGATAGGGGTGTGTGATCCTCAGTGCAATTCACAAGGGATTTTGCTGAAAGGGGCTGGGTCAGGCAGAGGGTGACCCCAGCCTCAGAGGGTACTGCACGGAGGCTCTCCCAGCTGGTCATCACCTGAATGACCACCTGCATGCCATGCAGACATACATGCCTAGCTGGATTTGTTCCTGGAGGGTTGGGGGTCTGTATACTTCTCTGCTGAGCCCAGGGCCCTGCTGGGACCGGAAGAGCCACTGTAGAAGCAGACTGAAAACCCAAATTGGCCCCTGTCTCAGACTGTGGGCAGGTCTCTGTGCTCCTCGGCCTGTCCTCAGGGGGGCAAAACAGTCGGCACTCCACCCTGGAAACTTCCTTTCTTCTGTCTCCCCTGACCCAACTCCTTCCCCTCCACACTCCCCATGTTTCTCCTTTTCCTTCTAGCCTCTCTCTACTTCCTCCTCCTCCCTGGTTCCCTCTCTGCCTTTGACCCGTCCATCCCATCTCCAGCCCAGTCCTCACCTGCCTGTGCCATCCCTACCCTCTTGAATTTGCAGTAGGCCCTTGGTTGTTTCACAGCACCTTCCGTCCTAGTTCTCCAGTTCTACACTACAAGAGATCCTCTTTCTACCTACCTTGTTGCACCAGTACATCCCCTCTTCCCCCCCTCCCCACGATGCTGTCCTTCCCGGGGGATATGACAGACTGAGAGGTACGCTAGTGCTCACTGATACGCTGTCGCTTCTGCTTCATCGTAAAGCACAGGAACCTGAACTCACCGTAGCTCTGCTTCCCACCGGCCCGCTCTCAGCACGCTGAGTTCCTCCCCTCCCCACCTCCTCCTGTCCCCCTTTCCGGCTGGCCCTGGCT
The DNA here is from genome assembly GCF_030867095.1 of Alligator mississippiensis. Lineage (NCBI taxonomy): Eukaryota > Metazoa > Chordata > Crocodylia > Alligatoridae > Alligator > Alligator mississippiensis. The sequence goes on along the minus strand of NC_081830.1, from coordinate 38,124,878 downwards.
GCCTTTCTTTAGTTTTGCTTTGCAGCACCATGTTGTGATGTGAGCAGTGAACTGTGGTCCCAGCTGCCGTTGGCCACCGAGTGTGTCTGGAAACCCCAGGGGTGGGGGCGCAGTGACCACTCTCCTTTGTTACTTCACTCTTGCAGGGCCTTTGTGTATCTCAGCAACCTGCTGTACCCAGTGCCTCTGGTCCACCGCGTCGCCATTGTCAGCGAGAAAGGGGAAGTGAAGGGGTTTCTGCGTGTAGCAGTCCAAGCCATCTCAGGTATGACCAGCCAGCAGCTCAGGACTGCCAGCAGCAAGCAACTGCCCTGTGGTCTGGAATGACGACACCTGCATAAGCTGGGAAAGGCAATGGGGCTCCATCTCCTTTTGGTCCTAGGTTTATCATGGATAGAGCCTGATTTGGGTGGAACTGACTCCACCTGATAATTATCTGTCACTTTACACTTAATAACATGCTGAATCTGAAACTGATGAAAATTAAGGGCCATTTTGGGTAGGTAAAGGCAGGCAAATATGACCATTCCCAACACATACACGCACGTTCAAACACGGATCTAATCTAACACAATGATTCTTTTGCAAAGAAATGGAAAACTGTGCTGCATTGTTTCACAGTCTTACAATCTGAACCCTAATCCACTCCATTATACAAATAAAACCATCCTATTGTCTAGTAGTATCATATATGAAATGAGTGGATGTATGAATAGCTGTGAACCAGTGCAGAATTTCATAGTTTCATAGTAGTTTGGGAATAGAAGGGACCCGAACAGATCATCTAGTCTGACCCCCCACCACTGGCAGGAGCACACACTGGGATCACACGACTCCAGACAGGTGTTTGTTCAACTTCTTTTTTAATTTACCCGAGGTAGGAGTGAGGACCACTTCCCTAGGAAGTTGGTTCCAGATCCTAGCCACCCTAACAGTGAAATAGTGCCTCCTAATTTCTAACCTGAACCTATTCTCCAGCAGCTTCTAGCCATTGTTCCTCATCACCCCAGGCACTGCTGGGGGGAATAGGGCCCTTCCTATTTGCTGCTGATCTCCCCTAACGAGTTTGTAGGTAGCCACCAAATCCCACATCAGCCTCCGCTTGCTGAGGCTGAACAGGTTCAGGTCCCTCAGCCTCTCCTCATAGGGCCTGCCATGTTGCCCTCCAACCAAGTGGGTGGCCCTCCTCTGAACCCTCTCAAGGCAGGCCACATCCTTCTTAAAGTACGGCACCCAGTACTGGATGCAGTACTCCAACTGTGGCCTGACCAATGTCACGTAGAGGGGGAGTATCACTTCTCTGGACTGGCTTGAGATGCATCTTTGGATGCACGACAAGGTGCAGTTGGCTTTCCTGGCTGCAGTATGACATTGGCGGCTCATGTTCATCTTGAAGTCAATAATGACTTCAACATCCCTTTCCGCCTCTGCTCACAAGGGGGGAGCTCCCCAGTTTGTATGTATGCTGTGGATTCCTTCTCCCCAGGTGCACCACCCTGCATTTATCTACATTGAACCTCATCCTATTACCATCCACCCACTTCTGTAGTCTGTCTAAATCTAATTGCAGCCTCCCTCTCCCTTCGAGTGTGCCTACCTCTCCCCACATCTTGGTGTCATCGGCAAACTTGGACAACATGTTTTCCACCCCTTCGTCCAAGTCGCTGATGAAGATGTTGAACAGTGTGGGCCCCAGGACCGAGCCCTGGGGGACCCCACTATTCACATCCCGCCAGGTCGAGTACGACCTGTCCACCACCACTCTCTGGGTGTGCTCCATCAGCCAATTTTTGACCCATCCAACTATGTAGGCATCAATGCCACAGTCACTCAATTTATTAATGAGAATGAGGTGAGAGACAGTGTCAAAGGCCTTCTTAAAGTCCAGAAAGACTATGTCCACGGCTACACCATCATCCAGGGATTTAGTTACCTGGTCATAAAAGGCCATCAGGTTGGTCTGGCAGGACCTGCCTTTGATGAACCCATGTTGATTTCCCCTGGGCATGATCTCCCCTGCTGGCCCCTCACAGATGTGATCCTTGATAATTATTTCAAGGATTTTCCCCAAGACCGATGTGAGGCTTATGGGTCTATAGTTTCCGGGGTCCTTCTGTCTCCCTTTCTTATAAATGGGGACCACATTAGCTAGTTTCCAGTCTCTGGAAACAATCTCCAATTGTTTGCCAGATCTCTGGAGCAAAGGCCAGGAAAGCACTTCTTACAACATTTCCACTGCTTCACATGGGATTCACTGATCTTCATCAAATTCTTCAGCTGGAGACCATTCAAGAACATTTGAATGATGAATTTCAGGAAGCAGTGTATGAAAGAGAGAAATCTTGTAAATTTTGATTCTAGCATCGGATCTGCTTTGGGAATGAGTTTTCCAGCCTTCATGTAATGTCTTGCTGTGTTCTTTTTCCAGCGGATGAAGAAGCCCCAGATTATGGTTCAGGAGTACGACAGTCAGGGACAGCCAAAATATCTTTTGATGATCAGCACTTTGAGAAGGTACAGTATGGAAATCATCATGGGGTAAACATCTTCCTGTGAATTTAAGTCCAGCTTGCCATGGTGTACACTGGGTCTTGATATCTACCAATGTATAATAGTGAGTATATTTCTCATATGACCTCAAGGTGCAAGTAGGATGCACTTGAACTTTAGGGTAGGAGCATGAGTAAAAGGTAACCTTCTCTGTAATTCTGTGTGTTATCCTCAGTCACATCTGTACAGAATCAATGACCATAACAGCCAGCCAAGACTGTGACGTGGGTACCCACCCACACTAAATAGAACTGGGATTTCTGACTCATTTCACAGTGAACATCTCTTCATGACTTGCACTCACTAGGGAATCTAGTTTAGTTTTGAAACAGTGACTAAGGGGCAAAAAGGGTCCCTTTATCATTACTAATCCCTGGGGCCATTTGACCCATGTCCCCTTGGGCCAGTCTGTTTGCCATTGTTTGATGTTCAGATGTCACTTTCAAAGAATTGCTACTGTTGTAATGATGAAGGAGATAAAAGCTATAACACTATCATGTTCAGCTAAATGAATCATCCATGCTCAGATACTTATAATGAAGGAAAAAGCAGCCATTCCAAAGTTTAGCAGGCTCCCAACACACATTAACAAGGTAGCAATGCCTTGGTCCAAGGTTGTTAGTCCCCTTCACTGTGGTCTCTAATCCATTTTTTTCTGGGCAATTCGTAGTTCCAGTCTGAGTCCTGTCCCCCAGTGGGAATGTCTCGTTCAGGGACCTCTCAGGAGGAGCTGCGGATTGTTGAGGGACAGGGACAGATCACTGACATTGGCCCTTCAGCAGATGAAGTCAACAACAACACCTGTGCAGGTAAAGGGACTGCTTTAAATCACAGTGGAGGACGGGGGAAAGCTGTGTGCTCAGTAGGAGAAAAATCAGTGTCTGACCTCTCGCTAGACCCTTCTTTTTATTTCCATCCATCCCCTCAGTAAAATGGTGGGGCAACTCAAGTTTTGTCACTCATTCAGTTTATCTGGTCTAATTTTTCACCAAGCGTTCATCCATGACTCCTTGGCTTATATAGGTGGGGCTCCATGGGGGGTCTCACATTTGAATACTAGCCAGACTCAGGACTGCTTAGCTCTAAGATCACATGAGTCCAGGATAGCTACTGTCTTTGTTAAATCATCCTTTTATAAATTATAAAGATCTAGATCCTCACCTGGCCTGGATGTATCATAAGAGATGCTTGTACTGATATGTGTAATGAAGACATTCAAATGCTGACTACTGATGTCTCACTTCCCTTCCCAGTAACTCCAGAGGACCTCCTCCTGGACAGTCCAGAAAAAGCTGCTGTGGATGGGCCTTTGGAAGCAGCTCTGGACCATCTGAAGCTGGGCAGCATTTTTACCTTTAGAGTGACTGTTCTTCAGGCCTCAAGCATCTCAGCAGAATATGCTGATATCTTCTGCCAGTTTAAGTGAGATGTCACTGCCTCCCTGTGTCCTGCTGACATTCATTCCCCATCACCCCTTGTTCTCATTCCCTTTTATCCTCAGCCAGAGAGCTGCAACCCCAGGGCAGGGTTATAAAGAGATAGCACGGGGTTGCTGGCATCTTGCTTTTCCTATATTTGAGGTGGGATGGGAATGGTTTCCTGGGAGGAAGTCTCTAGGCAGTCCTGGTATGGGAAAGGGTTATAACCAGACCTAGATTTTCCACACTGTCATCTTGTATTCTTAATTTTTGTCTTGGGCCTAATGAAAAAGGAGTTAAAACCAACAGAGAAGTGACGGGTGGAAAGTGAATCTAGTTATTGACATGGGACCTACCCCAAAGCCTGCTTAAGTCAGTGGGAGTCTTTCATGGACTGTAGTGAGCTGCAGGTCTGGCCCATGGAGAGCATGTGTTGACTTTCTATAGAAGCCTACCTGAACTTACCGTGAGCAGCCTGCCCTGGCTGGGAGGGAGCATATCATCTTACTCTTTTAGACCTGGGGTTCCTCTACTCTAGCTCCCATCTCCTGGCAATCCCCTTTCTTCTGTCAATCCCCTTTCTCCCTGCCAAATCACTGTAGTGTTGTTATACAGCTTCTCTAACAATCTTTTTCCTGTCACAGCTTTATCCATCGCCACGATGAGGCCTTTTCAACTGAGCCATTAAAGAACACAGGACGCGGGCCACCTTTGGGCTTCTATCATGTCCAGAACGTTAGTATCACATCCCAGGCTGTTTTCTCTATGACATATAACATTCAGGGTCTGCCCAGGACGTAATACTTTCTGTTCTGCTGTCTCTCTAAACTAAAGATCTGAAAACATTCTTCTTGGTAATGCATGCATGCATTTCTGTCAAGAGTCTTGATCAGAGAATATGGAAGGTGATCCTGCGAGTAAACATGCTCAGCCCAGGGTTTAAGAGGTTGCCACTCACATCACGTTTCAACAGCTGCTGGCAACAGGAAACTATGTTTTTTGATGGAGAAAGGAGCAATGTGGGTATCCGCTTGACTGCCTCAGTCCATTCTGCCTTGCACCAAGTGACTGTCCCTGGCATGCCCCACCTGAGAGAACCTACCCTTGTTAAAAAGTCAGAGTCTTATCTAGACCAGTGGGTGTTTCTTTGAGAAAAAAAGACTAGCAGCAAAACCCAAGAAGAGTAGGAGGAAAACCAACAAATGAAGATTAAGACTGAGATTAGGAGCCCAAGCTTTCTAGAGCTCCCTATCTAACATGTCATGCTCTGAGCCATCATGGGTGGTAGTCTTCAAAGTGGCCAGAGATCTCAGACTGGCCATAACCATGGTTTTCACGGGTGGCAGGTCACCTCAGGTCTAAGAGCTGATGGGTCAGTTCAACAAAAGTAAGACATAGACCTGTTTTCCCTGGGTAGTGGGGGAGGGTTGTTATCCTCCAGACTTTCCTATTGTATGTCCACTCTCTGCAGACTGCAACCATTTGTGGCAGTCTTTTCACAGTCCCAACCCGCCTGGAAAAAAAATGGAAAACCAGATGCAGTGAGAAGGATAACTGTCATTAGTTAAGACCAACTTGACTTGTATTCCTGGAGTTCTGGCTCTTCACATTTAGTTCAGTATAATAAATCCCTCCTTCAAGAATGTGGCCAAGAAAGATTTTAGTGCTTTGGATTCTCAACTGATGGCTGCTACAGACCTCTCTTTGGTAACTCCTGATGACAGCTCCAGATTTTCTGGATGCTGACAGCTTCTGTGAGGAGCTGCTGTCCAGGCTCACCACTCTGCAGTGGAAGGCCAGCCAGTATTATGTAGAACACAACCATTGCTAAGGCTTGCCCCTCCTCTGCTTTCTCCTCTTCCTCCTTTGGAGGTCCTATTGGCTTTGAGGGAATCAGCTGAGCAACATTATGTGGGCATGTGATGTAAGCAAAAGCCCATTAACCTGGTGAATTGAGCCTGTTTCCTTAGAGAAATGTCATTTACCGGTAAGATGGCTTCCTGTGCCTTAATTGCTAGTCAAACTGATATGTAACCTAATAAAAATGCTGTGATTCAGCCAAAGCATTTATCAAGTTTTTAACCTGAAACATGCAAGTAAATTCACAAGGCATTTGCTTGGACACTGTAGGCAAAGAACTGGTGAATGGGAGATTGCAAATGATTTGCAAGCTCTCATGTTCTTGGCTTGGCATGATTAGTATTATAGAGATTTTTATTGGCTTCTTTAAAGCTTTGTTATTTGCCTCCTCTCCCCTTCCCCCCTCCCCCCCCCCCCCAGATTGCGGTAGAGGTGACAAAGTCATTCATTGAATACATCAAGAGCCAACCGATTGTATTTGAGGTGTTTGGGCATTATCAGCAACATCCCTTCCCACCTCTCTGCAAGGATGTCCTCAGGTGAGCGTGCTCTGCAGAAGCTGGGAGGGGTGGACAACCAGAGCATGGGAGACTCTCAGGCATGGGAGCCAGAGTCTGAACTGAAGTCTATCAAAATCAGTGCAAGTCTTTCCATGGTTTTCAGTGGGCTTTGTGCAATGAGTCCTCAGTATTTATAGCATAGCAGTACCAAATTCTGAGGCACAATGGAAGGTTTCTAGCAGCTAAGACACCATGGTTCTTCTGCTCCTCTATCGTGTCTAAAAACACAGATGAATCTTGCTGAGCGCTTGGCCTTGGCACCCTCTTGTGGCAGTGAGTTCCAAAAATCTGCTTCCAAATTATATGAGAAAAACAATCTCTTTAATCTGTTCCAAATTTGTTGCTTTCCATCCTCACAGAGCACCCCGTTGTTCCTGCTCTTTTGTTTATAGACAGTTCATTCTTTTACTTGAGCCCCTTCTCTCCACAGCCCTCTAAGACCATCTCGACGCCATTTCCCCCGGGTCATGCCATTGTCCAAACCAGGTAAGCCACTGGTTTTTTTTCCTTTTCTCAAGCAGATTAGGCTTCACAAGCCACAGTTTGGAAGCAATAAGGATTAGGAAGAAAAGGTCACCCTTCACTCGATTGTTGTACCTGTCTATACTATTCTGTGCAGAGAGGGTTTGCACTGGGGCCAATGGGAGAGGGCATCTCATTAACAGGGTAAACGGGCATGTTTTGGGGTATCATGCCATTTTGCTTGACTCATTGCATGAAGATGGCAGTTTTAAATCGTGTAGTACCTGTGAGAAAAGGCCATTTCAAGCTGTACACTAGCTGTTAGTCTCAATGTACTTGATGTATGCATAGAGAGAAACAGGTATGGAGAGTAGCTTTACAGCATAGACGTCCATAAAAGGAAGTCCTGTGTGTCAGGCATGGAAGGAGGTATTTATATCAGTGAATTTAGCATCAGGCAGCTTGAATGGGGGGACAGATATATTGCCAGCTTGGAGCTGCATGCACAGGCCCTCTTGCTGCATGCTCTGTTATGAAGCCCACCTGATTCCAGACACCCTTTGTCTTTCATTTGCAGTAGAGGACAAATAGAGGAGGCTTGAATGTAAAGCAGTGTACTGGTTGCAGCAGCGTGGGTGCTGCTCTGTGAGCAATTGCTAGCCAAGGGAAGTTTTTACTGAATTGGTGTTTTTATTCTGCTATAACTCAGTAGGAGATGCAGGCTTCAGCAAATCCTTGCAGCATCAAGAAACTTGCCGTTTTGAACATGACAGTTCTGTGTGTTAGGCTCTGGTTCCCTCACATCCAGGGTTACCTTTGACACACTGAACATCTGTCTCAATCTAACACGCCTTGCCAGTGCCTTCACTTCCACTTCAATGCCCTCGTCCCATTATAATGTCTCCAAAGGAGCCATTTAGTAGCTCCTGCTTGCATGGCAGCTTCTAGCAATGAATGTTCTCACTCCCACAGGAAAAGTTTCAGTTCCAGGTGGTGTATGCAACCCTTGCTCTCCCATCCCTTTTTTGGGACAACATGCATTTCCCACACTGCCAGCCATGCCCTGACACCTCAGTAATACATATAATGGGAGATCTGAGTAAAGTAGTGGCATGGAGGGATGCAGAGGGGATGAAGCTTGCAGCACAGTATCACACCCTGTCTCAGAAGCATAGAACATTAGAGTGAGAAGGGACCTCAGGAGTTCATCCAGTCCAACCTCCTGCTCAAAGCAGGACCATCCCCAGCTAGATCATCCCAGCCAAGGCTTTGTTGAGTCAGGTCTTAAAAACCTCCAAGAATGGAGATTCCACAACTTCTCCAGGTACCTGGGTCTCCCGTCCCTGTGTGCCCATGTGCTTCCTGCTCGCACTGTCTGTCCAAGTACATAATGGATTTGCTTTGTGTTGGGTTTTCTGTTTGTTCTCCTTCCCTCCACCTTGAAGAGCATGACAGATCCATCCAGCTGATTAAGCACCTGGTGCCTGATGTGCTGGCTGGCTCGCTTCTGGATAAACTGTCTGGGCATGCGCTCTCTGCAGCCAGTGTGGCCACCTCGTTCCTGCTGAGAGATGTGGAGGAGTCTGGCCCTGCACCCTCCCTACCTGTAATGAACTGTGCTGTGAGAAAGGCTCAGAAACCTGGTTGGTGACTGGACAAAGCCGTGGAACACCCAGCTGTTACTCGGGTTTCTTGCCAAGCCATCCCCTAGGGAATGTGCCCAGGCAGCCCCTGTGGGGCACAAGTACAAGCCAAGACTGAGTGGCATTGCTGCGCCTGCTGCTCCCCATGCAGCCTTTGTACAGGCCTTATGGAGCAGCTGACAGGCTGGTTCTGATCCCTGAGTCCCTCTGGCTTTCCACTCTGCTGAGTGTGTTGGTTTGCAGTGGCCTCTCTGGGACCTATCTCCTTGCTCTGCCAGGACATAAAGAATTTCTCTGTCTCCCTCTCAGCATTTAGTATCCAGGTCAAGGGCAACAGGGGAGGCAACATCATAATCCAGCCCAGATACCCACCAGTTAGTTCTTAGCCATGTGCCTGAGACTGGGATGTTCCAGAGCAATGGGCATTTCCTGAGATCGCAGGTCCTGAGTCCCTTCTTGGGGCCTGGTTCTCCAAGGCAGGGCTTCAGTGCATGTGTTTCACATACAAACTGTGTGGCCCCAATCCTCCTCCTCCATGCCCTCTGGTATTGTCCTTTTAACTTCAGTGGGTAGTAAGCACCAGAAAGGGAGAAAAAGGTTTTCATCCTCAGACTGTGCCTGTGTGTGCATGTGTTTGTATTCTACGTACTCTCTTCCCCAGTTCTCCTGCTGAGGGTCATATGTTATCCCAGGCAGTGAGGGACACTCCCTGCCTTGAACATCACTTTTCTAAGCAGTCACAGCTTGTGGATCTAGCCTTGCCTGACACTCCTTTTCTGTGTGGTGCAGTGAGTTTTGTCCTAAAAACCAAGGGCTCCTTTTGCCCTTCTTTCCCATATCTAAATCTGACTTCCAACCCCACTGCAGTGCCTGCGACGAAGCTGAGCACCTTGACGCGCCCCAGCGCTGGGCCCTGCCAATGCAAATATGACCTGATGGTCTTCTTTGAGATCTGCGAGCTGGAGGCCAACGGCGAGTGAGTATCAGTCCCTGGCAAAGGCTTTGCAAGGAGACAGAGCTCCATAGAGGAGGGGTGTCTCATACTGAGTCATTTGTGCTCTCAGAGACGTCCCTAGAATGGGCATCTCCCTGAAGGGCAGCATGATCCCAAGAGTTATGAGGGCAGTGCTGACACGCAGGGAGCTTACCCCTGAAAAATACTGGTGAAGTCCAGAGAGAAAACAACTTTCCTTTCAGTCCCAGGAGCCAGCTAGAATTGTTGATGTAATAGTAGCTCCTCCAAACAAAGGATGGGGGAAGAACTGCTCCTGAGCCAAAGATAGGGCTGGCCTAGGGGGTTTTGCCACAGCAGGATTTGAATTGCTTGACAGCTACTGATGAGTACCTGGGGCCACTTTCTAAAGCACTCTGCATTAATGAGCAGAGGAGCAGCTGAGGAGATCACTAGGGCCCATAGACCCACCCGTGCTGAAGGAGAGGGGTCCTCCCTGTGAACAGAAACATGAATTTCACTGGGGGAGGTTTGTCTTGGGTAGAGGTGCACCGATACATTGGTCCCATATCGGATTGGCACCAATATAGGGAAAATGGACAGTATTGGAAATCAGCTTTTTTTTGCCTGATGTGGCCGATAATGTGGCCAATAAATGTCCCATGCATGTGCACAGCCGCAGCATGCATGCAGCCAGGAGTACAGCCCAGCAGCTTGGAGAGCAGCACCTGACTGGTAAGTCTGGTGTGGGGGGAGGGGCGTGGGGGGACTGGGCAGATCGAGGCCCCTGCAGTGAGGGAGGGAGGGAGTGGGGCAGGGGCAGTTGCTGCTTAGCCGGGGCGGGGCGGGGCAGGACGTGGGATGGAGCCACGAGCGGCTTGTAAAGGGGACACTGGGGGTGGGGGTGGGGCTCCCTCTGCTGCACACAGCCCGGCAGGTAATGGAGGGTGTGTGCCCCCAGATCTGTGCATAGGATGGGGCAGGGCAGGTTGTTGCTGTGGGCTGGGGCCAGGGGCTGTGCTGGGCTCTTTCTGGCAGGGGTGTTGGGGTGGGGCTGCACTTAGGGCAGGCAGCGGTGGTGCTGGGAGGGGGACTTCAGGGGGGCTACAGCGAATTTTGGGGTGGCTGCAGCCCTGCCCTCCCTGCATAGCCCCCTTCCAGCACCGCCACTGCCCACTTCGAGTGCAGCCCAGCCCAGCCCCTCCCCCTGCTGGGAGTGCAGCCCTGGCTTCAGCCTGCAGCGGTAGCCCACCCTTGCCCCACACGTGTAGAACCAGGAGCACACCCCCCCCATGCCTTCCCAGGGTGCGTGCAGAGTGGAGGCTGGCCCCCCGCCTCCCAAATGAGCCCTTCATGGCTCTGTCCCCCGGCTTGCCCCACCCCAGCTGAGCAGCGCCTGCCCCAGCCCCACTCCCTCCCTCACCATGGGGGCCCCAGTCTGCCCCCCCACACCCCTCCCCCCCCCACCCCTTCCTCCACATCAGATTTACCAGCCCAACGCTGGTCTTCAAGCTGCCCAGCTGCATATCAGAATTGGATCAGTATCGGCCAATATGGCTCCTTAAAAATCAGCCATCAGTATCAGCCCAAAATATCTCTATCAGTGCACCCCTAGTCTTGGGAGATAGCAAGATGCTGTGAGTTAGGGTAACAAATGATGAAAAAACAAAGGTTCTTCCACTATTAAACAAGCCAAGGAATTTAGTTGAGGTAAAAGCCAGCAGAATGACCAGAACAAATAAAGTATTTGCAAACCAGACCCACTGGGTCCTGGGCCTGTTGCTTCCACCTAATTATACTCACCCCATCACAGACACTCCTGTGAATGAATGTCCATTCCCAAACTCATCAATGTCACAGTTATGGTGAACAAATGTCACTAGTGTATTCACACCTGATGTCCTCTTACAGACAGTTTGAAAAGTTTCTTCCTATTATTCACAAGGGGTTAAGTGATGATTGGCACCACAATATGCTTTTCAGAGACCCAAGCCAGTAGCAGAAATGAAACCTTGGTACTTAAGTGAGCAGTTGCATAGCATGGAGAGAGTTCTTAGAAAGATCTATGGGGAAAGAAATGGAGGGTTATAAAATTTGACAGAAAATGTTCACAGGCCAGTGAAGGGGAAACAAACACACAAAGGTCACTTAGCCTGAAGGATTATTCACAGTTAAGAATTTAACCTGCCTGGACTGACCTAAGGGCTCCATTCAGAGCTCAGAGACATCCAGTTGCATCCTGTTCCCTGGTAGAATTTGGACCTCCCTTTTGTGGCTCCCCAGCTCGGGCACAGGTTGGCAGGGCTGGACTCAATACATTGACAGGCCTTTTTAACCACTGAAGTGGGGGATGAGTTGAAATCTCATTCATTGAGAAGCCTCTGTATGTCAGGAGAGACGTAGAATCTCCTTATCTCAGTATGGCTCTGGCAATACCAGTGGGAATCACAACCGACTGCTCTGTGGTCATGCACGCATGTGTCTGTATGAGTGTGCACATATATTGTTCTTTGGGAGTGGGAAAGGAACATATCCCATCACATCTCACTGAACTTCTCTCTGCCAGTTACATTCCTGCTGTTGTGGATCATCGTGGAGGGATGCCTTGCCATGGAACCTTCCTGCTCCACCAGGTATTTCTTATCCCCTTGGCCTCAGCCCTGCACCCCTAGTCTCCCACCCCTGTAGCCCTTTTTAGTCCCAGCCATGGCTGGAGGTTTGGTGGTTGGTATATTAACCACTGCTGTGTTCTCTCTGGGCCTGGTGGCTGATAGGGCATACAGAGGAGGATCACTGTGACCTTGGTGCATGAGACAGGCAGCCACATCCGCTGGAAGGAAGTGCGGGAGCTGGTTGTGGGTAAGCAAAGCTGCAGCCCTTCTGCCTCTGCAGAGTGCCTCCATGCATGGGCAGTCCTGACAGTGTCTGTGACCCTGTTGGTAGAGAGGTGCCATTAAGTGTGTCTTGGTGTTGCAGCAAGGGGCCAAGGGCAGATCCGAGCTTGCTGCAACTTGTTATGGGTCCATTGACTTCCATGATATGTATGTCCTCTGAGGATCTGCCCCAGAGTGGGCTGGACTAAAGGAGCCTGCCAGCTCTCTGGCTCCATTCAGCAGTAGCATAACTGGGGTGGGAAAAATGGAACACCAACCCCGGATGCTGATTCCAGGGAACCTGCTCAATGGATCAGGTCTCCGCCTCACCTCGTGCACTCTCCAGCTCTCTGGCCAGGACTTCAAAATTGCTACTTATGCCTCTGCCATTCAGAGAGGCAGAGCCTTCTCTGCCCGTGGCCTCCTTGCAGAGGCAGGAGGGGGCCATAGTTACTCGTAAAGGCCAAGCTGGATTGGCAAGCCATATGGTAGTGGAGATCAGGAACTACTTGCATCCTTGTGGGCACAGTGTCCCAAAGGGAGCAGATAAGGTGAGGATGCATGTCTGGTTCTTATACCTAGGGATCTACCCAAATCCTACTGGAAGTGCAGTGCACAGTGGCTCCTTTAATCTTGCTCTATTCACCTTGGCCACCTCCACTGCTGATTGGCTGAAGGACCCTGGCGGCCCCACCACTTGGTCCTAATCCGCCGGAAAGCAAAAATTGTCATTTTAAATGCGCTGCAGTTTTTGCCTCCCATGGCTGATTGGCCAAGGGGCCCTGGCGGCCCTGCCACTTTCTGCTGATTTTCTAGGAGGCAAAAACTAGGGCGTATTTAAAACCATGATTATAGGTAGATCCCTACTTATAGCTGCCCAGCTGAGTAGGAAAGGAAGAGAACTGCACCTGCAAGCTCTCTTGGTAGCAGGCACAGAGAGCTTCCTCTAGCGCTTCTCCCAGAACCCACATGGCGTTGCACTGCTCCATCCCTCAGGATGTGCCAAGACTATCTGGCCTTTTGTCTGCTGCCTGGGGGGATGGAGAAAGGCCGTGTCCCAAGAGCCCGAAAGAGACTTCCATGCTGAACTCTCTTGGCTCACCTAGTCCCGTTTACTGTTGTACAAGGCCTAGACATATCAGCCTTCTCCACTTCCATGTGCTGTGATGGGCTGGAGCTCCAATCTACTCTTCATCCCCTGAGTGCACTCTTGTTGAATGTTTGCAGGTCGGATTCGAAACACCCCAGAAGTGGATGAGTCTCTCATTGACCCCAACATCTTGTCACTGAACATCCTGTCGTCTGGATACATCCACCCCTCCCAAGATGATCGGTGGGTCTGGCCTGACTTTGCCCTCCCTACTCTCTTATCCTGTAGCACTAGGCAATGTTGATGGCCCATTTAAGTTGGCAACAGCTATATGCATTTCTGAGGGCGTCTCTCTCACCCTCCCTCCCTGTCTCCCTCCTCCTCAAGGTCCTGCCCCAGTGTGACTTCTTGCTGACCTCTGCTACTTCAGGACAGAGGGGTTGGAGGAGCTGTGCTGAGTCTACATTTCAGAGGGCATTGGTGGGAGTGATGGGGCAGCCTAACCACAAGGCAGGAATAACAAAGACTGCATAGGGGCTCATGGCTCCCATCAGGTCCCCCCAACCCCAGGTGTCTAGGTTGTTACCCAAACTGACAACTTCCCTCCTACACACCCATGTCAGGTCTTTCTGATACCCACTCAAACTGACCCAGGGTAGGCACCAAAAGGGCTCTACCCATTCAGTGACATTCTGAAACTACTGGACCAATATCAGTGTAGTCTGTGGATGTTCATCTTCTTGTTCTAAGGTGCTATCCCTGTGTTTTGGTAGCACTGGCCCAGTGTCAGTGAGGCCCCATAGCCATGTATTACAGACTAAAAGGTCTCTTTGTACCAGAGGTTATGGGACACACCCTCCCATGAGATGCTGAAGCTAATGCCCAAGCATCTCTCAGATGCCCTTGTCCCAATCATGGTTATGAACCATGTCTCCATAGCTGGAGTCTATTGCAATGTCAGTCACACAGCAGTAATGTTGTTTGGGATCCTGCTGGCTGAGTCCTGGTGGGTGGTGGCAGCCTCCAGAGCTCTGAATCTCTAGCATCACCCAATGGATGGAAAACTATTTGGTAAGTTGGTGATGGCTTTGGAGCCCATGCTGCATGTATTACAGAGCAGAATGCTCTTCAGCTTGAGCTGCTGGCCCTGGTCCAGCTGGGTAGCTCCCCCAAGAAGGTGTCTCTCTTGGAGCACTGTGAAGGGTGGGTGCTGGAGTTTGGGGTGGAACTGGTTTTATACTGTCTTCTGGGATAAGATTAAGAACAACTATGATAGGTAGTTGGGGCGATCATGGATTACAGTGCCTGCCTAAAATTCACATAAATGAAGTAAGACATTGTTATTGGTGACACCAGACAGTATCCAGGCTGTTCTGAGGCACTGGGAAACAATACACTTCCTGTTCTAGGAGCATGGCAGGATGAAGATGAGGTTCTACCCACTTCCTTTTGGAGCTGTCCTCTTCCCTTCTTCCACCAGGGCAGCCTTGCCTGTGGTTACATTTGAAGAGAGGGAATACAATATGACAGCCAGAACGCTCTGTTTTGGAGAAGTGGCCAGTCCCACTGTACTCCCTGCTGTCGCGCACTTCACCCAGCAATACCTCCAGGGCAGTACTTACCCAGTCTCCATTAGAAGCCGCTGAAAGCTGTGGAGGGATGGAGGGGAGAGGGCGGGGAGACTGAGAGGGTCCTCATTCAGGACTGTGTGTAAATGGAGTGAGCATATTGGAGGAGAAGGCAGACATGGTTTAATGTAGGTCATGTGATAAGAGGGTTCTGGAGACACACTAAGCCATAAGGGATCGTATCAGAGCCTGTAGAGGAGTTTTGACTTTGCACAAGACAAAACCATATAGGTGGCTAAGCCTGGGATGAAGGTGAGGGATAATGTGCTTGAGTGAACAGGGATCAGACCAGCCAATCTGCAGTAGTGCACTGGAGAGCTGACAAGGGTGTTCCCTCTTTATGTGAATAAATCATAAATGGGGTACAGCATCTCCCATTCCCCCCCAGAGAGGTGTGAACTAGACTGTTAATAAGAAATAGGGCTGCAGCCTTCACCAGCACAAATCAAAAACAATGAGTTCAGTGGAGGCTCACCAGGGTACACCAGCTGGGGAGCTAGTCCATTGGATCTGAATGAGGACCAGCAAGTGTGTGAGTAGCCCTAGGCTGCAGAGCCCAACCTACTGCTCTGCTCTCCATGGGAGCCTGGGGCTGAAGTTCTTGGGAGTGACTCCTTTCTCCTCCCACTCCAAAACTGGGAGGCAGAAGAGGAAACACTAGGCAGGAGACATGAAGGAGGTCATGCAGGTCACGTTTTCCAGGGATTCCAGCCTGGGGTGGAGTGTTACAGAAGGTAGACTGGTGGCCACTGGATGGGCATCACTGTTTGCCAAGTGAAGGGTTGGGTTTTGTTGTGCTTTGGTGGGCTGACGGCCCCAAGGGTGTGTACATAATTGTCCCTCCCAGAACCCAAACCAGTGTGTGAACATGTGCTTCATTGCTTCGTGCTCTCTGCAGGGGTGGAAACCTTACACCATGGCCTCTCCACAGCTGAAACATATGGCCTCCAGCTGGAAGGGCAGAAAGAGTGGTATAGGGACAAGGGGAACTGCAATTCAGGGGAAAGAATAAAAGGAATAAAGTTGGACAGGACAACAAAGGGAACAGCCAGAAAGCCCTTTGCTTCAGTCCTGCATGGGCTTTTGCATGTTCTGATCCTAGCAGTGTCACAGGAGGGGGGGACCTGGATGCAGGGGCCATGGGAGGGAGCATATGGAATGGAAAATATCTAACCCTCTTTCTGGACTGCTTTTGCTCCCCGCTTTGCTCTTGTATGTCACTCAGTCATCATTGCAGACAGCAAGCCCCAGGACTTTCCGCTTGGCTGCCTTTCTCCCTCATTCAGAGGCATTGTAGATGTTCTCAGTTGTTCCTGTTGAGAATCAGCATAGCCCTCATAACCAAGATGTCAAGCCCTCATGAATTTTGCTTTAGCCTTTACTGTAGGCAAGCCCTGATTCTTGCCCCCCAGGGGATGAGGCACGCTTCCTATTTCCACATGCAAATAGTCCCTGCATCTAGCCTCAGTGCTCCCCATGAGGAGCCAGCTGAGCATTTCTTGTTCCTAGTACAGCTGGGAGGGGGAATCTGGCCTCTCCGCTCCTTTAACACTCAGCTTCCCCAGCAATGAGGCAAACACAATTTTCCAGTCCCAACTTGAGAACCCCCAGCTTCAGCACACTGCTCATACGTGCATAGGTGCCCCCTCTTTGGCAACAACCCCCTGGCTGAGGCTTTGCTGTGTCCTACCGCAGCATGGTGTGGTGCGTGGGGGCAGTGGGCAGCTGCCTGTAGTCCTCAGGCTTCTGAATCGCTTCACCATGAAACTGCTGCTGCTGCCGTCCATTTGAACCCACACTAACCATGTGATTGTTTTGTGTTTTTGCAGGCAGTTTCTTGATTCGGATATGCCTAGGTATTATTTGATTTCCCTTAGTTTTCTTTTTCTTTTTCCTCCTCTTCCCCTCCTCACCACTCCTTCACCCCCTCAGAGGCAGTGCTTTGATTTCCAACCCTTCAGCCCCTCCATACACTTCCCTTCCCTTTCTTTTTTACATCTCTGGGCTTCTCTTTTATTCAGTTTCTGTCCCTTGGGTTTTCCTGTTTGTTTTGAGCGCTCTCTCTTGTTGGCCTGTGTTCCTCTGGCTGGATTTTCTTTCGATTTTGCTGCTGTTGTACTTATCTGACATTTGGCAAAGCCCATGCTGGCCCCATGCCTATGCTGGATCCCCATCCCGTTCCCTCTTCCATGACCCAGGAGTGGCTTTGGGTAGGCATGCAATGACAGAAATTGCATGAGAGGCTATCCTGGGGCTCAGGGCGGGAAACTGGCAAATAACCCATGTGTGAAAACAGAGAGAAGTGAAAGCGACGTGGGCCACATCTACCTAGTAAATTCATTACTCCCACTGGTGGCAGCCCTATATGCCCTGCACTGCTCTGGCAGGCTGCTTCCTAAATTGTAAGCAGTAAGCGGTGTAATCCCAGCTGCAGATGGGCTCATTATTTTAGGGTTGAGCTAACTGGCACTGGCCTAATTAGTCCACCCCCACTGCCCTGCAGAGACAGCTACATTGCTTCCTGCTCTGGAAGCAGGCAGCCCTGAGCAGTGCTTCATACCTTGGGTTGCCACCAGTGGGAAATGTGTGTTTACCATGTAGACATGATAGCTGAGGAGAGACTGGGAACTATGGACAGTCAGCACTTAGAGGGAAAGGATCTAACAGGTGAAAGCCTGGTTCCACTAAAGTCAGAGGGAGTTTGCCAGTAATTTCATGGGGGTAAATACTCACCCCAATACTTTTATTTGCCAGGATAACTAGACCAAATTCCACCAGAGATCTCAGAGGAGACAGATTTATTTCCCTGTATTCTCAGTTGTGCAAAGGCCTCTTTACCCCCTCTCTGGATGTGTCAGGAACCTTAATGTATTCACCCATTTTAAAACCTTTTCCTCAGTACTGGACCAATAGAACAGGGCCTTGGCATAAATGACAATCAGAGCCCTAGAAGTGATCATCTGACCCTCTTGGTCAGGGAAATAATAGGGGAAATCCTCAGAGAATATAAAGTAGCAGAGCTCTGTTTTATGTTCAACCCTTTTTAAATTCACCTATTTTAAAGCCAGTTCACCACTGTGGAAGATCTGATCCCACATTCTTTGGATGTGACCTGGAGACAGCGTTTGAAAATACACATGAATGAACTCTCTCTTTGGAGTCAGGTAGTGATGGGCACGTGTCCTGGAGGCTGCAGGGGTCCCACTGTCTTATTATTTCTATGTAATACTGTTACAATTTCATTGATTTCAGTGGAGCTGTGCAAGCTGACGCTCACTGCAGGTCTGGCCCATTAAGTCAAGGGGTACATACCATAAAAGGTCAGTGGGTATCTATGATCATCCTACCAAATGGCTTGCTTGACAAGTGTGGAGGAGGAAATGCAGAGCTGTAGAGGAAGACTCAGGACTGTAGTAACACTGCTGCTTAGGGGAAGCTATGGGGATGTAGGTGCTATATATAGCACCGTGATGATGACAGTGGTACAGATACAGAAATAAGCAACAGAAAGTAGGAAGAAGCAAAGCAATGAAATTGGAGGAGAGGATAGAGACTAGACTGGGGAAGGGATTATGGAGAAGGGAGCTTAGACTTCCTGCCTGATGTTGCCTATCTTGTTAAACTTCAGGGTCTGGTTGTAGGTTTGCAATAAGCAGATGGGTGCGATAGTGTGAATGGCTGACTACTGCAGTATCCAGCCACCAAGGGCTTTCCTGGAAGACTCCTAGACATAGGAGGAGGTGGGTGCTTTGTCTCCTGTAGCTTTTTCTGGTGATTACATTGGTAGAGGGCTATCCCAGTGTCACACAAAGGAATCCTTTCCTTGCCTTTTGACAAGATATTTAGCAGGTCCTTGTGACAAGGTATTTAGCAGAATTCACAGCTTTCCTTGGAATCTGACAGGCTGTCCTGTGAGCGCTTCTGCTCAGACCTTGATACAAAGGAATGAAAAGGACAGAGTAATGGAGACAGGGATCACTGTCACAAATGCCAGGTCATCTCAATGACAACCACTGCTCATGTCATCTAGGAATTAGACTCTGGTAGTGCCTGGTAAGGGTAGAAATAACCTCCCTTCTTATCTGTGTCATAGTGCTCCCTCCTGGGGAGGTATACGCCTTCCCAAACCAGCAGGTGACCAGGCACAGACTGGAATCAGGATCTCTTGTAATGCTTAGACTTGAGTGCCTGACCAGTGCTGCTGCTTATGTTCATTGATTCCTAAACTTTAAGACTAGAAGGAATCGCCCATGATCCTCCTGTCTGACCTCTGGCATAGCCCAAAGACTGTAGTGCCTTTCTCAGAAATGCCTACGTCAAGCGTAATAGACCATGGTTGCCCTAAAGCAGTGTTCCCAAACTTTTTTATGCTGTGGACCAGCAAACCCAGTCAAAGAATTTTGGTGGACCAGATATAGAAACAAGCTAATTTGCATACTTAAATCAATAAATATTTAGATATGTAAAGTTGTAAATTTAAAAAAATACATTTAAATTTAAATTAAAAAAAAAGTTAAGTATTTAAATTTGAACCCTGGTACAGGTTGGGCAACCGCAGTTACTGGGGAACACTGCAGAGGAAGGATCTGCGCAGGCGGTGGCCTGGGGGGACTCAGCTGGGGTTGCCCAGAAAGAAGGTTGAGTTCCCTTCAACCACATGGTGCCAAATGGGGTTTGCTTGTGAACTGACAGCAATGTCACCACTGCTGACAGAGCTTTAGCACTCTGCCCAAGCTGGAAAACAGAATGGCTCTTCTTCCTGTGCATTGGAACAGCTGAAAGGTGAATGCCGAAGCCTGAACCCATCTTGTCCCACTAGAATGGGAGAGGGGGAAGGATTTATAGATTATTTATTTGATTTTTCTGCCATCCCCTCCCCCCCCAAAAAGGGCTCAGACCATTTTACAATAAAAACAAGATACCTCATAAAAACAGATAAATTAAGGATACAATTATACAATTAATCCAAACAATACCCCCAAATTTAACCCCGCTTGCTAAACACCTGCTCAGATATGAAGGTCCTACAGCACTGCCGGAGGATGCCCAAGTTCAGGCTCTGGCTAGCTTCGAAGGGGATTCTGAGCTGTAGAATAACCACTGAGAACAGCCTCCCACGTGTGTCTGTCATGTGGACTTGGCACATAGCTGGAACCTGCAGGAGATTTCTCTTGTGACCTTAGGAATCGAGATGAAGCATAAAGGAGGAGGTGGTTCCTTACGTACATAGGCCCCAGGCCATTTAGGGTTGGAATCTAACATTTAGGGCTTTCATAACGCACATCCTCAACCTGGAGGGTTCTTGTCTCGAGTCCTTAGTGGCTTGGTAGCTCTTTCTACACCTGAACAATGAGCAGTATCATTTGGACATCTGGGATTATCAGTATTGTGATTAACTCAGACACAGCCTTTATTTCTCACCTGCACTGTAATCTGAGTTGGGTAGAAGCTCCTAGTATAGCTGAACAGGAACCTTCCTATTCATGACAGTACAGGTACTTGCAGTCCTTTTCTTTTATGGTGTGACTAAGTAGTGAGCATCCATTGCTGGAAGTCAGAGGCACCTTGAGTATTATGGGGCAAACTCTATTGCAAAGGAAGGCCATAGTATCTGCCTCATGTGCTTGTTGCACTCTGCAGATGCCAGCTTGTATAAGTGATATAATCTTGCATTGCAGAAGACATGGCTTTCTTTGGAAGGTACCTTATGCAACCCTGGCAGCTCTGCCTCCTGGCTGTCCTGGTATTTCCTTGGTACAGTAGAACCTAATTAAATGTCTGTCCAGAAGAAAGTGAGAGAGGAGCCTCCCCACTCTGTTTTTGACTGAGAGCCCCAAGATTAATTCAATTCCCACTGAAGTACATGGAAGTTGGATAAGGCCCACAAGGCCTCCCACAGTTGAGAAGCCTCTGTGTGTTTCATGTGGCAGGCTGGGGAGAGAGCAGGCAATGCAGTGTCACATAGGACAGGGAGTAGAGTGCAAGGCAGATGATAGGACAGGGAGCACAAGGCAGGGAACAGAAAGCAGGGCAACAGATCAGGCAGGTAGCACAGGGCAGGGAGTAGAGAACAGAGTAACAAATCAGGCAGTGGAAGGGATTGGAGTGCCACTCAGGGCTGGCGTGGGGCAAATTTATGGCACACTTGCCAAAAAACCCTCCAGCATCCATGGAGCCCCCCGCCGACCCCCAGCACAGCCGGGGTAAGCAGGGCCCATGGAGAGAGGGGGCTAACCCTTACTGAGTGATAGGAGGCAGATGAGTGGAGCCGGGCCAGGTCAAGCCCCGCCCAGGCCCCTACTTCGCCCAGCCCCCCAGGGAGCCACGCGACCGGAGCTGCGCAAACAGGCGCGCTACTCTGCCGGCGCGTGAGTTAGCGCGGAGTTCGCACGGGAGGGCCCAGGACCCTGCCAGCACGCCCCCCAGGGTAGACAGCCCCAGCCGTAGCCAGCCTCCCGGAGGCATGACACGGATGGGCACGCGCTGCACCCCGAGGGTCCCCTCGGGCTCCGCGGCCCCCCCCTCTGGCACCTCAGAGACGGCCGCCCAGACGGAGCCCCTGGCTCTCGGCTGCGGGGCTGCCTGTCCCTTTTTCAGGCTCTGGGGCTGGGAGCATGGTGACCTCCCCTTGTGGGGTCTGCTCCCTTTTGGGGTCTCTGGCGTGCCAGCTGGAGGAGCTCCAGGCCACAGTCCAGAGACTGCGTGCCGTCAGGGACTGCGAGCAGGAGATAGACTCCTACTGCCAGGCCCTTCTCCCCCGGGAGGCGGAGGGTAGACCACAGTCTCCCTCCACGCCAAAGGAGGACTCTGGGACCTCCTGCTGTGTCCAGCCAGGGGCATGGACCAAGGTGGTCAAGGGCCCTAAGGCCCGCCGCACCAAGGCCTCTCCCCCACCAGAACTGAGCAACAGGTATGCACGTCTTGCTGCCCCAGCAGAGCCTGCTGAGTTGCCGGCCCCCACAGGCAACATGGGCCTAACTGCAGCTCCCGCCCCTGCTCTCCCCAAGACAAAACGTAAGGTGTTTGTTGTGGGAGACTCCCTCCTGAGGGGGACTGAGGGGCCAATCTGCCGCCCCGACCCCTTAGCCCGGCAAGTCTGCTGCTTCCTGGGGGCCCGCATCCGGGACATTGTGGAGAGGATCCCAAAGCTCCTTAAACCCACAGACCACTATCCCATGCTCCTTATTCATGTGGGCACCAGTGACACTGCTCGGAGCACTCCCAGCCAGGTCATGAGGCGCTACAGGGATTTGGGAGCGGGGCTAAAGGGTCTGGGGGCACAGGTGGTGTTCTCATCGATCCTCCCAGTCTCAGGCTATGGGCTAAGAAGGGACAGGAGGATCTATGTGGTCAACCAAAGACTGCAGCGCTGCTGTCGTCGGGAAGGCTTTGGCTTTCATGACCACAGCCCGCTCTTTGGCGAGAGAGGCAGCGAGCTGCTGGGAAGAGATGGCCTCCACCTCTCTCCCCTAGGGAGGAGGCTCTTCTCAGCCAGACTGGCTGACCGGCTCCACCGGGCTTTAAACTAAGCCCGCTGGGGGACGGGGGGACTACCGCCACTGCTGGCCCGCTGAGCAATCCTTGCAAAGCCAGCGGATCACGGCACTCAAGGGAGCCCACTCCAGCCCCAGCCCTGGTAAAATCTGTGGGCAAGGAAGGAGCCCCCCAGGGGGCACTTGCCTGCCTGTACACTAATGCCAGGAGCTTGGGGAATAAGCAGGAGGAGTTCATCCTCCTGCTCAGTGCAAACAATTACGATATCATAGGGATAACGGAGACCTGGTGGGACTCCACCCATGACTGGAACACGGGTATAGATGGCTATACCCTGTACAGGAGGGATCGTGTAGAGAAAAGGGGCGGGGGTGTAGCTCTCTATGTTAAGGAAAGCTACACATCCCTGCAAGCTGATATTGGCGACCAGGGTGGACGGCTGGAGACCCTCTGGGTTAAAATCCGTGGGGAACACGGCACAGGGGACACAATGGTGGGAGTCTATTACAGACCTCCTACCCAAAGTCCTGAGCTTGACCAAGAGTTTGCCCGGGAACTGGCTGAGGCAGCTTGCTCCAGGACCATGGTTGTCATGGGTGACTTCAATTACCCAGACATCTCGTGGGAGGATCGCTCAGCAAAATCTGAGCGGTCGCAGAGCTTCCTCTCGTGCGTGGGTGACCTCTACCTGACTCAAGAAGTCTATGGGCCAACGAGAGGCAAAGCGCTGCTCGACCTGGTACTGGCTACTGGGGATGACCTAGTCGGCGACCTAGTGATTGATGGAAAGCTGGGTGACAGCGACCACGAGCTGATCACCTTCACCATCCGCCGAAAAGCTGGCAAGTCAGTCAGCAACACGGAAGTCCTTGACTTCAGGAAAGCCGACTTTGACAAGATCAGGAGGCTTGTCAGTGAGGCCCTAAGGGACCGTGACCACAGGGAGAGGGGAGTTCAAGAAGAGTGGTTGCTCCTCAAGGAAGCGATCCTCAATGCACAATCTAAGTCTATTCCATCTCGGAGGAAAGGCAGCAAGAGGGCACAGCAGCCCCCCTGGCTCTCCAGGGACCTAGCAGACCTCCTGAGGCTAAAAAGAAAGGCCTACAAAGGATGGAGGATGGGAGTCACCTCCAAGGAGGATTATTCTGCACTGGTCCGGTCCTGTAGGGAGCAGACCAGGAAAGCCAAGGCTGCAACTGAACTCCAGCTAGCTTTGAGCATCAAGGACAATAAAAAGTCCTTTTTCAGATATGTGGGGAGCCGGAGGAAAAGCAGGGGCAACGTTGGACCCCTGCTGAACCAGATGGGGCAACTGACAACTGACGCCCAGGAAAAAGCCAACCTATTAAATAGGTACTTTGCGTCAGTCTTTCATCAGCCCCATGGGACGTCCATGCCCGCTACAGGGCCGTGAGTCCAGGTGAGGGTGATCCCCTGCCCTCCATTGATGCTGACTTTGTAAAGGAACATCTTGAGAAGCTGGATACCTTCAAGTCAGCCGGCCCTGACAATCTTCACCCCAGGGTACTCAAGGAGCTGGCGAGCATCATAGCCCAGCCTCTGGCACGGATCTTTGAAAACTCTTGGCGCTTTGGTGTAGTGCCCGAAGACTGGAAGAAGGCCAACGTGGTGCCTATCTTCAAGAAAGGGAGGAAAGTGGATCCAGCTAACTATAGGCCCATCAGCCTGACTTCTATCCCGGGGAAGATCTTAGAAAAGTTTATTAAAGAGGCCATCCTTAATGGACTGGCCAACGCCAACACCTTAAGGGATAGCCAGCACGGGTTTGTTGCGGGTAGGTCTTGCTTGACCAATCTCATTTCCTTCTACGACCAGGTGACCTATCACCTGGACAAGGGAGAAGAGATTGATGTCATATATCTTGACTTCAAAAAAGCCTTCGATCTGGTTTCCCATGATCGCCTCCTGGAGAAACTGGCCAATTGTCGCCTTGGGTCCTCCACGATCCACTGGCTGGAAAATTGGCTCCGGGGTCAGACCCAGAGGGTAGTAATTGATGGAAGTCACTCATCGTGGTGTCCTGTGACCAGTGGGGTCCCCCAAGGCTCTGTCCTTGGACCCATACTGTTCAACATCTTCATTAATGATGTGGACACTGGAGTCAGAAGCGGACTGGCCAAGTTCGCCGATGACACCAAACTTTGGGGCAAAGCATCCACACCAGAAGACAGGCGGGTGATCCAGGCTGACCTGGACAGACTCAGCAAGTGGGCGGACAAGAATCTGATGGTGTTCAACGCCGATAAATGCAAGGTTCTCCACCTTGGAAAGAAAAACCCGCAGCATCCTTATAGGCTCGGCAGTGCTATGTTGGCTAGCACTATGCAAGAAAGAGACTTGGGGGTCATCATTGACCACAAGATGAACATGAGCCTGCAATGTGATGCTGCGGCTAGTAAAGTGACCAAAACACTGGCTTGCATCCATAGATGCTTCTCAAGCAGATCCCGGGACGTCATTCTCCCCTTGTACTCGGCCTTAGTGAGGCCACAGCTGGAGTACTGCGTCCAGTTTTGGGCTCCACAATTCAAAAAGGATGTGGAGAAGCTTGAGAGAGTCCAGAGAAGAGCCACGTGCATGATCAGAGGTCAGGGAAGCAGACCCTACGATGACAGGCTGAGAGCCCTGGGGCTCTTTAGCCTGGAAAAGCACAGGCTCAGGGGTGATCCGATGGCCACCTACAAGTTTATCAGGGGTGACCACCAGTATCTGGGGGAACGTTTGTTCACCAGAGCGCCCCAAGGGATGACGAGGTCGAATGGTCACAAACTACTACAAGATCGTTTCAGGCTGGACATAAGGAAGAATTTCTTTACTGTCCGAGCCCCCAAGGTCTGGAACAGCCTGCCACCGGAGGTGGTTCAAGCGCCTTCATTGAACACCTTCAAGACGAAACTGGATGCTTATCTTGCTGGGATCCTATGACCCCAGCTGACTTCCTGCCCTTTGGGCAGGGGGCTGGACTCGATGATCTTCTGAGGTCCCTTCCAGCCCTAATGTCTATGAAATCTATGAAATCTATGAAGTTTGGCCCTCACTGATCTAAGGGAATATCTGCAGGTTGTCATTGAGCAACACATCTGCTTAGTGTTAAAGGTGTCCTTGTGTGCATTGTGGAATGGACAGGGGTTAGGGGGAAGTCCTGCACATTGCTAATAGGGTCCAGTCTTACTAAGAAGCAACTTTTTGTTTCCCATGCTCCATGACAGTCTTGCTCTGAGATAATGTGGGCTAAACACCGCAGATAGAAACAGAATGTGTTCTATAAACCAAACTCAGAGCTTTAGAATTTCAATCTGCTGTCAGAGATCATGCACTTCATAATGCAGGTTGTGCAAGCAGGGGAGCACCATGGTCCACTCTTGCCATAGAGATTTGCAGTAATCTGGAAGCAGACAACAGTGGGGCCTTACTGGGTAGAATTAAAGGTAGGTGATGCTTCAGAGAGAATCCTTCAGTCAAGGGGAAATAATGCCTGACAACTCTGGCAGTTTTTCCTTGCTGTATTTGTGTTCTGTGTCCCCATAGGGCTCTCTGTCATCTGAAAGGATGTAGCACTGCAGTGTCTGTCAAGGGAGGTCAATTCTTCACCGACAGAGGGCAGAGTAAAGGTTGTGAGGGTCAGGGTGATGTGCACTGTAACTCTATACTAGTTTTCAGTGATTAGCTGCAAAGGGTACCCTGGAAGAGTGTGCAAGATCTTTCCAATCAGCCTTAATCATATCAACAATGTTGTTTATCAGTGAATTTGAACACTAATAGCCTGAGGTCGGGGGGGGGGGGGGGGGAGAGGGGGGGGGGGTCTTTCTCCTGATTTCAGTGGACCTTGGCCTGAAGCTAATTAACTCTTTGGCTATCAGAGGCAGAAGGAAAAATAGCGAGGGACAAAAAACTTGGGGAATTTTCCCCTCCAACCTACACTTGATTTGTGATAAGCAATACTGAAGCAGCCCTCTTGATATTTGTCTTTCTGAATCTGTATAGTCTTATGGTCTGATCCTTACTCTTGCAAGTAGCCAGTTCCAACCAAAGCAATGTAAGGAAGTGGACCATGAAAGCCATTAGAGGAAGCAGTAACTAATCCTTTTATGTCCCAAGAAATATGCATGTCCCGAGCAGTCCCAGCTAGAGATTTGACTTATTCAATAATAATAAGAAATATTTTCTCATATTTACATTATGTTGCTTTGAACAGAATAGTGACATGCTGTGCTACACTTCAACTTGACAATATGCAGTGAGTTGTATTTCCTTCCTTTAGCTTTCTTCCCTTTGGCTTCTCTGAGCATAGATTAATCAGGATTCTACACCACAGACTGTAGATTCATGTCAGAAGAAAGAGGTAAAAGATTTAGAATTCTGACATCAAAGGTTGCCTGATGTTCAAGCCTCACTGACCATCAATGGCATCAGTGCAATACTTTGAAATTCAGTGGGAGCTGAAGCACCTAAGTTTTCTGTAGGCATCTTTGAAAAATCTCAGCTGAAATGTCAAAATAAAATTGACATCCAGGTACCAGTTTTGCAGCCTTTCCTCACACTGACTAATACTTCTCACCAAGTAGTCCCATTGTTTTAATGTGTCCAGGGTTTGCAGAATCAGACTCTGAATTGGGAAGAACTCGGCAACAATACTTTTGAGTGGAGAATGTTTATTCTACCTGGGTTTAGATCTGAGGGGTTTTTTTAATTCTACTCTGACAGTCCTTATATTATGTAAATTTGCTTTATTTACACAGAATTTGTAAACCTTGACATTGCTTATGAAATACAGCATACAGTTATTTTTGCCTTGTAAGTTAGTAAGTATTCGTCTCTAAGGACAATTGCTGTGTAGCTTGCATTATTTGCCACACAAACTCCATCCGTTTATACAAGGCTTACATGTAGCATTATGCGTTTGCAATCCTAGGAGTTCTAAAGATCTTGGGCTTGAGTCTGCTTCTCAGTGGTGATTTTACCACTCTTGATTTACACTGTTTGAATCAACATTCAAGGTCTCTCCTGGAGTCCTATGTCCAGTTCTGGGCACTGCACTTAAAGGAAGGTGTGGACAAATTAGAAGGAGTTCATAGAGAACAAGAGAAATCATTAGAGGTTTGGGAAACATGACTTACAAGGAAAGATTGGAAAAATTGGGATTACTTAGTCTAGAGAGAAGAAGACAGAGTGGGAATACAATAACAAAGTTCAAATACCATAAGAGTGGTTTTGAAAGGGATGGTAATAGACAAGTTTCTGTGGCTATAGGGGACAGGACAAGGAAAAATGGTCTTACATTGCAACAACGGAAATTTAGATTGGAGACTAGAAAGCGTTTTCTCACTGTGAGGTTGGTTAAGCATTGGAACAGGCTACCCAGAGAAGTTGTAGATTCCGCATCCTTGGAAGTTTTTCAAAGCAGGTTGGACAACCACTTGCTTGGAGTGGTTTTATCGGGGACAATCCCACCTTGAGCAGCGGTGTTAAAATTGCTGTCTCCCAGATAGTGCTAGGGGATCATTAAAGCACAATTAAACCTTAAATGGAAAGTGAAATGCAAACACAGACAACTCAGTGTCCTAAAATCAAAGTCTAACTTTATTAGTACAACAACAAGTATTATCTTAGCAGTTTCTATATTCAGTGTAACACGTCAGGGTCTCAGGGGTGGCTGTGACACCTTTTGGTGGCTCCGTGACCATGCCCTGCTATGCCCCTAAAGCGTCCTCCTGCCTTTCCTGCCACACCTTGATGTTATATAAATAAATAGGGAGGCTGCCCACAGACCTTTGCTAGGCCTCAGTCCCACTGGTCCTAGGCCCCTGGCTGGGCCTTTATAGTCTCGGCCTTTGGCTAGGCTGCTACAGTCACTTGTGCCTGGCTTGGCAAACAAAGTCTTAAGGGCTAATTGAGTGGCTGCAAATCCTCCCCTTTACCACACCCCATGCATCACGGGGCGGGGGGGAGGGGGTTTACAAGGTATATTGTTCTTCTGTTGGGGCTTCAGCCTCCTCGGCCTTTGCCCCTTTTATCTAGCTAGGCCTTCTAGCCTAGGCCCACTGAATTGGACCTGGCTTTGAGGTACTAACTTTGCTTCTCCCTTCTAGTACAACTGGGCCCCTGGCCCCTGTATGTTGGGCTCCTGGCCCCTCTGTGGCTGCACCCTCTCTGGCGTTGCTCTGGGCTCAATAACAACTCAAACCCTGAGCCTGCTCCTGGCAGGGCTCAAGGCAGACAAGTGCCCTCTGGGCACTAATGAGGCCTCCACCTCCCCTTGTAGCCTCATCCCAGTCTACCAATTGAAACAGTAATATAACATAAGCCCCTGGGCTATAACAAACAAAACAATGGAAGCAGCCCTCTTCCCCTTTATGAGGGCAAAACTTCTTTCATTCTGGGGCCAGCAAACCTCCCAGCTGGCTTCTTGTGAGCTCCTTGAGCCTAAGTCTCCCTGCGAGCAGCAAAGCGGTCTGACCAGTGTCACTAGGTGCTTCTCCTGGGCAGGAGATCCTAACCCTGCAGCGAGCCGTGCCAGCTCAAGCCCCAGGTTTATATGCATCCAGGGCCCTACCTACCTCTGGTCAGCTGACTGCCTGCAGGTGCCTACTACTTGCTCAGTAGCCTGACCCCGGCAACCCGCAGCTGCCATGCCCTGCCTGCCCTGCAGTACTCCCTGGCTAGGCTACTTCTCCTCTTAAAGTAGCAGAGAGCCAAAAAACATTCAGTACAATAATCTCACCCAATCCCAGATGTTACTTTGGTCAGCAGAAAAGACAGCCACTCATTTCCTGAAGCAAAGTTGTATCTTTGGCTAGGGCAGTCCTTGAAGTTTGGATTTATAGGGACAGACATTACACATAAACCGGTTTAAGTGATCAGAAACTGGTTTAAACCTGTAACAGAACAGATGTTCATTGCATATAAACCAGTTTGAAAATGGCCTGAAACTGGTTTGAGATAAGTCTGCTTGAATGTAGTATCAGACTTAACTGATTTGGGTCAAACCAGTTTATGCAACGTCTGTCCCAGACCCCTTCCTGGTTTAACTTAAACCAGAGTCCCGCAGCATCCCAGATGCTTTGCAGCTCTGGGCTGGGCTGGGCTGGGCTGTGTGCTCTAGAGCAGGGCTGGCCCTGCCCCTCTGCTCCCTGGCCAGAGCTCCAGTGGAGACTTGCAAACACAGCAGGGTCTGCCTGGCTTCGCCCCCCCTCCCTCCCCCCCGCTTGCCTCCCCACACAGACCATAACCAGCATGTGGTATGCTAGGTAATGCTGAGTGGTGTCTGTGCAAGGTAGACAGGACAGTGTCTACTTAGGGCTTTTTGAAGCTAATTAACAGGTCAGCAGGTAATGTCCCTCCATTCTTTCCTTAGAAAAAGTTGTTTAAGTAGAGCTTGAAGTAATGAGAGAGGCTTTTGTTTTCTTGATGGGGGTGCTAAACACTGTGTTATCAACTCCCTGCTGGCTTCCTCACTGATCAGGAACAGTGAGGGGTGGAGGGGACCCCTTTCTAATCAGAGCATCCAGCTGGGGCCTGGCCACCCCAGCTCAACACTGTTGAAGGGTAGGGAGGGCTGATGTAGTGCCCCCGGCTGTCTAGCCTGAGCCACTGCAGGCATGTGCCTGCATTTTCTCAGTCCAGAAGGAGATGCAAACTGTCTGGGCAGTTGCAAACTGGTTCAGCCTAGCCAGGTTAGACTACCCTTCAAAGATTGAATCAGTTCAGCCTCAGGCTTTTTGAATGTCTGTCCCTAGCTATGATGACAACACTGAACTTTCTTGTTGCTTCCTTTTATGCTTTTCTTTAACTTCACTCCTTTGATGACTCCTTGCTTTCAGATTGGTCTCTCTGCAGTCAGCATATTGTCCATATTTTATCCTGTCAGCATATTCCTTTGTTCAACAGACCCATCATGAGCACACCTCTTAATTTGGCCTTTTTCCTGTGTCTTACTTTGGGCATTGTCCATTGGTCTCCCTTATCACCTGTCATCAACATATGCAATCATTTAATCCCTCTGATTCAGCCGTTTAGTGCCAAATTCAGTTAATTTGAGCTGGTAACAAAACTATTACTATGTTGTGTTAGAAAACTTCTCACAGTGATGGAAAAGGAAAGAAACATCATGCAAGCAAACTCAAGGCCATAAGCTGCTTGCAAGAGGCAAGACCAGCTTCTATTGCAGACACCAGCAAAATGAGACGTTCAGATAACAGTGAGGCTATGCAGAACTTAAGTAATGATTAAATAAGGCTGAACATAAAAGAAAACTTTAAACAATACTGTAATTCACCACTCTATAAACAGGTGCAACTTTAAAGCATAAAATATGACAAGCTACCCTAGCAGGGGTTGGATGAGATGACTTCCTACTTTCTTATGATTCTGATTGTAAAATCAGGCCCATTGTTTATTGCATAGGTGATACTGTCCTTTTGCCCAGAGGCCAGGAGCCTCTGCTGGGACTGCTGAGGGGAAAAGTGGCTTTGTACCCCAAGGCTGGTCTCCAGAGTGTCATTGTGTCAGTCAGGGAACACCTGATTTCTCTGGGTCAACTCCACCCTGACCACACTCCCTGTGTTCTGGACTATGACAGTGGGGAGTGTAATGGCAGCATATTAGCATGTGTGCCCCTTTGGGGTGCTCCCCTGCATGGTTAAACCCATGATACTGCCTTTTTTGTACAACCAGAGCAGCACAAGGAGGCTAAAGGGGCCAGGATAAAACTCACAATGCAGGATCTATTTTTTTGAGTGGCAGGGGTCAGAGGTGCCAGCTCCTTTGGATTCACAGGCTTTTGCAAGACCCTTTGCTGCAGCTGGTTGTGGAATTCATCACATGCTTTGGGAAGACATTTCCATTATGCCTTACATTGCACCTCAGAGCCTATCCTTTGGGGCAATGCTGGAGCAAGTCACAAAAGGCTGACTTTCCAGCTGGAGGACAGTGGGGGAGGAAGGGAGAAGGAGGAATGTGATATGGTTTAGTTGTTGCAGCCTTGACAGCTTTCAGTTGGTGTCTTACAGGAAAGCTCATTGCACAAGGTTCACTTCTAAAAAATGAGTAATGCTAGAGCACACATCCCTTCCTGGTGGACTAACAATTCACTCCATCTTCTAGTTGTTCTCAGCTTTCCTCTGTAGCCTGGCTATGGAGCTGAATAAATGAGCAAGGTGACTTCTGCCAGTGCAGCTAGCTAGTCCAGTAGCCTGGAAATCAGGGTGGTAAATTCTGGACCAGGTCACAGGTGACACAATGGTCTGTTGGCATCCTCCGTGACCAGATTTTGGTAAATGGCAAAAGCACCCAAGTAACTCAGTGAGAGGCTCTGGCCTGTAACAGCAAGAAGCCTCCAAATCAAAATGGATGGTAGCAGTTCACACAGTTCCTAGCTCAGATCAATCATATTAGTCCCTCACTGATGTGAACAGTAAGGTCACTCTCAAGCTTTTATGAAAAATGAATGCTAGTATGAGTGGTTCTGCGCTGGTCCTGAGGGCTCCAAGTAGAGCCAGGTCCCACATGTGGAGTCCTCGGACTCATGTGATATGGAGGGAGGGCAGTTCCATCCTCCCTCACCCCACACAGTTTCTGCAGGTCATATTGTTCAGCATAGAGAAAACTCAGTGTGGGGCCCACATGTCCTCCTTGTGAAAGCTGGTTGTGATTGCTGGTTGGGTATGATCAAGCCAAAGATGGAACAAACACCCAGGCTGGTCTGAGGGCCTTTCAAAACAAGAGGTCCCTGAGGGGCATCCAAAAGCAAGAGCACTCCCAGGCACAGGTTTGCCTGTTACAAAATCAGCACTGTTTACCCCACCACCTCCATGCAAAAGGTACGTACCTATTGGCAGGCTCTGAGGTTTTTGCCACACAGAGTCCTGGGTCTTTGACTTCCAGAGGTGGCATGTCATTTACCTGAAGCAAATGATTTGCCTGTGTGGTAGAGATGATGCATTTCTCTTGCCAGCCTTCCTGGGAAGGGCACTGAAAACCAGTGGTTAGTGAAAAGCCCTGCTCTTACCTTTCTCATCTTGAACCCCATGAGAGGCACCACAAACTAGTTTCACTCTGAGCAGAAGGTGCTGTCAGCCATGCCCCAGTGAGCACAAAACAGTGGGTCCTTCTGGGATACAGAACAGGGTATTTGCTTCAGCTTAGAGCCATCAAGAAAGCAGGGCATGGAAACCACTGACCAAATGACCTCTGACTGTGGGACAGTGGTGGAGGGGACTCTTCTTTCCACAGCAACAGTTCTGTGACACTGCACGTACCCTGTTCTCCCTACAATCATGTCCTTGTACCATGAGGATATTATCTTTGCTTACTTCCTGGTTCCCCACCAGCAGCAAAGTCCTGACTAACTATGGCTGCCATCTCTTCACACCCCCACACGCCCCTGGTAGCTGTATAGGTAGCTTGTCACTGGACACCCTGTGGACAATGCTTTCTGACATTTTAATTTTTTGTGTGTGTATGTGTATGTGTGTTTGTCTTGGGTTGCCTTCCACTTATAGCATTTCATTCGGAAATGACACTAGGTATTTCTCTCACACTTTTCTCTCGCGCACTTGCTCGGTCTGTTGCCTTCTGATTTTCTCTCTTTCTCCTCTAATTTGTTCCTCTGCTTTTTGCTCCCCCCCCTCTACAATCCTTCTTTCCTTATTTTATATCCTTCCCTTCAGAGTCCTTTGTCCTCTGGTGACTTGTGTCTACTGTGATCCTGACCTTGACTCTCTCTCATTTAGTTTTGATGTTTGCGACATGTTCCAAAACAATGATCTTGTTATTATGCTGTGGTGTCTAGAATGGGATGATAATGGTTTATCAACCAGCACAGTCAAATCTTCTTTAACAAGAGCCTCTTGCTGTTCCCTTGAGTGGGACCAGAACTGAAGCACGGCTTCTGATGAACAGGCCTGGGATCTTTTTAAAGAGATTTTTTGGCTGGGCTGATACTGAGCGTCAGTGAGCTGTGGTGGTGGAATGGCTGTGTTGGACTGTTTCTCAGTCATGTTCTCAAGGATGCTCAGATGGGAATAAGGGGGAGTTCTGAGTAGATGTCATCTTTGATCAGGATCTCAATGTGGCTTTCAAAGTTCTCAGTAGGCTAGAAGATAAATTCTAAATATTAGAGTTCACCAAGACAGGCTTACCAGAGAGACTGGCAGCCTGGTGGGAGATAGTCCGGTGACCCCAGAGTCATAGAGGTTTCTCTGGGACCTGTGCTGTCTCTGAGTTTCATTTGTTGCAGCCTTAAAATCCCAGCCTTAAAAATGGCCTTGCAAAAGACAACAGTCAGAGTACCTCTATGGCAACTTGAGAGGATCTCTCAGGTTTTACCTCCAGTTCTGCCCTTCTCCTGCTATGTGACTGTGGACAAGTTGCTTCACCGCTCTGTGCCTCATTTTTCCCATCTGTAAAATGGGGAGATATAAAACTAAACTTTGTAAGGTGCTTAGAGAGTGGCAAATAAGTGCTAGGTGGTGCTGGAAGTAATCTAGGCAGGGATTGGAGCAGATCAGTTGCTAATAGCTCTGTCTGTGGACAGTTCTGATATATATATTTGCAATACCAGCTTCTCTCTTCTAAAACATGCATCAGTGCAGAGGAAAGCTTCCTCTAAGACCAGCCCTGTGCTCTGTTACATGGAGATATTTACTTCTGATGATCAACCATCGTGACTAATTTCCCAGGAGAGAGGGCAGCTGATCAGCTGTGTCAGTCACAAGGATGAGGATGTCCAGTAATAATGTAACCAGACCTTGGTCCACAAATCCTTCCCTACAAATTAAAACACTTAAGCCCCTGCTTAGCATTAGGCATGTACTTAAGTGTCACTGGAGTCAATGGAACTCAAGCCAGGAGTGCATGTCAAGCCATGCTTAGATACTTATATGACTTGGAGCCTTGGTTGTTAAACTCCCCTATTTCCCCTGGTCAAAACAGCCTCTTTAATTTAGCATAGATGCTACGTGATGGGGCCAATGGAGAAATGAACATGACAGGCCCAGCTCCTCATGGGGCGCTTTTGATTTGAGAGCCAAACAGACCTAGTCCAGTTTGGCTTCAAGGCGAGAGCGGTGCACCAGTGATGAACAGTAGGAAAGAACTGAAGGTCTTTTCTGGATACTGAACTGCCATCTCCACCTCTGTGGGGAAATGGCAGGTTTGGCCATCAGTTAAAAGGTAAAAATAACAAAAACTCAGTAGGGGGTGGGGATCTCAATGGTGTCAGGGAGACACTGATCATGACCTGAGCATCCTTGCTTGTTGCCATTCTGAACATGCTTGCCAAACAGTAGCTAGCTGTTCCTTCAGGTGGAAGGAAGATGGTTTGTTGGCCATGTTTGCATGTTGAGATGCAGCTCTGGAGTGCTCTAGATCCATGCAGGGCCTTTCTCTTGGCTAGACAGACCCATGATACCATAGGCCCAATATTTCTTCCTCCTTTTGTCCAGCTCCCCCTCCATCACTCTTTCCATCTCTCCTCTTCTTTACTTTTCCCATGTCTGTAACATTTCTAGTAGTGCACATCCCACAAAGAGTTTCACATCTACTTTGTTGTTCACACAGAAAAGCCTACCTCCAGTTTACAAAGTAAATTCTCAATTGAAGCTTCCACTCTGAAAGTTTAGTAATTTTTAATAGGATGTGTATAGGGGGTAGGACCAATTTCTTGTCCTCACCAGTGGTCCACTATTGGACTTAGTTTGTTCCCGAGTACTCCAGAATGGCTGTATCCATCTGTCCCAAACATGGCTTTGTGTGTGTGTGTGTATATGTACGTGTGTGTGCGTGCGTGCGTATGTGGGTACATGTGCATGCATGTCTATGTATTTGTGCAGGTCTGACCTAATCCATAGTGTGTTTTTACCAGGTGTCTGCTGTTTCTTTCCAGGACGTTTTACCAGTTCGAAGCAGCGTGGGACAGCTCTATGCATAACTCCCTCCTACTGAATCGCGTCACCCCTTACAGAGAGAAAATCTACATTACACTTTCTGCTTATATTGAGGCAAGACCTTTCACCTGTTCTTGACCATCCCTTGACCATGAAATACATGCAATATAGAGGTTTTCCACCACTCTACTCTAAAATCTAGGCATGAACTAGCCTGCTTCTTCCAACTAACTCAAGGTGCTTGTGCAATACGCACAAAACTTTCTTAAGCTGGCAAGCAACCCAGAGCTTCAGGACTTGATCTCCCACTCCAGTAGACCAGTTATACAGGAGAACTGAAATCAGTTGAGTGAAGAATCAAGAGTGTGGACATGCAGCATGTTTGCTCCTTTGGATTAAATGGACTTTACGCCATAGTAATAGTGGAGCAAACACACAACACACAACCTTACTGCAGGACAGAGTTATTGCTTGATGTGGTGATTCTGCTCTCTGGACAACATTCTGGGGTTGTACTCACTAAAAACCAGCTCCCTCCAGCCATGTACAGCCCCTATTGTGTGCAGCCAACTTGGGTGAACTGGTTATGTGTCTGCTTTACTATGGAGTAAATTTACCACTGAGTAAAATCTGTGGTGAATTACTCTGCAGTAATTGTGTTATGGATTCGTACTCTCAGACCCACAGGCTGGATTTTGAGCCTGGTTATTCACATGTGCATGGCAGTCTCTGGATATAAGGCTGCGTTGCCAGGCCCTGTGCATAGGAAGACTCTGGAAGGTCCCACCCTTTTCAGATGGGCAGAGGGGAAATGGCTGGGGGCTTGGCTCCACCCGTTGCTATGCCAGCACACCGGCCTGTGACTGAGAACCCATGCTGGAAGCAGGCATCTGAGTCACTTTCTGGCTCATGCCTCGTTCCTATGGTAGCACATCTATACATTCCCCATTCCTCCAACTGCACTGCAAGGTGATACTTGGTTGCATCCTGGGAGCTGCTGGCACCAATTTGAGCTGTCATGTCCTCTCCAGATGGCCAGCTACTCCCTGAGTGGATGTCACCACTCACAGCTGATTTTCCACCAGATGGAGTTGCAAAGAATGGGGTAGGACAGTAGGATTGGACCTGTGTGGATCCTCCTGAAAAAATCTATGGGAATCAAGGAGGCTTGGCACCTTGTAGATTAGGCTCAGCTTTAAAATACAACCCCATCCATGACTCCCGCACCCCCCACCTTCTTCCTCCACTCAGGAAACCTGACCTTGTATTTCATTTCACTTTACTGGGGCTTCAGAGCTGACAGGAAGTTTAGATCCAGGCAACATCCAGAGTGACAGCCACAGAAGCTGTTGTCAGTAACAAAAGGAAGATATTTTGTTTTTGAAGTTATTGCATACAACAGGAAAGAAAGGGCTGGTTGTAATGGGCATGTGGTAAAGAAGGGGGTTGCTTAATATGCACTGAACATCTTCCTGAAAGGCTAATGCACATTTGAGAAAAAGTCACTTCATGATCGAGTTTGTGTCCAAGTTTTAGTTTAAACCAGGGGTCAGCAACATACAGCCCATGGGCCAGATCTGGCCTGCAGAGCCCAATGACTAAGGAGTAAGGAGCTGTACTTCCCCCCTTTACCTTTCCTCCTGCCTCCCAGCTGCAGCACAGAAGTGGCAGCAGCAGCATGGATGTGGCCTCAACACAGCCGCTCACAAGGTACACCTTTGCCCCAGCCGGGGTGTAGGGGGCTGTGAGAAGTGGTGGTAGTGCAGGCGCAACTCCCAGCTGCCTGGCCCCAGCACAGGCACAGGGAAAGTCCCAGTCTGCTGACATATCATGGAAGCCACCCAGCCTATGTCAGATTGAATCATAGAAGTAGGGTCAGAAGGGACCTTGTAGATCTTCAAGTCCAATCCCCTACCTGGGCAGGAGGAAAACTGGGCTCAATTGACCCCAGTCAGGTAGGCATCAAGCCAGGCATCAAGATTGGAATCTGGTCATTGAGTCCCATGGCTTGGAAGGGTTGCTGGCCACTGCTCTACCGCTGTCTTTCCTCACAGTGGTACCAATTTTCTCTAAGGCTGTCCCTTCCCTAAGGGAGATTTCAGAAGAGAGCAGTGCAGAAATCTTCTTGCAAAAGCCCAGGATCAGAGGAAGAGAAAGTTGAGCAGCAGAGACAAACATCTTTTGAATATTCGTTCTGGCTCAGGCAGTTTGGCCCTTACTGAGTTCCAGTTAAGCAGGGAAGAAACCATCTTACCATTTTTTCCCCTGCTTGTATTAGTCCATGCTTTAGGAAGGAACACACTTTAGGCCACAATTTGTGACAAAGCCCCACTGTGTCTGCTCTCTGCATCTGTAGAGCTCATCTCAGTAGATAGATTGCGCAGGCATGATGGTATCTTTAGTTCACAGACTGGTCCACCCCTCATTGCTGCTGATGAGGAGTTCCTGCTTTATTGCTAGTAGGAGCCATCCCTGTAACTCTCCCTTCTTTCTCCTCACCTCATTGCAGATGGAGAACTGCACCCAGCCAGCCGTGAT
Source organism: Alligator mississippiensis (assembly GCF_030867095.1). Lineage (NCBI taxonomy): Eukaryota > Metazoa > Chordata > Crocodylia > Alligatoridae > Alligator > Alligator mississippiensis. The sequence continues at coordinate 38,086,905 of NC_081830.1, read as the reverse complement.
CACTAAAGATTTCTGCATGGTCTTTTACTCCAGAGATGCCAAACTTCCAGCTTCACGTTCCATCCGTAACCTATTTGGCAGTGGGAGCTTGCGTGCCTCAGAGAGGTTAGAGAATCTCCCTTCCTTTCCAAAGGAAGGCACTTTTAATAATACTTGTCAGTTGTTATTAACAGTAACAGTACCCCAATTGTTTCATTCCAGTCCTTTCTGCAGCAGATGAGGGCAGCTTTTCAAAGGTATCTTAGGTGCTTTTGAAAACTGAACCCTAAGTACCTTTGAGAATCTGGCCGATGGCTTAATTCCATGCACTGCAAGCTTCCAATCCTTATGTATTTATGTCATTGATTTCCCTAGCAGCCTTGTGTGAATAATGCAAAGGCATAATAAGCAGAGCCATCCAGGAAGTGTTTCTCAAACCCCTTCCCCTGCAAAAATGTAATTAGTAATCATTATTTTAAAATTATGGTTCTAATTTTTCAGGTGTCCATGAAAATGAAAAAGGTTAACATGAATACTGCATAGCAACACCTTAGTACATGTATATATAACTGGACAGTTGTGACAAAACTTGAATTATTTTTTCCGAAAAAATATTTTTTGTGGGGAAAAAGTTACTCAGACAAACCATTCTGATGGTACATTTTGGATAAGCTGCAGCAGGAAAGTCCTGGGCAGGTATGAAGAGGTCACAGTGGCCTCTTTTATTGCATTTGCTGATTTGTACTTATTTCTTATGGTGTACTTATTTCTCACCTGTAGGCTCTTGCTGATGTGACATGAAGCTATGCCAATATTGCCTGAGCAAGGGATGGGCACTGTGTTTGTATAAAGTGCTGCTTGCTCAGAGTTAGCCGCCTGGTGTGTGCTCTTTGCCAGAGAGCACCTGAGAACTAGTCCTTGCCTCAAGGGTGTGGAATGAGCTGTGATTTATCTTTCTCTCCTCTTCTTCCTCCCTTGTCTTTAAAGAAGAGGGAAGAGAAATCAGTACATTCCCCTCTTGTAACAGTAGCAGAATCTGGGTCCTGGGTGTTCCTGCAGAAAAGGGTTGGCTGGCTGGCATATCCAGTGGTGGTGCAGTGCTGGGTTTTCTGTTCCTGGGCTTGGCAGGAAGAAATTCTATCCAGTGTGGTACACACACAAGCCATCCCGACCTATGCAGACAGCTTGCAGGTAGTGCTGATGGGCTCTGTGGTGGGCAGTGTCCAGCCTCCTCAAGAAGAAGAATGGTTAGCACAATCTTGGACTGAGGGCAGGACAGAGAAGGAGGTTTAGTGCTCCCTGAAGGGTTCTGAGTGCCACTGGAGAGAAGAAAAGAGCCCAGGAGAGTGTTGAAGGCACCCATCACCTTTTGAGCTAGAGTGGCTGGCCACTCCCTCCCCCACAAGAGAGTCTGAGAGACGAAAACCCTCTTCCCAGTGTGCACATGAATTCTTGTCTTCCTTTCGTTGCAGTAACCGTGTGACTGGAGTGTATGAACTCAGCCTTTGTCATGTGGCTGATGCTGGCAGTCCAGGTGGGAAACCCCTCTTTACCTTTTGGGTTACTCCAGGGGTTATTTCCCAGAGTCCCATCACAGGAGTTACATCCAAAAGGGGTGCTGAAAACCTGAGTTAAACTTTGGAGGCAAGTTCATCCCTAGTGTAACACCACTGGCCTCAGGGGATCACTGTCAATGGACCAAAGATCCATTTTTAAGTTTAGCACCTCCAGCTACATGGCTTTATGCGCTCAGCCGGGCAGCACAGATAAGGGTTGCGCCTAGCTTAGGCACAGTCTCTCTCCCAGAAATCTGTCCTCCCCACCCCCGCTGCAGTCCCCCTGGAGCACAGGTAGAGCAAACACATCTGTAATTAGGCGTGTATCAACTTTGGTCATTCCCTACCTAACCAAACAGTATCGAGTCTAAAGGCAAGAGCAGTGGTCCCTACAGCTGTGTGCATCTCCCCTGCAGGCATGCAGAGGCGACGCAGGCGTGTGCTGGACACCTCGGTGGCATACGTGCGAGGTGAGGAGAACCTAGCTGGGTGGAGACCCCGGAGCGACAGCCTTATCCTGGATCATCAGTGGGAGCTGGAGAAGCTCAGCCTCCTGCAAGAGGTAAGACTACATAGAAACCCCCTGCCAGGAGCTTCATGCCACCAATGGGTCTGGATTCCTAAAGGACAAGTACAAAGCCAGACCCTGTTCACTGTGCAACTTGCTCTCCCCATGGAAACTAACATGAATGGCAGAGAAAAAAGTGTTTAGGAACAGTCAGCATGGATTCACCAGGGGCAAGTCATGGCTGACCAACCTGATTGCCTTCTATGATGAGACAACTGGCTCTGTGGATGTGGGGAAAGCAGTGGATGTGGTATACCTTAATTTTAGCAAGGCTTTTGGTATAGTCTCCCACAACATTCTCACAGGCAAGCTAAGGAAGTATGGGCCAGATGAATGGACTGTAAGATGGATTGAAAACTGGCTGGCGCATTGGGCTCGGAGGGTAGTAATCATTGACTCGATGTCTAGTTGGCAGCTGGTATCAAGGGGTTGGTCCTGGGGCTGGTTTTGTTCAATGTCTTCATCAACAATCTGGAAGATGGCATACAGCGCACCCTCAGCAAGTTTGCACATGACACCGAGCTGGGGGGAGCAGTAGATACACTAGAGGGTAGAGCTAGGATTCAGAGTGACCTACACAAATTGGACGATTGGGCTGAAAGAAATTTCATGAGGTTCAACAAGGACAAGTGCAAAGTCCTGCACCTAGGACAGAGCAGTTCCATGCACTGGATGGGGGCTGACAGGGTGGGCAGCAGCTCTGTAAAAAAGAACCTGGGGTTTACAGTGGACAATAAGCTGAATTTGAACCAACAGTGTGCCCTTGTTGCAAAGCAGGGTAACGGCATACTGGGCTGCATTGTTAGGTATGTTACCAGCAGATCCAAGGAAGTGATTATTCCCCTCTATTCAGCACTGGTGAGGCCACATCTGAAGTACCATGTCCAGTTTTTGGCCTCCCACTACAGAAAGGATGTGGACAAATTGGAGAGAGTCTGTCAAAGGGAAACAAAAATAGTTTGGGAGCTGGGGCACATGACTTATGAGGTGAGGCTGAGGGAGTTGGGCTTATTTAGTTTAGAGAAGAAAAGACTGAGGTGGGATTTAATAGCAGCCTTTAACTACGTGAAGGGGAGTTCAAAAGAGGATGGAGCTAGACTGTTCTCAGTGGTGACAGATGAGAGAACAAGGAACAACAGTCTCAAGTTGTGGCAAGGGAAGTTTAAGTTAGATACTAGGAGGACTTTTCTCACTAGAAGGGTAGTAAAACACTGGAACAGGTTACCCAGAGAGGTTGTGGAATCTCCATCCTTGGAGGTTTTTAAGACCTGGCAAGGCAAAGCCCTGGTTGGGATGATCTAGTTGGGGCTGCTCCTGCTTTGAGCAGGGGTTTGGACTAGATAACTTCCTGATGTCCCTCCCAACCCTAATTTTCTATGATTCTATGTAGGAGATGCTTCTTTTACAGGTGTCTGGTCCTTCACTTTATATAATACACTAGCAGAGAGGCAGCAAATACAACACAGTGCAGCTCTTAGATGTTTAGTCCCATTTCCCTGGCTCTTCCAGCACTGGGAATGCTGAAGAGTTGCAGCTTGGACCTAAGAAGTTGAAGCAGGGAGGGTGGTACTGGGGTCTCTGATGCCTGCTCACCCACTAAGATGCAGCCAAGGCATCACATTACTCTAAAGCGCTGTAGGACCTGTGACATTTGTTTGCTCCAAGCTGCTTGGTGTGTGAATAAAGTGGCAAAAGGGAAGAGAGAGAGGTGCCAGAGAGGTCATCTGCCAGACATGAGCTGGAATGTTTTTGCTCAGGTCGAGAAGACAAGGCATTACCTGCTTCTGCGTGAGAAGCTGGAGACGACCCAGCGGTCAGGCCTGGATGCCCTGTCCCCCTGCTCCAGTGAGGACTCTGACTCCCGCAGCACATCCTGTGTCTCCTCCCCGCTTTCAGCAGACGGCCCCCCAGAGGGCAGGACGTCTCCCCCAGAGACCCCCAGTGACAGGCAGAAGGAGCTGGCAGTCAAGGTATTACATTACAGCAAATCTGCTCCACTCAAGGGCTCCAAACAGGCTCCCCTTCCTGTTGTAACAGGTAGGCAGCAGCTTCTCAGCAAAGGAGCACAAGGGAGAGAATTGCTGTAGTCATGGTGGTGGGTGACAGTGGCATAGAGGACAGTTTCAACAGAGGGGAGGCAGAGGCAGCAATTAATGTGGTCGGTGGAAGGGAGGAACTGGGAGGCAGGTGGACCCAGATGTGGGAAGAAGAAACTATGGAAGCTCTGAGTCAAGCAGGGAAATGGAGGAGATGGATTTGTGCTCTCTGCCACTCCCCTCAACTAGAACATCCCCTTTGAGATATTTAGCCCCTGAAGCTGAGACAGAGCCACAAACTGCTAGAAAATCAGAGCGGGGTTGAAAAGAGTCCATGGAGGAACAGGAAGGTGAGTCTTTATACATAGAAAATGGCCTTGTTTGCTAACCACACACTGCCCTTTGTTTTCCCTCCAGTGCCTGCGTCTCCTTACCCACACATTCAACAGAGAGTACAGTCACAGCCATGTTTGCATCAGCGCCAGCGAGAGCAAGGTATGGCCAGCCCTAGTGCCTTACCATGCCCTGTCTCCAACAGTGGCACAGTAGCAATATAAAGGAGTGTCTCCACAGCAATGGGGAGACCAGCTGTGAAACACATTCTTGGCTAGGGCTGAATGAAGTATATTGGCAGGAGATTTACAGTGACTGCAGATAAGGCCTGAGAGGCATATTTTCCTCCACTTGCAGCGATGTCTCTCCCCACTTGCAGCAGACTCCATTGCAATGCAGTCACTGTCACCTACTAGACAGGTTCATAGCTCTGCATTCCATGGGCACCATCACTGCTCAACAGAGCACGGAAAGGGAGGCATGAGGAGCATCAGCCTCCTGGCCTCAGCCAAGCCAAGAATGGTCTTGTCCTAAACCTACAGCCTTCAAAGGCCCTGCCATGGCTGCCAGCCGACTGCCAGCTTTGATGGTCTAGGGTCTCAGCACAAGAGGGCCAGCTGCAGAAGAAAACTTCATCAAGAGTAATAAACTGTAGATGGCTGGGAAAAAGCTTCCCACTTTGTACTCTGGCCCTTCTGCTGAGGCAGTCATGAGCCTGGCCCTGCCACCTGTCTTTTCCATTGAGAGCACTCAGGTTGGGAAAGAGGGAAAAAAAAGTGAGGGAAGGAGGTAGAGGGAGAGAATGGGCCTGGGGAGAGGAACTGGGTGACTTATCTTGAGGATTATCTTTGCTGGTGACAGAGAAGATCTCATGCCCTGCCCCATCCTTGAAGACTGCACCTCCCAGGCAGGCAAAACTCTCTACAGCTGGTAAACTAGGGGGAAAACCCATGGGTCTTAGTATATTTAATCCTCACTCTGTCCAAGAGCCATAAAAGGTTGCAGCCTCAATGTCAGTATGTTGCCCCCACTTCCCTTACAGCTGCAGTGACACAGGTGTACTGAGGCTGCTACAAAGTTTGGATAGCAGATGGTGTGTAAGATCATGTCTACTGCCCAGCATAGCTGTGCCAGCAAAACCCCTGTCAGGATGCAGCTCTGCTGGAGGAAGCGTGTTTGTTCTGACAGAGCTCCAGCCACTGGGGGAGGTGGTACAGAACCACCAGATGCCACATCTCCAGTAGGGAGCCTTGCTAGTAAAGCTGTGGTGGCAGCAGCCCTGTAATGCAGGCAAGGTCTGAGTATGAAAACCCTGCTCCCCTTAGTTCATTGTGACCTTCAAGGACCTTGTGACTGCATGAGTAGGGAAGAGGAACTGTCTGTGCAGCACAGAACACCAAGCCTTTTCCAGCAAAGGCCCAACTTGTACCTAGTATAAGCTGGTGTAGCTATGTTGTCTTCAGCATGTCCAGTCTGAATCGTAGATTTAGCTTGCTTGTGTCCTGCTGCTGAGATCACATTGATAAGAGTTAATAGAGACTGACTCCAGTCAATGGTTCTCTTCTTCCTGCAGCTGTCAGAAATGTCAGTGACCTTGATGAGAGACCCCTCAATGCCTGCTCTTGGTGTCACCACCCTCACTCCCTCCTCCACCTGCCCATCACTGGTAGAGGGTCGGTATAATGCCACAGAACTCAGGTAAGAGAAACTTTGGGAGGCCCTGATGGACTAAATCTGTAGGCTGACACTCCACCATAGAGACTGGCTCAGTCATGTTGCTCATACAGTTACATCCAGACACTGAACAGCTATGCAATTTGGCACGATTGGCAATCCATGCCCCAGAATAGGTTTAATACTCATGGCAGCAGAAGCACTGAAGGCCAGAAGTGTTGTGTCTTAAAAGTAATCTTAGGGGAGACTCCACACAGTTATTGGCCTGTCAGCTTCAGGAATGCCAGCATAACCAACTTTCAGAAGAGAAACAGAGATGTCTTTAGTCAAAGTGACTTTGAAGGCATCATTGTAACTCCATGCCTCTCTCTCCTTTCCAGAACCCCCCAGCTCTGTTCCAGGGCAGAAAGCCCAGAGCCAGAGCCTGCAGCAGATGGAGAACAAAAGAAATCTCCTATGCGTGGGCCTGAAGAAGAGAAAGAACCCCGGCGTTTATTGGTTCCTGATATTCAAGAGATCCGGGTCAGGTATGAGCAGTTTACTATGAGCAGGGTGGGCAGGGCAGTGCCCTCTTTTGGGCAGGGCTGCAAGAATTCCCTGCAGCTGGAGCTAGTGTGCCTCTTTTGTTCTAGAGCAGGCAAACGTTCCACTCTCCAGCCAGCCAGGCCAAAGATGGAGGCAGTCCCTCCTCAAACCAGTGTGCATACAGGGAGATGTCAGGGTTGTAGGTTCTACATGTGGTGTAGGACCCAGCACCCTACCGAGGAGTCATGGGAGATGGCATCACTCCTGGCTTTCTGTGGAGTGGAGACACAATGTGCAGAGCAACATGAGCAATAACATGTTGGTGCACTAACACTTTTGCTAGGCAGCTTTTCCCAGCCACTAAATACAACACTGACCTCTCTTCCCCTCTGCAGCCCCATTGTCTCTAAGAAGGGCTACCTGCACTTCCTGGAGCCTCACACCAATGGCTGGGTGAAGCGCTATGTGGTGGTGAGGCGTCCCTATGTCTACATCTACAACACAGACAAGGACTCTGTAGAGAGGGCCATCCTCAACCTCTCGTCAGCTCAGGTGGAATACAGTGAGGACCAACAGGCCATGCTGAAGGTAAATGCTGAAGGCTGGGCCATGGGTAGGGCAGGACAAACTCAGCCCAAGTCTGATGGACTGGAGGATCGCCAAAGTGGCAGCCCATGTCTGAGACCACACCAACAGGGAAGGACTACAGCAACTGCTTTGGGCCAGCCCAAGTAGTGACCCTGGAGCTAGGAGGGGAAAGGGTGAGGTTCCCAAAGGAGAAGCAGATGAAGAGCGAGGGAAACTAGGAGTACAGGCATGCTAATGCTTCCCACTGCCCCGATAAAGAGATCCAGTGCCACTAGATGAGTTGCCTCTTGTTCCCTCATTGGCACCCAGCATGCCACAGGGATGGAATCATTTCTTTACCATGTCCACAAGATTTCTCTAGAGGAGATGCAGCCCATGGTGATGTCACATGTTCTAGCTGCATCTGCATCCTGGCTGAGATCCCTGCTTGCTCCAAGCCTTCTTGGTGCTGCCACACCATGGCTTAAGTGGGGGACTCATTCACTCATTCACTTGTCTGTTGCAGACCCCCAACACATTTGCAGTGTGCACAGAGCATCGTGGAATCTTGCTGCAGGCGAGCAGCGACAAGGACATGCACGACTGGCTGTATGCATTCAACCCCCTCCTGGCTGGATCCATCAGGTAACTGAGGCACTCCCTCATTCTGTCCACAGGCAGCCCCAGGGCTGGGCAGACTGCTGTTGCAGGAGCTTGGCTTGGCTTCTCTGGCTCCACCCCCCTCCCCACCCCCACTGCTCTCCCTTGCCTTTTATATTCTAACTTCTGTCTCCTCATGCTTTCTGCATGAGCTTTCACAGGATCTGATCAAGTGAACCTGGGTTCATGAAAGCTTGCACTCTCTCTATATTTCTTATTTAGTCTATAAAGGTGCATCTTTACCCTGCCTCCTGACTGACTGCACACTAACACAGCTAACTACCTGTCTTTCACTATACACTGTCACGTGCCCCTGAAGGTGCAGCTGAGGCCAGACCTGAGCCTGATGTCTGACAACTGTGTGTTCAGCACAAGGAAGTTACTAGAGATTCTGCCATCTCCTGCCACATCAGCTCAGTCACTGGGACAAGGGTTCTCAAATTACCATCTCTCTGCCATGGGCAGTACCATATGCTTGGTCCTTTCCATTTTGCTTTGAACTGGGTGTTGATGTGTTCTTCCCTAGTGCTCAGTGCCACTTCTTATAAAATTCAGAGCTGCCCAATTTGCTCCCCAGACTGTATTTTAGCAAGTCTCTGCAGCATCAGATACTGCAACATAGGGGGTTAAACTAGGAACATGGCAATATTCTGCTCTCAGTCTGCTCACAACCCCATATCCCAGAAAAAGCTGATATTTCTCCAAAATGTTTAGAGCACTGTTCTTAAGGTACATAGTCAGGTTGACTTGGGCCACCAAGCAGCGCATAGCAGTACTTCTCCAATGATACCGTGGGGTTGTAAAGAAATGAGACCTTCGTGTTATCTGCAATTTCAACTGGTTACATTCAGAGACAGACCCTGAAGTGGGGTGAACCCAACTCACTATGCTGACACTGTTTTTTATCAGTGGAAGATATGGTCCTTAATCCCTGTTGCAAAACCGTTTTTTTGCAGATGTGAAATTAAAAAATGATTAGAGAAATAAATGGAAGTTCGGTGTAGTCATTGGTTAAAGAAACATATCTACCCATCCTCCCTATGATTAACTGATTTGAAATGAATTCTGGTGCTGGCCTGTGTCAGACTCAGGATACTGAGTTACCTGGACCTTGGCTCTGTCCTTAGGTTAATCCAACCTGTGATTTCTTTCTCCTTTCCATATTTTTAATTCTCCATGATGTGAACTCTGGAGCATATTGTTTCTGCCTCCCTTTTTTTCTCTCTGTTTTTCTTTCCCAACCCCTTTGACTCCTCTTGTCTCTTCCTTTCCAAAACAGATCCAAACTGTCCAGAAGAAGAACAGCCCAGATGAGAATCTAACCTAAAACTCAAAACCATCCTCCACCTCATCCATCTGCCAACAGGATTGAGATCGTTGATTCTCATCAAAAGCCCCCATCTTAACTTCAGATCTCTCATACCACCTACCGCCCTAGCTGCCTGCTCCACCGGAGGATACATCTTGATCTACACCTTCACTGGGAAAATTCATTTCTGTTGTAGCTGCAAAAGCCTGGTACAGCCTGGCCATGATTTCTTGTGTGCATGTGATCCTCTGCCCGTCTCCTTGTTGGGTGACCTTGGTGTCATATGACCCGTAACTCTAAGAAGCGGGCGCTGCGGTTTTTTTTTTGTTCCCATTTTAAAACAAGTCTTCAGTTTAAAGAGGCAGGAGTGTGTGAAAGCTCAGAGGTTACAAGTCATGAGGAGTTGCTTCTGTGTGAAGAGAAAGTGGTAGTTTAGGTATTTCCCAATTTATTGAAGTTTAAAAAGAAAAAAAGAGAAGCAGTGACATGATAAACTAAGTTACAGTAGTTTGAGATTATATTTATAAAGTATTTATTTCTATTTACTTCACTGAAAGCTATACATTGAGTTAATTCTGTATTGTTCCTCAAACTCACACACATACAAAGCCTCCCCCAGGAAAGGGAAGGCCATGGAAGATGGGCCACCAAAGAGGGTCTTGTCTGGCCATTTTGCGATGCCATCTTTGTCTTCTTTCATGGACCTTTTCACTGGGAGGTCTGGCTGAATTCAACTGGTCCCACCTGTTGTGAGTGCTGACATCTGCACTCTTCGTAACTCCAGAACTATTGCCCCATGCTCCATCTGCTTGGCCGTGACTCCAGAGTCAAAACCACTTTCCCTACAAGTGGCAACTAGGCAATGAGTCATGACTTCCCACATAAAGTGATTTCCACCCACCCTGTGCACCTCAGGAAGGAAGTGGCTTGCTGCATACATAGAATAGCAGAGACACCCGTTCTCCCATGGGCATGTCACTGCATGTACTGGGGCCCTTCCTCAACTTGCTTGTACCATGTAAAGATCAGTGTGTGTGTTGAGGGTGTGTGTGTGCATGTTTTTCACCCAGTACTTGAAATCCAGTCATGTAGCATTTAGTGGCTAGCCAGGTGGGATGCAGTGATGGCTGGTTCTGGTTGATTCTATCAAGAAGGTTTGGTTTTGAGGGGGCAGAGGTATTACCTCTAGTCTGGTTACTTTTAGCACCTATGTTGGTATGGGGGAAAAGAGGCAGAAGAGGAGTCTGAAGTTCTGGAAGAGCATATGGTCCAGTCATTTAGCTTGGAAGGATAGTGCTGTTTGAACACGTCCCAAGCATAGTGTGCAGCCTGCCTCTCAGAAATCTTGAGCAAGAAACCATAAGCACACAGGCCATCTGCACCATCCTGTCCTAATCTCTGCCCTGGGTTGGAGGCTTTGGAAAAACTTTGAGAGGATGAATCAGTGTCACATGGACTTGCATCCAGAGGGGGCTGTGGAACCCTTTCTGGTCCAATAAATTCGAATGGGGACGTGGGGAGAGGCCTGAAGGGATACCATGCTGCTAGGGAATGTGCTATTGTGAGTGGCAGCAGGCTCCCATTATGCATAACCACAGCTCGGGTTGGACTAGTTCACCAGGTGACACTAAATAGCTAGTTCACTGCAGGAGTGATGAAAGGGCTCATGCCATTATACCTGGGCAGATGGCCAGAATTAATAAAGGGCTTTTTAAAACGAGATCAGAAAGTTTCATAGGAGCCCAGAGTCAGAGCAGCTGCCTTGAACCAGGTGGCTAACTCTCATGCCCTTTGCTGAAAGGGCTTTTACTTTCCTTCCTTTTTCTTAGGGAAAGAACCTGCTCAAAGCAGATGAATGGGGAATGGAGAGCATGGCAGGGGTTTGGGGTGGGAATGGCTAGGAAGATATAAACTGAGGCTTCTTTTTACTTTTGTATGTGATGTTTCTTATACCCCTTCCCATTTAAAATAGTAACTTCCACCTTCTTTCCCGTGCCCCCATCTCTCTGTCTGACTTAGGCTGCCTTTGTAGAATAGCTAAGTTGGTGGGGAGGAAGCTTACCAAAGCAGAGACATGGCGTGGTCAACAGCCCTTCTCCCCTTTGCAAAGACCTGGTTGACTGATGATTGATTAACTTGATATAAGCTTTTCTAAGGTCACTGAAGCAGCCAAGGTCTTTGCTTTTTAATGCCCAGGATTGTTTTTGTTCAGCGCTCCCCTTGTGAGATTTCCAGTTGGTCATGTACACACAAGTCCAGGCAGAAATGTCAAGGAGGAGATTTCTCCACCTATATCCCAGGACCCCTTGCTGGTCCATGCTTCATCATCACACATTCACGGCTGACCTTAAATTTGCACAGCACAGCTGCGCCTTGGTTCTCTTTGGCACTTTTCCATCCTGTCTGTTGTGTTTGCTGAGTGCTGTATGTGTGGTTCCAAGTGGAGATGGTCTCTGCACAGCTTTTCTTTCCTCTTTACTTTTTTGTTTTGTTTCGTGGAGGCTTGGAGGGGGAGGCATAGAAGAGGGAGGCAGGAACCCCAATGCAGCCTGTAGTCTGCTTCCACAAATCAGTCAAGATGTCCCACACACCCAAGGGCTGGCAGCCTGCCATCACACTGTGGTGTGAACACAGCCTCCGTGGGGTGCTCCCCCAGCCCCAGCCTCTCACTGGCCCAGAAGCAGAACATGTGTTTCAAGACAGGATGTAGTTTAGCCCTCCTGCTGCGTGCTGAATGGCCTTTTATTTCTCTCCAGAACCCTTTTCTTTTTGGTTCTGAACAGCTCCCTGGCATCACTCATGTTCCCAGGGGGGTTTCATTCTATCTCACAGACCTGGATGGCATCATGGGTCTCCACAGGGAACAGTGTCAAATTCAGCCTCCAGTGCTTGCTCCTTTCCTTCTGTGTGCCAGTCCTACGTTTCTGGGAAGACAGGTCAGACAGCAGCTTGTCCACACAGACAAAGATTTCTTAGTATTACAGCTCAAATGTCCATAGCCAGGAATGAGCACTTTTCCCCATCTAAATATGTTTTAAAGGGTTTTAGAAATCCAGAGGGAAACTTTTCACTTCTGACAGGAACATGCAAAAGAATCTCTTAATGCTTGACCCAGTTGAGGAGAACATTTAAGTATGTGCTTAAGTCACACTGAACAGTTAAGCATATGCCTAAAGTTAAGCAGGTGCTTAAATTCTTTGCTAAACAGGACTAGAGAAGAAAAGTGAGGAAAGGGTGGAAATGCCATTGGTTACCATAGGGAAAGGTGGCTTGGAAGTTTTCCTTTGACAGGGTTGTGGGGTAATGATTATGGGGCCATGCCTTAGGTCAGCAATCCTGAAGAGCGTGGTCTTTGGTCTGGTTGTGGAAGAGACCTTGGTTTCATTCAGTCAGTGCTGAGTGTGCCTGAGGCCAGCAAACCTGTAGAGCACACCAGGTGGCTGAGTTGAGGATCAAGGGCCTGACCCAAAGCTTCCTGAAGTCAGTATAGTGCTTCCTGTTGACTACACTGGGCTTTGGATCAGGCTTTGAATGTGAAGGCTGAGGTGGAGAAGTTTAGGGAGGAATGACTGCCTAGGGGGCTTACAGTGGTTCCCTACAGTATATCCAAGTAGCTGTAATCTGTGGATTTCACAGGCTCCACCCAAGCAATGGCTGGCAGTAGTCCTAATCCAAGTCCCCTCTTTATGTGACACCCTGCACCTTTCTTCATGTCTCATCCTTGCTGTTGAAGGTTCCACCCATTCCCAAAATTCAAGTAGATGAGACTAGCCCCTGCCCTCAGAGTAGCTAAGGAGAATTTCCATTCACATTTCTTTGCTTTGTACTGAAGGATGAAAAGGGTCGAGATATATAAGCATTAAAGATGAAGCAAAACCTCGAGCTTCAGTTAATCAGAGATGAGGCACAGAAGCTTTGTGAGGGTGAGAACAGCAAGAGGAAAAGAAACAAGGAATCCTTGTCACAGAGAGAGACGCTGAACAAGGCATTCTGGAGGAAGTCCCCACTGTGTTTCAGTGCGTGTAGATGAACTGGAGAACCAGCTGAGTTCAGCCTGAACAACCAAGATGTAGACTGGCCACTCAGAAGTGACACCACTGTTGTCCTTTAATAGTTTTCTGCTGTTTCCTTTAGATCACATAGGCCAGTGAGATACAATGTTGTCAAAAAAGTTAACCATGACTTAACAGGGAGTTAGGATAAGAGGTAATTCCAAAAAACACACTTGTCATTTGGAAACATCTTTGAAATGGCCTCTCTGCCTGAGCTTTTGTAACCATACAAGGGGAACCAGTCATCCATTTACACCAGGGTTTTCCTATGTAGGGCCCAAACTAATGAAATAATTTTATTAAGATCATAACTAGGTGCTTAATCTAAGGAGAAAATGCCAGTGCTGCAAAGGGCCTTCAGGCAGAGGGACTGCTGGTTTTGTAACAACAGGATTGTTTCCTAAAATGACCTCAGAACAAACTTGCTAGCAGAAGTTTGGACAGTAGGCAGCACCCGAATGAGAATTGGGGTAGCTCACACAAGCAGTTCCAGCTGTTGCCAATGATGATGCATCCATGCTAACACACACTGTAAACAGCAACAGCCCATATGTCTTAACACCTGTCTAATATGCTCTTACTGTCTTTCTGTCTTGTATTTAATGAGCTGTATGAAGGAATCCATCACTTTTCATGAGCTGTGACTCGTTATTATGATCTTACTGTACAATGAAGGAGGTTGTGGTTAATTTTATTTTGTTTTACTTTTTTTGCCTGTGCTTCCATTATCTAGTTTGTCCACATGAGTTCTTCCTGTGATGCCATCCCCAAGTGCTGGGAGACCATTTCTCTTGCTTTGTATATATGTGATTGCTGTGGGCACACCCTTTACCACTGTATAATAACAAGAAAAAAATACTGAAGTACTGAGTCTAGTTTTCTTGATGTCTTAAACTATGAGTGTTGGAACCTAGGGTCTTAAACTGTTTGTGTACACTTAAGGCATTGTTCAGTTAAGAAATAAATGTGGCATTTATGCAAATACTGGAACAATGGTGCCTTTCTCTTTTATTTTTTTGCTTAAAGAAATAGGTCCAGTCATGGCTGATATAGACAAAGTAAAGTCTGATCTCTGTATTGCTACGAGTAAATGAACATGAGGCACAAATCCTCCTCTTAAGTCAACAGACAGTGGTCTATCATGAGTGTAGCCTCAAGGGTACTTATATGTAAACATGGATATTTTCTACCATTTGTCTTTTGGCATGCTAGCATATACTACACATATGACATACACTAAGAAAACACAATAGGGCCAATTGTCTTCTCGCAATCACACAAGATACTGAGCACACTGGTCTCAATGTAGGAAAATGTTTACCATTGTGCTTTATGTTTAGGCACTGAGTGAGGAGTCCCATTGAACTTAATCACAAAGTTAGAGAGAAGTACATATATCTTTGATGGAATACTTTGGTTGTTGACAGGCAAAAACAGCCAAATTTGTACAACTTTAAGGTACATCTAAATCCAGGCAATATATTGCAGATAAGGTGCTGCCCTGTGATATATCATAACTATATCATAGATTTCAGCACTAGCAGAATATTGTGCCTTAAAGACCCGACAAAATCCTTGCCTTTCATTAAAGACCTAGATGATGCAGAAAATCACCATACAGAACGTTAGGGATGAGAGCTCTTCCAATTCAGTCATCAGTTTCAGGATTCACTAACCCTCCTTGATCCTCACCTTTTAGCAGCTAAGTACAAGCCATTAAAACACTACAGCAGCCATTTCTTTGCAATTTGGCCTATGTTTTCGGTGGGAAATGTTGCATCTGCAATAATATATTTCATTACTGGAGGCAGCATTAATGGCATCCATTGCTAAGTTATCACTTCTGAAAAAAAGAAGAGTACATATTCCACCCACCTACTTTACTCTGTACCTTGCCAGACAAAGCAAAGAACAGTCAAGGGTTAGCCTTTTCATTTCTTCCTACTCAAGATTAAACACTTTCTCCATTTAGCAAAAAAGTAGCTAATCTGGGGATATGACTTCATGGCATTCTGAAGGTTTTAGGTTCAGTACAGAGGGCATGTCAGTCCTTTACAAACTTTTGGTTAACAAGAACATGCATGTAAGCAGATGGAAGGGTCACGTGGTGCTGCTAACAAATAACTGAGCTCCATCATCCTCTGCATTCCTGCAAAGGATATTGCATGGAGATCCCTCCCTGCTGTGGGTCAGCTGCCTCTATGCCACATTTTTCATACTTTCAGGACCCCTGAACAATGCTCCATGAGTCTGGGATTGTGCCTGAGACATAAGGCAGGAGCAATAAGGGAGTGGCATGAGGAATGGATGTGGGTCTTTGAGGCATTTGCTGGCTGGAGAAGCCCTGACACCTGCACTTCACTGGAGCTGGTCTGCCAGGGAGAGGAGTGCTAGTGTTGAACAGTTACAAATGTCCAACTCGGGATCCTTAAAATTCTAGTTTATTAGGCGGATTGAAACACTGTAATCATAAACCTTGGGGCTGGTCTCCACACACACAAATGCACACACATACACACACACACAGTAGCAGGCTACAGAGTCAGGTATACCTATCCTGCAAGCGCTGGAGTCTGTCGTTGAGGCTTCTTTCAGCGTGGTGTTATCTTCCAGAAGGGGGTTGCCGGCTGGTCCTTTTGGCTGGACAGGTCTGGTCGAGTTGGAGATCAAGAGGGCGCCACTGAGGGTCACTTTTCACTGCCTTTTATCTGTCCTTGGCAGACTTTGGTGACTCCCCAGTTTTCTGGTTTGCCCAATCCAGGGGTCATTGACCCTTGTGGGACTTCCCCCCCCTTGGTGGCTACTGGACAGCATCTGTCAGCCCCAGGGGTCGTCCGCATGTACGTGCAGGTTTGGGAGTCCATTGATGAATTTAGAATAGGGCTCTGGGAGTGGTCGATCTGGAGACATTCAGCCCAAAAGTTGGTCTCTGGTGTTGATTAAGTCAGGCCAGGGCTTCTAGCCCTTGATCAGTGAGGTATAGAGATTTCCTGGTTGTTACACTGTCTTCTATTGAGTTCAGCTTCCAGGTGATAATTGCTGCCTGCTTCCATGTTACACATTCAATCACTGATTCACTCGCTCTTTCAGGGGCCAGCCTGATACAGGGAAGGGCAGTTTGATTCCTGCCTTTGTTAACAATGTTACAATGTATAACTTACTAAAACACATATAGTTGAAAGTTGAAAGGTGAGGAGTATAAAATATAAGCTACAAATGCCATGGCACACAAATAGATAAAAATACCAAACTACAAGGGGAGATACAAAATGCACACATACAAATTTTAAAATACAATTCCTTATCTTAAAGTGAAAGAGAGAGGAAGGAAGAAAAGGTAGAAAAAGAGAAACATATCCAAAGAGGGGAGAGCAAATGCAGGCAAGAGGAAAAGGAGGCTTTCTGCTACACTAGTGGCACAGAGAATAATCCATGGCACCACCATGCAGGTGGCCTGGACTCCA
Source organism: Alligator mississippiensis (assembly GCF_030867095.1). NCBI lineage: Eukaryota > Metazoa > Chordata > Crocodylia > Alligatoridae > Alligator > Alligator mississippiensis. The sequence continues at coordinate 38,070,182 of NC_081830.1, read as the reverse complement.
GGATTTAGTGGTTTGTTCCTTGGTGGGAGAACAATGCCAAATCATCCTTCTTCCTCAAGAGGAATTTGGGATAGGACAAGATTTTATCCTCTATTGATCCTTTTTGGAGCAGTTCTGTAGAATGGTGCAGCTGGTTCAGTGTTTTTACTTCCAACTAGGTTCCCCTGTTTGGGACAGACATTTAAAGCCCTTGCATTGAAAAGGAACCCACTGTGGCTATGAAGATACAAATTAACTCTGTAGTTAAGGCAGTGATTCAGAACTAGGGCTATCCTATATCTTAGCTGAATGACCTAAGCAATGATCTATATTACCTTGATTACCGGTAACCTTGCAGGTTGGCAGATAAAAGAGGCCTAGTTTAACCATTTATTTGTGTGCACCTAAAAACATAGAAACAAACATCCCAAAGTCTTTCTGGCTACCCCTGGCAGCACCACATAGATTCTTACCTATTGCAGCTAGGGAGACTCAAGAGGGGGAAGAGAGTGGCACACAGACTGGCAACAGGTCTTCTTGAATTTACCAAGTTCTCCAAATTGCCCTCCAGTCTATATCCCGTATTTATAGGTGTCTGATTCTAATATTCCAATAAATGAACACTGATTGCTTTCACATAAGTATCTTTGTTTCACTTTTGGAACCTAATTGAACCCATTTTCTTGTGGATGTGAAAGGTGTCAGTTGGGATTTATGTTTCTGTGAAAGTTAACACTTTTGAAAGGTCAGAATTTCTGACCTCCTTCCTTCACCATTTATAGAATATTGCTTGTTGTCATCCTTTTTCTCTCTTCCATAAAATTGCTGGTCTTTTGTAAACAAGGCTGCTTTTGTTTTTTTTTACAATTTATCTAAGAATATTGACAAAATACATATCTGTTATACCAAACAGCATCTAATACATGTTGTTACATCAAGTACCATAAGTGAAAGCTGTGATACAGTGTATTTGGATTATTTAATGAATGGTTTTCCCATACATCTCATTTCTGGCCCTTTGATCTGTTTAACTGTATCTTACTGCCGGTTTAGCTGGACATGTGGATAGCTTCCTTTACTCTGCTGACCAAGCTTGTCACGTCTGCAGAGGTTCAATCTGTGGCCACTCAGAAACAGGCTTTGAGGCATTCTGCTTAGCCACACTTCTGCAGCTTGGCCTAGGCCCCTTGAAAATGGCCATGGTTGGCAACAGGTATGGAGTCAGAACCCTTCACTCTGGCCCAGTAAGCAGCTAAGCATTCAGAAAACAGCACGGCACCTGCAAGAACGATGCAGTTACTGTAACAACCACGCTCTCTGGCCCATCACCTGACAGATGTCTAATCTTAAACACAACAGGGACTTAAACCCATGCCTCCCAGATGGCTGCTGTGGCCACCAGGCTCTTGCCTAGCCTGTCTCATGCTATGCTTTTTCACAAAGCAAAAGAAAATGATGTAAGATGGGAACAATTTTGAAGTCCCGTTTCTTTTATAATGAATGGACAAACTGCACCCTGCCCAGCTGTGGCCTGAAGGGCTGCCTGGGCAGCAACTCCCAGCAGACTGAGAAGCAAGCATGGCACATGGAAAAGGCCATGACAACCCCCACGCAGTGCCATGACACCTGCCTGCCAGCCCGACCAGAGCCTGCGCAGCCACTCGGGCCCTTTAGACTCGATTCAGGTGCAGCCCCAAAGTGCAGGGATTTGGGTTGCTGGTTTTATGGGAGCTGCGTGTCTGCGAAGGCTCCTGTCGCTGCGCCTAAAGGCAGCGCAGAGCGGTCTTTATTGGCACAACCGGCGCTGCAGGCCTGGAGGGTCACAGAGCCCACCCCAGGCGCGAGTGCTGGCAGCGCAGGCTCATGGGGCCTGTAGCAGAGGACGGTGGATGCAGGATCTGCACTGGCTCTGCCTGTCCCACAGCCCCGGGGAAACGCTACAAGCTGCGGACACAGCCTCTGCCCAAGACCCCGGCCCGGCCCCGCCCCGCACACCCCCACGTGCTGGCAGGGAGCGCCCCGCAACGCCCAAGCTGATCCCGCCTCCTCCCCGTGATTGGCAGGTAGGCTTGGCCCCGCCTGGTCAATCCTGGTGATTGACATGTGGCAGAACTTCTGGTCCCGCCTCTTGGGGTGATTGACAATCGAAAGGGCTTCCGGTCCTGCCATCCGGGTGATTAGCAGGTAGAGCTTCCGGTCCCGCCTCTTAGGGCTATTGGCAGCTGGGAGGGCTTCCGGTCCCGCCTCTCGAGGTGATTGGCAGGCGGGGGCGGGGCGCGCGGGGCCTGCGCAGGCGGAGGACGCGGCCCCGCAGTCTGTGGCGCCGCGGTCGCGCGGGGCAGCCCCGATGGACCTGTTCGGGGACCTCCCGGAGCCCGGCGCCTCGGCTGCAGGTGGGCGGCGGCGGCCGGAGCCCGGCCTTTGCCTGGAGCGGCTCCTCGCGGGCCGGCCCATCCCGCTGCCTGGGGGGATGGATGGAAGTTGCGCGGCGCGGCCCGGCCCATCCCGCCGCGGGGGGGGCGTGCGCGGCCCGGCCCGGCCCGGCCCGGCCCATCTTCCTTGGGGGGCGGAGTCTTGCGCCCGCTGGCCCATCTCGCTGGTGCTGGGGGGCTCAAGTGGACTGGCCCATCTCTCTACTGTCGGGGGAGAGAGAGACTGTGTGGACTGGCCCACCTGGCTGCCGCGGGGGACGACTCTGCGGACCAGCCCCTGTCAAGGCGTGTGGGGCCCTCCCTAGCCTTGCGGGGTGGGACAAGGGCCGGTCCCTCCCCTCCCCCTGCTTTGCGGGGCGGGAGCAGGGGCATGGGTGTAGAGGGAGGGAGGTGCTGGGGTGCAGATGGCTGCTCGAGGCCTTCTGGGCGCCTGTGCGCAGCTCCTCTGGCGGTTGTGAGGCCCGTGGTGGGGGAGGGGGGGGTCTTGGCACAGGGCCCTGGCAGGTTTCCCTTGGCACCGTGGCCCTGAAAGGATCTCTCAGCACCTTAGGGAGTCGCAGAGCTGCCAGCATGGGGCCCGTTCCCTCTCACTGCCTTGCCTTCCCGGGGACTGCCAGAGGGGCGAGGGGTGCGCCGCCACCAGGCTGCGGGTGTAGGTTGGCATAGCCCGCAGCACCGGTACAACAAGGAGCCCAGGCAGCTTGTGTGGCACGTGGCCAATCAGGGAGGGGACAGGCAGCACAGTGGCAGTTAGGGCAAGGAGTGGAAAGCAGAGCAGCAGATCAGGCAGGGAGCACTGGGTAGGAAGCAGAAAACCAGTGCAATTTGAGTAAGGAGCAGAAAGTAGAACAGCAGCTTCTGCAGGGAGCACAGGAGAAGATCGCAGAGGGAGCATAGGGTGGGAAGCAGAAAGCAGAGCAGCAAAACAGGCAGGGAACAAAGCAGAGGAGCAGAATGGGTGGGGAGCACATCAAAAAGCAGAGCAGCAGATCAGGCAGGGGAAGGGGATCAGTGTGGCACTTGGTGAGGGCTCAAGGCTAATTTTTGGCATCCCTGTCAGAAAGGTTGGCCTCCACTAATGCAGATCGTTCTTGAAAGCATTAGTCAGTGGATTCTAATAAAAATTAATGACCCTTAACATTTTCAAAAGAATATCAGTGAAATCCATGTCAGTTTCACTCTTTCTAACCTACTCTCTATTTCAACCTGGGGGATGTTGGGGGAAAAATACCCATCGTTATTAATAAGATTCAGGTAAATTTTGAATATTTCCACTTTATCTGGCTCTGTAAGTGATGCATACCTTAGAAACTAATAAAATAGTAAGCCGGATTGGAGGCATTACAGTCATCTTGCCTGTCCTTCTGCATAGTTTCATAGTTGGTAGGGACCTGAGCAGATCATCAAGTCCGACCCCCTGCCATGGCAGGAAAGAGTACTGGGGTCAAACGACCTTGCAGCTTGCACTTGTCAGTGTTGAAACCCATCCTGTTCTCATCCACCCACCCCTGTAACCTGTCTAGGTCCGATTGCAGCCTTTTCCTCCCTTCTAGCGTGCCCGTTTCTCCCCACATCTTAGTGTCGTCTGTGAATTTGAACAGGGTGCTTTTTACCCCCTTGTCCAAGTCGCTGATGAAGATGTTGAACAGTGCGGGCCTGAGGACCGAGCCCTGGGGAACCCCACTGCCCACATCCCTCCAGGTCATAAAACAGGTCAAAGAACCTTGCCCCAAACTTGCTGCTTAAACCCTTAACTCTTTTCTGATCTAACAGATATGATTTTGAAAGAGATTCGGTCTTGAGGATTGCAGGTTATTTTAGTCAGACTCCATATAGCTTCAGATTTCAACCCCTGGATTTTGGTATGCTGCTTTCTGCCAGAACAAGAAGCCACCTCCTGTCTGTTTCTTCTCCCTATCGGCCATAATTTCCTCCCCTGGTAGACCTTTTCACTAGACTAAACAAACCAGATTAAAATACAATAAAGAGGTTTGTCAAGAACCAGTTGTTGTGTTCTGGAGGGTCGTTTTGTTGTCTTAAGTTCTTGTTACACATTACACTTAGCACATGCTAACTTACAATCTTGTTCAGGTGCTCAATCTCTGAAGCACGTGCTAAGTGCCAGTCTAGCATAGTAAAGTTAGGCCTTTTGCGGCAAGGAGTATCTCCGGGTCCTATTACCTAACGCTTGTTGAGCTAACATTTGGCCACTCCATAAAGGTAATAAAAGCAGGAGACTCCAATTCAGTAGGTTGAGGTGGCTCCCTTCCCTGCACCAAAACTTTGCCAGTTCAAGGTCTTGATGTGCTAAGGATGCTGGGAGACTGAAAAACAGCTGTCAGGTGCCCCTACTCCACTACACCACAGCCTTGCCAGCTTAAGGCTTTGGTGTGGTGTGGGGGCAGAGACCAACTCCCATTGTACCAGTGGTTGCTCCAGGCCCCTGCATTGCACCGGAGCTTTGAACCGACTTCGGTGCAGTACTAGGATCTATGTTTAGATTGTAGTAAACATTATTGTGTGATTGCTCAAAAAACTTTCTAAGTCATATTAATGCTTATTAGGATTTAACTTTAACACGTGCTAAGTGTGATGTGTAACGATGCCCTTAGAGAAGGGCTATCCCATTCGCTATAAGAAATGCATTTTTGATGGGTCTGGGTGTTGTGGCGAGAGAGTCATTTTGCTTTTTGACAGTGCCTTGCCACTCAGCAACTGAGGTAAGAAGTTATATAATGCTTTTCCTCGGGATTTGCCCACACACCTACGTTGCCCTCTCCTTCCCTGCCCCCCACGAAAGGCTTTGCAACGTATTCCACAAAGGTTTATTGAACACATTTTTCCCTTTCTTTCAGTTTCCCTGGCTAGAGATGGAAGTTTTTAGCTGATGAGCAGGTAGCCATTTAGCATGCATACCATCTCTTCCATACGGCAAGAATAGGGAATTAATATTTCTTTTGTCAGAAGGAGGAATAATTTGTTGACTCCTTTTTTCTCTGCCACATCCTTCTCTCCCTCTGCTTCCATTAAGCGGTTCAGCTCCTCTCTGCTTCTTTCCAGCCTACAGCCCTATCCTTTTTCATTTTGAGTATTTCACTGGACCTCGCCCAGTTTTGTTGCCTTGACTCTGAGTATCTTTCCCTTCCCATCTCTGCCTTCATGTCTTTCTGGAGAATCCCAAGATATGCCGCGTGTCCGTTTTCCAGCCAGTGAGCGTTCCCCTTTCAGTCTGCCAGAGGGGGGCACTGGAAGAAACTGTATAAAATGCTGCTTTCCCTCTGCAACTTGAGGTAGTGCCCTAGTGATGTTCTGAGCTCCTGCCAGCCCAGCATGTACAAGAGCAAACGGATCTGAACTACCTGAACTAGGTAGCCTGCCCTAGAGTCACCAGGGTAGCTTTCCTCACAGCACATCTCTGCTTTTCTCATGTCCATTTCCATTGTGTCTCTTGCTGCAGCTCCCCTGCCTGCTTACCAGCAGTGGGGTGACAAGACCTTCCTTGTCAGTTTCACTTTGCTCCTACCAGCACTGCAGAGGAAATAAAACCAGGCGGTTGGGTCTCCTGTAAGATTAGTCTGGAAGAACAGGGAGTTCCCCTAATTCTATTCTGAACTATAATCCCTGTTGAGTTGGTGAGAAACTGGCTGTGGTCCCCACAGCACCTGTCTTTGCAGAAAGCTTCTGCTATTGACACTACACACTGACCCCCAACAGCAGGTGTTGGGAAATCCTGCTGGAAAAGGGGACATATTTCTGGCTGCAGTTAGCATGCCGGAGCATTTTACACAGGTCTTCATTCAGATCAGGAAAATACCTTGGTATGAAATCAAAGCACCAGTGTCTTTCAAAGGGAATGAACATGTGCAGCTTGTTGGCACCTTTAAAAAAGTAGGACACTAGTCCCAAAGCAATTGGGCCATGTAATGGCTGCAGGATCTGTACAGGGATAATCTGACAGCTCCTGCCTCTTACCTAGTCTGCCATGTGTGGGTTTGCCAAAGTAGTGGGTGAGCACTTAACGTTAATCTAGCTCCTTTTATTTAAGTGAGTACTGCTGCATATAGCCTGGTGCTCTTTAAGACCAGATCCTACCCCTCTTTCACATGTTGAGTGGACCTAACTTTATGCATAGTGCCCTTGACTGGGAATATAACAGAATCTGATCCTTCCCCCCCCCCCCCCCATCTAATCTTTATGATCTATCTTAGTTTGTCAGTTTTCCACAAAAAAACATTTTTTTGTAACATACATATAATTACGACCTTTCCTGTACAGCTTTGAGAGAGAATGCGAGTGCTCGCTACTTAATGAAATCCATTTTCCTGGGTACGTGTTTTGTCTAGGGAAAAAAACATATTTACTGAACTGTCTGCAAACAAATCCAGATCAGTTAATTTGATCACAGTTTTATTGGTCCTTTTCTTCCTGCTGCAGGATTGTCATTTTGCAGCTCTATATTTTTGTCTTGACTACTGTCACTATTAAAATGTCTCTTTGGTATGAATAAAACAGGGTAGATCTGCATAAAAATGTAACCAAACCAATATGCTGAGGTCTATTCTACGTGTAGCAATTCCCTGGCATTCATCTCCATTTCTAATGTGCCTTGGCCTTGCAGTGTTTCCCACCCTTCCAACTTGGCTTATGCCTGATTCATACAAATGTTAAATGTGCCTTACTTGATGCACTGTGAGTAGCCTCTCTTGTTGGAAGCAAGAGACTTTATTAGTCACATTCCTTGAAGTTAGGCATGTGTAAGTCTTTGCAGAGGGGAGGGCTTGGTTATTCTAGCCATTTGCTCAACTCCATTCCACGCTTACATAGTTAAAAAGATAGGTTTTTTTTTTAAGTTGGTAGCTATCCCTTTAGTTCACATTCCTTCCAGAAAAGTTTTTAAGCCTACAGTAATTACAAGTAACTAGCATTTGTGGAGTTAAATTAAGCTAGTGAATCGTTTTTAATTCACCTGGTGCTTTTGATAGCATTTTGTGTAGCTGGCTTCACTGCCCTGTGTAGCCAGCATTTCCCTCATCTGGAAAGACCCTCAAACATGAAGATGGAGGTAAAACCCCTTTACAAAATTAAGTTAAATAGTGGGTCCTGATTTTTAATGACTGCCCTCTCAGGATTTTTTTAAACCAGTGGTTCTTAAAATACTCATGTTGACAGACTTACTTTAATTAATCTTTTTCAAATAAAGTATTGTGCATAACCTCAGAAAACTCCCAACTGTTGTTCATATGTGACAAGAGACATTGTAAAGAAATTGGTGTGTGCTGGATATGAGCTGCAGAACACTCCCAGCAGCTTGGAGTTAGATGGAAGAACTACATGGTAAACAGATGGGATTCAGAGGGAAGAAAGCCTTTGTCTGGTAGACAGCTGAACAGGAGGAAGAAATGAGATGTCCTGCCTTTCCTAAGGACAGTTCAGATGCAGCTTAGAATGGCAGTGTTATCCACACAGCTTGTTGCAAGTAGCCAGCTTGTTACTGTGCTACTAATGATCATTAAATATGCATGCCAGAGCTCACTACCACCATATAACAGTTTCTGTGACCTCCTCATTTCCTGCAGTGTGTTGAACAGGACTACTAAGGTTCCTAATATTTCTACTCTTTTAAATCAGAAGCACATTAGTTAGAACAGGTGTGAAAAAACTTCTGTTTCCAGGCAAATGACCATTTCTGCTTGTGTTGTACCTGCCTGCAGTTAGGATGGAGGGATCTGTTGGAAGCAAGATATTTTATTCTAGAATCATGGGGCTTTTCTTCCTCGAAAAATGAAGTGTGTTATGACTCTGTGCTGTGATGTTTTTCAGGGAAAGAAGCCCAGAAAGGGTCTCTGCTTTTTGACGATCTTCCACCTGTCAGTAGTACTGACTCAGGTATGGGAGCTCTAATCACTGTCTTTGGGATGTAGCTGGCTTCCATAGTTTTGGCAGCATCCTTGCTTTGAGATGTTGTTGAAGGTTGTGCCATACCTGTGTATGGAATAAAGCCTTCCAGCATATTCACATGTCTTCATGGGGGTTTTTTTGGAAATGTTTATGTGAGTAAGATAAAGCTTAAGTCTTTCCACTGACTGCCTAGTAACAGCCGTTTGTGTCCTGGGGAAGTGTGAGCCCAGACTCAGCTGGGTACGCTTAATTGTAGCCACTGCATGTGTGGGCTCTGCTCAAAATTTTGCTGATGACAGGATAGAAACACTGTTAATGCCTTGTCCGCTTTTCTCTTATATTTCAGGGAAAGGCGGACCTTTGCTTTTTGATGATCTCCCACCAGCCAGCAGTGGTGACTCAGGTAAGGTGCTGTAACAGTCTTCCCCAGGGCCTGTTCATCTGCCCTTTTCTATAGAATATATCAGCACAGCTTGTCTGTCTGGAATTGCCTAAAATTTGTCACCTTGTTCAGTCCAGTAGTCTTACCTCTATCTCGGTGAGTAGTTGATCTGAGCTATTAGTAATGGTGACCTATTACTGTAACTGAAGATCTCAGTTAATCAAACATAGGGCTCTTCCAAGATGTAAGGGCAAGCACCTTTCAAACAACCTCACAACATCTCTGACATCCTTGAAAGATTACGGATAAGGGTAGTTTTACTGTGGGCCTTTTTGGGAGGGATTGGATTGAATCATAGTTGCTAGCATGAAGTTAGAGACCTGACAACAAGCAAGCATGCCATACAGTTAAGCACCAAAGGAGCTTCTTTATGATACAATCCTAGCTGAAACTGCACCTTGCTATTACAGCCCTGAATTCCTCTTAAAGGTAGACTGCCAATCTTGCCAAATTTCACTTGTGTAGACATATGTTCACTGGGGACCAGAGAGTGAACAAGTAACTCATCATGATGTGAGCATATGCCTCCAGTGGGAAAAGACTAGAGCGTTGACTTCATTGTCAGGTACAAGACTAATTATGGTACTTCCTCATGGCACCTGACTTCGTATTGTAATTCATCCTCTCAGGTAACACATACAGGATGCTATTGTCGATCTTAAATCAGTAAAAAAAACACAAAACCCTTCTTGTGATGGTCACATTCTGCAGTGTAGAAGTACCTCGTCTTTAACTTGTTATTTGGGTATGTTAAAATCAACTAACTCAAATCCTGGACTAACAATTTCCAGATTATCTGAGACTAAGGACCAGAGAAATCTCTCAACCCAACTGTGCTATCTGGTCATAAAATTGCAGGTCCATAACACATCAGTGCAAAAGGAAATGTTATCATCAACATAAGTTAGAGATTCTCAGGAATAAAATTAAAATGACCAAATCTTCAGCTGTCTGTGTGTTTGCTGTCTTTCAGCTTTCTGCACCACTGAGCAGGTCTCAGTAGGGAGTCATGGAAAAGGCAAGAAGAGGAAATCCTCAGAGGAAGAGAAGAATGGCAATGAAGAACTTGTGGAAAAGAAAGTTTGTAAAGGTTTTCAGACAGTTTGAAAACAAATGTACTCAATTTATACTCATGACATTGGGCTGAGTAAGTCCAGAACAATACCAAACATGGTTCCTCAGTCTGCCTTGTTATGGCCTCTCAAGAAATGAAATGCCTGCCCTGTTCTTTCTAAACTCCATTGCCCAAGATGTGGCAACTTCTTATGGTTTGGACACACTCCCTAATCATGCCCTTGGCCCATTTAGGACACTGGGCAGTTGTCCTGAAGCAGCAGAGTACCGAAGTAGGTATTTTTACAACTGTCCAAGTACCCACAGACAGAACATAAATTTTGGTTCCCTTGCCCCCCAGAGCAGCAAAGATGGGAAAGTAACTGCTTAGCCTCCTTCTAGCAGATTGGTGCTGACCCCCTTGCTATGTTAGCATCTTGAATAACTTCTACAAACAGCTGGTAAGAATCCTTTGGGAGAACTGATTTAATCCTTCACCTCTGGCATACTTAACTTCCATTGCAGATGTGCAAGGCAGTGATGTAGGTACCCACATTTTGCACTAGGATTTGGGCACTGAATGTGCTCAGTAGGCTCAAACTAGAAGTTAAAGTAAATGTTGTTCCAGTAAAATGTACCTCTGTGTCCTCTACTGTCCTCTACTTTCCTGTTCCTAGGAAAACCTTTAAGGGTTTGCTGTTTGATCAAGAGAGTTCCTATGGAGTATATTTCTTCCCCCACCCCCTAGATTTTCAGTGGCATATCTGTTAACGCATTAGACTTTCCAAAGCACTCAGACCTGCTCTGTTACATTAGTGTGTAAACAGCCTTGCAGTTTCTGACATTGTGTGGGACTTGGAATCCTGAAGTGTCAGAGCATGCCACTTTCAGTAGAAGGTGCCAAATGCAGTCTTGGAAAGCAAGAGATGCCACTTACAATGGTGCCGTAGGATTTTTCGGAATGCACTGAGCAAAGCGATCACCAGTTTACTACTCTGTAAACTAAGCTCAGGAGATGAAAGAGTCTTTCGTTTGCTTCCCATTAGGATCTGCTGGCATTTTTGCACTGAAAGGTTACGTAGCCGAGAGGAAAGGTGAACGAGAAGAAATGCAGGATGCCCATGTCATCCTGAATGATATCACAGAGGAGTGCCGACCCCTTCCCTCTCAAGTGTAAGTAGTCTCAGACCGTAGGAGACAGGAAACAGAAGGGTGGTGTTATCTCGAGATGAAAGAGGCCCTATTAAGCTTTTGACAGTGACCCCTCTCACTTCTTAAGCCGTTAATGCTTTTGACTTTGTCACTCTGTGGGTTATATAGTGGCCTGGATTGCATCCGCAGGCTTTCTGCTGACAAAACCAGTAGCTAGCAATCTAGCCTTGGGCCAGGGCTGTAGTATTTGATTGTGTAAGACATGTCTCATTCTGAGTAGTCAGTACCAGTTTCCCAGTCCATGAGTTTCCCTGAGGCACCAGCAACCCAGAATCCCTTTGGTTCCTTAGGAATTATATAGGGTTTAGCACCTCAGAATTTAAGGGCCTAAGTTAGTCACACAAAGTCAGAGGTTTTCTGGGTGAATACAGCTAACTAGTTTCATAGTTTCATAGTAGCTAGGGTCAGGAGAGACCTGAACAGATCATCTAGCCTGACCCACTGCCACAGGCAGGAATGAATGCTGGGTTCACAAGACCCCAGACAGGTGATCGTCCAACCTCCTCTTGAGTTTGCCCAAGGTAGGGGTGAGGACCACTTCCCTGGGAAGTTGGTTCCAGATTTTGGCCACCCTTACTGTAAAATATTGCCTTCTGATCTCCAACCTAAACCTATTTCCATCAGCTTATGACCATTGTTCCTCGTCACCCCAGGTGGTGCTGGGGAGAAAAGAGCTCTGCCTATTTGCTGTTGATCCCCCTTGATGAGCTTGTAGGCAGCCACCAAGTCCACCCTCAGCCTCCTCTTGCTGAGGCTGAACAGGTTCAGGTCCTTCAGTCTCTCCTCGTAGAGCCTGTCCTGCTGCCCTCTCACCAAGCGGGTGGCCCTCTGAACTCTCTCCAGGCTGGCCACATCCCTTTTGAAGTGCGGTGCCCAGTACTGGGTGCAGTACTCCAACTGCAGCCTGACCAAAGTCGCACAGAGGGGGAGTATCACCTCTCTGGACCAGCTTGAGATGCATCTTTGGATGCATGACACGGTATGTTTGGGCTTTTAAAGGTTTTAACTAAACCTTCCCTTTGGAATGTTACTGAGATTAAAGTTCTGGTTGCAACAATGGAAAGCACAGATATTTAGCAAAGGAGCCACCTCATATTGACCTCAGACTGAATAATCTGAAAAGTAGAATTCACTTGGAAAGTAATGTATCATTTTAAAACAAACACTGTCAAATGATAAGGAATGATGACATCAAAACATGAGTTTAAAAGCCCAGTATAGGACCAAACTATCTCAAGCCTCACATAGCTAATATGTGCGAGTCTGGTGTCTAGTGGAGCTATAAGAATCATTCTGCAAGCAAAGCCAGCTGGGAAGTAATTGGTCACTATCGATGAAATACTGAATTTTGGAACTGCTAGAGAGAGGCTTCACAGTTGGCTTGCTCACAAAACAGACTGTCCAGCAACTGTTAACTATGGCCTTGGGTCCATCTTTCCACATCTTCCCTTTCAGGATTGGAGAGGAGGATGATGATTAGGGACATGTCCTGCCTCATGCCAGCCCTTTCACAGCCTGTCTGGTTTAATGTTTGCTCTTCACAGGACCCGTGTCTCGTACTTTGCTGTTTTTGATGGCCACGGGGGAGTTCGAGCCTCAAAATTTGCAGCACAGAATCTCCACCAAAACCTGATTAAGAAACTTCCAAAAGGTGAGAGCAGGATGGGCATTGGCAGTCTTCCATGTCTTGTGACTTGCATCTGTGTTCACTAAGGAGTGAACTTGTTTGCATGTCCAGGGTTGGTTTTATGAGGAACAGGAGCATAGCTGCATGTGGAGATTTGGGAAACTGAAGCCTGGAGGTGAGGTGAGACCATAAATGATTGAGCATTTTTTTTTGTTAGTGTCCCTGGTAATCACTGTTGTAGTTTTTTGGGTTTTTTTGCCTTGGCTATGCAAGGTCTATATATATATATATATATATATATATAATATGTAGCATATTGTAGGCATGGTTGAGGAAAAGAATAGCACTACAATAAATACCCCTTACTTTCCAGGGTTTAGAAGTAAGAGGTATGTTACAAGTTCTCTGTGTACGTTTACATCCAAATCTTGTGCAGTTATGCTCATCATGGTGGCCATGTCTGCCCTGCAAATGGAATGTCCTTGCGCAAGCTCTGATATCTCAGTGTACCATTGGACCAAGTGTAGGGTGTTAGAGGGGGCTGCAATAGTTGATGTTAAGTGTTTTCAATGGGAGTATGTCCATCGTTTCTTCTGACAGGAGAGGTGGTCAGCGTGGAGAAAACTGTGAGGAGATGTCTTCTGGACACCTTCAAGCACACCGATGAGGAATTCCTAAAGCAGGCCTCCAGCCAGTAAGTGTAAATGCCTCCCAGGGCTGTTTCTATCTATTAATAAACATCAGCCCCTTCCAGGCCATGATCCTGAGCTGTGCAGCTTAGGAGCTGCAAACCATGCAATTGGGCAGAGGTGCCCCAACCTGGAGATTCCACCCCACAGTTATAGAAATAGGTGTTTTCTGCAGATCTCCTATCTTCATCCCAGCTTTTTTCCTTTCAACCTTAGGTTAGCTTATATAGCCAGGACTTTATCCTTATGAAGAGAAGCTGGTATGTTTCTGTATCTTGCTCTGCCTCTGATTTAAAAAAAAAAAAAAAAGTATTGTACTTTTTATATTGGTAATTAGACAAACCTGTGAGCAGAACTGAGGGATCACCCAAGCAGAAGCCCAGGGTCTTGTATTAACTGAGTTCTGGATGTCCTGAGATGGAGACTTCCTTTTGCTGAGTTCCGTGAACCTTCAGGCATGTGACACAAGGGTCAGCCCTTAGCAAAAGCTGACTTTTCCTCCTTGTAACTTTGTTTCTGGTGCCTTCAGGAAGCCTGCTTGGAAGGATGGCTCCACAGCAACCTGTGTCCTGGCTGTAGATAACATTCTCTACATTGCCAACCTTGGAGACAGCCGGGTAAGCAGCACTGAGATACCAGCTCCATGGGATTTCAGTCTTCTGACATTGCCCATCACCCCCAGAAAGAATGGGCTTCCTTTGTAGGGAATCCTGTCAGGGCTGATTGTCATTCAGCAAGTGGTTTCCTGTTTGGAGAGGATGTGTCATGAGAACCTACTCATTCCTCTTTGTTTCATGCCCTGCTCTTAAATTCATTAACTGCCTTGTGGTGGACTCTAGATGGTGCTAGATACCTGATTGTATTCATTTTTTGGGTTACCTTCTACTTACTTGTCTTAAAACTACTTTAAAAACGCAAGTAGTTTGTGAGAATTGATGCAAACCCCTAGCTATTCATTTACCAAAGGGACCAAAATACAACACAGTGATTTTGTCCCAGGCATGTATTTGCATTGCTGAGGACTTGTACTTGATAACCTTTGTGTAGATGGGGAAGCAGTGCTTAGCATGTGGTTTAGTAGAGACTTCAAGTTAGTGGTTTGATATCCCTTACTCACATGGGTTTTTGTCAGCACAGGCGATTCTGTGTCGTTACAATGAAGAGAGTCAGAAACACTCAGCCTTAAGTCTCAGTAAAGAGCACAACCCTACACAGTATGAAGAGCGAATGCGGATACAGAAGGCTGGAGGAAATGTCAGGTAAATGGGAGAGTGGAGAGGAGGGTGTGAGTGGTTCCAAAGGGACTGAGGATCATCACTTCCCAGGGCTGTCAGGGGTGTTTAGTACCAAAGGGCACACATGGGAGTTTCACTTAGTCTTGTGGGAGAAGCAGTTATCCTTGCAGCAGCATCCAAGGTTTTGGTAACTGAAATGCTGGTATTCATCTTCCTAGCCAGAAGATGCATTTATCCATCAGTTGTGGCACTGTGTTGGAATGACAGAGGGTAGGGGACAGTGCAATGTGTCCAAATGAAAGTTAGGTGGCAAAAAACCAGCAGACATCAACTCAAACAGTTGGGAGTGAAATGAGGAAGTAAGTGTCTTTACATTTATTAAAAATGTATAATAGTTGTAGTAATAATGATGATCGTGGTGATAGTGATGATGATGATGATAATGCTAATAAACTGTATGTTGCACAGATGAGCTGAACGAGTTTCCCTGCTTGTAGAGTCGCTTTTAATTCTGCCATCTTGCCATAGAAGGGAGAGGTACAAGTGTCACTGGAAGTTGGGTCTGTCTGGCCTTTCCACAACAGCACTTGGCAATCAGTATTTCTAAATTTGCTGCATTATTGGAATGTCACATGCATACATGAGTGCATTTAGTTCACCCCAACCTAAGTGAAATTGAAGGCTTTCTATACTGTGTCTATTTGAAGCAGGGGAAATACTTCTAGAGCTGGATTACTGTCTTTAAAGTGTACACCCTATCGGGGTGGGTGTGTCCATATTTTTCATCCATCACACTCAAATATCTGCTGTATTAGTAACTTACTAATCTGTTTTGATCACTTTCTTGAAAGCTGCTTCTTGGCACAAGAAACATTCCACCTGTTCCATTTTTTTAAAGGGAAGTCAGTGACAGTGAAAAGTTTATTAATTTGTGAGTGCTCCAAATGAATGTGCCTTACACTACCATGGAATCATATATCAGCAGGTTTGCAGGGTGTGGGAGTGGGTAGGCTAACATTTGTCCTAACAGTGCCACTTCTAGAGAAAGCTGTGTTGCCTTTATCTTCTGAGAGCGCATGGCATTTTTTGTATGCATCACTAGTCCATCTTTGCAGGCAGGAAGGAGATGAGAGAGTATCTTAATCCTTTGCAGACATAAAGAAATGTCCCCACCCATGCCAGGAGTCTTCCCCTAGTTTTTGTAGTTAAATGTTTTATAGCAGAGAGAGCAGAGAAATGAGCTATCTTTCAGCAGCTGTAGACCCAGAACCCTTTTTCCTTTGACAAGCATGGCCTTTTATTTTCATGTTATTGAATCAGTGTTGGCTGAACAGGCAGGTAACCCCGCATGCACAGTACCTGCCTTCTAGATTGTTGATGAAGACATTGAACTAAACTGGGCCCTAGACTGACCCGTGGGGCACTCCACTTGATACTGGCTGCCAACTAGACATCAAGCCACTGATTACTATGAAACCAACAATCCAGCCAGTTTTCTATCCACTTTACAGTCCATTCATCCAACCTGTACTACTTTAGCTTGCTGGCGAGAATGTTGGGGGAGACCTGTAATCAAAGCTTTGCTAAAGTCAAGGTATATCACATCTACTGCTTCTCCCCACATCCACAGAGCTAGTCATCTCCTCATAGAATGCAATCAGGTGGCTCAGGCATGACCTGCCCTTGGTGATGATTGTTCCTAATCACCTTCTTCTTCTCCAAGTGGTTAGAAATGGATTCTTTGATGACCTGCTCTATGATTTTTCCAAGGACTGAGGTGAGGCTGTCTGGTGTGTAGCTCCCTAGATCCTACTTCTTCCTTTTTTTTTAAAAACAGGCACTAGATTTACCCTTTTCCAATCAGCCAGGACCTCCCCCATTTGCCACGAATTTTCAAAGATTATGGCCAGCAGCTCTGCAATGACACCTGCTAACTCTCTCAGCACCCTTGGGTGTATCGTGTCCAACCTCAAGGACTTGTACATAGTCCCCTAACCTATTTTTTCACCACTGTCGGCTGCTCACCTACTCACCAAACTGCTGCCAAGTGCAGTAGTCTGGGAGCTGACCTTGCCTGTGAAGATTGAGGTAAAAAAAGGATTGAGTGCTTCACCCTTTTGTGCATCCTCTGCCACTAGGTTGCCTCCCCCATTCATTAAGAAAGCCACACTTTCCCTGATCGTCCTCTTGTTGCTGACATACTTGTAGAAATTATTTTTGTTAAACGTCATGTCCCTTGGTAGCTGCAACTTCGTTGCGCTTTGCCCTTCACAGTTTCATGCTGCATGCCCAAGCAGTGCTCTTATACTCTTCCCTAGCTGTTTGTTCAGGTTTCCACTTGCAAGCTTCATTTCTGTGTTTTAGCTCACTGAAGTGTTCCCTGCTAAGCCAAGCTGATCTTCTGCCATACTTGCTAGTCTTCCTGTGCATTGGGATGGTTTGTTCTTGCACCCCCAGTAAGGTTTCTTTAAAGTACAACCAGCTCTCCTGGACTCCTTTCCCTCTCAGACTGGCTTTCCAGGGGACACTGCCCATCAATTCCCTGAGTAAGTCGAAGTCTGCTTTTCTGAAGTCCAGGGTCCTTATTCTGCTGCACTGTTTCCTTCCTTTCCTCAGGATTCTTCCCTGTTTGTGAGCAGCAGGTCAAGAAGAGCATGGCCTCTAGTTGCCCTCTCCCAACACTTGAACCAGGAAGTTGTCCCCAACACTCTCCAAAAACTTCCTGGATTGCCTGTACAGAGCTGTATTGCCCTCCCTGAAAATGTCAGGGTGATTGAAGTCTCCCATGAGAACCAGGGCCTGTGATAGGGAAACTTCTGCTAACTGTTTGAAGAAAGAGTCATCCACCTCATCCTTCTGGTATGGTGGCCTATAGTAGACCCCCACCACAACATCACCCTTGTTGTTCTCCCCTCTGATCCTAGCCCAGAGACTTTCAAGAGGCCTATGTCCAATTTCATACTGGAGCTCTGAGCAATCATGCAGCTCTTTTACATATAGAGCAACTTCTCATCTTCTCCCCTGCCTGTCCTTTTCTGAACAGTTTATACACATCCATGACAGTACTCCAGACATGCTAGCTGTTGCACCAAATCTCTGTTATTCCAATCATGTCATAGTTCTTGTTACTTTGCGAGGACTTGCAATTCTTCCTGCTTGTTTCCCAGGCTCTGTACATTTGTGTACAGATATCTGATGTAACTAGCTGGTTACCCTATTTTGTCACACATTTCTTATGTGCAGACAGAAGAAGATCAAAGCAAGTAATGTATATACCTAGTCACAGTCTGCAAGAGCAACCTGTTTGAGGAAGAGAACTTGGATAAAATACCTTGATATCAAAGCATGTAAAGTTAAGATTCGAAAAGGAATGTTCCACCTTAAGAACAGTCGTTGGACTTAAACCAGGAATTAATGCAGGATATTCCAACGTTGTGCAGAAGGCCAGACAAAATAGCCCCAGTGGTTCCTTCTGGCCTTTTATCTCTGAACTAGCCAATTGCCCATCAAGAATGACAGTGGGGGAGGAGGGTGGGAGCATGGACAGAGGTCCATGTCTGGTCACCCCCCCCACCCCCGTTTCGGATCTGGCCCTGCTCCTTCCCCTTCCCCCGCCACCTCCCCTTTGGGTCCAGGTCTGGTTGTCCCATCCGTCCGTGTCTCCTCCCCCTCCCATGCTCCAGGTCCACCTGGCCCACGTCCACCTGCCTCCCCTCCCAACCTCCCTGTCTTCCAACCTCCCTCCCTCCCAGCTGTTGACAGGGCCTGGCAGTGGCATGGCACCATCATCATCGGCTTTTGTTGGGGTCCGGTGGCGTGCTCCCCGCCATCATGGTGGGAGGGGCAGAGTCCATCATTCAGCTGCACTCCTGCTTCTCATCCAGTTGGGGGAGGGGGGGAATGGGCCTGCTCCCCC
The DNA here is from genome assembly GCF_030867095.1 of Alligator mississippiensis. Taxonomy (NCBI): domain Eukaryota; kingdom Metazoa; phylum Chordata; order Crocodylia; family Alligatoridae; genus Alligator; species Alligator mississippiensis. Next base: position 38,051,699 of record NC_081830.1, on the reverse strand, counting down.
CACCCTCGCCCCGATGCTTTGGGGTTGGGTCCGATTTCTCTGTGGCCCGCCCCCCCCCTCCTCCCCCCCCCCGGCCGTGGCTGTTGTCGGAGTGCAGCAGTGGTGGCAGTGGGGTGCCACCACTGTGACCCTCCTTCCCCCAACTGCTCACCTCCCTCCCAGCTTTTGGGGCCCGGCAGTTCCACATCCCCCCGCATCCAGCCTCACCCCCACTTCTCATTCTTGGTGCCACTTAAAGGGAGCGGGGCCGGGGAGGCAAGGCCAGTGGCTCTCCATGCTCTGAATGGTCCTCGGCGCCGGATTCAGGGAACCTCCCCTCCCTCACACTCTAATGGTCCTTGCTGCTGCTTTGCCGTCATGGTGGTGCTCCACCATGCTGTGTCCTGTTGAACACTTGTGGAGCACTCTGATTGGCTGTTTGTCAGCCAATCAGAGTGCAAATAAAGTGTTATGGACAGACAGACTCAATTGCCCAGCTGACATCCATCAAGGTTTTGGTGGTGACATAGGTTCTACCTGCTGCCTTGGGTTCCAGAGCTTTCGTACTGCAGGAGTCTGCCAAGTTTTAAGATTCCTGATTGGCTTTTCTAGAGCTGGTCCTAAAGTTAGACTGGAAACCAGTCTAGGTAAAGGAGAATGGGTGGTCTTTGTCCCATATGGGTCTTCATAACTTATCCTATGCAAAATATTAATAGAACAGGGATATGAGATGGCAACCCTTGCCTTTGCTCTATTTGCTAGATACTGTTATACACATCCCCAAAAGCTTTCACAGTGCTGTTTACAAAATAAAGGTTTGTCCAGGTCTATAGCTAGTAATGCTAATTTTAAAATTGCTGCACTCAGGTACTTTGTATTTTTTGCTTGCAGTATTCTACTCAGTTCCTTGGTCTTGCCTGATTCTCAGCACAAGAATGGCATTTCCATTAAAAACACTGATTCTGTAACAAATTTTGTAGTGGATGCCATTACTTTTTTTTCTTTTTTTAGCATAACCACTCAGTCATTCTGAATCCTGGTGTTGGCATTCTTCATTTGCACTCCCATGCACTCTGCTCTATATCTTATTAAAACAGAATCTCCTTCTTCTGGCCTCTCCCTCCGGCAGCCAGGCAACAGTCCTGTTTAAAATAGATTTCTACAGGCCTTAGTTACATGTATCACACACAGCTCTGTGCTTCTGAATCAGGTTTCTGATTAGACTGAGCAATTATCAGGTTACACCAAGACCAAAGCAGCCTCCTAGCAACCTCCATTTTTAAGGAAGTTTCTGTGCAGGCTTTGCTCATTTTGAATTCTTTGTCAAAGGAAATGGGCAGAGATCTTGACTCTGTTGGAGGCTGTTATTCATCCCCGAGTCTGTTGGAGGCTGTTATTCCTGTTGATTTCAGTGGGGGGCAGGATTTCATCCATGGCCAACAGCACACCCATAGGAACAGCCCCTCATCTTTTTATTTATAAGTATCTGTTTATAATGCTCAATCAGTGCATTAAGTTTTCTAGCTGGAAGTATGGTCACAGACCATTTGTGTAAACCTGGGAAATCTGGTGTCCTGCTGAGCCAGTTTGTTTCAAGTGGGTTTCCTTTCCCTCTTTTAGGGATGGGCGAGTACTAGGTGTGCTGGAGGTTTCCCGCTCCATCGGTGATGGACAGTACAAGCGCTGTGGGGTCATCTCTGTGCCAGATATCAAACGCTGCCAACTCTCATACAATGACAGGTAATGCACAACCAAGTAGAAAGTGAAGCAGGGAATGCATTTTCTGCATTGCTGACCCTCAGCAGGAGTGGCACTGGCTACTGCACTGAGTAATGCAACGTGCTCATAACTCTAGGTGAATCAACATGCTAAGTAAATCAGGCTGAGCACAAAAAGTTAGAGGATGCTTTTGACCTTACTCTCTGTCCCTGGCCCATATGTGTAGTATTCAGTGAGGATAATAGCACTTCACTTCATGGGTGTGTTGTAAAGATTGTTTTTGAAGTACTCGCACTGAAAAATGAAAGCCTTGGGAGAAATGAATGATTTTGTGCTCAGAGCATGGCTCAAATTAGTGCACTAAGCAAGATGGGGGAATCTGCTGAAGAGTACTAGAAGCTTTTTTCACAAATGGACTGCATATTCTCTTTCCACTGCACACGGTGGAGGGGTCTTGAAGCTCTGTTTTTCTGCCCCTGCCATTAAAAAGCTGCTCCTGTTTTTTTCTCAGCCCCCACATATACTGCACCACTCAGCAGTATTTTGGTGTATTTGTTGGATTTTTTGGAGAAGTGATCAGCAGTTAAATAGTTCATGGCAAACTGTCCTCATTAGGCCTGAGAGTCAGCAAGAGTTAATGATTGTCTTTTGAAGAAGTAAAACAACTGAAATCGTTGCTGGTGCTGAGAAATGCAACTTTAGGGTAAAATATCTCATACAGTTACAAGCCTTCTGGGGAAGGCCAGATTTAATTGCACACTCTCTTGGCATATTTCTAGGTATGCTGCTTATTTTTTCACTCTCCACCCTTGGAAATTTTTAGGTCAACAGATGCTGTAATGTAGGATGGCACTGTTGATGCCCCATTTATTCTGCAAGTCTCTTCACAAGACAGATATATGGAAGAACAGAACATCTAAGGAAAAAATGAGCTTCTACAGAAGTTGAAGATGTTGCACATAAGCCATGCACAGTGGCAGTTTTGCATTACTAACAATTGTAGTCTGACTTTGACTTTGGTATGTGGATGTTACCGCATCTGTGTTCTTGCGTTGCTCCTTAGGTTCCACACATTATATATGTGGAAGGGTAGCTTCTGGAGTGCTGACATACTTGCTAGCACCTAGTAAGGCTGATGTCAAAACTTAGCTGCATTTTGCAATGATCATCCTTTGAATTGCACTGGAGGGCTTTCTGTAGATAACGGGGATTTTGTATCATGGTCAAGGGTCTGAGCTTATTGCCCAGCCTTTCTACTTCTCTTCCAGGTTCATCCTGATTGCCTGTGATGGTCTCTTCAAGGTCTTCACACCAGAAGAAGCTGTGAACTTCATCTTGTCTTGCCTGGAGGTGAGGAGAGGGCAGCTCTGGGTAGAGGTTAATGTGTGCACTGTTTCATCAGTGCATGAGGACTGAGAAATTGCATGTAGCTTCCTCCAAATGTTGGTGGCAGGCAGGAAAGGTGAACCTGGGGAGGAGCAGCATACTCTTACCTGAGACAGGTGAGCTCTGCCAGCTTGTTGAAAGTATCTGTTTGGAAAGAGTAGAGCTACCTCTGCCATGTTATCCTAGTTATATGTCTGCTTCATGGTGCCATTTTATTACCTTGCCGTTCCCATGTCCTGTACAAAGAAGTGGTTCCTGCCCATCGTAGGACCTTTCTTTGCCGGTTATTTGCCTTCACGCATGAGTCATCTGTTTTTCTAGATCTGGAAGAAACAGAACTCAAAGAAGTATGATGCTGTGTAGTTTTGTTCCTTAAGTCACTATTGCGTTGTGTAGCACAAAAGTGTAACAAGTATTGGAATCCTGATTAACCCACTGCAAAATGTTTTTGCCTACTTAATCTGAGTGTGATTATCTTGGTCTGTGCATCTTCCACAGGACAAGAACATCCAAATGCGAGAAGGGAAACTAGAAGTCGATGCCAGATATGAAGCCGCCTGTAACAGGCTGGCCAACAAAGCAGTGCAGCGAGGTTCAGCAGATAACGTCACAGTAATGGTGGTCCGGATTGAGCACTGAAGGAAAAACTTGGTACAAGTGGCGTCCAAAGCTGCATGCCGTGGATTTAAAAAAAACAACAAAAGTCAGTGTGTGTGCGTGTGTGAGTGTATGTGGGTATCCCCACTGGATACTCGTCATTGTAAATAAAGTTTTTTCTAATAGTTTTTAGTTCACTTTATTTGTAGTCGTGTATGTATGTGTATCTGAATAGCCAGACCTGCCACCGGTATTAATTTCCACAAAGTTTAAATTACCTGGATTCACCAGTCTAGCAGAAGCCTTGGTAAGTGGCAACTGCTGGAACACCCTGCCTGTGGCTACACAGCAACATGAGCAGAATGGCAAATGGGACTAGACAAGTCGCATAAAAAAAAACAGTCATGAGGCTTTTAGCCATATTAAGAGCAAAGAAGAGATCCAGATTCAGTGAAAAACTCAAGTAGCTGGTTATAAGTGCTTGTGAAAGGCAGTCATAGTTCCACATGCCATCTTTCACCTACCCTTCTACAAAAAGCAGCCTTGAAGAGCTAGAGCTTCAAGATGGCCATTGAAAGAAGGGAAGTGTAGCATTCTGGATCAACAACTACAGTGCATGTGAGCTAGCTAGCAATTGCATTTCAGTTTCATTGCAGCAGCGGTGTCAAAGGTATGGCCCGAGGGAACCACATCATCTAGCCTCATGCTGGGCCTGGATGCCAGCCTGAGATGCAAACCACACATGGCACCCATGCCAGACTGGCTGGCTTGGGCGCTGCATGCAGTGTGTGTCCTGGAGTTAGGTCCCTTGTGGAGTGCAGTCCCAGACTGGCCAAAGCAGGTGCTGGATCCAGAATAGGGGGTGGCAACTCCATGAGTGCCCTGCATACCAGAACTGGCACCTGCACTAAACATGGCATCTACCATGAACCAGCCAGAGTGGGCACTGCCTGCAGCACAGTCCAGGACCAGCTGGAGTGAGTGCCATGGGTGCTGGATCTGGCATGTAGTAGGGAGGAAGGGGGGTTTGGGCCTGATCCAGCTTGCCAGACTGGCTTTGTGCTGTTCATCCAGCCCATGGGCCAGCCCCAGGCCTCTTATCTGGCCCACAGACCAGCTGATTTTGAAATCCCTGCATTGCAGAATGCAAAATGTTTTACAAACTCAGTCTAATTGCAAGTCCTGCACTTCAGGGCATATGGGATTCCCTCTTTCCCATGGAACACATTTTGCTTTGGAACAGAGAAGGCTAACAGATGGGAGGAATATCTTGGAAAGCTGTTTTGAAGAGCTGAGCAGAAATTTCCTGTGCCAGCAAACCTGTCAAACTGAATAGCAGTTGAGAGTTGCTGTTTATAATTGTGTTTATGAAATGAGTAGGCTGAGGATATAATTTCTTCAGGCTCAGAAATGAGTATTGTAGAAGTGGGGGACAAAATGAGGGAAAAAGAGAGAAACTAATATTTTGTTTATTTAGTAACACTGAAGAAGCATCCTGGTAATACAGGTATCAGAAAGAAAATGTTGAGCATGATACTAAAGCCTCCCTTCTCATCCCCCTGCTTCTCTCAGTTTATCAGAATAAGGGTAATGCAGACAGAGGGGAGAGGGAGATGTCTAATATAGTGCCTGCCAGCCAGCAGGGAGACTGGTGGCAGAGATACAAATAGATGGGGCATCGGGCTTCGGTCCATCATCTTTACTGCTGCTTCCAAGAAGTGCTCCTCCTCCACTCGTCTTTTATTCCTGCTTGCTTTTTGTCTCATATGTCTGGCAGTGATAAAATGTGCTTTATTTTTTTTTCTCCATCTTGCTGCTTTCTCTGCTTTACCGTTCCTTTTTCTCATACTTGCCATTTCTTCCCCTTTTAGAAATGTAACTGAAAGCGCAACTCAAGCTAGTTACATAAATATATTCCATATTACCATAGCATCTCATAAATATTTCCATAAAATGCTTTATAGCATACATTTATTTATAATGCAGGTGAGGAAAAAACTGTGGAAGGATCCTTGACATGGTCCATAGAAGTTGCAGAATACAAACAAGCTGAACTCCATCATTGGAGGCTGGGGGCAACCACTGGCCCTATTTGAAGTCCAAGAAATTGTCTCCTCTCGTTTCCTGGTAGGGTTGAGTGGATGAGCAATGTACTGAGAAACAGCTTTTTTTTTTTATTCTAGGTACATAGTCTTGCTGTCTTGTCTCCACTCATTTATCAGTTTGTTGGCTATTTGGTATTTTCAGTGCTGAGGATGGCATCCTGAGTCAGTCCTGAACATTATGGTATTCTGTAGCAATAACCCTGCTGTGGACCCTGAGTTTTTCTTTCTCTTCTAAATATGATAGAGTTACTTGTATCAGTAGGCTGGATTTATTTTATGGACGCAATCAGATTTGGAGATAGGATGGATTTTTATCATCCAACATTTCTACGTAGGGTTACACTGTCTGGTTTCCAGTGGACTGCTAGTCACCTAGCAGGGGTCTGTACCCAAGAGTAAAATCCTGCTGCCCTTTTGGCTGTTTCATCAGCCAGTGGAAGCTGTGTTCTTACCTTGCATTAGCTCATACATGGTAATGTCCTCAGAGGTAAAATAGCCTGCAGTACTCGCATGTTAACAAATGACGGTAAATATTTACCTTGACCTGTTAACTTGCATACTAACTACAACGCCTTGCCTTCATTAAGCTGCCGCTGTGTTAGCTACCTTGTAACACCTCTTCTTGAGTAAAGACTGCAAGCATTGGGTCTCTATTACTCCATCTTTGAACATAGGTTTTATGTTCTGTTTTCTGTCAGGGCCCTCAAAAAATAGAAGAGCTATTTTCCCCCCCGCCGCCCCTCCCCATCCAGAGCTGCAGAAGCTTTTTGAAAAGATAACATTTGGAGGGGGTTATACCTCTCTGTGCCTACGTGCAAAGGGTCCCGTTGTCATGAAGGTGGGGCTGCATGTCCTAGGATATCTCACTGAAGTTCTGGCAGCAGCTCAGGATTAAGTACACAGTACTGAGAAATTTAAACTGCAGCTTTTCCTCCTCCACCCCTCAAGATGCAAACCCCCAGCCCTCACGTACACACGTAGGCCTGCTGGCTTCATCAGCATTAGACTGTGTTATCAAGACCAAAATGAGGAGTGACAGCAAGTATCTCTGCCACCCATTGACCAGGCTCTGTGCCAAGGAGATGAGGTGGTGCTGCTGCTAAAACACTGGTGCTAGGAAGTAGGAAATGACTGGATAGCTATTTGTTTTACACCCAGCCTGTGACTCTCATGATGCTGCTCTGCTTTGGAGATGAGCTGCCACCTACCAACAAACCTTAACCACCTTAACTACAAATAAGTTGCAAAAAAGCTGAAGCCATGCAAAACCTTGGCTTTGAGCTGGTGAACAACTGACCACAAAAACCTGCTAATCTCTGGCTTGAAAGGCTTGTGCAGTCTTCAAACTGTTCTTTCTTAAGTACAGATGCTTACTGCCTTTGGAAGTCAGCAACAGTGCAAGATTGTCCATAGATGATAAGGCTTGACAACTGTTCTTCACAAAATAAATTAAAGGGGGTGATTCGAGTGATGCCTCAAGGGTTTTTACCTGCAGCTCTGTAGAGGCTTGCTATCTCATGCAATGTACCAACCTGGTGGTTTTGACAACTGAATCTGTGCAGCTGGCTGCTCTTGATTGCATGGTGCTGTGCTTCCCCATGCTTGGGTGAGAGTTGGTTGAATTGCTCTTGAAGAAGGATCTGGTACAGTTTACAGTGGGACAAAGGAAAGAGGTATTTTGGACGAAGGGCCAAGTGCCTGGAAGCCATTCACACCCCCAGCAGAACAGCACTGAAATCTGAGCCACTTTGCACAGTGAGGGATGATCCTGTGGCGTTGTCTACAAAAACCGAGGCATACTGGCCAGCCTGCAGGAGAGAAGTTGATAGTGAAAGTAAAGCCAAGGGGCTAATACCCGTACACAGGAGTGCTTTGAGTGAACTCAACACAGTGCTAAACTATGCAGTTCTCATCTAGCTAAAGAGACACTCATTGTGATGCTACAGCTAAGGTTGAGTTCTAATATGAGACTGATCCTACCTCAGCCTCCAGCCCCTATGTTACACTTGGGAAGGGCTGAGGGGTTATGAAGAGATGCGGGACAGTACCAGGATCAAGAAGGGGTGGGTCAGCAGTGCAGAATGCAGTCATCCCCCAGTGTGGCTGAAACAAGCTGTCCTATGGTCTGAGCAATTTCAAACTGGTGGCTCAAAGACCTCCAATGTGTTATAACAGAGTGCTGTATTCAACACACAGAATACTTGCAAGTCACAGAAAAAAGCATGATTGGTGCAGAGTGAATGACATCAAGACACTCACCTTTTAGCCCAAAAGTCTAGTGGTTAGGACACTTGCCCAGGGAGCAGGAGAGCCAAGTTTCAGGTCACCGTCTCCCAGAGGCAGTTTGAACCTGCATCTCAGCAAAGCACGCTAACTACTGGACCACAGGCTAGACTCTTCTGCAGTTCTCTACTTGAAACTGGCTTGTGGGACAACTAAGAGGAGATATGTGGTGCCAGGAGAAAGCAAACAAGCCGGGGCAGGGGGTGTGGCTCAGATGGATGCCTCCCTGGATGGCTGTAGGTTCTTCCCAATATGGCAGGCACTTTCCCCGTGCTGTTTATCTATTTTAGGCAATGAATATAAATGAAAGGTGCAGTGGGCCAGCATCAATAGAGTAAATGTGTGCAAGTGCCCAAGTGGGAGCAAGTGCCAAGCTGGGTATGTGTCATTTAGGCAGAAAAAAAACATAGGATCTAGCCCTGAATGATTTGCTCAAGGTCACTGAGGACATCAGTGGAAAGGAAGCACCACTTGAGTCGCCCAGCTGGTAGTGCCAGAACCCTCACCAGTGGGCTCTCCTTCTTCCTGTCAGGTATATGTGAAAGTAGGAATCTGACTGTAACCTGGTCATGTCATACACTACTGGGAAACCCAGTCAAAGCTAGATCATTTAGGATGGTACTGGAGGCTTCTATTAGCCCTAATGGCCACTTAAACAACCAGAAAAGGAATCCAGCACACCTAATAGTAATAGTAATAGACCATCACAAACACCTTTGAGGACCTGGGTTCCAACCCCTAGAGGAGCTAAAAGACCAGTCAGTGTTATTAAGAGTTGTGGAATATAGTACAGGCAGGCAGATTTCTGCTCAGCCTCAGACCAAGACCAGCATAGCAGAGGCAAGCTTATATTTGCCATTGACCATCTTCCCTGCTGGGTTCCCACTGCTCTCCAGAGCTATGACATTGCCCTGGGCTTGCAAACCATGTTCCCTTCCAGCTGTCCTTGGGAATGAGTCTATCCAACTACAATCATTATACAGGTCCCATTCATAGCCCTGGGGAGGTCCTGCCTCCCACCTCAAGCTCCTTCAATTTGTCGATGTTTACCTGCAGATACAAGATGCCACTGACTGAGATGGTAAAGAGTTCGCTGCTGCTGTCCAAACCAGTCACTGTCTCCAGAGAACTGAGGGTAAGAAACAGCAGTGTCATTGCTATAGTGAGCAAATCAATCTATATATCCCCTGGGCATTACCTTCTAAATCTCTGTCTGTCTGAAGTAGATAGAGAAAGACCATCTACACCCACCAGGGTCACTTGAATCCACCAACCAGAGGGGAAGGTCCAGACAACACCCCAGAATAGCTTGTCTCCTTTCTGCAGATCTATTTGCCATTCTGTGCGCTGCATCTAGCATTTCCTTCTCAATTATATTTAAAAAAAATGAATATTGTGCTAAAAAATGGCCCTGGCCCAAGTATTCTGGACCTGCAGTCTCTACACAGAGTGAATGCAGTGTGGCAGAAAAAGCAGGTCCTCCTGTGCTGCCATACTAACATGCCTCACCCACGTTCTGGAGGGACCCTCTCATATATCAGTCATGAGTATTAAGACACCCGCTAGCCCAATAGGGAGATACAGAACCCTTCCTCACTAAGACATTGACTGATATCCAGCATATATGGTGGTCAAGGTAGAAAGCCCTTACAATCTGATCACTCATGTGAAATCAGCTGTTATATTTCCTATGTACAACACAAGGCAACTGCTAAAGTTGGTGGTCTCAACAGGGATCAGTGACCAAAAGGGCCTGAAGACTGAACCCTGGCCTGTCCCTATGGCATGGCCCTCCAAAACAGCTCTAGTCAGCCTCCTGTTCTCTGCCCACCAGGTATTGCATAGAAATAAAATCCAGCTTCACTAGGAGTTGTGCTGGAACTTGCCTCATTCACTGTCCAATTGATGAGCTACCTGTGCATAACATGTATACAAATGAGGCAAGGCGAATCAAGGCTGCTCTAACTTAAACCCAATTGTCAATGGTTTCAAGAGACCCTTCAGGTAGGCAGCAATCACAAGGATTCCCCAACTGCATTATCTCCCTTCTAGGTACATTCCTTTCCTTGAGGGCTGGATAAGGTGGTTGGCACTCTGGGGTTCCCCTGCATGAGGCATCCTTCACCACAGAGGCTCTGATGACATGCTGTCATCTCTTCAGAGTAAGAGCTATCTGGGGACACCTGCATGTCATGTGCACACTCACATGTTGCGCTGGCAGAGAGACTGGACACAGATCAGCACCCGCAGGCGGTCCCTCGCACGCTGCTGTCCCCTCCGCTGATGCTCACCATGAACTGCGTGCAGAGAGGAACCAATGAGAAAGGGATACAGTAACCCACTTGAGAGAGTGCTGACTGCTGAGCCCTGTTCTGGGGTCTCAGACACCTGAGCAGCCATGATACCACACTGCAGACCGAATGAACGCATATCCCAAACACCTGGGCTGGAGCCTCAGCAGATGTAAAGTCATGTGGCTGTATTGATTTACACCAGCTTGCAATCCAGCCCAGTGACTCCAATGGAGCCGTGCTGATTTACATCAGATGGAGATTTGGCCCAGAGAATTCCAAGAAGAGTCACCAGCATTATCATGTGGCACGAGCTAGTTCACTGAGGGTCAGCAGGAGCACTTACCGATGTGCAGTGTGGCAGCAAAGGTGTAGTACCCGGTGATGGGTGCTGTGTACTGGCCGCTGGTCAGATTCAGTCCCAAGCCTCGGTGGAACATACTCTCCTTCTCAGGCTGGTGAGAGAGGAGAGCAAGATGCTGCACAGCAGGAAAAGCCACCTCAGTTCTATATACTGAAGACAGTGCTGGGTTCTCAGGGAGGAGACTCGCATTTGACGGGGTACGTCAAGCAAGACAGTTGGCCAAAGTGATGCAGGGATTCACAGAACCTAATGAGACTTGGTTATATGCCACATGGACATAGGATAGCATGGAAAATCTAACATCTTTACCATGGAGAGCGAAGTGACTGATGCCTACGGTTAAGTTCACACTTAAAAAAATATTCCAGCAGCCTTGTTAATGGGGCAGAATCCCTGTAGAGTGAATGCAGCTGTTCTGATATCAAAGCCTTTAAACTTTGTATAACTTATTTCATTGGGACAACATGAGTGTTAAAACAGACACCAAGCCCCTCATTCCAGTATGAGAAAGACCTGCATCTCTGTTGAGACTTTTGCTGCCATAACCTCATTACTAACAGTCGCACCTTGTGCCAAGACCGTTATGCCAATAAAACCCCTTAAGTGCAGGTCCTGTGCAAAAAACACATTTGATAAATTCACCTGGCTTTCGATTTCCCTTCAGACTATGTGACAAGGTACTCTTTTTTACAAATGTACTTGTTAATCAAATTAATTCACCCGATGCTGCCTACAGGTGATTTTTCAATCATAAGATCCAGAGAGAGGAAGGAAGGATGGTTATAGAATGAGGATGGTTCTGAGTTCAGTGCCTAACTATGCCTTGGGTGAGTTGCCTAACCTCCCTCCTCAGTTCCTCATTGGTAATGTCAGAATAATAAACATTCTTTCATCTTGCCCATTTCAAACTTAAAATGTTCCAGGCCAGGAAAATCTTCCCTGCAGTGACACCAGGAGATCAAATAATATGAAAATAATACAAAAATGCAGAAACCATAGCTTGTTTTTATGTTTGGGCAGAGTTCAGCTGTTTGAGTACCTCAACAATGTACTTCCAAGCTCCTTAGCATGAATTAGCTGCGATAGTAATGCCTATTTTGGGGATAATTTATAACATTCTTATAATTTATTTTTAACTGATCTGCACTTGGCCTTGACTCCATGTTTGTCTGCAAGCAATAATACTTAGTCACTTTATTGGCAGGGTATGTCATCATAACTTCAGCTACTCTTTTGGACAGGGACTGGCCAACCAGTGTAATCTGCTACTGCAGGAAGCTCTAGGAGCAAATCATTTGGGCGAATTTTCAGAAAGATTGCTGGGAGCTTTCTGAATGTTAGTGTTGCAGTGTTGAACAGAAGTGGTGCGAGGGAGCATGGCTTGGCACTTCAGGATGTAAGATGACTGACTAGGAGGCTCAGAAAGGAAGGATTTCCCTTCCACAAATACTAATAGTTCTGCACAAATTATGTGTTTGCAGGGCTGGGACTTTATTTATGTTCACAAACAGTCAGTGGGAGTCTCTTCATGGGGAGTCTCTTCAGTGGGAGTCTCATTCATGGAGTCTCTTCACCATCTGAGAGATAGCATGCCAGCAGTTACTACCAGAGGTGAGATCGTGGACTATTTGGACCAATGGTCTGGTCCAGCTTGGTGAATTCCCATCATCACTTACTATGTAATAGATCTGGAGCTCTTGCAGGGACCGGCGCTCAATGGAAATGTTCCTCCGTATCCGACAGTGGAAGGCTGCTTCCACTCGGTGCTGCAGCCTGCTGTCTGTCCATGAACCAGCCACCAGCGCCAACATATCATCTTCTTTTCTTTCCTCCTCTTCCTCTTCCTCACCTTGCTGGCAAGCTTCACAGGCCTGCATGCTCATTTTTTCCCGTTCCCTTATCACCCCTGAGTCAAAAAACAAAAAAAAACACAGAGCCAGTTTGAAAACCTAGGAACTAATCATTGTTTTTAAGTAATAACTGAAGCCCTAATCTTGCTCCAGTTGAGGCCAGGGCGAAGCATTGCTTGATTTCATGGAAGCTGGACAAAGGCATTATTAGATATTCTAGTCCAAGCCCTGCAAATTGGTACTATCATGCAAGATGGGACCCCCAGTGATCCCTGATCCAAATGCACAGGGTCATGATCCAGTCAGATGTTCTGTTCTGGCCATGTCAGGCACTTCTGAGGTTGACTGAAGGAAGTTCTAGTTTGCTTTTAAGGCACTGTGAGAGAAAGAGCTATTAGTTCTCTCTGGGTTCCTCAGTGTTGTTTCTAAGTTTGACTTCTAAAAACTAAGGGATCCAAAAACCAAAACAGGAAATCTTCAGAAATGTAATAAAGAATCAGAGGTGGCGTTTGCGATGCCCAAAAGCACCACACACAAGTACACACGCACAAATACAGCCTTCCACTATATGTGCACAGACACATAACCAAGGTGTCCATACCATTAGTAAATATTAATGATGGCAGAAGTATATTACATGCCTGTGCCGTATGTATGCACCTGTTTAATTTTTGAGTGTGTGAGAGTGAGAGGGAGAAGCTCTGCAGCAGAACATTATGTAGTCATAAGTAATACAATGAACAATTAAAGCCACCCATAGGTCCTCATTTCAATTCAGATCTTTGAGCAGAGCTGTAAGGAGGAGTAAGGCCCATCACCTTCCCCACCACTCATGTCTTTGTTTGGGCTAGCAGGACCTTGTGTCTGGGTGTGCAGGGTAGGTGCAGTAGACTACCTTACTTCCCCCAAACTGCCTTCCCATATGCACTAGCCATCAACAACTGGGCAGTTAAGACAATCATCCTCTCCTGCCCTTTCTATGCCTCCACTAAGGTGACAGCAATGGGACTGGGGCCTCTCCATCCCAGCAGGATAGGAGCTCTTCCTCTTTCAGCGTCATTTATGCAAACAACACACCACCTGGATGGCACCCTCTCTGGAAAGGCTCTCTGCCCACAGAATGCATGCAGTGACTTAGTCCCGTACCCTTCAGCAGCAGCCGGAACTCCCGCAGCAATTCTTCTGGGCTCACCAGGGCTCCTGGGGGCCCTTGGGGACCTGGCGGGCCTGGGGGGCCTGGAACACCAAACTGGAACCCAAGCAGAGGACAGACTGTTTCAGTACATGAGACAACAATTAACCTGAGGAGCTACAATGAGAACTGCTCCCTCCCACATTACCAGTCTCCTCCCAACCAGCCCGTTGTATCCTTCACCTCCCAAAATGCCACCAGCCTTTGCTAATTGTGCTTATGGGGCCCCAGCAGCCTTGGCTGGTGAGCAGTGGGCCCTGGCTTTGGCACCCAGTGAAGGGGGTAAGTGGGGCTGACTGGGAGGGGAGGAGCCCTGGCTGAGCTGGCAGATGCTCAGCCCCTGGCAACATGAATATATACCTTGAACTTCTTCGCTTTGCTTTTGCCCTTTTTCTTGCCATTCACGCCTTTGTTTGATTGCTTCACAAACAGCATCCAGGCGTCACGGGGATCGATGCTGCGTGACCTCTCCATAACGGCTTCCTTGGAAAAAGCAAAAGCACAAGAAAATGAACAGAAAAGGTAAGATATCCTAAAGGGAATGCCATTTAAATGGTTGGAGCTAGGCGGGTGCCTCCCTTCATTGTTATGCCCCATCACATCCTGGGGCGAGAGGTGCCATACAGAAGCCATGAGTGTTCCCATGTTCAATACTCTTGTGAACGCTGGGAGGTTTGTGTGTGTTAGATCTAACTCAGGGACCTCATCTCTCCATGAGAACACCAGTCGGCATCTTGGTGGAGTTCCAAGTCCTCCCTGGATACAGTACTTTTCATTTCCTGTCCTAGATTGCTGCCATCTGCTGCGAGGCAGCTGGTGCGTTTAATAAGAGCAGCAATTTTACTTCTGTGGCAGGTAAAGTGACTCTCGCCTATGGAAAAGAAGGCCAGAACCTCACCAGGTGTAAAAATAGCATACTTCTATTGAAGTCCATGCCAACATATGCCAGCTAGGCAATAGGTCTGTAAAGCTTGCACTTATCTTAGCACAGCCATGTTGTTCTCTGTGTCCTAGATGAATGGTATTCCTGTCAGCATTCTGCACTATCATGAGAGATATCTGAATCTGATTTCCAACCCAACTCTCTCAGTGGTTGTTGAAACAACACTTGCAAGTGTGGCAGGGGAAGTGGGCTCCTGGGAGGTGGGAGGAGAAGGGCAAACAGACATCATACCTCTTATTAGCAACCTCTCTGGAAAATTAATGAGCAATATTGACCAACTCCAGGGGACTGTTCAGAGGGCTACAGATGCCAGGGTAAATGAAGAATCTTTAGGGTTCCCCACAAGATGGTGAGGATTTAGTGGGGACTACTATCTTCTGACTTTGTTAGACTTGTGGGGAGGGGTTGGATGAAGAGACCCAGTCTTGTTATATATAGGGATGGGGTTCAGTTTCCATCAGGAGAAGATACTGAAGTGCAGAGAAGCTCTGTGACTTTCCCATGGTCACAAAACAAACCAGAGCAGGGGAGGATCAAGAATCAAAAAGTTTCCTGAGTCTTTGTCCTCTGCTCTGCACCCCTGGCATGATGTTTGCATTCACCCTCCTGGACACCAAGCATTTTACTCTAACAGCAGTATCCTATCTGTTTATGCTAGCAGAGGATCTACCCCAAACAGTCTTCGCTCCATACTTCCATGTTTCTTTTCACACTGCTACTTTTCAATTACTACCTTCTATGTGAGGTTATTTCTCTTCTTTGTCTACTTGTCTAAATTTGCTAGGGTATTTGCTCCAGAACCCAATGACGTCAACCACATTTTCTACAGAGTACAGTGGGCTTTGGATCAGGTCTTAGGACACTCCAACTTCATTAGCATGTACAGCATCTTTCAAGTCTCACATGTATCTAAGGAATGGGCTTATGCTCCAGCAATTACTAATGTAAATGGACACTCAGAAGAGCAAATTGTGTAGCTGTCTCTACCTTGGAACACAGCTATTTATTATTAGCCTTGGTTTACACTCCTTAGAGTAGTTGCAATCCATCATGCTACAGCTCTAGATCAATCAGAGTGAATTGTTCAGGGAAATGGTACTATGTAAGCAACTCAGCTATGGACTTTCCCGCCTTGCCCACAGCCTGCTAATTACAGGGCTAGGAGGGAGCCTCAGGAGGTCATCATGTCCATCCCATGGCTCAAAGCAGAAGGAGCCCTACCTAAATCACCCCAGCCAAGTGCTTGTCTAACTATGTTAGTTCATGCGCCATTCAGGGCAAGGCTCCAGGCTATAACCCAGGGTCCCCTCCTTTTCAGGGCAGCATCCATCTCATTGAATCATATTCCCCCTGGCTTAGAAAAGAAAGCATAGCTCACAAGTGTTAGTGGGGACATACCTCTAAGTGCAAACAGTGTAATTGGTGGGAGCTTAGAGAGCCCTAGTCAATGGGGTGGCCAGAGTTGCTTCTGGTCCCTTTGTGGGGCTAACTTCACATCCAGCACCCAGTGGACTTGGGGCGGGTGAGACCTGGAAGATTGGTTTTGAAGCCCCTGGGCTTGCTGCTTGTGTGTTTCCAGAAATGTTCCTGTGATGACAGACTCCCAAAGCCTCACTGAGGCACAGGGCAGCCTCCATGGTGCAAATCTGCCTGCTTAATGGATTCAAGAAACTCCCTAGCCCACTGCAATATGTGTTGTTGGAATCGAGCCAGAGACAGTCCCCACTGATTGCTGGGTACAATATAAAAGGATACCCCTGTCAAACAGTAACAGCTGCGGTTGCTGGCCAGATGTTTCCCACCCCTTCACACGCTGGTGGAAACAGCCTCTGTCTTGCCTCTGACTGGGGAGAAAAGAAATAGGGGCAGAGAGTGCATTTGTCTAAGTGGCACTGCCATCCTCCTAGACTGGATTTTAATGCTGCCAAAAACATTTTCCCTCACTGGGGGTTCTGGGTAAGTTAGGCCAGTGGGGACCCACCTTTTTGGCAGGCATGCCACAGATTAACCCTGCATTGAATGCTTCTCGAATCACCTTCCACTGCTCAGTCTGCTGCTGCACTGCCTGTTGCCACCTTGACCTGCCATGTGCCACATACAAGGCTGCCCATGACTCTTGTGATACCTATGCTGCAGGTTGTGCCCTCTCTTGGGTTAGACTGAGCCTCCTGTTCATAGATTCATAGATGCTAGGGTCGGAAGGGACCTCAACAGATCATCCAGTCCGACCCCTGCCTAGGCAGGAAAGAGTGCTGAGGTCAGTCAGATGCAGCAGGACAGAGCTGGGGTTCAGGACCCCTCTTCAAGGGATTGGATGGGGAGGCGCAATTCTTTTATTTTTCAGAGCTTGCCTGTGTTCATTTAGGATTGCCTGTAGGTCAACAAATAGGGCAGAATCTGCAGAGCGGCCCACTCATGTCTGGGTATTTGACCTTCTCAGACCTTGGTCTACCGCCACAGAGTTTGGTTCAATAATGGCATGTGCAGCGGTGGAAGTGTGAGCTGGTATGAATTTCACCTTCTCTAGCCCCTACCCTCCACCCATTTAGCCTCTCAGAAACCTGTTTTCACTGGCATCTTTGCACATCACCTCTAAATTTGGGACGTTCATGGTTGTTTGAGGTTTTTAATAGTATAGAAAGAAACACCTGTTTACATGCTGCTACTCGGACAGAAGGCTCAGTCTACAATATTGACTGGCTGCCCATTTAAAAGTGATACAAAGGCATGCTTCTTTATATAGTGCACGACTGAACCTGGGAACTTATTGTCATGAGATATTTTTGAGGCCAGGAGCTCCATGAAATTGAAAAGTAGCTTAAAAATTTGTCTGGAGAATGAGAACAGCCTACATAGACAGGATACAATATTTTAGGGAGGGATTTGAACCCTTGGGCTTGGGGGGTGTAAATATCCATTACCCACCTGAGGAAAGGGAACAACATCATCTATGAGCACATCACTCTGGAATCGTCCATTGTGAAGCTCTTTGCAGCTCCTATTGCAGCACCTGATACTTGTTACTCTTGAAAGGATGCGGACCACAGGTCAGTCCCTGTGCAGTTATCATAACTGAAACCATTTGAGCAATTCTCCCCACTAAGGTTTATCGTGACTCTGTTGTTGAACATTTCCAGCTAAGCTTGAGGAAACTGTTTGCTTTGCAAAAATATTTTTGATAAAATCGGAAAAACTTTAGGTCTTTTGTTGACATTTTTTAATCAGCCATTTTCCACCCTGCCTTGCCTGTCAATTTGCTAGTGGCTGAATGCAATTGTTGTCTCATTAGCAAAAGAGAAAGCATTTTCATCCTCAACTGAGTGGGAACAAGCGCTCCCTTCCCCACACTGTCACGTGTGCATATGTGCTGGCATGTGTGAGTGTGCAGGCATGGATGTGCACGCAAAATCATTGTGCAGCTCGAATTCCCTGGCCACATTTTACACATGATCCTAGTCACCCAGCAGGAAATTAGGCTCCCTGGGCATCTTTCTGCCTCAGTTACCATGAACTTCAGTTTGGGCTGTCTTCACTATAATAAGGTGCAATTAGAATAAGTGCTTACCGGATCGTTGGAAGCTGGCAGAAGCAGGCTATTTTTCCCTTGGCCTGTAGGATACTCATTCGACTGGGATTTCTTCTCTCGGCTTTTCCTGCTTCCGAGTTTCTCTGACCCCACAGAGCCCACGCAGGAGATTGCTACCAAGAGCCCCGCACACAGCAGCATGAGCCAGCAGCTGGAAGAAAGGGAGGCAGCCATCCTTTCACACAGGACACGGGAGAAGTGGCCCTTTCTCTAGGAAATGCATAGAGTTTCTACAAACACCCAGCCTCAGGCCTGGCCACGAAGGGCAGGAAGAAATTGGTGTGTGCCAGAGAAGAGACAATATTCCAGCATGTAGTTGCTCAGGCCTCTCCTCACACCAGCGCTAGACCAGGAGACAAGGCGCCCTTTCTGGATCCCCAGTTGGGATTTTTGTTGCCTGGGTACAAACTTTGCCTTTTGGTCAGCAAGGAGAGGCCAGTCCAGCCTGTGCTGTGGGTGGACAGCACATTACGCTGGCTCCAGTAACGCCCTGATCACAACCAAGAGCCCTGGCATGGTGTGGCGGGTGCCATGAACATGAGCTGTAGGCTGTGTCCAGCTTAGCGAGGGGAATTGATTTCCTTCTGTTTCCTCCTTGCTCAATTTTCAGAAGCTGCAAACATATGTTTTGCAGCTTTGCCGAGCTGCCATTGAGCTCTGTGGTTCTTCCTTCCACGCTGGAGCTGTCGAGAGGATGCCCAGTTTCTTTGCTGGTTTCCCTCTAGCCTGCCACGGCCTGGGATCTCTGGCTAAAGAGATTTCCCCCTGCTGGGTGCACAGCTCTGGGCACCCTGCTCCTGCCTCAGCAGGCACCGTCTGGCTCTGAATCTCTCGTTTTGCATCCACTCCTTTTAATAAGCTTGAATTCCCCGCCTCACAGGAGCTGCCTCCCACGCTCACTCCAGGGAGCCCGGGAGCCCCCTTCTGGCTCCTAGATTAAGTGCATCCAGTTCCTGCCACCAGTGCCATCGTGCTAGAGGCTTTGGCAAGCACTGAGCACAGGGACAGGTGCACAGCGGCTCCAGTCATCTGAAGTGTGAGGCCGTTTCATGGATGGGCAGAGGACTGCAGCCAATCCCTCCCATCTGGTGTGAGCAGCCATCACTGCTTAGCTGTCTATGAGGCAGTGAGGAAATACTTCCCCACTTTGAGAGGTGCCCACCTCATTCCCCCAACTGAGGCACAGCCCAACGTGCAATTCTGTGTCCCCCATGCCAAGGCCACTTCAGCAGAGCTCCTTCAGGACCAGAAGCAGTTTCCTAGTGAAGGCAACCAGTTACAAACTAGAGAGCCAAGCTGTGTGTTTGCCCGTTGCTTTGCCAGTGTCCCCCCAGCTACGCTGGCGAGGTGTGCCAGGTGTCTGACTACAGACTGCTCCAAGACTTTGCTGGGAGAGGTCTGGCCAGAGTTTAGAAAGAAATAATGAGCTTGCTAGTGACTGCCCACATTGTAAGACCAGGCATCAAATACCCATAGGAAGGATTGTGTTCTGCCAGCTCAGCACTCACCCTGCCCTACTTCTCAATCCTTTTGCTGCCCCTTGGCCATCCCCTGCCTTGAGTATTATACTCTTCCCTTTTCCAGTCACCCTCAGCTCTCTCCACACTGTCTAAAACTGTGCTGCTTAAGTCGTCTTTCCCTGGAAACACCTTCCTGTGCCTTCCCAGACGTTGTATGAAGTGCCTAAGAGTCAGGTGGTACAACACTAAGCCAGCATCTGTGGCAGAGAGATCTAGCCTGGCATCTAATTCTTTCTTTCTCATTTGTCTTGCCAATTATCCCTCTTACTCTTGGCACTCAGAGGTGGCCTTGATCATAGACACATGCTCTCACTGTACCTAGACCCTAGCTGTGATAGTCTGGGTGCAGTAGAGACGGACTGGGAACCTCCCTGACCCACAGGTGTGGACTCCATGCTTGTATTTGTGGGTTCAGAGTGCAAGTGTTCACCATGCTAGGGTGCAGATGCTAGTATGAAGCTCCATGGCATGAAATAGGAACACCAAGGGGAAGACATGCCTAGAAAAGCACTCTCACAGGGCTATCTAGGGTTCATATGTGCCATGGACATGCCGTAGAACGAAAGGTGATAATCAAGAGTGTCTCCTGTTTATAGCTAAGCAAACACTGAGTCATTTCCAGTCCTCACAGTATGGGCTGAAATAGCTTCACTGTCTGCAGGGGAAAGAGACCTATAGAATCCTAATTCATCAAGAGCAAGGACTGGGTCATAACAGTGTGGTCCAGGAGGGTCGATCAAGCTGCCATGGACCTTTATCAGCCCCTGTGACATCACTACCACTTGCCAATGGGCTGACGAGATTGCTGGAGCCCCTGTTAAGCAAACAGATGGAGATGTCTCAGGCTTGTCGCCATGTGGAAAGAGTTATTTTCCCAAACAGTGAGAAATATTAATGATGTCATACAGGATATGAGAGGGCCAGAGCTAATTGGTTTAGTCCTTCAGCAAATCCTCGTGTAATGCTATCGCTGAGAGGTGACATAGCCCAAGGTGGAAGGACCGCAGGAAGTGTCAGCCCCCAGCGGAGCACGATGCTGACAAGTGACCCTGTTTGCCACGTGAATTGTGCATCCCAATGAGAACGGTCCAGCCCAACCACTGATGCTGGCTGCTGCTGCAGCCCAGAGATAAACATTCATCCTCAGAGGCGTCTTCCAAGATCAAGACCAAAGCACAGGTTGGTTTTTTTTAGCCTCCCTTCCTTGTAAAATAACCTATTTGTTTAAACGGTAAGCACCTCTTTGGAGCGGGCTGTTGAGGAGTCTCAAATGAGAGATACATGTGGAAGTCTGAAGGGAGGTATGGAATAAGGGACTTCACCCCCTCCTTCCTTCCCTTCACGCTCTGCTGAAATCTAATCCTCATTCTTGAGCTCTCGTGTCACTGCCTTGGCCCGCAGTTCCCTGCAGACTGATGCAGCCAAGCTGGTCTCTTGCTTTCTCCCTTCCTTAGAGGAAAAGACCTTGCAGATGAAGTCATGGGAATGAAAGCTCTGTCCATTCCTGAAAATACAGCATTGCAGAAGGGAAGTTGGTGTGTGGCCTCTTTCCTATCTTGGGCACTGCCCTTCTGGGCCATGCAGTCAGGAGCTGAGTGAAATGCATTATATCCAACCACTAATAATGTCGCCCCCCCTGCCACTTCCCCCACCTCCCCTCCACCACCAGGCAGGTTTCTCTAAGTAAGGAAAAACCAAGCGTAGGTGATAACTATTTCTCTGCTGTGGCAGGCTGCTTTGGCAGTGTCACTGAGACAGAATGGCACATAATAACTTTTGTCTAGACCAATGGTGTTCAACCTCTGGTCCCTGGGCCAGGTCCGACTCATACAGCCACATCATCCAGCACCTGGGACTCCTCACAGGTCCAGCAGTTTGGGGGGGGGGGGGGGGGTAGTGTTAATTGCTGCTGCCATGCTGCCAAATTTCCAGACTGGTGAGGAGTCTTCCAGGCCAAACATCATGGCCCTGCCCAAGTGCACAAGATAATGTGATGGTCACATTGAGCATGCCAGGTGGGGCCAGTGTATTGCCAGATCAGGGCATGCAGCATTGGGCTGGTGTGCACTCAGGGTTGGGCTGAGGTATGGCCAGATCCAGGCACTTGGGAGCAAGGGACATGGGATCGCACTGATTCCACATGCTGATGCTTCATGGGACCCTATCCATGGACTGACCCTGCGCCACTCATCTGGCCTGTGGGGTTTGGAAAGCTGGGCACCACTGGTCTAACCTGTCTCCTTTGAGTCCAAAGCATTTACAGTTCACATGATGATACTGTCAGCATGTCCTCTGTGTGCCCCTTGTGCCCACTTCTGTCAGTTGTGCTTTGTGAGGCAGATACACTTTGAGAGGGCTGGGGTTGAGGTGGGGGAGCAGTTCTTTCAACAGAGTCCTGAAACCCTTTTAACAAGCACACCTGAATGAGCACTTATACTGCTGAATAGTGCTCTGTGGTGAAGCTCCTCCCCACACTGAAGGGCTTGCAAATGCTTTCCCAAGTAGCATAACACACAACTGCTATGGGTCTAGGATCAAATAGCAACCCTGGGTGTGGGGAACACGTTGGAGGGGACACATAGCAAGGGACGGGGCAGTCAGATCAGGAGCAGTGGAAGGATTTTTGCCACCTTCCCTTTTAATGTAGCTGGGACTTGGCAAGGGCAGGCACCAAACAGAGCCATGGTGTGGCAGCTCAGCAATGCCAGGGATTCCCTGTTTGTTTCTGCATACACCCAGGCTCTTGAGGCAGCCCCCAGTGAGTGTGTGTGCACGATTTTTCTCGTCCCTTCAATTTGTCACCCATGCTGCCTGGCCAGTTATGCCAGCCCTTACTACAATACAAGCTTAGGAGTGTAGGGATGTGTGGGGAGTTGTAAAATCAAGTTTGAGAAAGAGAGGCGTTCACCAGCCTCAGTAGGGAGCATTAATACTCTGACACATGAAAAGCTATAGCAGGCAGAGCAGGGAAGGGAGCAGCCATGATGCTTGCTCTAGGGGCAGGCTATATTTCAGCTGCTACAAAGAAAGGGGAGTTTCAAAAACAAACCCAATTCCAAGTATGGAATCCATATTTTTATCTCCAAACCTCAGCCACAATGTGAGTGACCACCCTTCTTATACACCTCTGAGGCAGGGCATGCCTGCCTTGTCACGGTGTAGTTATTACCTATTGACCATGGGGATTCAGAGGGACCCTGCCTACTAGGCCTGTGCAAGTAGGCAGCTATTCAATCCGACTTTGGATCCAGCTGCTTCAGATGCCAGTGATCTGATCCAGAGCTGAGGACCAGGTTCCCGCTTCAATCCAGCCAAAGTGGCTCTGAAGCTTGAGAGCTGCCTCAGAGCTCCGGCCATAGGGTATAATACAGAATCAATCAAATATCTATAAAGTTTTTGGATTTTGTCTGATTTGGATGAAACTTGTCGGGAGGGTAGCCTCTGCTGCAAGCATGAAGCCTGCCAAGTTTCAAGAAGATTGGTGCAGGGGTTTGGGGGGAACTGTACCCCAAACTCTTGAAAGCAAATCTCGTCATGTGTATGTTACACCACAGGGGGGTGAAAACTGCAGGGATGGTGGCCCCTGCTGAGGTCACAAAGCCTGCCAAGTTGCAAGAAGATAGGTGCAGGGGCTTGGAGGGAACCGCACCGCAAATTCTTGAAAGCAAAATTCATGTCATGTGCATGTGTTAAGCCACAGGGGGGTGAAAACTGCAGGGATGGTAGCACTTGGTGAGGTCACAAAGCCTGCCAAGTTTCAAGGTGATAGATGCAGGGGTTTGGGGGGAACTGCACCTCAAGCTGCTGACAGGCAAAACTCATGACATAGATGAACCTGTGTGTGTTAAAGCGCAGCAGACTGAAAACTGCAGGGGTGGTGGCCCCTGCTCAGGCCATGAAGCCTGCCAAGTTTCAAGGAGGTAAGTGCAGGGTTTTGGGTGAAACTGCACCTCAAGCTGCAGACAAGCAAAACTTGTGACATGGGTGCTTGTGCAACTGTGTCTGTCTTGGGGCACAGGGTTGGGGGGGTGGAAATACTGCAGGCCGGGCTGCTAAGCTACTGTGTTACCAGTTACCAATTAATCATGATTCACTCAGGGACCAGCTCAATACACACTACCTAGCTACTACATAATGAGTTAACAAGCACGGATTAACACCTACCAAACCACAGACTAAGGAGAGGAAATAATCAATACAATCAACTGCTCCAAGACAGACAGAGTCAGTTGCACAAGCACCCATGTCACGAGTTTTGCCTGTCAGCAGCCAGAGATGCAGGGCCCCAGAACCCAGAACCCCTGCACTGATCTCCTTGGCAGCTGGCAGGCTTTGTGGCCTCAGCAGAGGCCAGCATCCCGGCAGCTGTCACCCTGCTGCGCTGTAACACACACAGCGTCACCCATGTCACAAGTTTTGCTTGTCTGCAGCTGGAGGTGCAGTTTCCCCCAAACCCCTGCACCTATCTCCTTGAAACTTGGCAGGCTTCATGGCCCGAGCAGGGGCCACCACCCCTGCAGTTTCCACCCCCTGTGGTGTAACATGTACGTGACCTGAGTTTTGCTTTCAAGAATTTGGGGTGCGGTTCCTCCTGAACCCCTACACCAATCTTTTTGAAACTTGGCAGACTTCATACTCTCAGCAGAGGCTACCACCCCTGAAAGTTTCATCCAAATCAGAGAAAAAACAACAAAGGTATAGATATTTAATTGATTCCCCATTATATCCTATGGCCAGATCTCCGAAGTGGCTCCGAAGCAGTTTGGAAGTTCCGAACCACTTCGGAAAGCCTAACGAGGCCAGCGCTTCGATCCAGACAAGTTGCTTTGGACGCCAAAGCGTCTGAAGCTTCTCCAGATCTGAAGCATGGTCTGAAGCCTCGCACAGCCCTACTGCCCACTACAACCCCACCATTTGAGGAGTTGTTTTATAAAGGATATCACATTTTGACATGCTATAACAACTGGAGAAGGGAAGTATGGAGAGAGGTGCCCTTCATCAGATGGCATTAGAACAGCTCAGCCAGGGGTTGGAGACCTTATGACTTTTCTTCAGCTAATGTAGTTGAGGTCTTGGCCTTTGAGAGGAGGAGATCTGGGTTCTTGTCCCACTGCCACTAGGAGTGCCTGGGGTGTTGATTGTCATTGCAGCTATGAAGATATAAGTAGCCATGAATTTGTTACAATACAAAGTGCTAAGTACAGTGAAGTAGCCAGAGTCAGTACAAGCGTCACTTCAGATTTCCATGTGTATACAAGAAGACAGGAAACACAAACATGCCCCAGTACTGGCCCACATACTGGCTGCAGTGCATTGTGGGAAAATGGCCCAGCACTGCAGAGTCACCCATGAGATGTGGAAGTTCTGGAGTTGTTGGGATAAAAGATGTCGGAGCCAAGAGAAAGCTGTTCATTTCCTGCGTGGATTAAACTGTGCTTCAATCCAGTTTGCCAACATAAGGAAAAAGATTGACACTGACAGTTTGGGACTGCTGATTCAACAACACAGATGCTTGCTTGGTTTAGGCATACAATAGGACCTCAGGTACTTTAAAATAATCATTATTTATTCAGATTCTGAACAAAATCAAGCTATTTGCAATCACCACAGATAGTAGTCAATGCAACACAGCTACATTGAAAGAAGTGTCATTCTCTAGTTATTGCCATTATAAACATTTTGTATCTCTCAGAACAGATCCCTCAGTCATAAAGGCAGCATGTGGAGTGATCACACCCCCATAAGAGTTACACCCTAAGGAAGGGCTTAGGTCTTGCTCCCAGCCATCCTGCTCATAGTTGATTTATGCTGGCTGGAAAAACAGGAAAAGGATCTTGCAAAAAATCAGCATTTCAAAGGCAAGGATGTTTGTGAGTGACAGCTTTTATTGGGCCAACTGCATGGTTGGGATAGACTTAGGTAAGTTTTTGAATGCCAGAATGGCCTGCACTCAGACCTCATCTAAATGTCTCCCATCCTTGCAGATGGTGCAATAAAAGATAATCACCCACAAAAATTGCTGCCTCTCCCATATTTGCTAGACCATCACGGCCACAGCATCAGTCCAGCACTACCACAGTGTTCCAAAGGCATTTCCCATCCATTTTTTCCCATGAGATTTTAATACAAACAAACAGCAGAAGTGCTTAGTTTTAAAAGGTATTTAACAAATAATTGAATTGTGATTTGATTAAACCTGTTGGTAAAAATATTGTGGCCATGTTAGCTAATGCCACAATTTTTTGTGAAATATTTTTAGGGGGAAAAAAATAGGCGTTGTATATATGAAAGAAACATGTATGGAAAACTCCCTAGCCAACTCTTGGGCAGCCTCTCCAATTTACTCAGATCCAGAGAAAGAATATTGACCTGTTATGGGAAGGAGTGAATAGTAACAGGTTCCTTCTTGTGCTGAAGGGGGAAGAGGAAGACACTATCTTAGTGCCTGACTTTCTAGCAAAGCACCTCAAGAAGACCGTCTCTTAATATTCTGCTGAAGGTTTGTCTGGCAGTGGGGAAGGAAGGAGAGCCCCATCTTGGTGGACTTGCAGGGGGGGCAGATGCACTATGTGACATGGGAGACTACAGATGAATGACTCCACAGCATCAATGGAAATGACCTGGCCAAATCATAATGCAGCTCTGTGCAAACAGATCACACCGAGATGCTGCTCCCTTCTCACTCCAGAAGGGCCTGATGCAGTGAACCAGTTTCTGCTCTGTGATGCGGGTGTAAGTACAAACGGTCTCTGCTGAATGTGGATTCACTCTGTTTAACATGCTGTAACTGAGGACTGAATTTTGCCACCTCTGGACAATGTTTAGAAAGCACCTCAGAAGGCAGAAATCTGGTTCGCAGGTACTTCTTCTGGTCAGCCTCTGTTTTTTATGCACAAAGAGATGAAAAGCTCTTGACTATAGACTGGAAAGCCTACGTTGTAGGATTCAGGCTGCTCTACTGCCAGCCCCAACATTTTTGAAAGAAACGCAGTACTTGCATACCAGCAAAATATACCATATTTATTCACATATCACAAGTACCTTTTCCCCAAAAGTCGGTCATCCAAAAGTTGGGCACAGGTTTTAAGCAGGAAAACTGCTTTCTGTGCTCAAATTGATGCATATAGGTTCTGTAATGGCTGCATAGGGACCTGTAATGGTTTCTGGCTCTGCTTTTCTCCCTGGCCCCAGAGAAGGAGGGGTAGAGCGCGCTCTGCAGCATCAGAGTTAGTTTTAACTCTCTCCTGGCCACTTCTACAATTGGCAGTAGGTTTTGGCTGAGGAGGCAAAAGCTGCTGCTAGTTCAGCAGTGGCTGTGATGGAGTTAAAGCTTGAGCTTTTGCCTGAAGCAGCCAGTGAGCTGGCTGAGGGTAAGTGAGCTGCTCCATGTGGTAGATTTGGGCCATGACCCTGAAAAAAAATCTCCCCTTCATTCCACTTTCCCAAAACAAGGTGTGTATCTTATTTGGGTGCCTGTAGTTTGTGAGAACATACAATGAAATAGAAACACCAAAATACCCAGACATTTCCTCCCTGATCAGCAGCAAATCTGATCCCCACAGTAACTGCCAGCAGGAGAAATACAGCTTATTTTTCGTAAAGCAATATCTAGCTCACTGTTGTACAGACACAGCAGAGCAGTTGGTAGTAGGCCATGTTACATAGAATAAGTATAAATAAAATGTATATAAAACCTATATCAATAAAACAAGAACTGAACAGTTTCAACTATTTGGGCTATTAAAAGCCTAGTGTGGGGCAGCCACCCACAGGACAGCACCCTGTGTCCTCACTCTGTGCTATGGAGACCCAGTTTCAGAGCTGGGAACACAAATCCAGTCCAGGTCAGGCCAGTTTGCATTGTTCTCTTTGCAGGATCCATCAGCAGACCGAGCAAGGAGACTTTTCAATGAATGAGTAAAAGACAAATAAAGAAACCAGCCCCACCCCTGTCACATTGGCACTGAAAAGAGCTGTGCTTGGAGTCCATTTCATGAGTTAGGGCTTCCCCCGAGATGTGCTGAGTGGCCTCTGCACAGCAGAAGGGCTGAGGAGAGTGAGATGTGCAGGCAAAACAACGTGCAAACAGTGATGCTTAAAACAAAACACTCTTCCACATTGTGAACAGGCCCATCCCCACCCTGGCCAGCGCTCCCAGGCTCTCCTACTGCACGTGGTCTCCTAGAAAGGGTTCTGTCCACTTGGAGGTGTCCATAAAGATGGAGGAAGAGCTGTGGTACAGCCAGAGGCAGGGCATGGGTCCCTCCCTTTTCCAACTATCCTTGGCACAATCATAAATTTCCATCTCTACCAGATAGTCACCATCCATGCCCTTCCAGCGCCCTCCTGTCACAAAGAGTTTGCCTCCCAGCGGCACCATGCCTCCGTTCTCATGCAGTGTGTGAAGCAGCTGTACCTGTAACAGATATTTGCCCTGTTAGACGGATACATCCTCACACCACATCCCGATACGTGGAATCAAGTGCAAGGGAACAAGATGGCTTCCACACCCATCGAGTACCAGCTTTGTCCCCAGCTCTATATTAAGGAGCAACTCCTGTCTGGAACTCTGCAAAGCACACAGAGGCATTGACTGCTGACATTATACTGCAAAGAAATGTACCATTACTGCCTTTGCACAGTACTTTATAAGGGGAAAGGAGAAAGGCAAAAGGGTGAGTTTTCACTGAAGCATTATATTGGATATTTGGCACTTGGGTCTGAGCGCACAGTTTAGCTCCGTTTAAGCAAAAACTAACGTACTGCAAACTCAGACCAGAGTTAGTGTCTGTGTTTGTGTCACTCTCTCTGGGTATGTCACTAGATCTTCTAGAGGCATCTGTCATGGGACTTTGAGCAGAGAAACTCTATGATTCTTTCCAGGTGAACTGGGGGAGAACTTATCTGCTTTTCTGGGTACATAAGGGGAATTGTGTGAATATTTTAACCTGAATCCTCCCTGCAAAGCAGGTGGGTTACCAGGCTCTTACCCAGGGGTTGGCAACATTTTTAGTCAGTGCCAAAAATACCTGCAACTTCAACTGGTAAGATGTTGGTGTGCCAAGGGTGGATGGCAGGGGAGCCATGAGGGGCCCAATCCTTGTTGCTGTGTAGCCCTGGCCCCTTCCCCGCCATCCACCCAGAGGCACACGTGCCAAGCTAAGTGTCTTAGAGTGCCACACTCTGGCAACTGTAATGGGGTTGCCTACTCCTGATCTAACCTATATCCCCAACTGGGCCAGCTAGCTCAGGTTTAAAACACTACCAAATTGCTGTGAAAGATTACAGCATAAAAGGGAGGGGAGGTAATGGCAACATTGATCACCACTGTCCCCCTGTTTTACCTGTGGCAGATTAGGTTGTTATGTCTTGTAATGATTGTGTAGTTTTCCTAATATGTTAGACAAGGATTTGTATGGGATGGTTCAGATAGTGATTATTCTGCCTTGAGCTCCCAAGGTCCCTTCCAACCCTACTAGATGACCTCTTGAGGCTCCTTCCAAGCCTACTTTTCTAAGATTTTATGATCCTAACACCCAAGAAAGAGCATGTGTTAACTGTGCAATGTAGACATACCCTAAGGAAATGGCCCAAGATGCATGTGCAATAACTGTTGGCTTCTCAGAGACCTCATAAGTGAAGCAAACTCCCTGGATTTCATCCCAGTTCTCAGTGAGTTTGTACCCAACAGCAAAGAACACCACTAAAAGCCCCTGCATAGAAATAACAAGAAGCTGAGGTGAATGGTGGGAGGTAAGATGCATTACAGACCTGAGGTGGAATGGCATGGGGGGACCCTGATGGTCCTCCGCTGTGACCTGTGTTTAGACTGGGAGGAGCACAGGGCCAGAGTGGGGGTGGTACCTCATCTGAACATCTCCGTGGGGGCCACATCTGAAGAATCTAAATTCTTTCATTAAAAAAAAAAAACCCAAGGAAACAAGCATAAACTCCTTTTTGTCAAAGAGAAAAATCTCAGTCCGCTGGAAGCACCCCTGAAAAATCAGGCCGTTCTCATGGAGATACTTCAGTATGGATCTAGGTGCCAAGATGTGAAACTTTTGGCTTAAGTTTCTGGGCCAAACACCTAGAAACAATCTCTGTAAATGTGAGCCAGCGCACAGGTCATTTCACCCAAGAGTGGCCCAGTAGAGAGGGCACTGAACTGGGAACTAGAAGACCTGATTGCAGCTGTTTTGCTCTTGTTCCATGATATTGGGCAAGTCAACTTCACCCCTTCTTTGTCCATGCCTTGTGATCTACTGGGGAACAGTGCTTTCAGTGAGCTAGGTTTTAGCATCATCAAAAGAGCTGTGAGCTGCTTCAGAAACATCTTCAGTCAGTCAGTCCGTGGAATTTCTATGGCAGCCATTCTTGGACTGTAGTATCAGTGAGGTATTAACTCTTAGATCTAATGTTTTATCAGAAACACCCAGGGAATGAATACTAGAGAAGTTTCATTTCTATGACCTTCCAAGTTTCCCTCAATTCACCTCTAATTACATGAAGGGAAAAACCTTATAGGGTCCCAGCTAATCTACTTTTTTCTGGGCCTCTTGTTACCATTGGTACTGCAGGAGTGTCTTGAGGTCCCATCATGGCAGGGACTGAGCGCACATGTAAAGAAAGGATGGTCTCTAACCTAAAGAAGCAGGACAGGTGATAAGAGCTAGGTGTGAGAACGGATTCATTTAACAAAGAGTCAAAGGGATTTCACCAACCCCGGAAATGAGCTCAGCTGAGTGGGATGAACTGGAGTAAATAGATCAGGGTGAGGGTGAAACTAGTAATCATCCAAGTTACCATCTACCTCTCTCTGCCATAGGCTATGCAGAGATCCTGGACTGCAGCAGCTCTCCAGTACAGAGACCCACTATACCAACAGAGGAGGAAGGGAGCTAGATGGGAACAGCAACCATCAGGCTGAAAGAGTTAACAGGGGCATTCCCCAAACTGGAGCTGATGGGTAATGGGAACCTGACAGCGCTAAATGGTATTTGCAAGGACAGAGGGAGGGAGCTGGGAACACGCTGGCAGGGTGCTCCCTGCACCTGTCCCGAGCATCAGAGTGGGGGCAGCTTGGTCAGCTGAGCACTGACGCCATGGGAACAGCTGCACCAGGATTTCAGAATGATCTTATGTAACCCAAGCCTGCAACAACATTACACACATCTTCAGAGGCCAGCAGGGCCTGGGGGGCAAATCATGCCATGCTGCTGCCTAGGGCATCCTCACAGCCACCCTTTGGTTCCTGGGACTCTGCCACAGGCATGGGGGGGCTTCTGAAGTCAAAACCACAATGCCCCAGACTCCTTTGCTAGCAAATCACTCAGCAACTAAGAAGAGTCTTTATTTAATTGGTATGGTTCCCACTTATTCAGGGCTAGCATTTTATTCTGAGCAGAGGGGAAATTAGTTCAGGGGTGGGAGGTATCAGCTAAAACAACTTAGCTACAAACTCATGAGGTTCATCAGGGGTTCAGGACACACTTCACAGCCCTTCCCCCAACCACTCAAGAAACAGGCATCTACCTTGCTATGGTGGATCCTCATGGGGAAGCCTAAGATCTAAATAAACACTGTAATTGAGCTCCGCTTTTGCCCATGAGAGGGTTAGAGAGAAGGGCCCCCCCAGAGAATCTTTAAATATTTACATATCAGTTCCCATTGAAATCAGGAGGAATGAGGGGGTCTTATTACTGTGGGGTGAAGCACTATAAAGGTTATATTAGATCCCTCCCTTAACGTGGCTGGCATGATAGCAGTGCCCAGAACAGTGCTCCTTAGCTACCTACGTCACTTACCTTCTGCCATATGTTTGCATCCGGATCGTACACATAAACCTTCTTGGTGTTGTCACCAATAAGGTAGATCACTCCATGTAGGGAGGCACAGCGTGGGGCCGAGAGGTACTTCGGTATAAAGGGAGATGTAATTACATTCCACACATCTGCAAGAAATATCCATCAGCATTTCATTAAAGTGCTTGAGCTCCTTGAATAGTAATGAAGTGATGCACAATGCCAAAAAAAAAGTCATTACCGGAATGACACAGTTATTTGAGGGGAGAGAGAAACTGTAGATTGGCCAGGCCAGGGGATCTTGTCCCTACATAATAGCTTCTTAGGCTGATTTTCATATCACTTACTCTGGTGTTAATTGGAAGTAAGTCTGCTTACAATGGTGGCTATAGAAGCAGAGATCAGTGTTAAGCCCCATATTTTTAATTAACTCCTACCATGTGGGAGCTGTATTCTGGCAAGTAGTCAGGAGAGCTTGGAGGGATGCTTTTTTTACAGTTCACTGTCCTGCCTTGGCCTCATGATCACCCACCTGGGATGTAACTCACTGGTAGAGAGCACAAAGATAGAAAAGGAGGGTACTGAGACCAATTTGACATTAGCAGGGACATAAAACAGTGCAGGTGGGCAATCCCATGAAACTAGTGTCTCTATTAATCTCTGTGTTACTTTGAAAGACAATGCTTTTTGGTGATTGAACATGCTACAGTGTTTTAGTCAGGTAGTGCAGCAGGAACAGCTGTCTTACATAAGAACTAGGCTTTATTTAAACATTTAAATGATTCTGTGCATCCATGCTTGTCATACAAGTCATATTACTCCAGCTATTCTAGGGCTGAGTCACTTTATATGATACCATGACCGTGCATCTGAGACTTTTAAGTGATTCAAAGGACACAAGTGCCAGTGCAATTAAAGAGACTTCCAAATATATGAGACACTAATGGCCTCCAAAATAACTTTTAAGGTCCTCCAAGCATCATTGCCCTGTCATGTTCCAATCCAGCACTGTAATGTAATGTACATGTACATTGTCTCGCTGGATAAACAGCAGTGCCAGCTCTGTACATAAGAGTGTCCAGTCTGATGTCACAGTGTCACAGTCTGATGCAGACTGAACATTCGCTGAATTAAAAAAGAAGGTGAGATGGGAGTTAAGTCTTGGGGGCAGAAGCTGGATGAGGCCAGCCCAGTTTGATCATCCTTAAAACTGTAAAACAGAAAAGTGCAATATACAGTCCAGGACCACATACTGGATCTGGGGCCATGCACTGGGTCCAGGGTCATGCACTGGCTCCAGGCCATGTGGTGGGTCTGACCCCGTGTGCCAGCCTGATTTGGCACATGAAGCCATGACATCTGGCTGAGGGGCCTCCCCATGGGTCCAGAAATTGGGCACTTGGGGACCAGTGGCTGTGTTAAATGCCATGGCTCCCAGAGCCAGGGTAATTAATACTGACATTGCCCCCTCACCACCAAATTTCCAGGCCAACAAGGATCTGTTTTTCTCAAGTATAATGCACACCCCAATTTTCACCATCTGGGTTTGAGGGGAAAAGTGCAGAATATATGCAAGAAAATACAGTAAGCAAAGCATTAGAGACAGCTGAATTTATCTTATATTTTAAATAAGTGAATGTGACTAAGTTTAAATTAAGAGCACTTAGTGCAGGTTTTACAGGCTAAGAGGGAGCAAGGGGCACCCCTGACGGCAATGGAACTATATTGATTTATCCCAGCTGAGGGTCAGATCCAAGATGTTAGGACCTCGTGCAGAACGTACAGAATCTCCCTGCAGGAAGCCCTTGCTCCTGATGCAAAAACAGTACAACGATGCCAGCAGATACGATAGCCCCTAGTTTTGGTCTACCAGGCTGATATGTGTTCTAATTCATGCATCACAAGCTCGTCAATTGGCTCACACGTGCCCTGCTTCTGTCCTTGTACCCTGCTTTCATACAGATTGGCACACGTGTTGCAGGTTAACAGGCTAATGTGTGTGTGCCAGAAATGACACAGCACTGTTTGGAAGGACCCTCCAAGTTTGGCCCTTAGATCCATATCCTCAATTTTGGTGCCAGAAATCAGTGGGAGTTAGAAACCTAAGTAACATTGAGGACTGGGCTGTAATGCATGAATGCCCTGTTGAGTCTCCTTTTTCTTACCTATGACAGGGTTGTAACACTGCAGGGTCAATGCATTGTACTTGACTGCACATGAGCCAATGAGGTAGAGTTTCCCCAGGCACCCAGCTGCAGTAAAGTTGCTGACATACTTCAGGGCAGGGCTGATGGAGCTCCAGCTGTTGTTATAGGGGTCATAGCACTCCACCTCCACAACATCCATGGTGGTACCTGCAAATAAAGGTAGGAAGGCAGGGAAGAGGAGAACCGAGAGTAAGATGACGACTGCACTGGGCACTATATGGACACATCACATAAAACCTGTCCTGATAAAACTTATAGTCTAAGGATAAGGGGCTACACAGGGATACAGCAAACATGGAATACAAAAGGAAGCAGTAAGATAATACCCATCATTGTGATAGTCCAGAATCAGTTCTATGGTTTTGTAGGTGCCAGAGCAAGGAAGAGTTTGAAGGAGGGGCTTAACGGAAGAGAATGAGCTGCCCTTGTTGGAAGGAAGTTTATGAAGAGCTGTTCTCAGATCCAAGGGGTGGCATTGGAGAAGGCACAACGGTGCCTGCCTGACTGAAAATGTTTTAAATAGGCAACCAGGTTGGCATCATTTGTAAAAGGAAGGCAAGACTCAAGCAGGAGTGTGCCTATGTGCTTGGAGGGGGTGGGGGATGAGCATGTGTGCCAACAGCCACCTGCCACCATTGGCTGCATGGCCCTGGGTGTGATATCTGCAGGTATCAACACCCACAGGTCTCCTTGTACTTGAATACTGCCAGGATGCATTACTGGACCATGGTATTTTGACATGTGTTGTACTGTAGCCTTATCAGACTGACAGACACAAGAGGTGAGGTGGACAGGGAAGGTCTACTACAGGGTCCCTACCTCCAATGACATAGATCTCTCCATTGAGGACAGCGCTGGAATGATTTGTTCGGGATTTCAGCATTGGAGCAATGGGTTTCCATGCACCTTCCTTGAGGCGGAAGCACCAGGACTGAGTTGTGGACCATGTATCATGCCGTGTGCCTCGGGAGCCACCTAGGAAGAGAAACCCACCATTCACAAAGAAAGAAAACACTGTAAGACTGATTTGATCTGTGACCTTAACATCTATCAAGCCTTAAATCAAACAGACAGAGAAGACACATTGGTAAACAAATACCAGCTACAGTCTCATGTACTCTTGGTCGCTTCACCTCAATAAGAAGAAAAGCCAGAAGATAAAAAACAAACTAATCTATTGCTCACCAAAACCAGAAGTCTGGAACAGTCACTACATTTCAGGGGAGGGATACTTTGAGAGGGAATAAGACCCCGAGGAGAGACCTCTCAGTTAAGAAACCCTGATCCCCAACAGTTCGAGAGAGAGGAACTCCAGCCAGTACCACCTTGGTGGGAAGAGAGCACAAGTTCTCTCACAAGAAACTACCCCCTCCAAGCAAGGGGGAGGGTATGACGTTCACAGTGTCGCACACAATTAATTTAGGACACTATGCTGTCATGGATTATTTTTTGAAGTGGTCTGGCAATTACATTAACTAAAATTCATTAATGTCAATTACATTAACTAAAATTCATTAATGTCAATTAATTAAATCAGAGAGCTCCAGTCTTCCATAACATGTGAGAATGGCTCAAGGCCAGTGTGATGGCACAGAACTTCTGCCAAGCTGCTGTTGTTTGTTGGCTTAGCATACCCTGGATGCCAGCTGCAGAGGAACATTTATTAAATTGTCTTCTACTGTCTCTGACCAAACAAGACAAGAGCTAATGGAGAGGTCACCAGGATGACTGAACCCAAGAATGTATGAGGGGGTCTACAAATGTGGTTCCAGTTCAGGTTCCATGAGTGGGCTCAAGAACGGAGCCTGCATTACATACCTGTGACATAAACATCGTTATTTAGCGCCACCACTGAAAAGCCCCATTTATTGTAATCGGGAAAATCCGGAAGAGCCATCCATCTCTCTGGAAAACAGAAAAACCAAGTGATAAAGAATCAAAAGGCTTTGAAATGATATGCCATCTTAAACCACTACATATGCTGAGTTTTCTCATGCTCCTATCTTGCTTAATGTTAGTCCAAAAGGCAACACTCTTTACCATGAATAAATGACAAGTAGGATCATGTTAACATTGTTAACCTGCCTGTTTCTCCAGATTTCACTGTCCTTTTTTAGTCCTTTTCCATTTATCACATGGTTCTTGAGACAAATGAACAGCCCAATCCCCACAGGTATGAGTAGAAGGAATACTGAATTGGACACCAAGCAACTCCTTAGTACACCAAGCTGGCCAAAGTCCACCAAAGCTTTAAAATGAAGATAGTTGGAGACTTCCAATCATTTACCTCTGAAAATACCTTGGGAGAGCAAAATAGGAAGCCTAAATGCATCTGTATTCCAAAAAAGGCTATTTTAGCTTCTTCCAAAAGCCAACCAGTGTTTCCCAGTTGTCTTGGGTAGAACACAGTTCCCTCTGATGCGGGTAGGATGCTTAAAAAAATAATTCAGATGGAACTGAACTGGTTCTACTCTTAGGCCCCGCACAGTCTAAGATAAAATGTGACATTGCAGTGGAAATCCTCCAATTCTGTAGGCTGCGTACTCCTCTGGAGGAAATCAACCTATCTCCATTGTCTTCAGTGGTCTTCCATCAATTTATTCCATCTGGGGATCTTGACTTCAATGAAATGTTAGCAGTGCCCACCTTTAAAGAAGTATCAAACTCTCTGCAACCTGCCTCTGACAATCACCAAGGCCTCATGTACCTAATGCACCTGTCTGGGCATCGCTGTAAATGGAAGGGCTATGTCCCCTACCCCTGGAGTGGTGATTCCTAGCAGCCTGAGATTGCTTATGCTTCCCACGGCATGCACAACTACAGCTCTCACTTATTGATTACTGTGCTCACACTGAAACACATCACACCATAGTATCCCTGAAATGTTCAATGCTGTCTCTACCACTACCTTACAACCTGGATACTGAAGTCAATAGTCCTTTGGAATAGGCCCCTACGACAGCACATGGCTAGGATGAGATATGGCTATGTTAAGTTGGCTCCAGTGGGAAGGTGTATCTGTCCATTAACTCTCCTCCTGCTCAAGTCCTCACAATCATGATGTTGTCAACGTCTCCTCTGATTGCATCATGCTGCCAGGATTATGCCCTGTTCCCACACCTCAATCCGCAGCAGCTCTGATTCATGCTTTTGATCACCTAGGGAACAGAACTGTTGTAACGCTGGGTGTTTGCTGGCCTGCCTGACAGGCTCCCAGCTCTACCTCAGCCAGTGGGGCAGCTGCTCAGGGAGTGAAAAAAACCAAGGGAACATGGATCATTACCTCACCCTGAAACCCCCTGTTCAGTGACGACTGCTTCACTCCATGCTGAACTCGGACACTTTGCTGCTTGTGTCTAAACCTCTTATGTCATGGATTCATGGGGAGTTTAGATCCTGGCACGCTCTGCTTGTTTGTTTGCTGCCAGGGCTGTGCTTCATGCCGTGGTCTCAGGGCCGAGAGTTTGAGTCGTTATGGAACTCGCAAAGGGTTTACAGACTCGGAAACTGTGAGCAGCTTCACAGCCCAGAGGCTGTTGTGTTTTTTAAAGCTGCATTTTAAAATTAGCTTGGACATTGGAGCTGCATGAAATGTGAGGCATTTGCATAGCACACACTTCCTGGTGCCAACCCCAGCCTCATTCGGTGGCACCCAGGAGAAACAATGAACAATGCTCTCAAAGTCTGCTCCCTCCCAGTCGAACACCACTGACCTCAGGGGGAGTTCTGGCGCACAGGCCAGTGGAGCCAGACTATGGCTGTCTGGAAGGGAGGAACAAAGGAGCCACCATGACTGAGCACAGGCACATGTCATGATTATTGTAGTCATTTACCATGGATTTTCCACTGTAGTAAATTTACTCCATAGTAAAGAGCAGACAGGGAACCCCTTCACCCAGGCTGGAGGGACCCCCTTCACCCAGGCTGGAGGCCTGCCACAGGCACTATTAGGGGATCATGCCACTAGGCAGTGGGAAAGCCAGTTAATTTTGAACAAAGTAGTACCACAATATGAAACTGACTGAGGGCATTGACACACACATGCACACATTATACTAGTGTAACTTATACCTGCACAGCAATACTCCTAACTTTCTGGGGAGCACCTTTCCCCTAGACTGGAGTGACTTGCATTGAGAGTATGCAGTGGATCTGCTTCATTATAACTATTGAGCAAAGTCAGTTTATTCAGTAGTACACACATCAGCAGCCAGAGGTGTGACCACAGCACAGATGAGCAGCCAGACCTGAGCTAGCTTTAAGATAGGTCCCTTTAGATACCAATCATAGGGATGCTGTGACAGGATGGGCTTCTATTGGGCTGTGCAAGCTTTTGTACTTGGTGGCTTAAGCCCGTGCCACTGTGGCTTCACTGTCTCCTGTACCTGAGCTCACTAAATCTAGGCTGGTTTTGTCTACACATGCTACAGTCAAACCTCCAAATGCGAGGCAGATGCAACCTGAGGCACTCCATATCTTCTTGTGCAGGGGCTCTAACTGAGGACTCTGCTTCTGCCACAAGTAATAGCAGCTGGCATTTGCCATCCCAGTCTCCCAGGTGCATTAGTATCATCCCACCAACTGAGGAAAGGTCCACATTTTCAAAACTAGCTACTGACTTCGGACCCCTTTGCTTAAATACGGAGGACAAAGTGACTAGGCCAAGTCAGTGGCAGGGTCACGACAAGCAGACAAGCCTCCTGATTCCTGGATCAGGGCACTGTTCTCTGGGCCACAAGTGATGCACATTGTCACTAACACTACAGCAAGGCACATTCAGCTGTCTGAGGATGACCACATACCACCCTCAGCTGCCCATTCTCTTGATCTATAGGTGTTGCTACAGGTTACCTTTAACACATTTTCAACCTGTGGACTGTGAGGCCATCATGAAGTTAAAGCTGTTTCAGAGCTGTCACAGATAATAAGGCTTAATGTTTTCTCAAGACCTGCACAACTGTGCCTTGCCAGTAGAGGGGCTGGCGGGGTGGACAGGAGCCAAGAGTATTGCGTCTTTGGGGTGGTGGAGAAGGGGAGGATGGCATGTAGCTCAGAGGCAGAGAAAAGGGAGGTGAAGGGAGGCTCAGCAAGGAGAATGCTTTTTCTCTGGTTGATTTAGCTCTGGTTAAAGGTGCCCTAGAGTAGTGGTTCTCAAACTTTTTGTACCAGAACCCATTTGTAAACAGCGATGGCCAGTCCCAACCCAGTAAACAGTTTAAGTAGAAAGCATCCCCTGGCCCTGCTGGTGCCCCTCACTCCTGACCTGCTGCCCCCTGCCCCCAGGCCCCAGCCCCCCAGTGTGTGGGGCAGGGGATGGGTATGTGGGATGGGGGGAGGTGTGGGGCATGGGGGGAAGCACATGACCCCCAGATTTGTGCACCCACAGCAGACATGGGGCTACACCTGATGGGCAGGAGCCACCTCCATGGCCCATCAGGTAGGAGTCGGCACAGAAGGGCAGAGAGAGGCAGCGAGACTCATTGCTGCCACTGCCACCAGAACCCCTGTGCCAGCACATGCTGTCGGCAGCACAGGAGTAATGAACAAGGTGGTAGAGGGGAAAGGGCGTGTTGCTCTCACCTTCTCCTGCTGCCAGCTGCTCATGTGCTGTGCCACGGCTCTACCCCACCACCATGGCCCGGCTGCTGCCGCCGTTCCCCTCAGACCATAGCTGTAGCTCAGGTGGGGTGTTGCCTGTGCCTCTCTGCCCCCCTGACACATCATCTATGCCCACCACCCCGTAGACTTGCCTGCAGGGAGCTGCATTCCACACTGCCTGGCTGCCCTGTGCATGTGTGCATGTGCACTTGCACATAGCACCCCCACCTG
This sequence comes from Alligator mississippiensis, assembly GCF_030867095.1. Taxonomy (NCBI): domain Eukaryota; kingdom Metazoa; phylum Chordata; order Crocodylia; family Alligatoridae; genus Alligator; species Alligator mississippiensis. Next base: position 38,012,047 of record NC_081830.1, on the reverse strand, counting down.
ATCACCCTCCTCCCGCTGCCCCCAGCCCCAAGCAGCCCCTTGCAGGCTGGAACTCTGCCAGCCTGCAAATGTTTCTCCTCTAAAAGAGAATCCCTTTTTAAAGTTTGTTGATCCATTTTTTTAGTTTCTTCACAACCCTTTCATATATTGCTGTGACCTGCTTTTGGATCATGACCCACAGGTTGAGAGATGCTGCCCTAGAGCATGAATCCCTGAATTTATCCACATAGTAAGTATGGCATAGGCAGAAACATTGCAAACCTCCACCCACATACCTCAGTTATGGCCTGGAGGGAATGAAAGGTCTCTCTGCCACCATCCCATCCTTGATAGTGTTCATGTGGTAACAGGGCCCAAACAGGGAAGGAGCAGTGTTGCCTGGTTTATGCCCTGATCCATTCAGGAGAGCTAAGTTCTGCTGCTAGCTTGCCGTGTAGTGTTGGGAAGCCTCTGCCTGTTTCCCAAAGTGAGAGATAATTTTGAGCTTCCTTTGCAAAGTACTTTGAAATACATAGATGACAAGTTCCACATAAGAGCTAAGCATGGCTTTGGTAGGTACTTGACGTCTGTCTGGGCAGTACCCTTCCTAGCAGCTGTTTGTCTCTTCTTCTCTACCTCCAGTGAACTGAATGTATTTAAATACCCTTGATGAAGGGCTACTTGAGGCACCTCTCAATAGACTCCAGGCACCCCTTGATAGACTCAAGGCACACCTCAGTAAATGCCAGCTCTTAGATTTCACTCATTTTTTATACTATGAAAATATAATAGAGCAATTCTTCTGCAGTGAAGAATTCAGAAAGAGCCCAACAGGGCAAAGTGCTTCTAACATCTTGATTTCTTATTTGAAGTCTCTTGGTTTATCTTATGAATCATGTTTGTAAACCTAACAGTGCTAACACTGTGTGGCACCTTTGAGAGTATCTCAGGGTACCCCAGGATGCCATGGTAAACCTCGTTGAGACTCACTAGAGTGATTAGTTAACTGGCAGCTCTATGCTGAGAGTGGAGTTGCTGGGGGGTTAATCCCTGGCAGCTCCATTCTCATAGTGGAGCTGCTGCATAAATTTCAGGAGGTCTTGCTGGGCAGCAGCTCCATGCTGAGAGGAGATCTACACCAGAGTGAGACCCAGGAGCCTGGGGTCTCATTGCAGTTATGGTGGTGACTCCATGCTGAGAGTGGAGCTCCCAGAGGTTAACCTCCCACAGCTCGGCTCTGAGTATAGAGCTGCCACACAGCAAGACCAGCAAGCTGGGCATGCCTCTCCCTGCTGCATGCTCTCCTTGCACTTAAGTCCTGGCAATTCTGTGCTGAGTGTGGAGCCACTGCACAGCAAGACCATGATGCTGAGGAACCATGCTTCCCTGCTCCACAGTTTTGCTGTACTTAAGATGCTCAAAGCAGCTGCTCTCAGTGTAGAGGGGAGAAGGGTAAGGAATAGAAGTGTGAAGGATGGGAATGGGGAGAGGGGCTGGGAGCTGTCCATCCTGGGATGCTGGAGGACTGCAAATTAAGCATGTTATCCCCCTGGAGCTAACAATACCCTGGATAAGACAGAACAACGATAGCCCACACTTCACTTGGTTTATCTTTGAATTGTTTAAAGGGTAACCCTTTAATGGGTGAAGGCTCTCATTTGAAATGTCTTTATGATGGTTTAAAGGTAACCTGTAACACCACCCTAAATTACTTATTCCAAAAGATGATATGAGAGACCCAGAGGAGACCAGTCCACCATGCTGTTACTGTCAGACATGACCCTGTCATAGGGGGAAAAGGTTCGGAAAGGGCATGACTGCGTATCTTACATCACACCTTGTATCCCTAAGCTGATATGGCTGGATCCTGGGCCACTACCCCAGCAGCTTCACAGGGATGAGAGCCACTCTGGGAGGGTAGCTGAGAAATCCCATGGTGGCCACCATTCTGCTGCAGCCTACAACAGTACTTCATCTGTATCACTTCAGAGCCCAGAAACTACAGGAGCAAAATTCAGCCTGAGCTGCGAGAGCATGTGTGATGCTGAACCCATTTTACAGACAGGCTGGTTGATTGGTTTGGTACATACTGGGCTTGATGTCATAAAAAGCAAAGTTCCTGGAGACTCGTGGTGGCTGCACCCCATCCTCCTCTTCCTCCTCTAGCACTCGTCCTCCAACCACGACCAACACCTCCTCCAGCTTCTGTGGAAGAGCAAGCAGGCTCTTCTGGACAAAGGATCTATTCTCCACCTTAAATAAGATTAAAAGAATGTCACAAGTCTTGGAGGCCAGGACACCACCTCATCCTTCTCAGACCCACCACGCACACATACTGACTGGGCTGTGGGGCTTGGGGCTAAAGCACAGTGATGTTTTCTTGAGCACCAAAGGGACATGTTACCCCAAGATCCTGCCAGGCAGCATGGGAACTTGGTCTGTTTTGGCAGTGGGTGTGGAGCTAAGTGGATTGCTCACTGCTCTTCCCTTGAGGAGGCTCAGCAGACTCAGACAGATGTTCCTAACATTCAAGACACATCCCTCACACTCAAGGTCACATTTTACTCCCCACCAAAAGGACTGGAAACACTGCATTTTGAATGCAGGCTGAGATCATCATATGCCTATGGGAGCCATGGGTCTGGGCACATGCTGAAGGGTTCATCTGGCCCTGCACAACCTTTCAAAGGTATTTGGGGCAGGTGCCATTGCACTTTTAGAAACATGCCAGCTCCCACCAGAAATCAGAACAGAAAGTTTGGACAACAGAACAAGGGCTGATGGGAAGAGTTGTGGGAGCTGCACCCAGTGTGTGGAGGCCAGCAGGCCTGGCTGTCTCTTGTCAACCTGGCCTGCTTCTTGATCTTGGTTACTCTAACTATAGTTACTATTAGATGCAAATGCCAGTAAAGCTGAAGATGGACTCTTTCTGTCTCCCTCTCTGTGCCTCAGTTTATGATGCTACAGCTTAAACTACTGCAGTGTCCAGAGTACAAACTGTGGGGTGACCTGCTGCTACCCCCTCACCCCACCCCAGCCCAGACTGGTGATCACCTGTTAGGCCCTGGACCCAGCCACACAGCACCTGGGCAGCTCTGGAATTATGCACGGATGGATGGATGCAGGCTCAACTCTCCCCACACTCTCTCACCAGGTGCCTTTTGGAGGCTTTTCTGTGCTCATTTATCCATAGAAAGGCCCCCTCAGGCCTTTTTTATCCATACTATATGATTGCACTTTCTGCCCACTGAGCCCTAGTGGCTTCCTGCTTGCCTTCTCACTCCTCACAAAATGAGTGTCAGCATCTGATTCCTTTTGCTGCCTCCTCCTCCAAAATTAAGGGAGGCAGCTCACTGATGACCAGGGATCCTGGCTTTCTCAAAAAATGAAACACCACTATATATTAGTAGTGTTTCATTTTAATCATGGAAAAATGTGGATTTGTGGGGTTTTCTAAATCAGAAAATTTGGGATTTTTTTAAATCAGAGAAAACCAGGATCCCTGCTGATGACAGCCCTAGAGGATGTGATGGAGCTGTAAGATCCTAAAATACTGCACCAATCACTCCAGATGAAGCCCAGACACCAAATTCTTGGCTTTCAGCAATACCTAAAATTGGTCTCCACTTATTTCTATGACTGCATTAGAATCCAAATATGGATTTTGCTGCTGTCCTTCATGAATGATATTATGTGCACCTCATATTTGCATCAGAGCCTGGTGCAAATGCAGCTGTCGATTCAGATCTAAAATGTTCTGCTTGGCTCGGCTCTGAGGAGACAATCTCTCTCCTGTCTTCATGTACTAGTGTGGCAGTGATACTTAGCTGTGACACTCAGTGAAACATCCTTGGGTTGGGAATTTTGCTCCTCAAGCCCTGGGGGGCTGGGGGCCCTCATGGTACATTTCAAGGCTTGTTTTAAAGATGTGATCTGGGTGGGTAGGTGAAAAGATGTTTCCTTCTGAAAAAGGTTCTGGTTTTACTTCTGAACAGAAGCCAAAAGACTGAGCAGGGCTCCTGAAACAGGTTGAGTGGGAAGCACCTTGTCAATCAAACAAGTAAAGGCCCTGCCTGTTTTGAATAAATCATGAACAAAAACAAAATAGTGCATGCTTATTTTACCCAAGAAAGTCAGAGAAGCACTAATTGGACTCAGACTGGCACCCAGGAATCACAGTGCTTGTACAAAGGCCAGCCCAGCAGACTCAGCCCCCCTAGGTCCTCCTCTTTGCAAGAACTGTGGTATGCTCTGCTTGCAGCTGGGTTGAAAATACTCACTGGAACAGGCTTTCCAGTGGTATTCATGCTTCCAGGCTCTGAGAGAACCCTACAGTGCAGATGCAAACCAATGCTATGGGATTTCTAGGAACAATGTGGGATCAGATCACATTTCAGAAGAAGGTTTGTGTTGGTCACTTGAGTTGAACTGACTAACCACTTTGTCTGCTCACCAGTGCCTTAGGGAATGCCTTAGCTAAAAGTTTTATGGTGCCACATAAACTGTAAATTTAAACCACACCCACCCAGTGTAGGCACTCATATTCCAGTAGAAGGGGATCCTTTGTTCCATTATACCCAGCTTTCCAGATGGATCTACCAGCGCCTACTTATAATGTGAGCTAACTGGGGACTTTGGGTTTGTCTGGATCGTTTGTGGAGCAGAGTTACCAATGGCTGGTTGGCAGCCACTAGGAATCTGACAGCATCCACATTCCCATTGGGCATCTCCTCCCAGGATAGAAGCTCCTCCTAGACACAGACACTGCTGTACCTCCCAGCACTGACCGTGCTCTGGTATCTGGTGATGACAGCCTTGCTGGCTTCTGAGTCCTGGATCAGGGGCTCTGAGCAGAGCAGGTTCTGCAGGTACTGGTCTGGCAGTGAGACCAGGTGCACCAGTTCCAGGAGCTCTGGCAGGTGCTGAACTCTCGATGCTTTATCGTACCTCACCCACCTCAGCATGGCCTCGGCAAGGCTTTGCTCTTCCTGTACCTGTAGCTGGTCTTTGGACAGGTAGACAGACAGCCTCTCCTTGGAGAGCTGGAGAAACTCTTCCTGATGTGACACAGCTTCAAAGTTCTCCTGCAGGAAAGCCCAAGCCTTAGAAGACACCTCTGGGCAGCCATGGTTTTCCCCAAACTCACAAATACCCAGGCAATTCGTGGCATCCATCTGCTGTCTCAGGTACCGGCTGCAGACTTTCCGGATAGTGGGGAAGTGGAGCTGGTTGGAGGTCCGGAACAGCCCTTCCACATTCCCTTGGTTGATGGTGATCTTCCCTGTGTAAGCAAAGTCAATCAGCGTCTCCAGAAAGATGGGATCAACCTCCTTGAGCTCCACCCGGGCCGAGATGCTCTCAATGAAGTTGCCAGCAAACATGGCATTGAAGTAGTGGCTGCAGAGTGCCAGGATGCTGCGGTGGCAGGGGAACTCATGCCCGCCCACCACCAGGGTTACATCAGAGAGTTTGGGATTGGTGCGCAGAGCCCGCAGGCCTTCCAGCATGGTCTGGGGGTGGGACGGGAGGCAGAAGTCGAAGTCATCGACGTTCCTCACCATGGTGCTGCTCTTTTGCCAAGTTCCCGTCTTGAGAATATCACATGGAAACACAAGTTAGTTCCTCCAGTCTGCACAGCAAGTAACAAAAGAGGGCAATGAGCAGTGAGCTGAGGCCTCTGTGACAGAAAGTCATCAGTGGCTCCTGCCCTGTAGCCCCTGCATGCCTTCAGAAAAGCTGAATCTCCAAGTGATTTTTCAGCAGAGGCAGAGCTAGTAATGAGCCCTCCAGTGAGCAGGCATCCACATGCAGACCCTTCTCCCTCCCCACCAAGCAGATCTCTCTCTCCCCAGAGGTTCAGAGCTCCTGGGGGAAACCCTGGGGCACTCCCTCAGGGCCAGGTATGCTCACAGCATCCCTGGACCTCAATGACACTCCCCTCTGGGAAACATTAGAGAAGGGAGAAAATTTGCTTGAAGGAAGTACATTCCCAGCACCCCCCTGCTCTAGGGGCCTCATCTTCTTGGAAATTGGACACCGGATATTTATTTCACTTTCCACACCATTAGCTGCCTGGAAGCCCAGCTAGGAGCAGGGTCATTGACCTGCCACATCTAACAGAGGTGTGATCAGAAGTCACCCTCGTGGTGCACTGTCTTCTGGCACCCGCTGACAATGCTGAACAGGAGGTTGTGCACACGTGAGAGAGCCTTCTCATTCTAAACTGTTCTGGACCAGGCGCTTGGCTGGCATAGATTGGCGCATTGCCATGGTTTCTAGTACAGGAGCACCTAAGAGAGAGGACGGCTCCCAGTGCCAGGCCTGATACACACACGTGAAAAGAAACAGTTCAGCCTCAAAGCCAGATGGTAGAAACAGGCAGAGGGCAGGAGGGGAAACCGAGGCATGGAAAGTGGCAGAAACATGCCTGACGTCACAGAGTAAATTGGCAGCAAAGTAGAGATTATAGTCCAAGTGTCCTGACTCCCCTCTCCTTCCCTGTGCCCTGCTGACTGCAAACTCTTGGCAGGGAGGTAGACCACCTGGAGGTCTGTCCAGTACTAGATCATCCAACCTATTCCTTGTCCTTCCTCTTTGCCTCTATCCCCATGCCACAACAGCGTCAAATGTGGCCCAGTGTTTCCGTTCCTCGTGAGCCCCCGGCAGGCTCCGTGCCCACAGAGCGTGGAGGCTGCGCACCGCAACCAGCAGAGAACGCGCCTGCTGCCAGAGGCTACAAGCATTTCAGAGGGACCCCAGCAGTGGAGTCAGGGCTCTTGCAGCCTGCTCCTCCTCACACACTCTTGACCTGCTGGAGAGGAGGGCAGAGGAGCAGAGCTCTGTGTTGCCCCTGCTCCCTCCCAAGCTATATAAAGCAAACAGCAATTTTTATGCAGGACCCAGCGGTACCAGCACTAGAGAGCTTTGGCCTGCCCAAAACAGGAGCTATTCTGACTGGAGCTTTTCTCTCCCTGCTCCAGCAGCATAGACAGTGCTCAGGTACCCTGTGTCACCTGGGTGCCTGGCTTGGCTCTTTGTGCTCATGTCAACCTGTGCCGTCTCCACAGCAGCCCCAGCTCTTACCTCTCAGCCTCGCTTTGCTCCTTCGGAAGGGATCTCTCTGTGGCTGGTCAGTGGATCAGCCTCCCCAGAGAAGCCAGGAAAGGGGGACCCTGTCAGATCCTAGCCGTGGGCACAAAGTGCCTGGGAGTAGCTCTCCTCAAGGGAGGCTCTGGCTGGAGACTAGCAGGGGTTATTTTTAGAGAGCACCGCCTACCCTTGGGGCCAGCGGGGAGGGTGGGAAGTTCTTAGCTTTGCCCAGGCCACCTGCTCTTAAAGTGACCCACTTTAAAGCCAGGAAAGCCAGAAGGAACCTGCCCACAAGGGCTAGAGGTAGGGCTGAGCCAGCAGGGCCTTGCTGGGATGCAGACACTCAAGATAACCTCAATGGCTACCCTCAACCAGCTGTGACATGGGCAGAGGCCCCATAGAGAATTCCTCCCTGAATAAAGCAACCAGCTTTCAGGGAGCACAGCTGTGGGCACTGCCCCGTGCACTCCACAGACCTGCAGACCCAGGAGGAGGGCAGGCTAGCAGCACCCTCACATGGCGCTGCAGGTGGGCTGAGCTCATGAGGAGCTAGCATGCACATAGGGCTGCTGCTTCAGGATGCAACCCAGGACAGTGCCCCACACCAGAAGCAGCATGGCTGCCTTCCTGTGGCACCTGGCAGCATTGTGCTGCTACCTCAGCAGGCACAGCAGAACGTGGCCTGGTACAGCAGGAACAGTTTGGAGGGGAGAAGGGGGTTTGGCCACCATGAGACCAGCTTTCCAAGGGCAGGATGCATGTCCCACTTCTGGGACTCTCTAGGCACATGGAGCTGCAGCCCTGAGATTCAGACCCCTCTCAGGAAGCTCAGGAGAGGTGGTTGCTTTACCCCAGGGGGTACCAGATTACTGTGCTCCTGCCCTTTCCCCAGGGGAATCAGCAGCCCCAGCCCTAACCCAAGCGAGATGCCTGGGGAGGGGGCTTGTGGATTGGGGTGGGGATGAGACACCCCTGTCCTGCATCAGCCCACCTCCCCTGCCAACCTCATAACACTCTGGGCAGGAGGCCAGGTCTGGGTTTCCTGTGCAAGTCTACTGAGGCATGGGGGAAGCCAGCCCAGGGCAGCCTGGAAGCAGGGTTCACAGGCCACCTACTGAGCCTACCACCCTCCAAAGCCTTGAAGGTTTACAGGATCGGGCCCTCTCATCCCGGCACTTTAGCTAGGAGGCAGGCAATTGCAATGGCCCCACTGTACCACTAGGGGGCACTGCCGTCACACAAGGGCATCCCAAGGTTTCCTAGGCCAGGTGTCTTCAACCTTTTAGGTTCAAGTCACCCCTCGCCCCCGTAGATTGAGTGCACCCTTTGTTGGACTGAAGGTGCCCATGGAAAATGCCAATTCTCAATCTGCACTCATTTTTTACTACAGAAAAATACTCAATCCTTCCCAGGGGTTTAGGTTGTAGCCATGTTGGTGTCTAAGGACATAGGCAGACAAGGTTCCTTGGGTGAATTTGATATCTTTTATTAGATATATCTTTTATTATTAGGCATTTGGGTTGGTCTAATAAAAGATATCAAATTTACCCAAGGAACCTTGTCTGCCTCAATCCTTCCCAGACACTCTCCCAACCTGTCTTTCCTTCTCTCCTATCAAGCAATCTCTAATGAAACTGCTGCACTGTTCCGTGGTGAGAAAAGTTATCCTCTACATAGGCAGGACTTTATAGCTTAGGGCCAGCTCCTCACAACTCCACCTGGAGATCTTCAGACAATGCAGAGCCCAGAGCTCAGAGACCATGGGCTTATGGCAAGGTGCTCCCTGTGAAGATACTCAGAGCACAATCCACTCTTTAGCATGGATGGTAGATGTAGCCCTAGGTCTGGGAGAAGGACATTGAATGTAGAGATTTGATGAAGGTACTTTCAAGCCCTGAGCCTCTGAATCATGATAGACCTTCCTGGTGGAATGAGTCACATCACAGCAAGAGAGTTCTCTTTTGTACCTGGTATTACAAGTGGCTGTATGGATCTAATACCAGTAATAGATTCTCCCACATGAGATCCTGACTTGTCCTAAGTGGATTAGAACTGGAGTGCATTTATCTCCTGTTTATAAGAGACTTACAGGTGTAGCAATGCTGCCACACAGCCTGGAGTCTCAGCATTTAGAAAACATTGTTCTGTGCTGCCTTTTTATGGCACTGACATTTCTAGTATTCCAACTGAAACCCTTCTGTGTGCACTGTCTGTTTTGAGGATTGATCGGACATGACACCCAGCGTTATCCCAGCTGTACACAAGCAATCACTTGCTTATTTTTAAGCTATGACCATCCCACGCCACCTCAGCAATGAATCAGTTTACCCTGACAGACACTTATGTTGGAAGATTTTGCAATAAAGGATTTAAATAGCCACAGAGGAAGAGGCATGCATGCTTAAGCAGGTCCACTGTACATCCCTGTAAATGAGAAAGCTGATTTTAAGGCAGGCAGCAGGGAGATTCTAGATGTAGACATCAGAGCTGGGAAAGACTTACCCAATTTTCTAGTCTGTTTCCTTGCCCAGGTCAAGGTGTATCTTACCAAACATTTTGTCCTGCTTTGTCCAGTCTGGCATTAGACGTCCCAAACTCTGGAACTTCCAACACATCCCATGGGAGGTCCTTCTGCTGCTGGATTCTTGGGAAGATTCTGCTCATTAAGTTCAGCCTAAATTTCCCCCCTTGCTGTGGTTCACCCCCTGGTTCCTTGTTACACCCTGTTGCACTGTAAATAATTTATCTCTTGCCTGGTGCCCATGCTCAATAGTTAGAGGTCATTTTCATATTCCTTTTTGGTCCAGAATTAGTCAAGCTATACATATTGGGGACGGGGGAGGTTTGAAATGACTCACTGTTGACCTAACTTTCTTCCCATTCAAGTCAAAGGGGACAACTGTTGTTCAGTAGGAGTAGTCAGGCCAAGTGCCAAATGCCTTTCAAGATCCCACCTCAAGGTATTTTAATCTCAACTCATAACTCAGCCTCTCAAGCCTCCAAATCATCATTGTTACCCTTCCCTAAAAGGCAGATAGATGTGTAGGCCTGGATAACTGACTCAGCCCCATTTCAGATCACCCTATTCGAAACAGCTCAGAAACCTGGCAGTGTGGATGTGGAGTAGGGGTGATGTCTAAAGGATGAGAGAAGCAGGGGAAATTACCTTTCTCTACGTGATCTGTTCCCGTGGTTCTTAATACTCTATATATTCTCTGAAGAGGAAATTATTTTCTCCTTTCCTATCTATGGCTGGCAGTGGAATTGGCTATATATAGTATGCTGTGCTCCTGATTACATTCCTGAGCTTGGAGACCTCAGCATGACTCTGCACCCTGCTCTCAGGAATGTCCACAGATAAATCACAGCAGGAGTTAGACTGCAATGGAGACCTGCAGTTTCCCCCTCAGCAGCACGGATCTCTGGCACTGCTGTCACGTGAAGAAGTAAGAGTCAGGAGCTGATGGCAATGGCGTGGCAGTGACAGCATGGAAGTGGTGTAAGTGAGGACTGCATATGGCTGTACTGCCCTGATGGCTGCCTCACTTCCAGGACAACACCAGCATTTGGCTATAGCTGCTCATTTCCCAATATGTCTGGGTTGCTTTTCCCTAGGCCACCATGCACTTGGTCTGTCAGAGAAACCTCAGAACTCCATACGGTCCTTGATTTAAGGGCCAAATAAAACCAATGTAATCTTCAAGTTGATCCTCCTATATAAGACCAGCCATAGAACTTTACCCACCCAGATCGAGAACTTGAGCTGACACTACAGGGTGAAGAGACCTCCAGATTTCATGGGAAAACCTTTTCAAGGGAGAGCCCATCATACCCTTCAGTGAGCTGGTCCTAAGGTGATGATATATCCAGTTCAGTGAATTGTCAGGTGGGAAGGAAAAAAAGGACCCCCTCTTTGCCCTCTTCCCCCTCCCCACTCTTGCCACCACCACAGAAAAGGACCTTGCTGGGACAGTACAGATTTTATTAAATCCACAGCCCATCTGAAAAACAGTACCACATTTCTACATTGCAAAATCAAAACAATGGAAAACTATGAACATTTTAAATAAACAAACTATATAATGGGATATCAAACTATTTAACCTAACCGCAGCAGACAACGTACAATGAGTTAGCTTTCCATTTGGAGAAACTGAGTAGATCAGTGGTATTTCTTGTTCAATATGTACCTACTTTTAAATGTCAATGGACACCAGGTGATCATCTGAGACTTTTGATAGAGAAACCCAAATCACACAGGGCATGGAGGCAAACCCATGTAGGGAGGACCAACTGTCTCTACAGATCAAGAATTATTCCTGGTGACATAAATTTTCTCTGTGGGGCTTTTCTTTGGGACCACAGGGGACAGGACTAGGAGTAACAACATCAAGTTTCAGCAGAAGAAATTCAGGTTGGAGATTAGGAGGCACTTTCTGATTATGGAGTTGGTCAAACATTGGAACAGGCTGCCTAGAGAAGCTGTGGAATCTCCATCCCTAGAAATTTTCAAGAGAAGGTTGAACAGACATTTGGCTGGGATGATATAGCCAGGGATGATTTTGCCTTAAGTAGGCAGTTGGCCTAGATGAAGATCTCATGAGGTCCTTTCCAGCCCTACTTTCTGACGATCTTATGAATTTGACATAATTTTATTTCCTCGTGCACATGTCAACCAGGAATGATCTAAAGTGAACGGAGTCACACATAAGTGCAAGAAGACAAGAAGTGGGATCAATAACTGTGATTGTTCACAACCAATTGTGTAACACCTTCACCATGAAAATTATTATCTGCTGCCAGCCTTGCGAGCTGCCATCTGCCCCCTCAAGCCCGTTGTCAAGATAACACTCTTTCTAGTTGCTACAAGGAGATGCAGTTCCCTCTGGAGCCCAGCACAGACGCTCCAAGGACACCTCAGACATAACCCAAGGGATTCCTGCCCCCAAAGCCCTAAAGAACATGTAGTGCTCCTCACCCCCCCCCCCCTCAACTGGGACTTGCCTGATCCCAGTGCACTGCTCAGCTTTAATACCCAGTGTTCTTCTCCTGGGGGCTTTCATCACCTTGTTCTTTTGCTCAGATTCTTATTCATGGTCTGTCTGTGGATTGGCCAGGAGATGACCAAGGTGGTTTGTTCAGAGCACTCACCCTTTAAGCCACCTACCCTGAAGAAGAGTCCTGAGCTATGGCAATGTAGTGGGCTAAACCTTGGCAGTGCTGCTATGGACAGGCTGCCTTCCAAACTGGAAGCAACAGAGCTGGGGCATCACAGATGAGCTAAGTAGCTTAGGGACCAGATAACCAGCTCTGTCACTGCTTCCCTTCAGGAGGTGTCCTGCCAGGAACAGTGCAGTAGATGTGAAATGGCCATCACTAGGGACAGCAAGTTCACCATGTGGACATAGTCCTGAAGTTCCTGGGGTGCCCGTGGCAGTTCTGCACCTCCTACTGCTGGTCATATCCTTGGCTGGCATCACTAGCATGAATCCTCAAGGGTCCTTCAGTATCTTTAAGCCAGACCCTGGGGTTTTTTTTCTGTATATGCTCATGAGAAGGGCTGGGCAAGGTTGGAGAGGGAAAGAGAGCACCAACAATCTGTTGTCCTGAGGACACAGCAGCTTGCTCAAAAACCACTTTAAAGGGTGAAAATAGGGAGAAGGTGATGTGAGGCCAGGAGGAGATGTCAGGAGCACAAGGGACAGCTTGACACCTGTACCCTATTTACAGGCACTAGGGGCTGGGTGCCCAGGTGCCATTTGTGCCTTTGAGGATCTCCTTATAGGTCAATCTCTCTGCTCCACCAAGCTGCAGTGGAATGAATTTCCCCTGAGTCCTTCCACACTTGCTTGTAGCAGTAGCTGGGGAATCAAACATGCTGCCACAGAGCCAGCAGTGTCCCCCAAAACAACTCAGCTTCCTGACTCTCATTCATGTCATACCAGGGGCTACCATTCCACCATGGCTCCAGACTTCAGTCCGCGAAGCTGAAGATCTCAGCTTCCTTTTCCTTCCAGAAGGTGAAGCTCCGGTCAATGTATCTGCAGATTTCCTCATTGTTGAAGCTACCAAGCTCCGTGCAGTTGCCTGGAATATGCTGTCCCTGCTCGAGAGCAGCACTTTGGACCTTGACTCTGGATATTGGCTTTAGTGCGGTATCTGCTGAGGCTCTGCTTGGTTCCATCTCCCTTTTCAGATCCTTTGTGTGGCCAAAAAAATGAATCTTCACATCCTCCAAGCTGTCTTTCCACCCCCGCCTGCCTGCAGTTACCTCATCAACTACTGCCTTGTGGAAGGCACGCACAGTCTCCCAGCTGTGTCTGCCCAAGTGGTCGAAGACTTCAAAGCAGAGGAGATGCCTCGCCCTGCGCTCATTGGGGGGAAGGTCCAGCTCCAGGATATGGAAGTAGCCAAGCATGAAAAGATCAAGGGTTAGGCTGTCATAGTCAACAGGGGCCCCATTGACATGGGGCAGGAACTGCTCGGGAGAATAGGTGATGTGCCGGCGGTTCAGGCGCTGGATCTGCCGCGATGGGACATGAGAGATGAGGTCCTTCCAGTTGCAGATCAGGTTCTTGATAGTGTTCCTCTGCTGAATTAAATGGCTCAGTTTGCTCATTTCCACCATGGGCTTCTCCACGGGAACCCGCTCTTCTCTGGCTTTCTCAGAAGCCTCCTCCCCTCCCTTCCTCCTGCCCCTTTGAGCCTCCAGAGTTTTCCTGGCCATGGTTTTCAGGGAAGGCATGTAAGCAGATTTCTTCCAGTGGCTCAGAAAAAGCATGACTATCCGTTCTTTTCTGAGACTGACTGCCTCTGTGGCTGGGATAGGAGACCCGCTTGCATCTGAGGAAGCCTCTTCACAGCTGATCCCCGAGTCACTGGCAATCTCCACATCACCACACTCGTGGTCTTCACACACAGGTTTTCTCTGGCTCTTACTTGTGCTCCAGGGCTTTTGGGAAGGACCTAGGTATCCTCCAGAGCATTCCCTGGGTGTCCCCTTCCCACCTTGGAGCTCCAAAGGCATTTTTTGTCCTGGGAAAGCCTGCTTCTCAAAGTTACCCCTCAAGTCCTTAACAGAGACACCACACTCCAGGATCTCTCTCTCTGCAGTGCCTCCTGCAGGGCCCCTCACCTCACTGGGCTCTGACTGTGTTTTTGGGGCTGGCCTCTCTCTTTCCTTCCTCTTGCCATCATTTACGTTGGCCAGCAGCAAAGACATGCTCTTCACTACACCAGAGATGCGACTGCACCAGACCGGCAGGGTCTGGTCACCCCGCTCTGGCCCCTGCTGCAGGAGCTGGCTGTTGATGGTGATGTTGACAATGGGGGCAGGCAGGATGGTCTGCAGCTCCTCTGCTAAGCGCCCCAGCTCACTCTCATATTCCTGGCACTTCTTTCTCAGCTGCAGGTTCTCAATTTGCCTCTCCAGGTAAAGCACGTCATCCTCAGTCAGCAGCTCTCCATAGGGGCCCAGGATAGCATTGTGAGTCTGAGAGTACCTCCAATCCCTCAGCTCTGCTGAGCCATCCTCAGTGCTCTGCACGCAAGAGACAGAAGCAAGAGATCTCAGAGGACCATTCACTTAATCAGTTAGAGTCAGACGCCACCAGGGCTTCATGGTACCTTCCCTCCCACCTCAGCACCCCAAAGAGACACCTCAGGACCCCTAAGGCAGTGACAGCCCAGCAATAGGATGAATATTCCCACATATCCCAAGACTGGTAGGTAGAGACATTGTGATAACTAAAGGACCCACCTGTGTCCTTCACACTATTGTGTGTAGCCACAACCACAACCCCCATGGGCTAATGACATCTGTGCAACTAAGCACTATAAGGCAGCTATCTCCCACCTTTTTGGCCCCATGGGCAACAATAAAGTAGCACATTGTGGGCAACACCCCTATAGTGTCAACCTCAGCTTTAGCTCCTGTAGCTGCAACGTCTGACAGTCTTGTGGGCAACATGGCCTCCAACCAATACTGCTCAAAGGGATGCCAAGCCCTTTATCAATATTCACTGTCCAAGCACCTAGTCCTTGTGTAGCCCCCTAAACAAGTTTTGTTCATTCAGAGACAAAGCCCACACTCCCCCTGCTTTGGGACCCTATGCTTAGAACTTGGTGCCCTTTGACAAAAGGGGATGGGGATACATGAACAAACTATTGTGAGCTAAGTTCAGGCATGAATTTAACAGCATACCAGATCTTCTGCAGTAACTGCCTATGTACAAACTCCTACCCCACAGTAAATGCATGGTAGCTTCTTCTGCTTTCATTGAGGGATCCATGCGCATGCACACAGGCAGGTGGTATGGAGTAGTGAACCACTTCTAAGTTCACCACCTAGCACCTGTGTGCCTATACCCTGAAGTGAGGATACCAGGGATGGGATATTGGGGATGCAGTAACCATGTGACCTTGGAACGTGGGGCTGAGGAACAGCATGAAACTGCTACAAGGAAGTGGGATGGAACAGAGAGGGACTGACCATGCAAGGAGAAGCTGACAAAGTTTCCCCAGCCCAGCAACCATTCATCTCAGCACTGTACCTTCCTGCCCACATCCTCTTCAGACTGCAGCCGAGCCTGCAGCTTCCTCACCATCACCTGCCGCTTCCACTCTGGGATCGGGTGGCCTCGTTCATCATGGGTAGGGACCAGGGCATCAATGTCTAAAGGGTGCAGCTCATCCAGTACCGGGAAGGTGAAGCTATTCCATGCAGGATCTGTTGGCTCCTTCTTCTCAGCCTGCAAGGACCGGAGTTCACACCACCCATTTTACCACCACAATTGGTTGTACGAGGACTTCATCATAACATACAGAAAAGGATTAAAGTAATAACACAGTAGATCAGACCCTTGCTGCCTTCTGCCTCAGGAGCATGCGATGTATTCCTCACACACAGGCAAGGCAATAGCATGAGTTGGAGTGGGACAGGATGTAGCTACTGCCAGAAGGAAGTAAGGCTCGAGTGCACTGCAATCCTGGATAAGTAGGACAGCCCTGGGGCTCTTTTGATCTAGCTGGGGGATAAACTGAGGTTTAACCAATAAGGGGAGCTTGGTAAAAAACATAGATTAACTATTTCTGTAAAAAACAATTCCAGAACATCAACATTGCTTTTATCTCCAACTTTCAAGGGAAGTGGTGCTGGCTTCTACCTCGGGGGTCTTTAAGAGGAGGCTTGACAATTACCTAGTTGGGGTCATTTGAGCCCAGTTTTCTCTCCTGCCAGGGCAGGGGGTCAGACTAGAAGATTTTCAAGGTCCCTATATCTATGAATCTATGAATCTCAGAGGGTTCATTTATCATTTCTATCAACAGTTTCCATGTTTTTTTAATTTATTTAAAAATTTGCCAGAAATTTAAACTTACAAAAAATAATTATAGAATCTTTTCAGTAATTGGAAACAAAGTGTTCAGCAAATGATGCTGTGATGTCTTCAATCATGTCTTTAATAAAGGCAAATTAAAAAGATGATAGAAAAGGCATGAAATATTATGAAAAATGGCTGATGCTGCCAAAAGGACAAACTCCTCATCCATCACCATTTTATTTACTCTCCTTATTTATACAGTCCATTCAGCTCACCTCTGGGTCAAGAGGTCTGAGCAAATACTTGCCATCCTCAGCCCTATAGCCTGGGCCCTGCTCCTCCCAGCCACGGCAGCAGCAGTGAATGTACTAGAACAGAGATGGGTAAATATGGCCCACAGAGGGACTTTGTCTGGTCTGGTCCACGGCAGGTCCCTTGGTTGCACTCGTGGCATGTCTTGCTGCCCCCTGGGCACGCAGCAGGGCTGGGGCAACTCTGCAGCTGGACTGCCTTTTTAGGAAGTCCAGGTATCAACAGCTGCCACTGCCACTGGCCCCAGCCCTGCCCCGACCCAACCCACCCCACACCCACTCCGGACTTGGCCTGGCAGAGCAGCAGCTCTGGACCAGCCAGAACCTGTGTGCAGGCCCAACCCAGCCTGCCATGCACTTGCTCCAGGCCTGCCCATCCATTCTGAGCAGTAGCAGCAGCTGGGAAGAAACTGCTACTCAGCACAGGGAAAAGTGCCAGGGCCCTTCTTGCTGCAGCCACCTGGAGCCCACACCTGGGCTGCCCTACGGCTCCTTTGCACTGCCACTGCTACCCTACTGGGTGGCACAGAGGTGGCAACAGCAGCGTAGAGGAGCCACAGGGCAGCCTGGGTCTGGGTGGCTGCATCAAGAAAAGCAGTGGTAAGGAGAAGGGGCTGCTTTTCCCGCTGCACTGAGCAGCAGTTTCTGTCTGGCCACTGCTGCTACTGCTGCTGCTGCTCAGCATGGGTGGGCAAGTCCGGAGCAGGCGCAGGGTGGGCTGGGTCAGGACTACCCTGGTTCCGGCTAGTCCAGAGTTACTCCACTCCACCCAGCTTGAGTCTGGAGTGGGTGTGGGATGGGACGGGTTGAGGTTGTGCACGAGTCCCCACCAGTACCATGGGACTGTGTGTTGTTGGCAATGGCTTGTAGGCTCTGGGCTGTTGTGGAGAGGGGTGGGGAAGGGGTGCTGACCAGCTTCCACAGGCACGGGGGGAGATAGCATCCTGATGGAGAAGGAATGCTGATTGACAGAGGGGAGGCCAAGAAGAAAGATACAGGTACAGAGTATGGAAACACCACTGAGGAGTTGTGAAATCAGAGTGGAAAGCAGAGGAGAAGCTGCATAAAGATCTGAAAGAGTCAGTCAGGGACATACAGCATGTGTGAACATTGCCGTGATCCTGGCCTTCTGCAGGGACTTGCTGATCTTCAGCTCAGCTGTCAGCGGCTTGCTGGATTCAGTGGGGAGTACCATGTCAAAGGAATTTGCAGCTAGAATGGAGAGGAGTACAGGCTTGTGTTAGAAACTCCGGCATAGAGCAAAGGAAACAGAAGTGGGCGCAGTTACCCATATTACCCTTTTTATGCTGTATGCTTGGGAGCACAGACAAGGTTGAAATAGTTTACAAGAAGGGTGTGTAGTATTAGCAGCACAGTACAATCAAGAAATGTCTAGAATGCAGACTGGGTAATACTCTTCACCTTCAAGGGAAAGTCAATACCCCATTGGCCCTCTTCCAATATCTCTCTGGGAAATACATTTTGAACAGCACTAAATCATTTCCAACCATTTCTCTTTTCCCTGTAAAAGGTTCAAGAATAGAACATACACATGCACTGGGGCAATCTCCAAGGGGTGTCCACTGATGTAGCTCCAGAGAAGTCTACATGCATTCAGCCATGCTACAATCAAAGGAGCAATGCAAGTTTACACCATCCAAGGATCAGATGTCGACATGCACATAAATATTTCCTGTTTCACAGTCCTCATGAATGCAAGCATTCACCAGCCCATAACAATAAAGAATTACAGCAAGTACTTCTGCATACACTCCAGTGCAACACCCAGAAGGCACCAAAACTCACATGCATCACCAGCTGTTTCAGTATAAATGCAAGAGCTGTACTCACTGGTATTGCTGGGGTGTGTGTGGATAATTCCTTCTTTCTTTGGGTGTGGTGAATCACTTACCTCAAGTTGCAGAGAATTCATTGGCGCTTGAGTCTAGAGAGACAGAAAAAGTTGAGGGTTTTTAACTCTGAAAATGCAAAGTGCCTTCCAATCCAACACAGAGTCTCTCATTCTTTTTCTTGTTGTTTCAGCAAGTGCGACTTTGTGGTCCCCTGTTGGCACCACTGGCGAAGACAGCAGTAGGATGAGCTTCCCCACTTGCCAACATGTGCTGGCATCTGGCATCCTGAGTCTCCCACAAATGCCTTGCCCATGCTCAGATTAAAAATATCCTCATACCACTACCAACACCAGCTAAGAGTCCAGCCATGTGAGGTTCCTCATGGCCCTCAGGAGGACTGCTGTGCTGTGAGAGTTTGGATTGCCTGCTACAAGCAGATGAGTGACCTAGTCACAACCATCTTTGGTTATTTATTCCAAAATGATCTATGAACAGGTTTACAAAGTGTGGTTCAGTACTTGAAACACTGTGCTGAATGGTTTCAATAAGTATGTTTAAACCTTAAAATGCTTTGCAAATTATTTGACAAGACCTCCATTCTGGTTGTTACTATTGTAATGTGCTCTTCATGCTATTGATTTAGCAACACATGTGTTGCATGTCCTTTGTTACTTGATATCATTCCTGTGACCTGACTGGTAGCTGCCAATCCCACAGACAGCTTTGCAATACCAGCAGAAATATTTTTTTGCCATCAGAGCTGAGCAAATAATTGGATTTTCAAGTTCCAAAAGAGAAAAAGAGCTAGAGGCAGAGAATTGGGTGGAGGGCGGGGGAGAATTCATTTGGGGGCAACCTGTAATACATTTTGGGTTTTTTGTAGATTTCCACAATGAAATGAAAAAATGTAGTACCAGAACCAGTTAAATATTTTGCTTCAATTTAAAGTTAAATTTTAGGTACTTTTAAAATCTTTCAGAAATCTCAAGTGAAAAATGTTTAATTTGGACTTTTTCAAATTCTGTGGGAGGGAGGGGGTGGAGATAATCTGGACAAAAGCAACTCCACTCCAATTTGTAAATAGTTTCAGGCAACCCCAAGCTGCATTTTCATGCAAAATAGTTCACCAAATATTCCCCCGACCAGTGCAAATACACATTTCTCTAAGTATTTACAACACTCTCCATTTCCACAGACAAACTTGCTGAAAAAATTGTCCATCATATTAATATTCATGAAATATTAATTAACATGATAGAAGAAACACCGAGGGCACTGGATCCTTTGTTCATTTATTCCAATGTAAATACAGGTTGACTCCACTGAAGTCTCTAGTGCAAGGCTAATCTAGATCTGGAATATGTGGGAGGAGAATCCAGGCCAATAATGTTATTCAAGGAAATGGTAGCAAATCCTTTTTTTGTGCAGTTCACCTAGCTGTATTTAGGACTCTGCTCACCATTCCAGTATGATCGTCTCAATTTGTACCCCAGGGGGATGAATGTTTTGTTACAACACAAACAACAGGAAAGTTGATACCAAAAGTTTTCCAAAATAAGGAAAGAAGAGCCCTACCTTACCCCAACCCACCACCAGGGGCACTGGGTTACCTTGGCATTCTCCATCCTTGTGGTGGCATCACTTGATGTCCCAAGGCAGTCCAGGTGGTCATGCAGCCTGTGGTACTCACCCATGCATTGGCTTTTTGTTACTGTGACATTGGCCTTTTGACCCTCCTGGTTGCTAGAATCTCTCTGTTGACCAGACTGTTGGGACACACACAACAGTGAAAGAGGAAACTGTAGTAAAGCACAGCACGAGACCTTCTCCTCAGCCACTGCAGAAAAAATGCATGGTAAATCAAGAGATTTGCAGAGAAGTTCATTTACATTACACTCAGCTTCTAGCAGTGGCTTAAAATCCCAGTGTCATTAAGGCAACAGCCAGAGATGTGCCATGCTCCAAGAAAGCACAGAAAATTTCAGGAAAAGAGCAGAAGCACTTGAATCACTGCAGGAAGATGCAGACAGACTGGGAAAATAAATGCTAGAAATAGATGTTACTGAATGAAGTGGAACAGCTGTTCCACATTGGGTGAAATACACATCACCCCTTGTCCCAGCCCTGATGGTGTGGGACATGTAGTGATGTGATCTCTCCGTTTTCCCCACTCAGCCAGAACTGTTCCCCACAATGGCTGGGGAGTGAGGCTGGCTCAGCAGGGAATTCCAACTTCCCTGCTTATGAAGAGGTATGAGATGCCTCTCTGTAAGCAGGGAAAGTAGACAAGTGCTCTGAGGGCTTGAGGAGCCCTCAAGTCCCTAAGATCACCTGCCTGGGGTGGCTGAAGGGTAGTAGCAGCTTAGGCTGTTCCACTTACCCACTACAGAGCTAATGGAAGTTTGCTGCAGTAAACCTTTTGTCATGCCACCAATTTGCCTTTGACATGGTGTAACAAAGGTAGCAGCATCTGTTAGCTCGCCATTCATGCCACCGTGAAAATATTTATGGCAGTACAAATGAGCCATCAGGCAACATCTGTTTCCACCCAATATCTTCACACTGGCTGTTAGTACAGAGTGACACAAAACCACCTACCATCTGTACTTACAGGGCAATAGGTTCCCTGGGTTTTTTTTTGGCACGGAGTTGTCAAGCAGGATATGTTTAGGGGTTTAGTTCAGGGAATAAACTAAACACAGGCATTTGGTGAAATGTCTGTTCTCATTTTCAGCCATTTAATGAACATCTAGAAGTTTCACACTCTGGTCATAACTTGCTTGGTCCAATGAATCTTTCACATTTGCTGTAACAGACTCAGCTCAGGTGGAACAATAAGGGCCTCAGGAGAGCAGATATCACCAGTGCCCCAGAACATGATCCACCGGACACCAGCAATACCTTCTGCAATGCATGGTACTGCAGTTACCCAGCCAGGCAGGACTCATCAGTCTTAATTTTCCCTTTGGCTTCAAGGGTGACCCTGTGTGTTCTCCAAAGGAGCAGCTATACCAGGACACTGGAATGCGCTGTCCTTCCCTGGGCCCTCCATGGAGCAGGTTTGCTTGGAGCACCACCAGCAAAACCAGAGCTGGGCAGGCGGGGCATCAGCCCCAGGCACTGACTATGAGGGGGTTTGGGGATTTTCCTCCCCCCCGTCCAGGAGTCTTTGCCACAGCAGGGGAAGCCCTGCACTGCCCCAGACAGGCCATAGGAGCCAGGCACAGGCAGCACAACACTGCACCAAGCGATGTATCTGGGGGTCGGGGGGGGGCAAGTGGGGCAAATAGAATAGTGCTTCCCTGGGAGTGTTTGCCAGAGCCTTGAACCCCAAATGTATGTGGGAGGGGAGTGGGGGGATGCAGACGGAACAACAGGATCAGCTTCCAGGGAGCCAGGCCACAGGGCTGCTGCTGCCAGAGCTGATGCTGCAGTAGTGAGGGGAATAGTCAGACTTCCATTCCTTTCATCCACATGCCCCACCTCCCCATCTGTCGTGGTCTGCATTTCCGCCACTCCCCACCCCTCTGTGCTGGATGCTCGATGATTTTCCTATGCCTCTGCCCTATACCAAGTCTGACTGGTAGCTGCACTAAATCAGCACCTCCCTGGAGTGGTCTGACTGGACCTCACAATGGACTTACAGATCTAACAATTCCTGGTTGTATAAAGGCAGGACTGGTGTCCCCAACAGCACCAAGCAGCACTCAGTTGTCTCAACACAGTTACGCTAAAGAAAATGACCAAAAAATAGCTCCTTCTCTGCTCCCCCCTTCCCTGACCCTGCACCCCTCTGTTTCAAGCTTGAGCAGTCTCAGTGTATTTTAGCACTTTCCAAAGACATCTAGCATCATTTAACTAATGAGCTACACTGAGTCTGTAAGTGCCCCGGGGTTTTTGTAGCAATGGGATTTCAAAACCAGATGCCCTCTCTGATAAGAAGCCTGTAGCATTAGGCAGAGGGCTGCACTTGAATAATAAATGCATCCCTGAGCTCTCTTCAAGGTAAGTCTCACCATGTTCAAACCATTACAGCAAGCCCATTTCTGAGGCATTACTCCGAACAGGGCACCAGCACCTGCCCTGCTCCAGCATTACCTCCCTATAATCAGAAAGAGAATCATTATTCTCCCAATCCTTGCATATGAAGTCCTAATAGATGTGGCAGGTGTATCACCCACAGTATAAGTCTGCTGGGATTCACACAAACAGCCCCAAGCTGTTGTTAGGCTCCCTTTCAGGCTGGCATGTCACACATTTCCAGTGTCCATGGTGGGAAGTGCAAAGCCAGATCTTTCTTGCAATGCTGCACAGCTGAGAAGACAGAGCTATGGTGAACTGAGACCTCACTGGGCTTGAGAGAGTTCAGATTGATCAATTAGCTGATCCCTTTCACTTTGTTTTCAAGTTCATCTCATCAGCCTTGGGAGCATTTTGGTTATGTCCCAGCTGAATCACTGAGAATCCTTCCATAAAATTCAGAACTACAATGTCAGCTTCTAGACTAACAGATTCAGAGCAGAAGGGACTATGATCATCTTGCTTGAACCCCTGCGTGACACCATCCATAGGACTCCATCCAGCAGTTCCTGCACTGAACCGAAAGCTTTCTTGTTCAGTCAAAGCATCTCTTTCAGAGAAACATTGAGCCCCCATAGAGAAGAAATTCCAGAGCTGTGCTCCCACCAAGCCCAAGGCAGCTTGGTTACTTCCTTAGTGTTTGTTACAGTTCACTGAACTTAGTGCAAGTAGAGGAGTGGATCCTGTTAGGGGCTGGGTTAGGAAATGCTCTGCCAATGAGTGGCTCAAACCAGAAAGATTTAGGAGGCAACTTTCTGCAGTATGGGAATAGCCCCTGTTCTGAGACCAGAACGAGCCCTGACAGTAACACACATCCATCCTCAGCAGTGCTTTATAACAAAGAGATGGAATCGCATCTCCTGATCTCAGGGTTCCAGGTCTAGGTACACCTGGCTCCTGGACAACCCACGTAAAGCAAATACTACAGGTTGAGTTAAAGGAACAAAAGGAAAACCCAACCATGCAGGGCTCTTCCCCTGGCCATGGGCGACCTGGACACATTTACATTCAAGCAAAAAGAAAACTAGGGGCAGAAGTGCCACCTGACTCCACCAACAGGGGGCATGATATACACAAGTACCTAAGAAGAAGTCAAGTGAAGAGCCTAAAACACAGTTGCACACAATGACACATACCAGCATCCTTCCCCAAGTCCTGCCCAGAATCCATCTGAAGCAGCCGCCACAGGGGAGGAGAGGGCAAGCTGCTCTGGCTAGGTCCAGTGGTTTGGAAGGTCAGAACTCAGCCAGCTTCCACAGGAATAATTGCTGATCCCAAGCAGCTTCCAGGAGAAGCTGGTGCTCCCAGCCCTTCAGCCCTCAGGCAGCCTGAGCCAGCCTTGTGTAGCACTCGGGAGGGAGGTCAGGGAGTCGTAATTAGCATCACATTAATATTTGATGGCCGAGTGTCAGATGGCAAAGCAGCCCAAGGGGGTGGGGCTAGATCTTTTACCTGAGGCCATTATTAGAAAGATTTGTGTGGCTGCCTCCACTCCTGTAACTACCCTCCTCACTGCTCCCCACCCACTTCACAATGGCTCTTTGCAGAGCTGGAAGATTTTAGAAAGTGAGGCAATGTTATTCAATTGTGCTTCCCTGGCCTGTGTGCTCAGCACACCAGCCCCATGGAGATCACAATGACAAAAGCACAGCCTTAGAGAAGCCCAGTGCAAGAAGGAAGGAGCAGCCCCCAGACAGTGTACACAACAGCACTAGAGGTGCACCTAGGAAAAGAGACTGTGAAGAGGCAAAGGACAAAACACACAGAGCAAATTGCTCTGGACTTGCTGTGCCATCAGTAGTCAGAAGGAACTGAAGAAGGGTAGGAGCTACATGCCCCCTTTGTACTTCAGAGCCCTGCACAAGGGAGAAGGGCAGGTGACTCCAAGGACACTGCTGAACTTGCAGGCCCAGAAGCACCAATCTGGGGTGCTTGTACATACCACAGGGGTTTAGTTCTCCCTAAATTGAAATGGTGGATTTTTAAAAACCCACCATTTCCATTATTTCTATTTAGGGAGAATTAAACTGAACTAAATCCCCATGGCATGTACACAAGGGTGGGATCCCAATTGTTAGAGCTTACTTGCCTCTCCGGTGGTGGTGGGCGGGGGAGGGGGGCAAGCTGCTGGCAGGCCAAGTGGTACCTGAGCTGTGCGGGGGCCCAGTGCTTCCCTCCACAGCTGCAGGGGGACCAGTGCTTCTCTCCAGGGTGGCAACAGCTCCCCCAGGCAGCACCTGCCTGCTGGCACCTGGCCCAGGCAGTCCTGGGGGGTGCCACAACTGCAGAGAGAAGCATTGCTCCCCCTCCCCCAGCAGCCATGGAGGGAAGCACTTGGGCCCCCATGCAGTTCAGGCAGGCAGGCAGGCTCTGGGAGAAAAAAAAAGATCAGGCTCCTCGACGGTTTTTTATTTTTTCTTCAGTTGAGCCTGCCTGCATGAGCTGCCCCTGGGTCGCACAGCCCCTGAGCTATGCAGGGCCCAGTGCTTCCCTCTGCAGCTGTGACACCCCTGGGGACCACCCAGGCCAGGTACCAGTGGGCAGGTGCCAGCTGGGGGTTGCCACTACCACAGAGGAAAGCAGTGGATTCCCCAACAGTTCAGGGGCTATGCGATCCAGCAGCAGCTCACCCCCACCCCCACCCCACCACTGTGGGAAAGGCAGGCAAGCTCCAGCACCCCTGTACCATTCCTGCTGCCTTCCCACCCCACGGGACTTCCTTGGAATGGCCGACTTTCCCCTGGGGCAGAGCAGCAAGGTGGCAGGAGGGCGGTTGGGTGTGCTGGCAGCGGGAGAAGGTGGCAGGGATGGTGCACGGGGCGCTGGAAGCCCACCAAGCCCAAGCTCCCCTGAGCAGATCAGCTTCCAGTGCCCTGTGCACTGCTGCACTTTGTTAGATAGCAAACTGAAACACCTTAGAGGTGTTTCATCTTGCTACATACCAAAGTCATTTAAAGTGGAATATGCCACCCAGTGTGCAAACAGCAATGCCATTAAAGCCGAATACACTGCCAAACATACAAACAGCACCGCAATTAAAGTGGTGCAAAAGGGCATTTAAGCCACTTTAAAGGCCAATTTTGTGATGTGTACAAAGGCCCCTGAAGACCAGGTATCTTCATTGTTCAGAAGGTAAATGGCTGAGTTGGATTGACCTGTCTGTGGTAACTATTTCCCCATTTGGTTTGCCCCCATCATGCCAGGTCTGGACTCTCCATCCCAGACTGATAGCCATTATTGACCTCACCCCTGATCAGTGGATCAGGGTAAGACCAATGGGCACATGAATCCTGCCATTTGTATTAATGACATAGCAATGATTCCCTGTCAGACAGCAGACCCTTCAGAGGGCAGCACAGGGCACTGTGGAACTAGAACGGTTGTTTGTGGCAAAACTCTGGCTTGGTTCATGTGAGGAAGGGGCAGGACAGACAGTGCTCTACAAAAGATAGTGAGGATAGGTAGTGCTCCCTCAAGCACCCACTGGGGGGTGGGGGGGAGGCAGCAAATACATCCTATCCTATCCTATTCTATCCTGGTCTAGGGGTGCAAATATAATTTAAAAATATTTATCTTCTACTTATATCTGTTAAACAATTAACCCATTACACAGCACTTGGACACAGCTGCTGCTGAGAGCTGCTCCTGGCTCCCACGTGCACCCTTATGCATCACCAATGGATTTCAGGGTAGGGCTGTGTGGACACTGTGCTGCAGGCTTGTCTTAGGAAAGGCAGGTTGCAGAGGTATGCCCTATACTTGCAGTGGAAGGTGGAGAAGCCTGGAATGGCCTGAAGTCTTGAGAGAGGTCGCCCCATCCTGACAGTCTCAAAACAGACTCTAAAAATGCTCTGTCCCCCACAGAGATAAATCTCAGCCTTGTGACAGAAGGCAGGCAGTTGCACTGTGCCAGAGGATAATCATAGTCCTTATCCCCATAAGGACCAAGACCTTGAATTTAATCCAATCATCTTTATGAAGCCAGTGTTAAGAGCTGAGGAGAAGTGTGAAGTGCTGACAGTAGCCCCAGTCTACTGGAGAAGTGGGAAGCAGGATGCCTGTTCTCCTCAGCACTTGTGACCCACAGGCAAATCAGGACAGATGTGGAAACCCTTGATCCCAGGTATAGTTTGTAGGACTCAGCAGCTTTGATGGAGGCTGATAGTAAGGTTCAGTCCCTTTGCACTGTACCTATTAAATCTGGTTACAATGGTTTTATGGCTAGGGAGAGGTTTTTTAGGATTGGTAGGAACCTCCAGCAATCATCTATTGCCATGCCCTGCACTAGCACAGGATCAAGCAGATCTAGAGCATCATGAGCATATCTTTGTTCTTTCAGCATGAGAATGCTTAAGTATTCAAACAGGTGACCCAGACACCCTGTGATATCTCCATCCCTGGAATTTTTTTAAGAGCAGGCTGGAGAGACACTTGATTGGGATGGTTTAGTCAGGGATGATACTGCCTTTAGCAGGGGGTTGGAAGAGAGACCTTCTGAGGTCCCTTCCAGCCCTGCTTTCCTGTGATCCTATGTTTCTGGAAATCTCCAACAAGGCAGATTCATTACATCCACCTACTAGGATGTTCAAGAGACAAAGGTTAGGCTGTGGACAAATGTAACCCTTAACCCCTTTAAAGGGGGGCAGCAGCCACTTGGAGCAAGCAACAGCTGCTATGATGTAACCACTGCATCACTATAGGAGCATACAGATATAAGGCAGCTGAACTGCTGTAGATTTAATTCTGAATAAAATAGGTTGATGACTAAAATGTTTTTCTACATTTGTATCAGTACAGAGGCAGACAGATGTAACAAATATGTGGCAACAGCTTATATCACCATCCACTGATATGGATACAATCTTTACATCTCTCTACCCCTTTAGGCACCCAGATCCCACTGGAAGTCAGTGAGCATTAAGCAGCTAATGCCTGTTGATGCCTTTGAAAAATCTGCCCTGCAGCCTTGTGCAGCAGTGGAATCTGCATTATCACATTCCTACCGTGCCTGACTTTTGTTACTGTTATGCAGTGGCATGTGTGCCTCCTCGCCTGGCCACCATATATTATACATGGATCAGACACATTAGCAGAGATCAGTTACAGCCACGTAACTCAATCGAGAGGTTGGAATAAAATCATGAACCAGGGAGGTCAAAGCACCCAGGGTGATTATCAGCACGCCGAGATTCAGTTACGGGTTCAGCAACAGAACTCTCCCCTCTCCTTACCAGTCAGTGCCCCAGATACCATTATTCTACCATCCCAGGCACTGGCCCCCTGGCATTGCACAGCGATCTTATCAATAAACAAGGATCAAATAATAGGCCCCGGTTCCTGCACTTCTTCAAAGTCTAGTGCCACTAAATTCTAACAACAGATCTTTCACTCAAAGGATCCAAAGCAGAGTTGGGACTGGTGATGTGTCCCTCAAACTCTAGTGGAACCATTTTGGATCAGACTGAAAATGAGATTGCCTCATTTGTCATTTCCTGTTTTGAGCACATCCTGCAGTCATGAGCCAAGGGTCTGTGGGATCCTTTATTCTACTAAAGTGCATTGCAGTATTCACAATCATGAAGTGCATGAAAAAATTATGGCAGTATAAGACAGAGCCACCTTACAGCTTCCTGACAGGTGGAACAGCACTATTGAGTCAGGGATAAAGTAAAATGGTTCTGAGGCTGCCCTAAATTTATGACAGGGATCAGATTGCCTGCACTGGACTGCTCCAGAACTACAGGGGGTCCATAAGAGGGATTAAAGCTACTTTACCACCAGCTCCCCATGCCTCCAGGCTTTGTGTTTATATTCCAGGCTAGAAATAGTAATGGATATGAAGAACTAGAGAAGAAAAATACCAGAGAAATGAATGGTACATTGTACCCAAGATTTAGAAATCTAATGACAATGCAGCCATGCCCAGCATGGGGCACTCTAGACTCTCTCCATAGGAGCAGCTCTCAGCCCTACTGAAGGAATCCTGGCTGTGGCTGGCACTCCCAGTTCTGCCAGAGGGCATGGCTGGAGTGCTGGCTGCGAAGACTTTATAAATATATGGGACATACATGGCATATGATGGAACAAAGACAGGGCTGGTTAAGAGGAAATGGGATGAAAGCAGGTGTCAACGGTGCTGAAAGGAACATGTAACTCTACTCCAGAGGCTGATGAGCAATCCTGTCCACACACAGAAGGCAGTGTACAATGGGGCTAATTACAGCAATGACAGAGCATGGCACACCATCCACACAGAGCCCAGTTTCTTACAGCATCACCTTGACCCCACACTGGGAAGAACATCTCACCCTATCCTTGACTTGCAATATCTTTAGCTGTTAGCACAGATAATCCAGGATTGTCAAAAGTTCATGTAGGCACAGGGCTCTGTGTTTCCAGCTGGTGCAGGATGGGGTACATGGAGAAAGACACACTAAAGCTTTATCCTTTCCAAGAAAGGTCACCATGGTTGTGGCCATGTGTCACAGGTGGGTGTTATCTCCCAGGCCTGGACTTTAGGCTTAGCAGTGCCAAGACAATGTAAGGGCACCCTTACCAAAACTGAATTCACTAGGAGCTGCTGGTCCATCTGAAAAAAATCACCTGTTTACATGCTTCAGTGTGGATGCAGATCCTGGACTTACTTCAGTATCCAAGTATGACATTTTTGACCTAGCATTTTTTCGATGGTTGCTGGCCAGATCTTTCACTTGGGTAGGTCAGTCTGATTACAATGGCTTTGATACAGAGGTCTACTGATTTATACTTGCAGGCAATATGGTCCTATGCCTTAAAAACTGTCCATATTGTTCTTTATTTCAACATCTGCTCCAAACTCAGAGTGCCCATAGCTGGTGTCTGAGATCCACTAGCCTCCTCCCCAGTGGATTTTGAATAGCACTAGAATGACACGACTTAGTTGCAACCAGACTGTGCCAGTGCTCCATCCATCCAGTGCCTTCCTCAGCACACAAACAGGCTGTGGAGTACCAGCAGAGAGGAAGCTGATGCTGCTTACTGCAATATTGATGGAATACTTAGTATAAACAAGGGGACATGGCCTTCTTGTGAAGCATCTGCCTGTCTCAGGTTAATTGAGCAGGTGTTGAAATCTGTCCTTTCCCTCCTGATGGCATGGTATAAAGTCCCAGATGGTATAACATCCCCTTTTTTAAAATGACCCTCCTTTGTCATAAACAAGACCCTTTCACTTCGCTCTGAAAGTGTATAACTATGTGTGTACCCAAGTAGAGGGCTGCTGTGCAATGTACTGGCCCTTACAGGCTACGATAGCAATGTCCTCCCAGCCTTTGCTTTCCCAAATGGGCTTGAGGGGACTAGGCTGCACTTCTGACCTATTTGTTTCCAGGTATATAGGTACTGGTACACGCCATTGTGTTCTGGGGACTCACTGAATTGCAGCAAACTGCACTTAATCTTAACTATTTCCTGTGAAGTTTCCTTTTTCCAAGAGGCACGGAAACAAACAAAGCACATCCCTCCAAGTCTCCTGCTCAAGGAGTTGCCCTGTCTGAGCCACAATATTGTACAAGCAATGTCCATGAGATCTGCATGAGCTGTTTTTCACAAAGATGCCTCCTATTAGCTAGTTCATGAAGCAAAGGTAGGGTCTCTCTGGGATAAGGCAGCTCATTTGGTAAAATACTGCTGGGAAACTCACCACTAGAAGGAATAGAGAACATATGAACACTGCAGCTTGGGTAATACTGTGTGGTGGAGCCTGTCTCAGATCAAAAGTATGATTTTAAGGCTTGTTCTGCCAGACAACAAGGAAGAGGCGGAAAGCTGCCAAGAAATAGGGCCCCAAGGGCCAGGCCCACAGCAAGGCAAGCGGGCAGCATGCTGCTTCTCAGCATCTCCAACCACAGCGGAGAGATTTTCTCCATCAACATTTCAGCTGGAAATTCAGTGGGGATGGAGGATTCTGGTTTTAGAAGCACCTGCTCCAGATCTCAGGCGTGGGGCAAGGATTCACCATGCTTTGTTCAGGAAACAATTTCCAGAAAACCCAAGAGCCCAGCCAGGATTTCAAGAGCCAACTTTTCAGGTCTCTGGCAGCAGGATGGCAAGGCTACTCTGGCAGGCTGCAGCTACTCCCTTTGGGAGCTAAGAGAAGGGCTTGCAGAAAGCCCTGTAAAATGAGCACTTTGGTGGAGCTCTTGTGCTCTCCATAGCAGCAGCAGCTCCTCATTTCCCTCTCAGCAGAATGAGCCTTCCAGTGTCCTCATTGCTTCAAAAGGCCTCAGAAATGGAACAGGCCCCAGCACAGCCAGCCCAGCCTTCACTTCCCATCGATCTGGCCAAGACCAGGCCTGAAAACGTTCCCATCTGTTAACAGCCAACCAGAAATAGCTCCCTAAGCTGGAGGGAGGGCAGATTGAATTCCTTGGGCTCTGTGGCTGGATGCTAGCTGGGGCAGCATACTTGCCAAGCTGACTGGCCCTACCCTCTTCACCTGACCTCCAGCTGGCAGTGAGGACTGGAAAAATGGGACCAGCACACACCTATAGTTACCATGTCACAGGAGGGGCTGATAGTGGTGCATTTGCAAGTCGCTGGCATCTGTGGGAGACGAGGATACAAGGCTTAGGGTGGGGGCAGGTCACTAGATGGCCCCCAACATGCCAAGGGATTAATAACCCAATCAGACTCCTCCCTATTGACAAATTGGCTTATGCTCCCCAGAGACACAAACTGGCTTATGCTCCCCTCCCACCCTTACTGCCTGTTCTCCTGAACCATCCTGACAAGCACCCTCATCCATCCCCAGTCATGCCCACACCCCTGCCACACTCTGGGGTCCAAGGTGCAACAAGAAATTATTTCACCCTTCTCTACCACCCCCGCCCAGTACGTACCATTCCTCACTCCTTGTGGTACATATACAGTTTATACCCAGGTGTTCCCCAGCCCCCTCCACTGAGATCCCTTGGTTTCCTTCCCCACTTTCAGGCCATTCTCTCCTGCTAAGGATGACTGTTGTAAACAAGCCCTACTTTGTAGGTAATCCTATGAGTGACCCCCCCGTGAAAGCGCCAAGTCAGTCCTCACACCAAGCCTAACAAGAGCAGGCCTTGCCATGTCAGTGCCAGGACATGCACACCAAAGTTCCCTCTCCCACACTACCAACCTGCCTGGCAGGGAGGGCTCCAAATTCTATGAGTACCAGGAGGCTCTGCGGGCTGGTAGCGACTCAGGCCCAGCGAGCAGGAGTGTTCCTGAGCCAACTGCCCTCACCATAAACAGTGGATTTAGCCTCTTACCTGCCTATAGCTATACAAGAATCCAGAGGCATCAGAACACATCCTGCGCTGCCCCCAGCACTGCCTCTGCCCCAGTGGGAGCAGCATGGTAGTCTGCTTCTTGAGCCCAAAGCCCATAGGAGTCCATGCAAGTCCTTCCCCAATGTCAGTGAGCTTTGACTCAGGTTTCTACAGGATGTCTCTTGCCTTGTTAAGGAGGCAGGCAGCTCAGGGAGGGAGACAGATGCTCACCTGCTCACCCATGAACAAAGAGTGCCTGGCCTTCCCAGCATGGCAATGCTGCAGGGTGGGGAGGAATTGAGGTGCTGAGGGGAAAACAGGCAGTGGGAAAGAAAGAAAAGAAAACAAGGATTCGAGGCATGAGAGAGGGGAGAGCCAGGGTACAGACAGAGAGGCACAGTCTTTAGGGCTAGTACACTTTGATTCTATTAATTCCCCTGTCTCCTTTTGCTTTTGAGGCTGATGCTCACAGGCTTGTAGTGTGACAGGGTGTACCAGTTCACAGGTGTACATACGTGCATTACTATTAACCCAGTCACCTTTCTTGTAGCTCCAGCCCTCCCTCACCAACCCAGACAGCACTGAATTCTAGACAGCATCACACATGAGGGGGGGTCCTCCCAGGCTCCCCCAGCCCCTGGTGAAGAAGCTTATTGCTCACAAACTGGTGGGTATTAGGCACCCACATATGCCCCAGTGTCAGCAGATGCTCTGGGTAGAGCCCAGGTCTTAATGTGCCATTTTATGTACCAAACAGCCCCAGAGCAATGTTCCTAGGCCTCTCTTCTGGGCGTGTTTAATTCCTATGAGCAGAAATGCATTGAAAGCAATTGCTTCTGAAACAGTCCTCCCTACCCCACCTCCCCCAGACACTGGCATGCTGGCAGGGGCTGGGTTTGAGGAGAGAGGGGTTAAGAAGGGACCACACCTTTGGGTGTCCTGTTCATAGATTCATAGATTCATAGATGTTAGGGTCGGAAGGGACCTCAATAGATCGAGTCCGACCCCCCGCATAAGCAGGAAAGAGTGCTGGGTCTAGATGGCCCCAGCTAGATACTCATCTAACCTCCTCTTGAAGACCCCCAGGGTAGGGGAGAGCACCACCTCCCTTGGGAGCCCATTCCAGACCTTGGCCACTCTAACTGTGAAGAAGTTCTTCCTAATGTCTAATCTAAATCTGCTCTCTGCTAGCTTGTGGCCATTGTTTCTTGTAACCCCCGGGGGCGCCTTGGTGAATAAATACTCACCAATTCCCTTCTGTGCCCCCGTGATGAACTTATAGGCAGCCACAAGGTCGCCTCTCAACCTTCTCTTGCGGAGGCTGAAAAGGTCCAGTTTCTCTAGTCTCTCCTCGTAGGGCTTGGTCTGCAGGCCCTTAACCATATGAGTGGCCCTTCTCTGGACCCTCTCCAGGTTATCCGCATCCTTCTTGAAGTGTGGCACCCAGAATTGCACGCAGTACTCCAACTGCGGTCTGACCAGCGCCCGATAGAGGGGAAGTATCACCTCCTTGGACCTATTCGTCATGCATCTGCTGATGCACGATAAAATGCCATTGGCTTTTCTGATGGCTTCGTCACACTGCCGACTCATGTTCATCTTGGAGTCCACTAGGACTCCAAGATCCCTTTCCATCTCTGTGCCACCCAGCAGGCCATTCCCTAGGCTGTAGGCATGCTGGACGTTTTTCCTCCCTAGGTGCAGCACTTTGCATTTCTCCTTGTTGAACTGCATCCTGTTGTTTTCTGCCCACTTGTCCAACCTGTCCAGGTCTGCCTGCAGCTGTTCCCTGCCCTCCGGCGTGTCCACATCTCCCCATAGCTTTGTGTCATCTGCAAACTTGGACAGAGTACATTTCACTCCCTCGTCCAAGTCACTGATGAAGACATTAAAGAGTATCGGTCCAAGGACCGAGCCCTGCGGGACCCCACTGCCCACACCCTTCCAGGTCGAAACCGACCCATCCACCATGACTCTCTGGGTGCGACCCTCCAGCCAATTCGCCACCCACCGGACTGTGTAGTCATCCACGTCACAGCCTCTTAACTTGTTCACCAGTATGGGGTGGGATACCATATCGAAGGCCTTCCTGAAGTCTAAGTATATGACATCCACCCCTCCTCCTGTGTCCAGGCATTTCGTAACCTGGTCATAAAAAGAGACTAGATTGGTCAGGCATGATCTGCCTGCCACGAACCCATGCTGGTTTCCCCTCAGCATAATTTGTCCTGCCGGGCTCTCACAAATGTGAGCCTTGATAATTTTTTCAAAGACTTTACCAAGGATGGAGGTGAGACTGACTGGCCTATAGTTGCCCGGGTCCTCCTTCCTACCCTTCTTGAAAATGGGGACCACGCTGGCCCTTTTCCAGTCCTCTGGGACTTGGCCCGTGCGCCACGAGCGCTCGAATATTCCCACCAGTGGCTCTGCAATGATGTCGGCCAGTGCCTTCGGCACCCTCGGATGGAGCTCATCCGGGCCTGCCGACTTAAAGGCATCCAGTTCTTCCAAGTGACTCTGCACCATCTCAGGGTCTACGCATGGCAGTCTGGCGCCTTGCTGCTGCCTCTCTACAACCCCAGTGAGAGACTTGTCCTGCCCCTCGCTTAGGAACACTGAGGCAAAGTACTCGTTGAGGAGTTCAGCCTTGTCCCCCCTGTCCGTCACCAATTGCTTCTGCCCATTTAGCAGGGGTCCTATTCCTCCCTGGGTCTTCCTTTTACTCCCTATATATCTAAAAAACAATTTCTTGTTGTCTTTTACTTGGGTTGCCATCCTCAGCTCCACGGTAGCTTTGGCCCGTCTAACAGCCTCCCTACAAGCACAAGCAGAGGAGGTATATTCGTATTTGTCTGTGTAGCTTCAGACCACCCCAGGCCCATATGGACCAGTTTGAGCCCTTGATACTTGTACTATTGACATTGCCTCCACTGGGGACTTGCAAATACTTTGAAAAATATCAGGAGACTTCATGGAAGAGCCTGGGGTTCAACACAGTGCTCATAAGGGAAACCTGGGGTAGTGGACAGATCTGTCTGAGATCCACTTTTAATTGTCCCATCGGAAATGGGGTTCTCTCCCTTCCCCCACCCTTTCCCCCTCCCCCACCCCCACTCCTACAAACATTCTACCTCATCTGTATGCGTCCCACAGCCTATGCAGTGACCGGGCCCTGCGCAGGGACCCTGCTTCACCCCTCCCAGTGCCCCTCCACAGTGCCCAGAACTGTGGCATTCCCAGCTCTGTTCTGTATTGCTTCAAGGCTGCTGCCCTTTTGAGAGAGGAGGGCACCAGTAGGGTAGTTTGTACTAACCCGTTCCTTCCTCAGAAGGGCTGAGGCTGCATGTCAAGACACTCAGAGTCTGAACACCATTTTGGCATTGCCCATTTTCAATGACCCTGAAGTAGCAGTGACTCCTGATGATGGTGTCATAGTGGTGAAAGACCATGGTTTATTACCAGCTTCTCCACCTCCTGCAGGTACTGAGCACACTGTCTGTGTCCATTGTATTCCGCTAGGTCCATCGCGGTGTAACCATCCTCATCTCGGAGACCTGGGTCTATGCCATGGGAAACCAAATTCCAGCAGCACTGTCAACAAACAGCAAAACACAGCATGATCACAGAGGGTCTTTCATCCCCTTGCTGTAGCTGCCCAACACTTCTCTGTGCATCTACCCAGACCTTCATCTGAAATAAGCAGAAATTGCCACAAGGGGGTGCAAGGAGTTCGATTTCCAACAGGGTTGGAATACAGCCCAAGCAAACCCTACTGAATAGGAATCATGGCCATATATGTAGATACAGAAGCTAGACCAAGACTGAGGTTCAAGTGGGATATCCTGACCACGAATCTTGTCAAGATGTTCCTTTTATTTGAACAGCTCCTGGGTGCCCTGGGGAAATGTTCAGGAGGGCCACTGGGAAATGAGTGAGTGAGGCACACAATTCCCCGAACAAGGCGGATCAGGTGTTTGGTGTTGGCTACTTACACTCATCTCCCAAGGTCCTCCCCGCAAGCCTGTAGCATAGGCTGTAATGGTAAGCATAGAACAATGTCACAGCTACAACTCTTTCAGCTTAGCATTCAGCTGAGACAGTGGCCACCTTTGTGCAGACCTGGTCAGATGTACATGCCACAGGGTCGTGGCGCTAAGCAGTGAGTGCCCTAGAGCAGCCAGCTGTTCTTAATCTTTTTCTTCCTGAGGCCCCACTCACCTGAGCAGCAGCAATGCAGAGTCTCGCCTGCCCGCCCACAGTGTCATCTGCAAGATGGAGGCTGCAGGACCCTGCCTCTTCCTCGACACTCTCCTCAGCCCCAGCGGGCTGCAGCAGCTCCTCCCGGGGCTGGGTTGGGCCAGAATGGCTCCCTGAAACCTGCTTGCAGCCCCTCAGGGGGCTGCGGACCCCTAGTTGAAAACTGCTGCCCTAGAGAGTTACCATAGCCTCTATTGTTTAAAAGTCAGTTTTCTGCCCTCACAATTGTGGAGAAGAGTCTGAAAACCCCAACCCTAAAGGCTCAAAAACCGTACGGCAAAATATTTAAAAATTTCCATTTATGGAGCAGGGCTGCATTATTTTAATGCTTGGGGTCAAAAATGCTGCTTCCCACTTTGTGTTGTCTCTCAGCCTCTTTTTAATGTTTTTACATTCTTTTTAATATTTTAACTAAAGCATCACCATGTTCCCAGCTTAATTTACTCAATTTAAACTTCACCTGGCAGATTTACCACCTTCCTCATCTCTGCTGTTGTTCATCCATTCATCCAGGGGACATGACAGGTATCTGATAAAATTTATTTGGGAGACTCCAGCTTTGGGGGTCTCAGAAAAGTCCCAGTTTCCATTTCTACATGGAAAACACCCCCATCACCCATGAAAACCTTAAGAATGTTAAGACATGGCAAGGTTTTCAATTAGGACACTGATATCTTATCCCAGTTTGAAAACTATGCATAAGGGGGAAATAAAATATGGGCATTTTTCTCACTCAGATGCTTAGACTATAGTTTTGGCCTCATTCTAACTCCAGTGAATTGATCAAGAGTTAACACATCAGCTCACAAGGCTGCAAGTGCTAACAGAGACATTCTGCAGAGGTTTGCTCCAATCTGTATCAGGTCTAGTTGACTCTACAAAGACCTGCCAGCATGACTCCAGTTAACATCAGGTGTGGATTTGCTGTAGCAACCCTGCTGGGAGAATTATGCCACCGCTATTGAGCTGAGGAAGCTCCTGCTGCTAGTGGTAGCCACACAGTGGCATGCATATCATGTTGATGCACCTTCAAGGGCTGTCACAATCCCTTCACCCACATGTGCCCTCCCAGGGTGCACCTTCGGCTCTGGTGTCACAGCTGCAGCTCTCAGGACTGGGTGGCAGAAGCAGCCTCCAGAGTTCTGGTGCCTGAAGCAGGGGAGCATAGACAAGGCCTTAGATAATGTGTACTAACTGGCAATCAGTTTCAGTCACAGCAGGACCAGTTCCAGTAGTCAAGGCAGGCCTTTGAGATGCCCTGGTGATCAGGAAGTCCCAGGACAAAAGGGGTGGGAGAAAAATGCCATAGGATAAGAGAGCCCCAACAGCACAGGAGCCCTTGGCAAGCCCTTCCCCCTGCCTCCTCACACAGCTTACCTCCAGCTGCCCATTCTCAGCTGCATCATGCAGGGGGGTCCCTCCCCAGTGGTCCCTCATTATCACAGCCCCCATCAGGAGGAGCCTGTCCACAATGGCAGCGTGACCTCCCCTGGCTGCAAAGTGCAGGGCAGTGGCTCCCTCCTCATCCTGTGCAGCGAGGTTGATGTCTGTGAAAGCTACCTGCAAAAGGACAACAGGGGTAGGTTAAGAGCTGGTGCTGGGATGGGCACTTTCCTGGGGACAGACCTATTATATCCTCCCCTCCTACAAAGCCTGGTCTCTCCATATCAGAGCAGTGATTCCCTTCCTTGAAGCACAGTGGACTGGCAGCAGTTGGCGGCTGGAGACAAGGCAGACATCTACATCTACACTCTCTGTTCTTCCCTGCAGTAGTGCTGAGGTCCCCAGTGCCAAGACACCCCATTCACCCATGCTGTGTTAGACATCTGTGACCAATAAACCCCATGGAAACATCAAACCGGGGCCTTGAAGGTTGCAGGATGAATACTGAGCTGAGGCACTCCTTACCGGTTTGCTACCTCCTCTGAATAGTGCCGTGGTGCCATCCAGCTGCCTGAGAGGCCTGTTTCTTAGAATAGTCTCCTAGGGATATTTTGGGCCACGAGTCTCAATACCAAGTAGAGACATCTACATCCCAAATAAGCTGCAGGATCTCAGGCAGAGCAGCCTGGAGCATAGGCTATTAAGATAAATGCAGAACAGCCTTGTGGGTGGCAATTTATTATAACACAGAGGCAGAGTAGCCAGGAGTAAAACATGACAGCTTCAACCTCACGCAGTCCCCAGATTCCATGAGTTGCTTTTATTAACAAACAGATTCTGAGATTGGTTTTGAGTTTCAAATTTGCTGTTTGGTAACATCAACAGTGGAAAAAGCAGCTATACAGGACAAGCTATTTTCAGGGTGAATGCTGTTTTCAAGGGAACTGTTAGTTTAAGTTTGCTGAGGTCTTCTTTTAAAGCCAGGGAAAACTCACCACTGCATGGGAATGTACAATACCACTTTATGCTTATGAGGTCACCTTGCTCCCGGTGAAAAGTGAAACAGCACTGACTTGAGGCTCTGATGGTATCTTGTTTCAGGGACTAAGCTGAGTCAGAAGTCAAACTCAGCTTCTGGCAGCAACAAGTCTTAAGACGTGTATTATTTATATTGTTGTGGCACCTAGGAGCTTCCAGGAAAGCAACTCCCTGCTTTGTGTAAAGCATTCCCCAGGACAAGAGTGGCGACACACACTCAGGATATTGGCTCCAGAAACACCCTGCTTGTGCCCCTGGACAGTCTACCAAAACACTAGACCTGGTAAAACTAAGTCTGAAGGGAGGATAAGGTTATCCCCAAAAGCCACTCCTGACCTTCTAAAAGGGAGAAGGGATCTCTTTTCCTGGCATTCAGTTGCACCAGTCAAGGTAAATGCAATCAAACTGCTTTTCCTGGCTCCCTACTAGTAATCTAATACACAGCGCATTCCTTCAGCCCTGTCATGGGAGAATCTCAAAGAGCCCTGTGAGGACAGGGAAGCTGACTGGCTCCATCTGACTCATGGCAAGGCTAATGCATATCTAGGCTAAGAGATGTATCTCCAAAAATGGCCTACAATCTTGACAAGGTTCATGTGTGGGAGCCTTCAGGAAGGGCTTTTAGAAGTGCTGCCTGGTTCCAGCTTCCCAGCAGTACCCATAGCAGGATTACCAGCCAGACCACCAAGGGGTAGTGGCCACCCCAGGCCGCAGCGTGCAGCACACTCATGCCATCGTGTGCGCTGAGGTGCACGTTGGCCACACAGTCCTTCACCAGGAACTGGGCAATGTGCAGGTGTCCCTCCTGGCAGGCAAGGTACAGGGGCGAGCATCCACTCTGCGTCTGCTTGTTCACACAGCTGCCGGGAAAGAAACAAGGGAGATGTCAGTGCTGGCACCCTCCTCCCCAAGCCTCTGATGAAGGTTCACTCCAGCCCCCCCCAATTTGTGGACTGCAGGGACATGCCTCAGCTCCCCATCCTAACTTCTCCTTGTGTAAGGAGGATAATAGCTACCTCTTGGGGTGGTCTGAGAACTGCATACCATGGTAACGTGGACTGGATATGCCAGGTCAGGGATACTGCCTATATGAGGTCACACTGCTGACCTCTACCAGAGCTTAAGCTGACAGGGGACTCTTGACAAACCCCCATCTGGGGGAGCATGTTGTACTAATAGAAGTTATAATTTAGAGATGGTCCCTAACAAGAGACAGAGGGAGTTGGGACTCGGGAACAGTCAGTTAGGGAGCAGCTAGTTAGTTATTTAAAGACAAAGCATCTGCAGATGTTCCTACTGCTCCACAATTAACATTTGTTGTTTAATTCTTCACATTCATACTATAACTGTATTTACTAAAGCCAATAATCACTACAAGTGTAACCCCAGCATTGACATGACGTGGTACTCTGTCCCCTCTAGTGGTAGGAACACCTGGGGCTTTACCAGCCACCACAGCCTTCCCTTGGAGATAGGGGTCATATAGCTCAGGCAGTAGAAATTTTGGATCCAGGTTCAGGTCCCGCTGTTCATAACCCACGCAAAGGCATAGTATTACACATGAATAGGGCCTGTGGTAAGCTTGCATAGTACACCGGAGCAGAGGTACTCCTATATCTGTGTGCATGGAGACATTTTAGACTGGGGCAGGCAAAATATGTCCCATGGGCCAAATCTGGCCCACCAGCCCACTCTATCTGGCCCGCGGGGCCCCTAAAAAAATTAGAAAATGAATATTCATCTGCTCCTGCCTGCTTGTCAAAGATGACAGGAGACAGGGGCAGTAGGACCCAGGGGGAGCCAACAGGAATCAGCAGCCCAGAAGCAAGGCCCCCAGCCCAGCCCTGCCCCACCCCCAGCTGCCTCCCACCCCCGCTCCCTCCCACCTGGAAGTTCAGTGCTTAGCAGAGCCTTTTGGCCTGGGCCTCTGTGGCTGCTCCCACCTCCCTGTGCTGGAGAGGGAAACTCAGATAACAGTTGGGGGCATGGAGGCGGGGGAGGACTGCAGGGATTGCCCCAGTCCTCAGGCTGGGCCAGGTCGACTCCTGCTGAGTCCCACAGTCCGCCCATGCAGCCAGGAGCCATGTGGTGCTGTAGCAGCCAGCGGCCAACAGAAAAGCGGGAAAATGGCAGCTACAGGTGGAAGGGAGTGGGAGCGAGCAGGCGCATGGCAGTGCAGCTGGGTGGGAGTGTGGAGACAGCACCAGCGGGGCCCAGAGTGGAGCAGCAGGAGCACAGGGTCTGGCACCGGCTGTGCTGGAAGTGGGGCAGGAGTCCTGTGCTCCTGCCACCCTGCTCTGGGCCCCACTGGCACTGGCCCCAGGACACCGGCACTGGCCCCGCATGCCCGCTTGCTCCCACTCTGCCTCACCTGTAGATGCCATTTTTCTGCTGTCCTGCTGGCCACTGGCTGCTCCAGCACCATGTGGCTCCCAGCTGCATGGCTGGACTGCTGGAGCACGGGGCTTATGCAAGTACTCTGGGGCCAGAACCAGGAGGGTGTGTGGGGGTATGTGTGTATATGTGTGTGTGTGTGTGTGGGGGGGGTGTTCATAGGACAAGTCCCACATGCACACCCTACCATAAACATGCACCCACACCCCTCTTACACTGCCATACATGCAGGCCCCCACACCCACACCTTCACATAACCCAGCCACCCTCCCCCCACACAGCCCCCCACAAAAGTCATACCCACCCACACCCCACATATTTCCACACACACCCACATGCTCCCTTACCACACCCACACTCCCACCTACCCTGCCACACACACCCATGCCCTCCCCCATGCCCCACCTACCCACACAGCCCCCCACAAACCTATACTCACCCCCATGCTCTCCACTCCTGCACAATATACAAGAGTAAGACTTCATTTTAAGCTGCTATGCAATCACCTCTGTGTACACTACACAAACGCATGTAAATCAGGACAAAAATATTTTTTGAAATCAA
This sequence comes from Alligator mississippiensis, assembly GCF_030867095.1. Taxonomy (NCBI): domain Eukaryota; kingdom Metazoa; phylum Chordata; order Crocodylia; family Alligatoridae; genus Alligator; species Alligator mississippiensis. The sequence goes on along the minus strand of NC_081830.1, from coordinate 37,970,495 downwards.
GTTAATGAATGTTGTAGATGTTCACTTTTTAGAATATAATTAGGTATTTTTTCTGGTTCTAAGATGGCAAAACTCCTTTTTAAAAGGCATATTTCTGGAGGCAAGGGGAGGGACTTCTGGTGGAAGAAGCCAGGGGTTAGGGGGCAGGACTTCTGATCACAAGATGGTGACCAGGGATCAGGGTACCTGTCAAGGGGCGAGGCTACCCATGTGGCCCTCAACCACTTGCCAAAACCTGGCAAACTGCCCTCTGCCCGAAATAATTGCCCACCCCTGCTGTAGATGGTGACACAATCAGCTGGCTGCTTCCCCTGACCCCAAAGCACGAGAGTAAGGTGGCAGTGACAAAATTGGGGGGTTGTACATTTGGAGTGCATATGCAGATACACTATGATGGACCAGCAGAGTGGAATGACAGAGGTGTGAAACACCTACAAGGAAACTGCAAACCAGGAGGGACTTGCCTGACACTGGCGCTTGTTAAGAAACCCCATACAGGTTTGCTGGAACCCTTCTGCTACTCACAGCCCTAGTCCTGGGTCACAGCCTTCCCCCTCTGAGCAGTGCCAAGAGGTAATGCTCAGACAGCCTGCTTGTGGGAAGGAGAAGACGACAGGCAGCCTCTCACTGTCTGTTTGTTCCTCCCCTCTGAGGGACTGGGGAATAAGGACAGCGCTGGGAGCACACAGGCTGGTAGGTTCTGGGAAGAAGTACCAGCACCACTGCCCCAGACCATTCTTTTGCATGTTGGCCTAACAATCGGATATACTCAGCTCAGCTGATGCAGACAAAAAGTTAAGCATATGGAGTAAAAGGCCACACTGTTGTTACCATAACACATTCACCAGCTCTCCCAAATTTCAGCCAAGGGTCCTAACCATTGGACCATCCTTTGCACCAAGTTCACCTACTGCATGCACCCTTTCCCCCTGAAAATCAGAAGCTGGAAATTGGAGTGCACATGTGAAATGAGGAAATACAGCCAAGCTCTGAATACCCTGCTTCTGGGACAGGAGGGGTGTGTGGGGGGGGGGGGGGGGGGAACTGGGAGGAAAAGTAGGAGGAAAACTAACCCTGCATGTGCTGGGCAGGGGACAATACAGTGAGCACACAGCACACCCCGGCTGCTGGTTGTGGTCAATAGAAGCCCTTCAGGTTCACTGCATTGCCCCCCCGTCCAGCACATACAGGGTCCTTCCCTTTCCTTTGGCAGATGCTCCTGCAACAGGTGTTGTTACTAACTTAGCAGTAGACTCTGCAGAAGCAGAGTCTGTCCTGGCAGCAGCTTTAGGGCATCCCTCTGACAAAGTGAAATGGAGGAGGCTGGTGGGTAGGGGAAGGGAAAGCGGTCCTGCGCATGCTGAAGGGACACCTTACACTCCCCTAACATGGGAGGGCAGGGTGAGGAGCCAAGGTGCATGCCTGCAGTCAGAGAAGTCTGTGGCAGAGCTGGGGGTTGAACCCTCATCTCCAAGGCCCCAAGCCTAGTGTCCTAACCAGCAGTTCATTTCCTCTGGAAGAACCAGCTTTAATGTGTCCCTTTAACTCAATGAAATGGAGCTTGGTGGGGAGGGATGGAAAGTAGCCCGGTAAGTGCTGAAATGACACTCTCAAACTGCTTCTGGGTTGGACCCTACTGCTGCACACACTGCTGCTGTAGGAGGAATTGTCCACATCCAACCAGCAGCCAGAGAGTTAACAGAGCAGCCATAAGTTTTTGCTCTCCCCCGCCCCGCCCCCCCAAGCTGTGCCCCCAAGCTGGATCCAAAATTTCTACTGCCTGAGCTATATGACCCCTATCTCTAAGGCAAGGCTGTGGTGGCTGGTAAAGCCCCAGGTGTTCCTACAACTAGAGGAGACAAAGTACCACGTCATGTCAATGCTGGGGTTACACATGTGGTGATTATTGGGTTTAGTAAATACATTCATAAAATGAATGTGAAGAATTAAACAACAAATGTTAATTGTGGAGCAGTAGGACCATCTGCAGACACTTTGTCTTTTTGTCTTGGTGTTTGCTGCTCCCAAGAACAATCTTTTCTCCCTCATTCTCAGTTGAGAAAACAAGGCGCATATCTTATCTGGATGTGCGTGGTATATAAATAAATACAGTAACTCCTTTAAGCCATATTAGAAACCCCAACCAAAAACTTTGCAAGCACAGGGCTATCCTTGCTTTCTGGTAGGTGCCAGCAGGTGGCAGACTGGCACTGCTTTTCTATTCTCTCCCTCCCCTCTCTCCTAGATACCATCTGCATTAAAAATACCACTTTCCATGGGACAGTGACTTCGTTCAGCTGACAGAGGCTGCCAGCTGCAGAACTGTATCCCCTCCTGGTTTGCACACCCCTGCCATTGCATCGCTGCCATACATCTCTCTGGTCTTCCCCCTCCCCCCCCGCCAAAAAAAAATACCTGCAAGTCATCCAACACCAGCCAGTCACCTCACAGATCTAACTTTGACCTGCCCCTCCTTGAACCCTGTTTTGTACAGACCGCCCTCCCCTCCCTAGTGCTTCTCATCTCCATGCTGCCCAAGACGAAGCACAACCAAGAGCTCGGACGCTGATCACTATCTTGAGCAAGGTTCACAGTGAGTGCAGTATGAAACACGAGACCAAGTGCTCCCAAAGGGAATTGCTGCTGGGTGTGAGGAAATGAAGTGGCTGCCCCTAGGCAATCAGAAATATAACCCTGGAAAAACTAACACAGACATATTGGAAAATCCATTTGACTGATGAGAAACGTGCTGAGAGAATGTAAGTCAGCTGCTTCCTGCCCTTGGAGGTTGCCTCAGACCTGAGGGCATGAACAGACAAAAAACTGCATCTGGTTAAGATGGGGAGGGGCGTCTTACTATGGATCAACCACTCCGCAGTAATTGCTTTGTGTCTCTGCTTCTGGCCTATGGTAAATGAAAGGGAAACCATGGCAATTTAGCTTTGTTTCATTTTGGGGCAGTGCCTCAGTTCAGCTTCAATTTCCTGCACTATAGAAGCAGTCATTAAAGAGCTGCTGAGGAGCAGCTGGCTGGCAGTAAGAGAGCCAGCTTTGTATACTTCATTCATCTGTCTGTACCCCAACCTTTTGTACTACTTAGGGTTACTATATTTCCAGTTCTAAAAAAGAGGACACCTGTCAGGGGGACACCTCACTCCCAACTCACAGCCCCCTGGCACTGCCAATGCCCCACACTTATGACGCACAGTCCCTTGCCCCCCCCGCTGGTGCCACTTACTCCAGAGCCACTGCCCCCGGCACTGCCAGTGCCTCCGCACTCCTGACCCACTGCTCCCACCCCCCAGCCCTGCCAGTGCCCCTCGCTCCCAACCCCCAGCCCCCTGCTCCCCCCAGCCCTGCCAGCTCCCCTCATTCCCGGCCTGTAGTCCCCTGCTCCCCCCAGCTGCCCCCATCCCAACCAGGCCGGAGCGCGGCAGTTCCAATTTGTGTGGGCAACGGCAGAGTGAGTCTGGCATGGCACAGGCTGAAGGGAAGAGGGGATGCCTGTGGTACCTTTCACCCTGGGCTGGGGCTCCAGCACCCCACCAAGATGGCTTGGCTATGCCCCCAGTGCCCCGAGCAGCTTCTCCTGGGGCCACCCGGCCCACATGAGCACAGACATTGGCCCAGCCATGGAGGTCCCTGCTGCCTTCAAAGGGCCCCTGTTCACCCCCTTTCCCCACTGGAAGGGCAAGCGCCTCCCCCACCCTGCTGCAACCCCAGCACTCGGACAGCTTCCCCCAGCATTGCTCCTGCCTCCAATAGCCCTCCCCCAGACATTGGTTCCTATTTCATAAAACTGCCCGATGGAGATTCGAGGACTCAAAAAGAGGACATGTTTGAGAAAACCCGGACATATGGTAACCCAAGCTACTTTGCTCTTCCCACTCCAATGGGGAAGGGAGAACTGGACTGGACAAAATAGGCCCCAACTCAAGCCATCTGCTGAGAATTCAACTTTGGCCATGATCTGACCCCCTGATGCTTTATTTTGTAGCCACAATCTTCCTGTACCAAGCAGTTTGCTTGCCATCTTGGTTTGCCCACAGCTTTACTAACAGAGACTTCATTAAATCATGCCTTGCATCAGCCTTAGGCATCTCCCAGCTGGACAAAATCCCCATTAAGGGACAGCACCAGCACTCATGCTCCCTACTCCTGACATACCAGCCAACCCCAGGATCTCCTTCATTACTGGATGCTGTGGGAACCCCACATCGCTGACATACCTCTGCGTGCCCTGCCGCATCACAGCAGGACTCCAGGCACCTCGTACCTACTTCACTGCGCCCCTTGTGACAGAGCCCACTGGGATTCATGCCAACCTTGCCTCAGCAACATTAGGGCAGGTGGGAACTTCTGCTGCTGTCACTCATTTGCCTGCCTCCCTGGCAGCCAGCCTAAACCACCTGCTGCTGCCTCCCTCCACCCCAACCTCAGGGATTGAGGGGGTGAAGACAATGGAGCCCAATGCACTTGGCTGTCCTAGGGCTCTCTACCACTATCCTGGTCTCACCCCCTGGTGGCTGGCACACATCCCTGTATCACTGCATGCATCTACACATTCATTAATATGCTTTAGGTAATGCTCATTAAAGCTAGTACCTCTGGGAACTTTTACATGTGCTTGGGGGGTGGGGCGGGGGGGGTGGTGCTTTAATTAGAGCAGCTCCAAGAGCCACTCTAATTAAAGTGCTGCTGCATTTCATGTATCAGCATCCCCACACTTAAAAAAGGCAGCAGGGGTGCTTGAACTAAAGCTCATTTGACAAGCTTTAGTTCAAATGCCCCCCCCCCACCATTTTTAAGCGCAGGGACATAGATATACAAGACATGGGGAGCTGTTGGAATGTGGTAATTGCCATGCTCCAGCAGACTCAATCCAGCAGCCTCTGCACTCTTGAATAGGTGCCCTCCATTGTGAGGTACTAGAAAAATGTGTATTAGCCTATTGTAATGCACATTAGCTAAAGAGCATAGTTTTTTGTGATGCCCACTGTTTCCCATCCTGTTCTCCTGGTACTCAAAGGGAAACTTTAGCTCAGGGATTCTCAACTAGGGTGTCTTGAAGTCCTTTTAGAAGTGTCACTGGGTACCAGACAAAGTTAACACTATTAAGTGTGTAAACATGTTTCACAAGATAAACCTAGAGATTTCACATAGGAATCGATAGTGTTAAAAGCATTCTGGCCTGTTGTGGTCTCTCATCTCTTTACAACAAAATAATTGCTCAAGTATTTTTCTGTAGTAAAAAATCAAGTGAAAACTAAGAGCTGCTGTTTTCCAAGGGGTGGCAGGGGGTGCCTTGGGCTTTTCAAGGGGTGCCTCATTTATAAAGACTGAGAACCACTGCTTTAGGGCTGGGATTGGAACAAGGGGTAATGAAATCAGAACAAGAGGAAGGTTAGACTGGGGGAAAAAAATCAGGGGAAGATGACCTGGCATCCTGGCAGCAAGAAGCACTAGGGAGAGGAGCCATTTCCAAAGGAAATAATGAAAGATCCTCAGCGCTGCTCCAATGTATGTGGTGACTGGAGTCTCCAAGGAACGTTGGTGCCCACGGAGACCTGTCACAGCACAGCATGATGCAGCCACGTGCCACTGCCTCTGATCCAACCAGGAAAGGCCCCTGCCTGCAGCGGAGCAGGGTGGGAAAGAGGGGGCTGTGGAGCCATCTCTGCGGATATTGTCGTTGGTGAATTCCCAGCTGACAGGTAGGCCCATCAGGTAGGGAAGGCAGGAAAGATTCCCTGTGACCACTGAATGACCATGTGCACAGAGCTCTGTCCTGCACCACAACTCCAGGGCTTCTCCATACCTGTGGTCTGCAGCCACCAGCAGCTTCAGGCAGGTCAGGTCCCCTCGGGCTGCGGCGTAATGTGCTGGAACTGCCCCCTCACACGTCTCCATTGCAGTGTCATAGCCTGCCTGGAGCAGCCACTGCACGACCTCGGCATGCCCAAAACGAGCAGCCACATGCAGTGGAGAGGCCCCCGAGGCATCCCGTTCCTGTGGCAAGAGAGAGAGCAGAACAGCAGGGCTTGGGAGGAGACAATGCCTCAAAGCAGGTTTGATAGAGATGGGGACCCAGCCATACCCACTTTGCACACTGAGTAGGTGGGGTGGGAAGAGACCGCACTGGGGGTGCTGAGGCAGCAAGGACCATGGTGAGCTAATGTCCTCTGAGCACAACCCCTCCCCTCCAGCTTCCCCCTGGCAGGACAGCTTGTGCTCAGGGGCATGCCTAACAAGAACAAAGAACACTTTGGGCAGGAAAGTCCTGCAAAATATATCAGCCCTCAAAGAAAGCCAACTTGTACCCTGGGGTGCAAGGGTAAGGAGAAATACTACCTCTTACAGCTGTCTAGCTCAGGTCTTGATGCCAGAACCAAGGGACACTGCATGTCCTTTCTGTCTCAGAACCACTCAGCAGAGTGACAGGGAACAATAGGGCTGTAGCTGTTCCTCCATGATGCACCAGCCAGCAAACCTGAGGTGGGGAGCCTAGCAATCTGCTGGTGGTGTAGGCCACGAGTAAATTACAGCCTCTGTGGAGCAGGGGTGGGACGGGACAAGGCACTGTGATCTCTTGACCCGCAATCCCTTCCTGCACAAACTCCTGCAATGGGGTAGCTCCGTGCTTGAGCTGTGGACTGCGGCCTCTTGGAGACGGCCTAGCCCACCAGTTCCAGCAAAAACCCTCTTCAGAGCTTAGCCTCTCCCCGAGCCCAGCCCAAGTGCCTCTAAGGGAGTTTGTCTGTGCTGTAGGCAAGGAATACTAGAAACAAAACAGACACATCTCCACCTCTTCTCCAGATATGATCCCTCTACCACTGATCCAGAGAAAAAAACCCAGGGAGGTTATTTGGTTACAATATAGTCATCTGGAGCCCCTTATACCCCTCTTATACCATGAAACTGACAGCTGCCTTCTGGCACATTCACTTAAGCATCTGGTTGCTCACAGCTGCAATTCCTCCTCAGACAGCCATGGCAGGTAAATTACTTGTCTTGTCTCAACCTGTTCTGCTTGCCTCGTGACTAGAAGCCCTGGCCTGTTTTCTCTTCAGTGGTAGCCCATCCATCACATTTGCCAATGAAGTTTCATATGCCCAGCAAAGTTTCCTCCATGCCACTCCATACATCAGCTCCTAACACAGTCCCAGGAGCAGTGTAGTTTATACCTCCAACATATTGTTAATTGTGGCTGTATCTAGGACAACCGCTCCAATTCCTGCCTTGGGTTTCTGGTTTAAGGATGTTACCCCATTATCAATATACCAACAAGAAAATATCATGCTTCCCTAGAAACATCTGCACTGGACTCAGAGAGGGACTTGTGTAGATCTGAATCTGAACTTCTGCTTTTCCAAACACAGGGTGGGATGGACTAGGGCATGGCTGTCCAACTGGCAGTCCATGTACTGCATGTGGCCCAGGAAAGGTTAAGTTGCAGCCCTCCCACCCTGCTTCCCCCATGGCTCTGGCTGCAGAAACAACTGGGAGCTCCAGGTTCCCTCTCCCTCTGGCTTCCCCTTCCCTGCCCCAAGGAGGAGGGGCAGGGCAGCATGGTGCAGTGTAGCTCACAGTGCTGGGGAACCCACAACCCATAGTCCCTCAGAGGCGTGATGCAGCAGGGAACCTGCAGCAGTGGGCTGGGGCAAAGTGGGGCAGTGCAGCAGGGACAGCACTAGGTATGCAGTGCAGTGGAGGCGGGGCATGCTCTGTGGACCTGGGGGCTCATGGCCCCACACTGGAAGGGCCCTCACTAGGGCAGCCCTAAGGGCATGTGGTCCCTGGTCACTCAGAAGTTGGACTGCCCTGACCTAAGGTATACATAATACAGGTGCATGCGCAGGGACAAGCCTGAATTGGGAGACTGGCTCCGAATTCTAGCTTGCCCAAGGTCCAGGATAGGAGATGGTCACATATGAAGTCATGAATAGAGTGATCAAACCAGAACAGCAGAGAGAATAGAAGAGGGAAACCCCATTTTGGCTTGATGCGCTGCCAGATAGGCAGTGGAGAGGTGACAGAGTGCAATTTTTTAAATAAACCACCAGCTAGCAAGGAATAAAGAACCAGAGTCTTCATGTAGTTTTAAGTCTCAGGAAAGTGAGAAGCAATAAGCCATGAGCACCCGTGGCTGCTATCTGGTGGCTTAAGAGAATGCAATTGTTTTGTACAAATGAAAATAACTCCCACCTCTTTGACCCTTCTCCCCATGCTGGCTGGAAACAAGCCAAGCAGCAGATACTGCTATTCCAATGAGATGCAATCCCAGCAAAGCCAGCTTACAGTGAAGGACTGTAGCAAGGCGCTGATCCACCCCAGATTAAATCCGTGAGCTGCACCTCAGGTAAAGAACTGCCCGCCCTGCTGCTTGAGGATGCACTAGGGCATCTTCTGGAAACACACCTCTTTCTTGCTCCCCTGCCCTCTCCCCCTCTTCTGAATCCCTGGCCATCCCAGCCTGTTACCAACCTGTAGGTTGTAGCCCCCGTCCCTGATCAACCACTGCAGCTCTGCCAAGTTCCCCATGGCTGCCGCATCATGGGCTGGTGTTGCCCCGTTGTTGGCTCTCTGGTTCCCTGGAAGCTTGGCTTGTAGCACCAGGAACTTGAGGCACTCCAGACTGCCAGCTCGGGAAGCATGATGGACCAGACCTGCTCCTGAGGAGTCAGCAATATCCCACCCCAGTGCACTGTTTGCATGGAGCTGCTCCAAGGCAGCCAAGTCTCCGTGCTTGGCAGCTAAAATAGCCCTTTGATCTGCCATCCCTGGCACCCCTGCCTGCATGGGCACTGATGCCTCCTTTCCAGCAAGAAGTTCCTTTTTCTCTTTCTGCCCCTCAGAGCAAAGCAGCCCTAGTCCACTTCTGTTACTTGAGAAGGTACCACAGGGGCATATGGAAAGCGGAGGGGAGTAGGACAGGAGGCGTGGCTGACAAATGCAGGGAAACAGAGCCCTCCAAGGAGCAAACCGAGTTAAAACAAACAAGCTCGGCTGGAACAGCCTCAGGCTCAAATCGCTAACGGAAATTGCTACTTAAAAGCTTTTCCTAGCTCTGCTCCCAATATTTTTTGCAATCAACCCCAAATTATGTTACATGCCAAGGTGAACAAACCTTGTGAATAGAGGCAAAGCAAACCCCTCAATCCTAATTCCTTGGCAGAACAGCTGAGGAGGCTTAAATCTTGCAAATCCTTCTAAGAAGTAACATTCTTGGAAGCCGGCTTCTCTACTGAAAAGGTGTCTTATCCAGCTGTTCTAGACCTGCTTCAAAATGCTTTTGGTTTTCAAGTAGCTCTGTGCTGACCACCTGCTGCACATTTCACACCAGAAAGGCAGCATGTTTTGTTTCATGCAACTCATATAGCCAGAGGGCCAGATTTTAAATGGATGTTAATTGGTAGAGCTTTATTCTACTGTGAACCAAAAACCACCCCCCTCTCTCTCTCATCAGAAAAAGGCATTCAAAACTACCCACAAATGTCACTCCTTATGCAAAGGGAATTTCATTTTATCTTTCCTTTCCCAATTTTCTCAGGGTCAAAACTGCTGTCTCCTCTTCCATGAATGTGATGTGGATGGAATTTGATTTCAGTGGCAGTAGACTAGGCTGCCATAAGCATTATGGCACTGTCACTAGGATGCAATACAGCCCACACCTTGGGATCAAGGATGGCTTTTAAATATGTTAGTTTCACAAATTGTCTACTATTTCTACCCAAATATAGAAATTAAAGGAAAGAAACAGGACTGATAGGTGCTTTTTAGCCACAGATTTTAGCTTGAGAATTACAAGGTTCATAGCCATTAAAGGAATTGGGGTCTGGAATGACTTTCTCATGGACACAACAGGGGGCAGATCTAACTGCTTTTGAGATGGGGTTTGGTAAGTATATGAAAAGGACTGTATGATATAGTGCCTACAAGTGCAGATGACTAGACTCAGTGACCCAGGAGGTCCCTTCCAGTCCTAGGCCCTTAATACGTCAGCACCAGGAGAGTCCTTGTGAGGCTACATTCAAGGTAAGCTTTGTAAGGAGGACAAGTGTCCTAAGGGGTTAAGAGAGAGTCAAGGAGGGAATCTCAGACTTGCACACAACTGCACCCTAGAATGAATGCACTGTTACTGGCTCTCAGTAACTCCAGAAAGAAAGTTATAAGGCTCAGATTGTATCACTGCCCATCAATGTGTTGTGAGCATATGGAACAGGACACCTTGATGTAACCTTATCCCTGTTATCATCATCAGTGGAACGGACTCTTCAAGCTGAAATGTGCAAATATAAAGGATAAACATGATGAAAGTATGAAGATCTGTCATTTGTGAAGAGACATGGGTGCCCTGGGTATATTGTCAAAGGACATAGAGCTTTCTCTTCCAGCCCCTTCACAACAGTGCAGACCAGTGTAAGGATCCACAAACTCCTGGCCAGAAAACAAAAGGATTCCATTTTATGAAAGGCTTCGACCATCTGTTGTGCTGTGCACAGGAATGGGAATGAGACCTTTAGGGGTGTACTTGGTAGCCGTGTTGGTTTGAAACAAAAAGGCATACAAAAAACTAGGGCTCTTGGTTCCAAAATGAGACCTTTAGATATTTTTCACAAGAGAGATCTGTCCCAGAGTAGACAACAGCCCATTCACCCAGGATGTGGGAAACAACTCCAATCCAAGCCCCTGATTTCAATCACTGAGTTACTGGTACCTCTTCCCCTCCAATTTAGGGTGTGCCAAGATGTTATCATCAAAGTTTACTTGAAACCTATGGGTGTTTATACACATGCTCTGGGAGTGTGTGGGGGCAAGGTGTTAATTAGAGCTGATCCAATTAAAGCACCTGGAGCATCTTGTGTATCAATGTCCCTGCACTTAAAAAGGGGGGGGGGGGGGGGGGGGGGGGGGGGGGGGGCTTTAACTAAAAGCAAGGCCCCAGTAGACTCCATTAATTGCGTCTGCTCCAATGCGCTGTAATTACAGCATGTCACAGCAGCCTCTCTGCCTGGGTATAGGCACCCTGTGTTTCTGTGAAAGTCTTCTATTTCAATGCCCTGGCATTCATTGATGGAAAAAAATGCTGTGCCAAAGAATTCCCCCATAGAGAATAAAAACAGCCTCAGGAAAATACTTTTAATTGAAACCACTCTGATTAACAGCAGTCACTTTTGCACATGCTGGGACTATATAAATATTAGATGTTCCTCAGCTCATCACTGCATTTTGCCAAGCAGCTACTTCATAATGCATTATTGCTTTATCACTATTCCAGTGTTTAGAGCTACTGGCTTGATCTAGGTACCTGTTTCTATATAGAATGTGGAGACAACGTCTTCCCTGTTAAGGAATTCACAGCTAGATATATTTACTTGGTCTAATAAAAGATATCACATTTACCCAAAGAATATGGCTAGCTAGACATAGGCACTCTTCCCCAGGGTGCAACGTTAATGGAAAAATGTGTACAGAAGTAACAGGCTGTAAAACAAGAATTTGACCATACATCAAGTATTGACTGGGGAGGCTGGCTGACAGCCCAGTGACCTTATCTGGTAATAAATGCCCTATTTCCAGCTTCGAAAGAGGTCTCAATCCTCCTTGATAATTTGCCTTATACTAGGTAACGTTTTTCCTAAGAAAAAAAATGAATTGAAAGGTGCACTCTTTTCAGCAATACTGAAATGAGTTCCCTACAAAGGAGGGTGAGAGCAGAGAACTTCAATGCATGTGCACGTGATTTCCAGAAAAATTCTGATGCCGACAAAGGCAGGAATGATCTGATAAAGAAGTGATGTGACCTTCTTTTTCCTCCAAATGTACACATTCCCTGTTCACACTCATAGCTACCTCCTTGACCATGTGCATATTGTGGCACATACACCAGCCTCCACATAAATGGAGACTTTTGCACCTCCACTGTGTGGACAGAGGTACCCTGAAGCATACACATGCCTTCCTAATTCCCACTACAGAGCACTGACACCAATCAAACCCTTTCCAACTTTTCAGTAGAAAAGCCAATCGTTAGAAAGTCTCCCAAATATAAAAGCATCCTTGTTTGATTCATTCAGATGTCCAGAGGTGTAAGCATTGATAAAATTCTTACAGCACAGTGCAGGTTGCTCTTTGGGGCCGGAAAGCCCCTTGGTGCCAGATCCTATCCTAGCTATTAGGTACCTATGCAGATGTAGGCATCTAATTGCAATCCTATTCCATGTTGTGCAAGTCCCTGAAAAACTGTTAAATCAGGTGAAGAGGTCTCTTTTCTTCCTTGTCCTCCTCCTATGCGAGTTAGGCCTGCAGTTTGGGCAACAGCTCGTTACAAAAGTAGATAGATTAATGGATTTGCAGTGACTTGAACAGGATGGGAGAGGACCTGTCTCTAGGGCTCTGGTTCTCCGATGCCCTGCTCCTTATATGATCACTTGCACCAGTGCAGAGTGGGTTAGTGTCCCAACTCGACAACTCTTTATATCCACTTTGCACAGGTGTAGGGTCACCCACGTGGTGCACAGCAGCACAGCGCCCATCCCCAGATTTAGGAAACCTCCCTTTGGAGCTTCCCTCCTCAATCCCTATCCCAGAAGGCCTCAGGTCAAAGGGGTGCTGCTCTGCTCCAGCTGAGCCACGGCCTCCTTCAGGTCATCCACAACCAGGTCCACATCGTGGTGGGTGGTGTCTCGCCCCACGCTGAGCCGCAGGGCATTCTGGGCCACATCATAAGGGATCCCACAGCTCAGCAGAATAGAAGATGGCCTGGGAAATGCACAAGGAAAGCAGGATTTAACCCTTTGGACACTGAGGAAATATGTCCATCCCTATACATTTCACTCAGCAAACACACATATTATCTCAGCATGAGTGGCTGACCCATCTCCGACCCTCCTATTGTTCATTCTTCCTATCACTCTGGATGAATAAGACTGGGCCTACTACAGTGAGTGCTGCTTTCTACTTGGCACATGGTGCCAAGGCTGAGGGATGGGAGATGTATGTTCTTGTCTGGTCTAAAAGCATGCTGATGCCACATGACTCCCAGATCCCAGGACTGAGCCAGTGAATAGCCCCATAACTTACAGTTAAACACAGCTTCCACATGGCATCAAAGAGCACAAAGAGTAAGCGTGCTACTCAAGTGGTACAGAAATGCCAAGCTCTTGCTTACACATTTTGATGGCTGAACAACACGCTGTCTTCTCATCTCATGGCTAAGCTGGCCATGAGGTAACCTGGGAGGCAGATAGGCCCTTGGGGAGCAGGTGTATTTCCAGCCTAGGAGCTCTCATTCTGGGCTGGGAGTGGTGCCCTTGCAGTCACATATGCCCACTGGCCCCCGCACACCAGCTGTGATGTGGCACATAACAGCAGGGGAGCGAGCTGCCTTGCAACACCCGATCTGTCACGCTACACTGCCCTGCCTGCACACAGATATGCTGCTCAAGGTCACCCTCATCCTAATGCTCATTGCACATCTTCCACCAGCTCAAGACTAAGTCAATGGCAACCACTATTTTAAATGATCCAGCAGGAACCAAGTGATGGAGTGATCACTTATGAGAAGCTGTTTCATAAAGCTTCAACTTCAAGGGATTTGCCCTAGTCATCAGAGATAAGGGACACTACCCAGGGGGGGAGGAGAGATGGGACAGGAAGGGGGCTATGCAATTGTTAACCAATAAGCTTAAGGATTGCTTCTGCAAGCAGGTGGAGGTCTTTCACAGCAGAAGAGCCTCTGCAAAGCAATTCACTACTGCACAAGTGAACACAAATTCCTTCCTTATTGCTCTTTGATAGGAAATCTCCAATAGCTCCTTCCTTTCTAATGAAAAAATATCCAACATGTAACACTGGCTCCTTCCACTTCAGGAAGGAATGAGTGAAGTCCCCTCATTTCCCTCCCTGATATCCCCTTCCCTCATTTTTCTCTTCTCCTTTAATCTGGCCTCTCTCCCTGGGGCGAAAGCACTCAGTACCACACGGATCACTTACTGGTTGTCACCCTTCTTCGAGTGGCATGCTGCTCCAACACTGGCAAGAAGGGTCTTGCAGCAAGACAGCACCTTATGACCTGGAAGAGAGACATGTACAGGTTAGCATAAAACACCTACAAGGCTCCTAATCAGCACAGGGAACATTCTTCACTCTCCCTCTATGAAAATGACCCACCTACCCCTCAGAAACCCATCTCAGCTCAGCTTCTAAGCAATGAGTTATCAGGCCTAGCATCCTTCACAGAGAGAAAGGGAATCTGGTAATGGCAATGCTTGAGATCCTTCCCCCAGATTAAAGGGTGCCAGCTCTCAGGATTGGGCAGCTTCATGCCTGGCATGGTCAGGCCTTATGCCCCAGGAAGGAAGGAATCTCCCTCAGTTTGATACTAAAGGAGAGAAAGCAGCAGGTGAGAATGGAACAAAATACAGGTGTTAACTACAGCATGGGGCAGGTCTGGCTAACAGAGTTACCTTGCAGCCCTGAGCCCAGGATGGAGAAGTTACAGGTGTTGCAGAGTCGTCTGGAGCCTGAGAATCTGCTGTTAAAGTGGATCTTCTGCTTCCCAAATACAGCCTGCAGGGAGGTAAATGTTAACAGCTCCTTGAATGTCTATGGTTCTCCTCTGACTTGGAACGGGCTGAGCAGGAGGGATGTGCTACAGACACACAAGCCATCAGCACTGCCACTGGGCTGATGCAGTATGAAGTCAGGCTTCAGAGAGATACCCTGGGACAGCATTGGCTGGCTGATGATGCAAACACTGAACTAGCAGGCTGGAAAAGACAGGCATCAGGGGAATTCACCATCATGCCCTTTTGCTTAGGCTAAACTGGTACAAAGGAGCTTCAGAGGTACTCAGGAAACACCCCAGAGTGTGAGTCCCTCTCAGGCAGTGGCAACCCCTGCTCTGCTACTCTACCCCCACACTCCCTTCTGCAAGAGGCCCTACTGCATGATGGTAAAGTAGCCCACAGGGGGCATTGCAACAGAGCTACAAGTTAGGGGCACAGGGGGCCTAAAGGTAGGGAAAGGGTGAAACCATCCCCAGCAACCCTGATGGAAGAGATAAAAGCCACATAATAGAGAAACATTGTCACAAGTGCCAAGGCAACCAGGTCAAGGGCAGGAGGGGTAGCGACTTCCTGCTACAAGAGCCAGAGTGGGCCAGTGAGGAGAAGCTAAAATGCCTCAGCAGTACAACCCACTACACTGCCTTGTGCAGCTACCAGAGGTTTATCATGCCCCT
Source organism: Alligator mississippiensis (assembly GCF_030867095.1). Lineage (NCBI taxonomy): Eukaryota > Metazoa > Chordata > Crocodylia > Alligatoridae > Alligator > Alligator mississippiensis. The sequence goes on along the minus strand of NC_081830.1, from coordinate 37,955,251 downwards.
CCTTGCTGAATGGGCTGGGCACCACCCTCCTTCCCTCTACCCACCTCTCCCTTCTTGATCATCTTGTATCCTGCTCTGCTGCTTCTCCTCCCTCTGTCAGGGCCCACTGGTATTGAGCCTCAAGAGGCGACAGGCTTCCACTCTCAAACTTTCGTCACACTTCCCAGGCTGCAGGGGTTCCTGGGAGACATGCTCTCTATTCCTACCTCTCTCAGCTGCCTGCCACACAGGCTACCCAAAGACAGTGACGTAGCAGGGGGATAAATGTAACAGGAACCAGCTCTGCTTACTTCCAGCCTTGCCTCCAAGTAATCCCGAACTTCCTGCATGTGAGCCTCATAAACCTCACAGGTCTTATTCACCAGCTCGGCAGCCTGTGAGGGGAGAAGAACAGCACAAGTCAGACGCAGCCACTGTCACGCACATCTGGTGATGCTCCAGCAAGGAGAGCAAGAATCCCTCAGTGCACGACATAGTACCTCCCATTTACCAGAAATCACCAATAGCTGAGCAGAAGGGAACCATTTCCTCTGCTTTACACACTATTGCTAATGCCAATGAGGCTGACTGGGGTGGGAGGACTTGTGTCTGAGCCAAATTGGAGAATTGGGCCAAAGGAATCTCATGAGATTCAACAAGGACACGTGCAAAGTCCTGCATTTAGGATGGAACAGTCCCATGCACTGGTACAGGCTCGGGGCTGACTGGCTGGACAGTATCTCTGCAGAAAAGGACACGGGGGTTACAGTAGACAATAAGCTGAATGTGAGCCATCAGTGTGCCCTTATTGTCAAGAAGGCTAACAATATATTGGGCTGCATTGATAGGCGTGTTGCCACTAGGTCCAGGAAAGTGATTATTCCCCTCTATTCAGCAGTGATGAGACCACATCTGAAATACTGTGTTCAGTTTTGGGCCCTCCACTACAGAAAGGATGTGGACAAATTGGAGAGAGGTCAGCAGAGGGTGACAAAAACGGTGAGGTGGCTGGGAGATGTGACTTCTGAGGAAAGACTGAGGGAACTGGGTTTATTTACTCTAGAGGAGACTGAGAGGGGACTTAATAGCAACCTTCAACTACCTGAAGTAGGCTTTGAAAGACGATGGAGCTGTACTGTTCTCAGTGATGGCAGATGACAGAACAAGGAGCAATGGTCTTAAGTTGCAGCAAGGGAAGTTTAGGTTAGATATTAGGAAGAATTTTCTTACTAGGAGGGTAGTAAAACACTGGAACAGAGAGGTGGTGGAATCTCTATCCTTGGAGGTGTTTAAGACCCAGGTAGATAAAGCTTTGGCTGGGATGATCTAGTTGCGGACAGTCCTGCTTTGAGCAGGGGGTTGGACTAGATGACCTCTTGAGGTCCCTTCCAACCCTAACTTTCTATAATTCTATGAACTCTTCCTCCATCTCCTAATTCCACCCAGGAAACTGCTTTTAGGTTGGAGCTAAATAAGTATGAACCAGATTATATGATCTCAGGACTGCAGGGGACTGGATCTGAAGACCTCCTACATTCTGATGAGATGGGACTTGCCACCTTGGGGGATGCTGGTCTCACCCCTGAGGCCCAATCCCCTGGTGGGAAAAATGAAACTCACCTGCACTTGGTCCTCCCAACACTCATCTTCCCCTGAAAATTTCAAGACACCAGCCAATGTGTTTGCGTGGCAAAGAGCCAGACTTCCATGGGACAGCTGTGCTCAGTGCACCGAGCACATCTGAAAAACCCAGCCTTGAATCTAATGCAGAGCACTTTAGAAAATCCTGGCCTTAATTTGTTATGTTACAAGGTACAACCTTCAGGGTCCTGGCAAGTTGCTAACCCAGTACTCAGCACTACACTGTTACGCACCTGCTCTGAGAAACTTCTCTAGAATATCACACACTGGCTGGACTCCCAGCCTCCTTTACACTGTCCTGCTCACTAGCTCGATACAGAAACCCATGGTCCTTATAGGTCCAACTTTGCCCCACACAGCTCAATACACCAGAGCTCAGTGGGGGCAGATGACAGAACAAGGAACAATGGTCTCGAGTTCAGCAAAGAAAGTTTAGGTTAGATATCAGGAAAAACTCTCTTATGTGGCAGGTAGTAAGATACCAGAACAGGCTACCCAGAGAAGTTGTGGAATCTCCATCCTTGGAGGATTTTAAGACCACAAAGCCTTGGCTGGGATGATCTAGTTGGGGATGGTCCTGCTTTGAGCAGGGAGTTGGACTAGATGACCTCCTGAGGTCCCTTCCAATCCTAATTTTCTATGTTTCTATTAAAAAAGAGTGTGGGTTTGGCCTCTTTGTTGAGAATCACTTCAAGCTGAAACAGATGTATGATGTGCTATTGTTCCACAACCAAATAGGAAAGCTTTGTGGCACAGTTTTCCCCCAAACCCACTACCTAAGTATAGGGAAAACAAGAGAGATCAGTCATACAGGGGAGAATGAGGGGAAGGGGAAGGGAAAGGAAAAGAGCAGAGCACAAGATGCTTCTACAGGCCATTTTCAAAAACAAGGACTAATGCTGCCGGGAATCCTCATCCACCACATATGGTGCCCCCCCCCCACATAAACCTCAGCATTTTTAAAGCATGGTGCAGAGATTTAGCAGCATTCTTCCCATTACAGTTGGGAAAGTTATAAAGACAATTCAGCAAGGAACACTATGAAAATTGCGTTGAGCCTTCAGTCTTGTTTTGCTAAAAGCTGCTTGGCTTTGCTTTTCCTCAGTGGGTTTTTTAAACAAATCTCAGAACAGAACAAGAGAGTTAACATATTTGCTCTATCAGACGCCATCACTGTTAACTTGCATGCTTCTGTTTTCACCCTCCTGTACTTCTGAGCTCACCTTGCCAAGGCCTGCAATCATTGGGGTGTTCTCTGTACTGAAAAAGAAATGTTGTACTGTAATTATTTTCTTCTTCTTGCAGAAACTAGTGGTGTTGAATGCCCACATTTTAAATGATAGAGGCCTCGTCCACATACACAAATGTGCCCACAATGGTGTGGCAAAAATGTGTGGAGGGCAGCACTGCAGGTCAAACTGTACATACAAACGGACCGCTAGGTGCAAGGGAGTTGGGGGTCAGCTCAAACTCCTACCAAAAGTCCTGAAGACAGGATACAAGAGAACCTCTGAATGGCCTTCCCTCCCCAACCCAGGGAAGTGTGATAGCAGCATTCTCCCCTGCCTCCCCCCTTCCAAGAAACCAAACTGTATTTTGGACAGCTTTCAAAGGACTGAGGGTGGGTGTGATGCCTGGCCACAGATCTAAAGACATGTTTCATCGGATGGAGAAAGGAAGCCAGAAGCTTTGACTTTTCACAATATTAACTTCCTAACCCACTAGGTGCAGCACTGCCCCTACTGGAAGGGGTCTGTACAGCTGTGCTGAGCACCAAGCCCCATGCAGCTAACAAGTGATAGTCTCTCAGTTCCACCCAGCATGGGATCACACGGACTTGCAGTTAGCATTTACAGGGCAAGATGCATCCTCAAAGCAACTAAAAGGAGGACATTTCTTCTCTAAACATTTCACAGCTCTTCATCCCAAATCAGATGGCAGTGTATGTTCCACTGGCCCTTAAAGAACCTACTGAATAGCCCGGCCTGCCTCTCCCCACAGCTCCTGACCTCAGCACCTCCGCTGACCCGTGCACCCGCCTTACCCAGGTCGGAAGTTCCGCTCCTGTCCTCCTCCAAACAGCATGGGGTGCAGAGGGGTAGTGACTCCAGGCCCTCGCACATATAGCGCTCCAATCCGGGGAGCATAAAACTGCAACGACAGGCAGTACCATGTCCTCCACCTCTGCATTCACTCAACTGCACAATGCAAAGCTAGGGCAGGCTTGCTGCCTCTTGCTGACATTGTAACAAACTCCTGGTATCAGCATATTGGCAAAAAAGCTGGAACCACTTGAGCTGAGGGAATCTTACAGCCTTGCTATCTCCTTTGTAACTTACTTGCTCTCCAGTTGCTAACTTAATTGTAGCAGGTTGTTTTGTAACTAACTGTGCCGGGTTAAACAGCCAGGAAGAGTGAAGGGAAAGCTGGTGTTGTAGGGTTCTGTTAGGACTGAGGAGCCTTAAAAACAGCTTTACCTTCAAAGCTTTTAATAGCGTCCCTGAAAATGGACTACTAGGAGCCATGAAATTTAAGGGAGCCACTCAGTTCTGGGGCTGCTGAGGCTGCAGCACTGACAGAGTTGTATACTCGATGAGCTGTGCTGGGTAAGCATGAAGTCTGGGTAAGTGCATGGCCCTTTTCCAATTCTAGGGCCATGACCTTAACCAGAGTACTCTGTAATATTAACTGGAAACTCAGTGAGGTGCCTCTTGGAAGTTCCCTCCCTGCTTCACCTTGACCCTGTCAGAGCATGTGCCTGGAGTCCATCAGCTCTGAGCCTGACCCTTCTCACTTTCACATTCCCAATAAATGAGTCTGTGCTATTGCCAGAGTTCTTGTCAATAAATTTAACCACTAGAGGGGCATGGAAAATATTCAAGGCAACAGCTAAGCCATGACCTTCTGGGTACATTTCCCTGAGCACCACACAGAAGTTGCAGTGTAGAGGGCAACTCCCCCCTCCACCTCCCCATTAGCTGACCTCCATCTCCTGAGATCCCATACACTCTGCTGTCAGAGTGGACAGCTGCCTCATGGCAGCTCCTTGTAAATCAGTTTCCATGACCTCCATGACTGGTGTGACTAGCTATGACCATAACCACATACAACACTGTCTCTATGTAGCACGTTTCACATTTAAACCATTACTGTCTCTGTCCATTTAGTCCGTAAATCAGTCCTTTTTGTATTACCTCAGCAAATTCCCACTTATTGATGATAGTTGTTCTTTGCAAACATTGCCTCACTAGGACAAAAGCCTGTTCTCAGATCTTCATCGCATTTGTGACCTAGGAACCATCCTGCTCCCATAACAGCCTTGCAAAGCACAGTGCTGCGTAACTGGCTGCCTATTTCAAGCCATGATCCTGTATAATTGTAGCTGCCTGTGCATAATACTGTACATAAACGCTGCCTGTGCATAACACTGTACATAAACACTAAGGCTGTGCGAAGCTTCAGTAGCCAATTCACTTCAGAGGAGATTCGGTCCGATTTAGCGGCCAGGTCTTTGAATCGAAATCGAATCAGAAGATCCAATAATCTCTCTGAATCGAATAGGAAGCCTCCGAATCGATTCAGAGAGATTTGGAGCTTTGGCCATAGACTGTACAGGCAGGCACCAGGCAGTGCTGGCAGAAGCAGCCGGACAAACCCCGGCTTGAGCCAGCCGCCCCAGGAGAAGCCGTGGCTCATCCAGCTGCCCCCCCGCTGGGGTGAGGCAGGCAGTGCTGACAGCCCTGGGAGAAGCCACGGGGACTGCAGGGAATGATCGGGGAACTGCGGGGAATGATTGGGAGCTGGGAGATGGAACCGGGAGCCGGGGGAATGAACAGGGGCTTCCCCCCAGCTCCCAGTTCAATTCCCCAGCTCCCAATCATTCCCCTCCCAGCCCCCACGGCTTCCGGCTCAAGCCGTGGCTCATCCGGCTGCTCCCCTGTCTGCCCCTCCACAAGGGCAAGGTAGGCAGTACTGGCAGCCCCAGGAGAAGCCACAGGGGCTGGGGTGAATGATCAGGGACCGGGGGGAATGACTGGGAGCTGGGGGGTCAAACAGGGAGCTAGGAGAATGAACAGGGACTTCCCCCCAGCTCCCAGTTCGATTCCCCAGCTGATTGTTTCCTCCAGCCCCAGCAGCTTTTCCCGAGGCTGCTGGCTCAAGCTGGGGCTCGGCTGGCTGCTCCCCCAGCTGCTCCCAGTGGTACTGCCTGCCTGTGTAGTCTATCGTTGAATAAGATTCGACACAGAATATCTTCAGATTCAGCCGAATCAAATCGGAACAGCGATTCGAATCACCAAATCGAACCACTGTTCCTCTGAATCTGAAGCAAATACTTTCTATTTCACACAGGCCTGTACAGGCCTAATAAACACTTACAAAAAAAGCTTGCTCAGTACAGGTTTCCCTCACTTTATGAGGGTCCTGCATGTGCAAATTTGCTCTTGTGCGATGACCCTTTTTATACTAAAAATTCGTTATATGCAAGGTAAATTCACTCTTATGCGATCAGTGCGGGGGAAGTCCACAGTCAGCACTTTGTGCGTTGCATTGTGGGGGTGACACACACCAAAATGTAGTCTCCGGTGTGGATCTGTGCTCCTTGCTCGTTGTCTGCAGCACATGTTCCTGTAGTTGTATCACTATCCCCATTATGATAGTGCCCTGTGCTTGTGTGTAGTGTCTGCTGTTGGCAAGAACCAAAACTGTCTGGTAAAAGTGGTAGAAATGGGTCAGTCAAGGTCTTGGAACGTATCCCTATTTGTTACATTGTAAAGTGGGCTCCCTTTATGTGAATTTGGGTTATGTGCCATTTTCCAGGAATGCATGTACAGCATAAAGCGAGGGAAACCTGTACAATAAAACACTGTCTTCAAAGCACCATCTAGTGGGAAACTTTAGTGGTGGAATAAAAATGATGTATGAAATCCTTCACAAGTGAAAGTGCAATATTGGTGGGTCAGTCTAATTTGTCCTCCACCATGGCACAGCGAGAGATGAATGACTCAGCAATGCACAAGGGAGAAGGAGATTTCAAAAGGCAAAAAAATGGACCCAAGAGAAGCCTGAGGTAAAACTTTTTCCTTTCAGTCCCCCATACATATACATCAATCCAAATTCCTAGTAACCCCCTTGGCTGAGTGGGGTTTGGGGGTGAGAAATGGAGTCAGCCAAGGGAAAACTGGCACTTGGATTCCCTGACACAAATACTGGATGGGGAAATATATTCTAGCCCTGAAGCAGCTAGCTACTGGTGGCTTCACTGAAGTGCAGTTGGTGTCCTCCGGATTTAAATTAATTGTCAAGCTGGGGTTTTTTCTCCTTGTCCTTTTTTTTGTAAAATATTAGGAAGCAGTTGTTTGTTTGTTTTTAAATGAAAAGAAGCTCTGGCCTGACTGAAGTCAAAGAATAAAAAGCCTCTCCTGAACAGGTGCCGCAATCTGAAAGGGAAAGTGCTCACAATGAAAGGCTATTTAAATGCAGGGGCAGCTCCAGTGTCCCAGGGAGAAAGGCATCCAGAAGGAAGGCAGGTATACCTTGTGTCCCACAACAGTGAGGTAATCCACACCCAGATCCTCCACATCCACTCGTCCCTTCCCTATCATCTGTGCTGCATCTGTGTGCACCAGGATCTTGGGCATCCCCGATGCTGTTCTCTTCTGATTCAAGATCTGAATCCGCTGACAGAGCTCTGGGATGGGCTGGGAGAAGAAAACATTATCCCTAAGCAACATGGTCTCAAGCTCTGCACAGAAGATAACACATCTCCTCCCATGTGCAACCACAAAGCCCCCCCCTACCCTTCACTATGCCACAATATCACTAAGGCAGATTCAGCACTTACAGAGTGAAGTGACAGTATGAAAGTATCTAATAGACATGAAGCAATTTAATGGCACTCAGCAGCTAATAAACAAGTAGACACAGTCAGTAGTGAGATCATCTCCAAGGGCTGCAGGTAACAGTTTGAAAACTGCTGCTCTGTTAACAGTGGAGGGAAAAAGGAGTAGAAAAAAAAATGCAAAGAGGGAGAAAACTGGAGGAATAAAAAGGAAAAGAGAGGAGAGAAAAGAAACATGGGAAGGACTGGACAGAAGCCCCTCAGAAGTACAGAAGATGTGAACACCACCATGAACCCACTTCCCCCCAGCCCAAGGCATAGAAAACCCCAAGGACAAACTCACCATGATTACACCAGTCTCGTTATTAGCTAGCATGATGGAAACCAGGCAAGTGGTTGGACGGACTGCCCCAATGATATCGTCAACTTCTGCCTGACCAGTCACCTTGGACACAGGGACAAAGGTGGCTTCTGCAAGCCAAGACACAAGGAATTGGATTCATCATGGAAGTTGGCACTATGCAGCAGACAAGACAGGCAGATGATGGGGTGAAGCTGTGCCGTGCAAAGCCTGCGGAAGGTGGGTGAAATGGAAGACACTAGCAGAGGACAATGCGCTCATCTTCCAAGGAATGGGCTGGCCCCTAGAATACTCTAAGACTGAAATGTCACTGCAGGGATGTCTGTCTTCCTAGCCATCTGGATGATGCAACATACAGGATAAACAGAAAAAGGATGTGCTGGGAGACAGGGCCAGAGTAAACAGATGGAGATAAAATCCACTGGGCCTGACACTAAAACTGACTAGAGCATTACCTTTACTTCCCAGGGAAGGCATGGGTTGGGGAAGCTGCAGGGCAGAAGGGGAAGAGAGTGCATAGCTCAGTTCACATAGGGCTGGGAAAAGCATAGGAAAACACTTTGGACTTCTCCAGTGTAGTGTAAAGAAGGGATAATACCCCTGGTGCTACCATCAGCAACTGAAACATTTTGCACCCACTGGTTAAACTGCACTTATGCTGCCACACACTTGGCAGCTGCTCCTTGTAAACATCCACAGCCTACATCTTTGTGCTCCTTCAAACTCTCTTTTGCTGTGTGTCAACAGCGAGGATGCAGAGGTTCTGAGTCCACTGCCTGACCAATGCCATTTCCTCATACCCTTGTGCATATCCATCTCTGGAGCCATATGTTGCCCCTGAATTATGCCCTGACTGGAAGCACTTTGGGGCAAGGACTGCCTTTGCTTTATGTTATACAGAACCTAGCACAAGGGGCTCCTGGACCACAACTGTGGTCCTTAGGTGCTCTAGTAATAGGAAAAGCTAGTAAATAATAAAATACTGAGTCTGTATCTTCTTACAAAGCAGCTGGAATGAAAAGACTGCCTGAGACTGCTCTGATCAGCACAGCGTGCAAAAGCTTAAATTCTGTGCAATGGCAAAGCAGTGTGAAAGGAAAAACATGACACTTGGTTATCTATCACTTTGACACAAACTCTGCTGCCAAAGAACCCTCAGAAGGAACAAGGCTGGTGAGTATGCAGCTCCCTGGCAGCCACTCCCATGCACTCACCTGCCATGTTCTCTCTCACCAGGTGTTCCAGAGGCAAGCGCACCGAGTCATGTTCCACGCTTGATGTAACAAAATGGGGAGTGACTCCTTGCAGCTTACTGTGTTTCTCCCCAGGTCCGTTTTCCCCCAGCACCCAGCTCTCTCTAAAACACCTCAGTGCAGTGTGGATAATGAGATTATTGGCCTACAGAGAGGTAAGGGGGAAAACATCAGAGCAATAACTACTCAAAAGAAATTCCTTTCTTGCCCAGTGGCTTGCTTTTGCAATTCAGGGAGAAGTTAAAATCCAGTCTACAAAACTGCAATGTTTAGTGTAGATGCAGAAATTTTTCAGAATAAAGCAAACTCCTTAAGTCTGCAAGAGCAGTCATTTATGCTACCACATAAATGGTTTTCCACTCCAGACACTCATTTCAAAACACTTATATTTACCAATTTTCATGCTAAAAAAGAGCATATGGTTTTCTTTGGCAGATGCATTTTCACGCCAATCTAGGATTTATCATGTATAGAGGAAAAAGGCGGCTGCACTGTGGCTTTCAAATACAAAGACTGAGGAGAAAGTGGTTCATTTTTTATTGATTCACCAATTATCCTCTCAAATGTAACAGTATAATCACTCTTACTGCAACCAGTAGGTGCAGAGGGATTCATGCTCTCACCTCTGTCCCCCCTGAGGTAAAAATTATGTCTTCAGGCTGCCCTCCTACCATCCTGGCCAGGCTCTCCCGGGCCCTGCTGATGGTCTCCTTGGCCTTTCTACCTGGAAAGCCAAGATACACATGTTATGATGTTGGTTTGGTGGTATGTTTACAGTGGAAAAATAATGAAAAGGAAGAATCACTGCAAGATTATCCCCATACCAGGGATTCACCTCAGAGAGATATCATGTATTTCCCCCTACACTTGGTTTAATGTACAAGATAGATTCTCTTCTATATTTATTTCAATTTCTCTGCACGAGATTAAAAGCTCAATGGCAGCCAATGCAGTGCTTACATGACAGTCTCTGTGGGAATGGCATTAGCAAACAAACAGTATTTCATTATGGATGGCGCAAGCCTTGACCAGACATAGACACAGACAATTCACAGCATTTATACTGCAAGCAGCAGTAAGAAAGAGCACAGCTCAGGCAGTACATTTCCCTCTACAGAATATTCCCGTTCATGCACACACCACTTTAAGTGGGCATGGGGTTCTTCCCTCAAAAACCAGTGAGGTTCAGCTGAAAGTCAACTGGAAAGATAAACTCAAAATAAAACACAGCTCCAAGACAATCTCTGGGCAGGCAGAAACAGAAAGAAAAGAGACCAAGGAGGAACGCAGATGGCCTTGTTCCCTTGCTGCCGAGGGGGTTTTTTTGGTTCTTTTTCTGCAAGCTAACTTTTGGATATTCTCCTAAGCCTTATTTTTTTCCTTTCTAAGAGATGTTCTAGCAGCCTCTAAACTGAAACACTAAGGATTGCTTCTGAGGAGAGTCTGTAACTCTGCTCTACTTTCAACCTGACAAAGCAAACAAGCCTTTCCTTTTCCTTTAGAAGTTTATTTATATTGCTCTCCCTGGGTAATCAGCCCTGTAGTTAGGAGCCAAAATCTGTAAGAGTGGAAGCTGAAAGTCAAACTCTTATGTTCATATTAAATCAACTAAATAAATGCAATGACTCTTCAAGCTCTTCAGCTGTAAAAAGTCCTGCTGGGAGCTTCCTACTTTGTCAATGTACGAGAGCTAGAGCATTAATTTTGATGCCTAAAGAGATGCCTTAGGTGGTGATACCAGTGGTCACCAACCAGTTGATCCTGATCAACTGGTCAGTTGGGGAGCCTCTGACAGTCGATCTCAGTTGATGGTGGGAGAGGGGGGAGCTAGCCCCCCCAGACTGAGATTGACTGTCAGGGGCTCTGCAATCGGGAGCAGTGGGACGCACATGGGGAGCAGCTGGGACGCGGTTCGGAAGCACCGAGATGCACGAGCGATGTGGCTGGGCTGAGCCATGTCCTCTGCTGCCAGGGCCAAGCCAGGTGAGTGCAATGATCCCCCTTCATGCCCCCTGCCACCAGGTGAGCGGGGTCTTGGCCACGCTGGGCCGGAGTCTGGACGGTTCGTACAGATGCGTGGTGGGGCTCCAGCTGGTGCATGCACCCCGGTGGAGGCCTGGGGGGCACGTGCCCCCCCCCGATCTGTGCACGGTGCAACGCAGCTGCCACTGCATGCTGCAGTTTGCACCCCAAGCCTTGCTGTAGCTCGGGGCTCAGAACACAAAGCCCGGGGCGCAAAACCCAGTGTGCAGTGGCAGCCACCTCACCCCCATGCACAGATCAGAGGGGCACATGCCCCGCAGGCTTCCACCAGGGTGTGTGCAGTGGCGGGAGCCCCCCCGCGCACCTGGACGAGCAGCAAGGGCTCAGACCCTCCCCCGGCCTGGCCCAGCCAGCCAGGGACCCACCTCATCCTTGCCTGTGCCCCACTCCATCCCTGACCACCTGGCCTCGATCTGTGCCCTCCAAACTAACCTGCTGGGGGAAGGGAGGGCAGGGCAGGGCAGGGCAGGCAGCAGGGTAGGAAGCACAGTAGATCCTGCATTGCCCTTTACTTCAAGAAGTGATCTTCACCTTAAAAAAGTTGGAGACCACTGCTCTAGGAGACTATTTCCCCACAGCCAGTTTAGAAAATACTGACCATTTTAGATGTGCCTCTGTAGTTTTTGAGTACAGAGTGGGTTAAAAGACAGGGCTGAAGCTTTTGAAAGAGTACCCAGCCTTTATTAACCAGCCATTATCCGTTGGTGCTGTGTTCACACCAAGAGGCCTTATTAGGTTTGGCATCATACTGACATACAATGACAAGGCAGTTCTTACTGAACAGCTTATCCTCATGTTTACTGGCAAATAACTAAGGAGTGGCAGCACAAATCAGCTTTACATGTGGCATGGTTGTAACCCGAGATAACACATGCCGCTCTCCAGCTCTGTTCATAAATCTCACTCCTTTATAGACAGCTTTATAGAAAGAGGAAGGTCTGCCTGTGCTCCAACATGATCCTACTCTTCTGATACTCCCTGGCCTCACAGGAACAATAAGCTTTAACCCTACAAACCCTAGTCCTTGAGCCGTTCCAAGATGGTTTCCAGCTCATGAAATGAGCTGTGCATATCAAGCAGGAGACTGCCTGTGAGTCCAAATCTGTCTCCTTTGCCTGAGGACCCTGCCCTTTGTTCTTCCCAAGAGCTGCTCCTACCTGCTTTGTAAGTGCTGCTGGGATTACCCCAGGCCTCCTGCATGGCCTCTGTAACAGTCTGGATCACCTCCAAGGCCAGTGGGGTAGTTGCATTGTAGTCCATGTAAACCTTCCTGCAGGACACAGGAGCAGACAGGGTTAAAACAGAAGAGAAGGAAGAGCCTACTATCAGCAGTATAAATCAGTGCTTCTAATAGCTCCATCAGTGAGCACAGTGCAGTACACTTTTAACTAAGTTTTACCTAGTTAAAGGAGCCATTACCAACCTGCTCTGGCACTGGAATAGATTGATCAATCAATCCTCTCTGGCAACATTGCTGGAAGCACAGCCCCAATAACCTGCTCTGTTAAATATGATCACAATCAGAGACTTACAACAAGCTTTTGAAATTGAATCTTAATTACACTGTATATGCATTTAGGGCCTAAGAACCATTACAGGTAATATGAGCTGCAAGCACAAACCCTCCAGCAACTCAGAGGGATTCCAACCCTCTAAATTTAATTTTAAATGCTCTCTGTCTTCAAACAAATTGGGAAAAAACATCTGACTCACCTTTTCACAGAGTTATTCTCTTCCTCATCACACTCTGTCTTCCTAGGGATCTTCCTCCCATCTTTTGCTGGTATCACTTTTCTTACTTTGCCCTTCTCCATTCTGCAGAAATGTTTGTACAAGATCAGCGAGAATGGCAAAAAGGTCAACCTTGAAATCAGCAACCAAACAGCAAAAGATAACTCTGACTCAGATCTGCCATAGATGATACTGCACTGGTCTCACTTCAGGAATCAGGCCTTCTCTCTCACACCCACGCACTGGCTAGTCTCCTGACCACGTTATGATCTTTGCATGTTTGGCTGTTGTGTCTAAGCCAAGTCTGCACAATAAAGGACACATGCAACTTCCAACTCACAGAAGAGGTCCTGCTGCTCACAGCTTTGTAACAAGATCAAGGATAAAACGCCAGTCCTGTGCATTAACACAAATATTACTTAGTAAAGTTACTGTCACATTCAGCATCACCTGTTAGATATGTGACAGCAGTAGCCCTACAAGTGCCTGCTTTTGTTGCCTTTCATTGATTGGACTATTTGCATGCGATTTCCTGATTTAAGCAGACAGTTGCACTAACTGATAAAATGAAGCATTCAGCTGCACAGCTCAACTTTAGAGTCTGGCTCTCAGTCTTGTTAGGCTTAAGGATCAACACAACACAAAGTGACCAAGACATTCACACTTGTCAGAGCTACTAGTTCAGGCTGTCTGCAAGCTCAGAAAGACAACGCTGTATCATTTTCTTACATTTCATCTGGTTCTTCCCTTTGGTAAATTTTGCTTCTAGCTACCTACGAAGGGGAGAAACTTTCATTTAAATGGCTCCATGCTGCAGAATCATAGCCTGTCAAAAAATCAGATATAAACACTTCAAGCAGGCAAGCCTTAATAAAATATCTGGGAACATGCGCTTGTTTGTTTCATAATCAGAGAATAGCCTGACCCGCCCACCCCCGGCACTCTACAGCGGGGGCTCCTAAACTGCGGTACAGGCACCGCTGGGGAGTACATGGGACAAACTGTGTAACGGTGGATTTAATTTTCATTATAACCAGAGCTGGCGTTTAGGGGATTAAAAGATAAGCCGGAGAGGTACGTGGGGAAGGGGATGTGCAATAAGGCCGGGTTTGGGAACCTGCGCTCTAGAGCCACCCGGGCTATTCCAAAGGGGAAGAGCACCACGAAGACAGGAAGCTATTAAAGCAGAAGCCAGGGGGCCACAAGGGGTCCGTGACAGGTGCCAAACCTGCCAGCTGTGGGCAGAGAGCGAGCGCGGGGCTGGCGTTTCCAGCAGTATGCAGTGGGGGTGGGACTCACGGGTCCCCGCGCACACCCCGCGGCCCTGCCCCTCGCACTGGGCGCAGACCGCGCGGCCACAGCCCCCTGCCCCCCCCACAGACACTAAACCGCGGGCGCCCCTGGACGGCTCGGGTGTGCCCGCGGGGACAGACCTGCTGCAGGCGGCAGCGCCGCCCCTGCGGCCCGGGCCGGAACCCCTGCGCTCGCCGCCACCACTGACAGCTCCGCGCCGCAACACAAGGGCCCGGGCAGCCTGGAGCTCGCCTCGCCCCACTCCGCCCCGCCCCGCCGGCTGCAGCCAGTGGCTCCAGGCAAGGACCCTCGGCACGCGCTAATCAGCGCTCGGCCCCGTGCGCGCCCCCCATTGGCCCATGTGCGGCGGTTCCATGCCAGGAGCCAATCAGCTCCCTGCCCCTTCGGCGGCCGCCATTGGCTCCTGGCCGGTAGCCCCGCCCCGGCACCACCCAATGCAAACGGGGAGGGGTGCTGTATTGCTCTGGCGCGGGTCTCTTACGTCTCGTCCTCTCGCTGCTCCCACATGGCCCCGGCTGAGGGAGTGTTACGTCACGCCCATAGAGTCGGGCGGAAAGACAAGCCACACCGATGCCATGGAGACGAGAGGCACTTCCGCTAGAAACCATAGAGAGGATCGGGCAGAGCGGCGGCGAAGACGGGTGTTTCCGGAAGTCGGGCCGGGCCCCGCTCCAAGATGGCGGAGGTAACCTCGTCCTCTCCCCTGGCCCTGGTGCGCAGGCTCCCAGACCCCCCTCCAAGATGGCGGGGCGCCCTGCCGGGGGCTGGGCTCGGGCCGGGCCCCCTCGGGACTGTGACACACCGGGCCCAGCCCCCGCCACGGCACCGGGCGGCAGCGCCGGGCGCGCTAGGCCCGGATGAGCCCGGCCTCGAGTCGCGCCCGGCCCCCACCTCCCGGGGTCGCCTCCCTACCGCGGCCGCCTCTCCCCGTGCGGCCGGGCCGGGCTGGCAGCGAGTGACAGCTGCCGCCCCGGTGATCCCTCGGCCCTGGGGATGCCTGGCACGGCTTTGGCCGGTGCGGCCAGGGGGTCACGGGCTGGTTTGCCCGTCAGGCGCTCCCCACCGCCTCCCTGGGCCAGAGCGAGGCATCCCCTGCTCAGATTAGTTCCTTGTCATTAAGGCTGGGTCTTGCTGGCACAGAGCCAGGCCAGGGAGGTCGTGTGAAGTTACCTTGACTTTTAACAGGGGAAAGTTGAATCTTTCCTTCTCAAGGGGCAGGCGCTAGGGGAGGTGGCACAGGCAGCGCGATGGGGTTCACAGTCATTGCAGTGAGTCCACCTGTGGCTCCTGCATCAGATCATCCAGGCCCCGGGCAAATGCAGGGCACCACTCAGACTAGCATGGAAGCTGGTGAGGATGCGCTCAGTTCTCTCCACTTCGGGAATTGGGAACAGCTTGCACTTAACAATCACGAGGCTGCATTTCAGAAATTTTCCCCCAAATAACGTGGAACTAATGTAAACCCGTAGGCTACACAGACCAACAGGATTGCTTTATTTTGCACACATCCAAATGGACTGAGCTTAGAGGAGAGCTGTTTCAACGGTGTCCTTATACAAGACAATATATTAGGACAGGGGGTGGCCAACTTGCGTCACACATGCCAAAGGAAAGCTGCTGCGTGTAGCCTGTGGGTCCTGTGCACTTCCATTGTGCCCCAGGGTGCAAGCTATCAGATACCTCTTTCCAGGGGAGTGGGCAGAGAAGAACTTGAGGGGCATCGGGGCTTAACTTGTGGTGCGCCTGCCAAAATAGGTTGGCTGCCTCTGTCTTGGAACTTACTTGTTTGAAGGAGGCCTGTCCTCGTGCAAGTAGACATTTGTTCTTTCTGCAAATTTTCTTTTAATCCTTATCTTTCAGTTTATATCAGACTAGCAGGATAAGAAAGACGGGATGGAGTCAGCAGATGCTGGGGCTAAAACAAAGAAAACCCTAGGAGCCGTTGATTATGTGGAGTCCTCAGGATTTGCCCAAGGAGCCCTGCCGACGCAGAAAGATGTCATTCAGAACATGTTGTACCTGTTACAGCCCAAAAGAGCTGGGCAAGCACAACGATCAAAGGAAGATGCAGCCCAATTGCTTGCTGAGCTTCTGCAGGAACACTGGTTATTTTGCAACTTGCACACCATAGCAACCAAAACCATAAAGAAAGTTATTCTCAAAATGTACGAGGAATTCACAAAACTGTATCAAACACGAAAGCAGAGGCAAAATCATGCATTTATGCAGAGGGCAGACAAATTCAACATGAGTTCAGAACAGCTGTTTGACATATTTTGTACAGATGCAGTGATAAGAAATAAGCTGGAGGAGTGCACTGGCATTAAGATGACTGCTACAGAGTGGAAGTTTCTTGAAGACCAAAGAAGTGAAAGAAAAATGTACTATGAGGATGTTGCAGATACGAATGAGTTGAAGGCAATGGAGAGGAGAAGAAAAGTACAATGCCTGGACCACTTCAGAAAGATGGCAAAAGATGAAAGAGCAGCGAGCGAATCAAAGGAAACTACTTATGGAAGTGATGTGCGATCAGATGAAGGCACGAGTGTCGATGAATTGTTTCCTGTTGAGGACGAAGAAGATGCTCCGCACTTTTCATTGCAGGGAAGGAGAAAGCGTCGATATGCAACACGGACTCTCAGCTCTACGACGTCAGCTAGTGGAACGATACCTCTGGAGTGCCAGCATATACGCATGAGCATCCGGAGAGTGAGGCCTGGGTTCTACGAGACTGTTGACAAAATTTAAAACTAACTGAACTAGATGATCTCTTGAGGTCCCTTCCAGCCTTACTTCTCTATGAACACTAGTGCACATTGATCTCAGGCTGAAGCTGCTGTAGCAGAAGTTGGCAATGCAATGTTTGGCTGATCTCAAAATCCTGTGATCAATTGGAGGTCATTGGTGTAGTTCAGAGGTATCCAGCCTGCAGGAGGGAGCTTTGAACCAATGGCACTGGCAGAAATTTTAAAAGATATGGATAAAGGAATAAGCATGAAGGCTCATAGATAGAGCATGATTTTCAGGTTATGGAGTCATACAGGCCTCTTCATCTAGGACCCCACCTACACTTGGCTGTTTGAGAAACTTCTCACTGTTATGTGACCGCCAGTGGTAGCAATGGTAGGCTGATGTTAGAACGGTAGCAGGGAAGCAATGCTATTGTTCAAGCTAATCTAGAGTGCTGGTGCTAAGGAGCCACACATCCTGTTTGGGTCAGTGGGAGTCAGCTGTGTTTGGCACCCTTTTAGAATTGGGCATTGTGGAAGTGGGTAGGGGAGGGAACTCATTGTTTGGCCTGGCTGGCCATTTTGGTGGCCAGCTTTGTGTTGTATTTGGAAGACAGTGTTTCAAGAACTCTCAAGATCTTTGGGTGTAAGAGTAGTGATGACTGACTATTTATGGTTCTGCATATTGTGATCATGAAGTGACCCTGTTTGGGGAAAAGCCTTCTTGTGTTTTGATGGCTCTCTCAGTTATGTCTGCAACCTGAAATATGAAGCCTCTATAAAACACAGTTACCATATTTTATTGCATACCACACACCCTCAAGTAAGGTGCACACTTTATTTTGGGAAAGGCAAAATGAAGGGCCAAAAAAAAGCTTTTTTCCAGAGTTATGGCTGCATTCTGGCCACAAGGAGTAGCAGCAGCCAGCCCATCAGCATGACTCATCCTCCCCCCTTCTTGCTCATTCAAAAGCTGGAGGTTTAACTAGCAGCAGCAGCCAACTGGCAGCAACTTTTGCCTGCTCAGCCAGAAGGAGCTAGCTCTTAGCAGCCATTCCAGCATCCCTGTGCCTCTGTTTCAGAATGGAAATATTTCATTGCTTAAAACATGCACCTCAATTTTGAAGGGCTAATTTTTGGAAGGGAGGAAAAGTATGTGTGGTATGTTATTTAAATATGGTCTTTTATCTGTGCTGAAGGAAAAGAAGGTGGAGCAGAGGTGCATATTATGTTACTTGCTGTGGGACAAGATTGCTATGAATAGTTACTCCCTGTCTTCTTGGCATATAATTCCAAGTGTGTGTGTGGATCTAGGATGCCTGTAGTAGAAGAAGGGTCTGACTGCCAGAGACCTACTTGCTTTCTCAGCTTTTAAAAATTAATGCAGACCAGTAGGGAAGAAACAGTACTTTATCACAAGGATTTAATGAAAGAAAGAGTAACCATTACCTTATATATTCCTAATCAAAGGCACATACACACATCCTTACATATTGGTGGTACATGGGTAGCTGCCAGTTTTAGTTATAGTTACTTTATTATTTTTGAAACTAGCAAGGTTAATCCACCCCCAAAACAGTTAATGCCAGTGTTGGATAGATCTCCAGTGTCCCTTCAAGGTATACCATACCAACTAAAAAAATCCACAGACCTCTAATCACAGCCTTGCTTTATAAGTAGTAGTAAAAATCAAAAGCATATCTTGCTCTCAAATTCAGCTTTAAGCAAAAACATTGCTAGTCTCCATGCCAACATCTTGCATGACTCTTCTCTGCAAAATAAGTCTTAATTTATGCAAGTTATTTTTTAGTGCTTTGTTCTTTAACTTTTGTATGTGCATTGATTGTAGAACTAATAACTGACAGGTCATGTTACTGAATGACTTACCTGGTAATAAGGACTAGCAGCAAAACTGGCTAATTCCCTTTGTCCTTGGGCTGCTTGGGAATTGGCAAATGAGTAGGTACTTAAATTAATAGTCATTATGTTGCATTTCATTTCATATGGAACAAAGAACTGATAGTACTGTCCTGAGGGAGGCAATGGCCTTGTCTCTTAGATTCAAGTAACTGTATTTATACTCTCTTCCTTAAAAGGATGTAGCTATCTGACTCTCTGAATAATATACTTACTCAATCAACTTTCATGCCCAAAACTGGTGAGAATTTACCTTTGAGATTTTATTGATGGTGTACTGTTCCAGATTATTATTTGAGCTTGCTGCATGATGCATCTTTTTTTTTTTTTTGCATCTCAAAGTTGAAAAGCAAGTTATGTTTAGTAACATGTACCACCTTTGCTTGAGAGTTCACAGCCCTGCCCAGTCCCCTCTGACTCTGTCCTTAAATTTAGTACCTCTGATGTGAGATACAAAGAAATGCACATTAGGCTGCTTTCATGCACGGTAACAAATGTGCATGGTTTTTAAATGATGCTTAATGCACAGTAGCCTATTTTACTGTGCATCAGTATAATTGCACAGTTTTTTACGTGGCACTTTAATGCACAGTAAAATGGGCTACTGAGCATGAAAATGCACATGTAGACATGCCTGCTAAGTCTTGTTTTTAATCCCTGCTGTAAAACCATCCCCAGGCTACACATACAGTTACAGATGTAAACTGAAATATGTGAGGGAGGAATCCTGCAGGGTTACATGTGCATTCGTGAGCTTTTAAGGTAATAATGAACCATTAAGAGCATCTAGCATAACCTCCCAGATATCACAGGCTATTAAATTTGATCCAGTTATTGGGTTCAATTCATGGGTAAATTGTGTCCAACTGAAAGTGTATCTTCCAAAAAAAGGCATCTTAGTCTTAATCTGAAGCCATGAGGAGGGGAGAATCCATCACAACTCTTGGTAGTTTGTTCCTGTGGTTAATCACAGTAAAAACACATACCTTATTTCAAATACGGTTTGCTTAAAGATAGGCCTTGGCTGTTCTCACACCATGTTGTATCAAGTGAATGGGCTTTCTTGCTTTTAAATCAGGCTACTCTTCACAAGGTTTGGTGGTTGTGGATAGGGCTGAAGGCTCTGTTTCTGCTGCAGCAGTGGCAACAATCCTGATAGGACTTATTCTGCCTGCTCTCCTTTGGGACCATGGTGCCTTTTTATCAGTACAGCAAATTTTGTCCCAGGATTTTATACTTGTAACAATTGTTGGCTTTTTTGGTGTGTTCTAAATAAATTAATATAAATCCATACCTAGGAGTTTTTCTGTCTTATGTGGGAGGGGGAGGGAGGAGGAAGCTGAATATAAAATAGACTAGCACGTGACCCTTCCAATGCCACCCCCACTGCAGCTCATCATAAAGCTAGGCCTGAAGGCTCCTGCTGCCAGCAGGAAAGTTCATTTTTTACCCTGTTGTTGAGGTGGGAGGGGAGTTCCCTAGAAATTAAAGGGCTCAAGACTGCTCCACAGATGGAAGCATTTCATCAGAAGTTTTGGGAGCCTCAGGAGAGGTAACTAACAACATTTGTGCCTTGGGGAAAACCCTGCCAGAGTGTAGAGGGAAGGAGTGCCAAGAGCTGGTAGGATGTAGCCCCCTAAAGAGGAAAAGAGGGTCAGTCTTACCCACCCCACCTGCTGCTGCTGCAACAGCATCTTCCTACCACCAGCTACTGCTGCTGTGCTGTGCTGCACTGGGTGGACTTCTCCCAAAGACACTATTCTGGTACACCACCCCCACCCTCCCCCGGACAGCACCCAGGGCTGGTGCCCTCATCTACTCCTACTTGCAATACAGAACCTCAGCCAGCTGGGACAGTAGGGGAGAAACCCCTCAGCTTTTCTGATGATGTGCAAGTTCAGTTCTTGAGAGATCTTTGCTCATTCCTTTCAGAATGCAATTTAGGGATGATATTTCAGGAATTTACACTTTCTCGGTTTTTCTGGTGGGGGGGGGGTATCATGAATTGATTCATTAGTAAATGTCAGATCAAAAAAAATCTTCACTCTAAGAACAACTTTCCAAAAACTAGATCTTTTCCCATGGGAGTAGGAGTTATGTTTGTTTTTTTTTAAGTTCAAATACAGTTTTAATATATTTTTTTTTAAATTTCTGACTACTTAAAAAAAAACACAACTTTATTATGTCACAATGAGCTCATGTCTCTGAGAGATTATTTAATTGCAAATTCTCAAGCATGTAAACATTTGGTATTATCCAAAGTCCTTCCCATTAGTATTTTAAATTAAGCTTGATCAATAAAGTACTACATTTCTCTTGTGTAAGTGATTCTACAGATAGCATTGCCTATCTTCAATATACAGTATGTATTTTGCATGCTGTATGCTTTTAAATGGTGGAATATTAGGGGGGTGGGTAGGGGGGATGAAGCCCTATAGGGAGAGAGGGAGGGAAGAAGTTGGGCAGGGCTGGGACTGCTGCCCAGCTTGGTGGTGTGTGAGACTTGGGGCCCAGGGCCAGAATGTGCAGCCACAGGGCCCCAGCAAGGAGCAGTATGGGGCCATTGGTGGCTGGTCCAAGGAGGGAGGGGCCGACTCCCTGCAGCTGTGCACACTCCCAGGGTGCAGGGGCTTGCGCTTCCCCATGCGGAGGCATGGAGCCTGCCTGACTCGATGGCATGTGGTCCATACCCAGCCTCAAACCCCATACCCACTCCCCGCACCTGCAGGCAGGAGCTCCCCTCCCCACTTACCCAGTCACATGGCTCTGCCTCCACATCATGAGGCTCCCAGTTGGAGTGCTGGGAACTCCACAAAGGTGGAGGCACAGAGCCTGCCACTTAAATTATGCAAAATTATGCAATTATGCATGGGCACAATTGCATAATTTCTCAGGGTGTACGTGATGACCACTAGGCCCTTACCAGCACTAACAGGGTGGAGATGGGACTCACAAGCCCACTCTGCTCTAGTGGGTCCTTGTCCAAGGCCCTAAATAAATGCAAACACTACCCAGCAGGCCACACTTCTATCAGTTCTCTGCCAGTACTGGACCACCTCTTACCTCCAGTGTGGACGTTGTCATTTCTATCAATTCACAGCGGGGAGAATTTGATTTAAATAAAATCAAATCACGATTTAAATCACTGGTCAGGGAGCTTCGATTTAATCATTGTTTTCTATAAAAAGTGCATTCTTGTTGTTTGATATAACCTTGATACAGTAAAAGCTCTGTTAACCAGCACCTTACAAGCTGTCATGTTCTATTAACCGGCATGCTGGCTTGTAAGGTAAAGTGAAACCAGAAGTGCCCACTGTGGCACTTCCGGTTGTGCTGAGCCCCCACAGCCCGGGACAAAGCAGCCTGCGCTGCTGAGCCCCCATGGCCCGGGGCATAGCAGGCTCCATGGGGTCCGCTTCCCTGTCCCTCAGGACCTGTGGGAGGGTC
Source organism: Alligator mississippiensis (assembly GCF_030867095.1). Classification (NCBI taxonomy): domain Eukaryota; kingdom Metazoa; phylum Chordata; order Crocodylia; family Alligatoridae; genus Alligator; species Alligator mississippiensis. Next base: position 37,932,997 of record NC_081830.1, on the reverse strand, counting down.
GGTGATGCGGCGGGAGGGTCAGCAACGCCCCAGACGCGGCAGGAGGAGCACCAGCTGGAACAGGCAAAGACGCCTATTCAGGCCTCTTAATTAACTGGCATATTTTGTTATTCGGCACCCCTCATTCCTCATAGGTGCTGGATAACAAAATTTTTGCTGTATATATTACGCACAATTCAGAGATAGATGTACATTTTATTTTTAGAAGGTACACACTATTCATTCCTTCCAAATCTCAACAGTATCAGCAATAAAACAGATTTCCCTGCACTTGGTTCAAGGCTACAGAAATAGGCTTCCTGATAGTCAACATACATTCTATACTTCTCTTTAGCCCCATGTTGAGAACTTTGGCTATGACAGTTCCATCTATTTTGTCACAATTTTGTTCACAAATTGTTATCAGATTAGGCCAGTTCTCAATATATCGCTCAAAACAGTCCACTGCTGAGTTTCATTGCACGCCTTGTGGGAGAGTTAATTTGGTTCCTCCTGCTTTCTTCAGAGCAGCTGCTACAAAGTGGTTGTTATGGAAGTTTTTTGCAATTTCAGCAACATTAGCCTTTATTTCTGGAGCACTGAAGTCTGGCTAAGAGGAGCATCAAATGAGCACTGCAACCATATGTTATTAGCAGGGATCCTGGTTTCTATTAATGGTGTTTCATTTTAATCATGGAAAAATGTGAATTTTGGGTTACTTTTTTTAAACTGAAAATTGGGGATTTTTTAAAATTAGAAAACCAGAATCCCTGGTAGCGACTGAAACATGTCAATGAAGTGTGCATTCTCAACCACAAGGAAAGGAGAGTTTGTTGCATAAACAAATGGAGCAATGTTTTCATCAATCACCTCCAGGGCTCAAATTACACTCCGAATCTTGGCGGGGGTCTGCAGCAATGGCAGCCAGAAGGAGCCACCGCCACTGCCTGAACTGCTTAGAAAGGCACGAAGCAGGCTGGGGGCTCTCATCTTCCATGGGGGGACTTAAGGGGGGCTCTCATCTCTTATGGGGGTGCTCATCCCCGCCCCCCCCCTTGTATTTCAAACCCCGATTACCTCTTGCTTTAATCTGCTGGGTTTTCTTACAAACTTATTCACGGTTGTTTCTGGATGACAGATTTTTTTTCTTTTTGCTACAGGCAATATACTATTTGACTGGAACACTGGTATCATTAGCAGATAACTCTGAAACTAGATTGTGATGATGATATTGAAGATGGATAGTCAGAATCCTGTATGTTGATCATTGATCCTCCTGAACAAAAGAAGTCAACCCAGTGACTTCAGTACTGCTCATTTAGTATTACTCATTGCACCCAGTATTACTTTAGAAGTGAAACTGTAAAAGAAAGATCTGCATATTTCAGCCATTATTTGACATCACAACTGCATTAAAAATATGATAGTTCCATAAAGTAACAACTATATTTTTGCTCAAACATTTTAATAAAAATTTAAGTAGTCTAGAACTCCACCCAAAAGATAAGGACAGGGAAGACAGGCAGTCCTTAAGAAAGAAAGAAGTATGAAATTAGAATGTTTACTAACCTGGAGATCCTGCATATTTAGACATGTTTCAAAGCAGCTTCCTCTTGAGAAGGAGCACTTCTCATGATGTTGTTTCATTTGGACAACCAGGTGCATTTCTTTGTTCCACTGTTTGCATTTTGTATGCATGCATGTCTTACCCACAGGTGTATTCCCAAACAGGGTCTCTCTTATGGCCTGGCAAGCCTGCTTCCATAATTGGTATGGTAGAAGGGAAAACCTTTCCTTCACTAGATCTCAAATCAATGAAGAGGCTATACTCAGAAACTAATCTCTCAAGACTTCTGAAATATTCTGTTCAAAATGTTTCTTTTGTCTCTACCGCCCCACCCACCCACCTTGCATTTATCTCCAGACTCTTCCTCCTTGCCCAGATCTACTCCACCCCCAACATTCCTCTGTTCCAGTGATTGTCAACAGGGGGTATGCATACCCCTTGGGGTACTTAAAAAGATTGTACAGGGGGGCTTCCACCACTGTGCACACCCTGGTGGAGGCCTAGGGGCATGTGGCCCCCCTAATCTGTGCATGGGGTGGAGGCGGATGCTGCTGTGCACTGGGATTTGTGTGCCGCTGCAGCTACCCTGGGAGTGGTGCAACGCCACGTGCCTGCCACTGCTGGGCTGTGCCTTGCCCCTGCCTGCCCAGTGGTGGGACGCACGTGGTAATTAAACTAAATAAACACAGGCTTAATTCATTCAAAAACCTAGTACGAGCAAACACTGATGCTATGATTCAAAGCTTAATTTGTTTGAAAACCTAGAATGTGCAAACACTGATGTGACACTCCAAAATAAACAAGTTTAAATTTTATAAATCTATTTAATTTAATGAGGAGTAAATCCTGTGATGTGTATAGGTGCCCCTTGTGTCTCTCAAATGTTTCAATTTATTCTTTCTTAAAGGGTTAAAGATCCTTTAAAATTAAGCTGATAAAGTCATTGCAGAAATGTGCATCAGATGACTTGGACGAATATGCACTTTAGGGCTGAGAGGGCTCCTTTTCAAGTGTAGCAGGCTTGCCTTTTGGAGCTTGGGTTGAGTCCTAGGCGTGAAAACTTGCTGTTTTGATTGGTGGAGTCCATCCACCAATCAGGAGGCAGCAAGAGGAGATAAGTCATGCCCCTTTCCTGAAGGGAGGGGGAGAGGAGCTCCCCCACCCAGACCTGATTGAAGACTACAACACTCAGGCCTGGAAGACTTCAGGGGTGGAGCCCTGGAGAGTATAAAAGGAGCTGCATACCCAGCATGAGGGGAACACAGCCGGGACAGAGAGGAGAGAGAAGCTGCTCAGCAGGTCAAAGCAGTAGCCCAGAAGCACCCCTGAAGACTTCTGTCGGGAGAATGGTGGACAGCTCCAGCAGCTAGGTTCTTGGTGTGCAGCATGGCATCCAGACCCTGGCAGCAGTGTGAGGCGGCTCAGGTCTGCAACCTCTGGCGTGCGGCCAGAGACATAGTGCACAGGCTGGTGCATGGAGTAGGACCTTTGGAGCGCTTGGGCAGCTCAGGTCCTCAACCCCTGGAATGAAGCTGGGAGTTCGGTGCAGGAGGTGCTGCACAGAGGGTGGATCTAGGATTTTGAAAGGGGGAGGGGCACAGACTTTTCTCCAGTTAAAAGAAACTGGACACCTTACTAATATGCTAGGGGCATGGGGGGCTGTGTTATTCAGTTTAAAATGGGCTCCAATCGTCCCACCATCCAGCCCAGCTGGGGGCCCATTCACCCCAGCCCCTGCCCCTGCCTGTGCCCTGCTCCCTCCCTCACCACAGGAGCCTTGAACCTTCCTCCTTTCTCCCCTTCCCACACAGGCTTAGCTGCTGGGTGGGGGGTGGGGTGAAGTATGTGTGAGAGTATGCTCAGCCCCCGCAAAGTTCTTGGACTTTTCCCCATAGCATTTACCTTATGTGAAAACTGAGATTTTCCTAAGTGTTTCTGGATTTCACCTGGGACAGAGCAGTGCAATTTGTGTCTCATCTACCGGGGAGGGGACATACAAAATAAGCTACAGTACAGAGTCCCTCTTGCCCAAACTGAGCAATTAAAATGTCCAGAACAGATTTCTTTCTTTCTCTGTTCTGTTCAGTGCTTGTTGAACCCAGACACCCGTCAACTCCAAAAAGGAGCATGGATACAACACATGCAAAGGCCAGCGCTTCGAGGGATTCCAGTAACATGAACCGTAAGTCTGATTTGGGTCCCCTTGCCCTATGTTAAGATATCACTGGTGAGCTCCTGCATGGTGATAGGTTGACCCTCCTCTCCTAGCCTTGATTAAACTGCCATCCAGGATGTACAGTCATAAACCCATCCCACCTATGTGGCATAAAACACAGACATTTTCTATGGACCGAGGAAATGCGATCGTATGCCTGCAGTTGCTCAGGCCAGGAACCCAGGGGTGCTAGAGCATGCCCTCAGTGCCAGGGAAGGTGTACTGGATGGGGCGTGGCCAGTCTGGGCTGAACTGGCCAGAGAGGGGTTTAATTCAACCTTCCGTGTTCCACTGTCATGATCACCCCCCTTGCCACTCCAGTGGCTGGACAGGGGCAGGAGCAGATGCCACTAGCAGGGCCCATTGGGGGAGGGTGGGGAGGTGGGACAGGCGCGGGCAGGGAGTGGATTAATTCCCCACTTGCCCCCAGGCCACTGTGGCAGGGTCTGCCCTCTCTGACCCCCACTGCTTGGTCTGTGCTAGGGACAAGCAGCGGGATAAAATGGTAAATTGGTATCTCAAATTCTTTCCTCAAGTCTCTTCTTGCAATTGTGGAGTTTAATTCTCTGCCTTTGTCACCACCTTTGGGTAAATCCCTCTTTACAAATTATACAATGGGAAGGTTAATCTTCTATGCCTCCAAAATCAGATCAATTGGCTAGTCATTGTTATTATACCAACACACCCATTGGTATAAGCGTGTGTGGCTGCATCTATTCACCTAGCTGAGGATATAACCCATTGTTCTTGACATAAGCATACATTCATGTTGCTTCTTTCAAAATAAAAAGGGACTTTTCTGAACCAAATTTCCTGATAAGAGCTTTGCAGGGGCCAGTGCTCCTAAAAGAATTCAGAATGTGAACCCTCATCTGAATCTGTCTGGCCCTTACCACTATCCTGGGCCAGTCCAACACCGCTGAACTGAGCCCACTCATACTTTGGAGAGGCCCAACAGCTGGACTATATTTCACAGTGCTGCCTTATCTCTAATTCAAGAGTCCCTTCTCATGTGCCCTGCCATGGTAATAGCCCTTAACCTTAAAAGCCCAGCCCAATTTATATGGAGCATGGATCTCAGGGTCCCACCTCTTGGCCCTTCCACTGAGCTTTTACCTTCTATGACAACTGAGGTTTTCTTAACTGCTTCTGGATTTCAGCTGGGATCCAGCAGTCCACTTTCTGTCCCATCTACGGGGTAGGGGCAGGGGACGTACAAAATAAGCTACATACAGTACAGAGTCCCTCTTGCCCAAACTGAGCTATTAAAATGTCCAGAACAGATTTCTCTCTTTCTCCATTCTGTTCAGTGCTTCTTGAGCCCAGACACCAGTCAGCTCCAAAAAGGAGTGTGGATACAACACATGCAAAGGCCAGCACTTCAAAGGATTCCAGTAACATGAACCATAAGTCTGATTTGGGTCCCCTTGCCCTATGTTAAGATATCACTGCTGAGCTCTTGCATGCTGGTAGGTTGACCTTCCTCTACTAGGCTTGATTAAACTGGCACGCAGGATGTACAGTAATGAACCTATTCCACCTAGGCTGTAGGCTCAGTTCAGTGAGGCACTGACAGGGGTCACTGCATTTCTACTAATTGCAAGTGGAACAGAGTGCTCCACATTTCTCACTATTAAAGCCATCTAACAGCTACTTTGGGAACCAGAAATCTACCTGTTGAGCCTCTGCCTTAAAATAGGTTTTGTCTAAACTGCAGTCATGGACATGGGGTTAAAACATAAGATTTCCTGGAAATGCCAGTGAGTGCTGCCCTCCTCTTAAGTCATCGTTTCTTGTCAGAAGCACATTGAATCTGATCCCAAGAGCCTGCACTCCCATCTACTCAGTTTCCCTGTAAAATTCAAGTCCCATAAAACTGTTAGTGGTTTGGATGCTGGGTGTTTTTATAGGCCAGCTCTTTTGTATTATTGTGACAAAGGATCAGCCGAGGGGCCGAGAGCCCCCTGCTTAAATAGGAAGGGCTGCTAACTTGATTGAGGAAAAAGCTGAAAAATTTGCTCCTTCTTGGACTAATAGTTCCTGAGTCAGCTAACTTTCAGGCCTTCTCCAAATACAGCACAACATGAACCACATAGGATATGTCCCCACGAGTGCTCACATGCATTTCCCCAGGACAAATAGCAGCAGCAAATAGTTGTGCTGCTGCTATTTGTCCTCAGGAAATGCCCCTGCATGTGCACTCCGGTGCATGGCAAATTGCCCCAGGTCTACTAGTCTTTTGTAATATCCACCCCACCATGTATACCCAGGATCTGTTGCCCATGTTATTCCATAGAATCTTCATTCCACTATCATGCAGCTGGACTTAGGAGTCTTGAAATGTTATTCATCCTAGAAACAACAACTTCCATTGGGTATATGGTGGCAAGATGTAGCGTGCAATACTGCACTGCATTCCCCCCTTGAACCAACAAGGGGCCAGATTATATCTAACCTATTAGGTGCCACCTCAACCCTGCTGGAAAATGGTTAATGCAAAGGGTAGCAGGGTCCTCTTCCTCCTTGGTGCAATGAAAGTTTCTCTGATCCCATTTTTACTTTTATTTGTAGGAAAGAAAATTACAAAATTTAAAAAGCAAAATTTCAAATCTCCTGAACTTCCTGTGAAATGTGATAAAGCTACAGGAGTTTTATACAAAGCACAACTGGAAAAAGGTAAATGATTTTTTTGTTTGTTACACTTAAACTGCTACAAGGGTTGAAATGACTCATTCCTGCTACTGACTTTTCAGAATGCAGGTTTTTTATCTTGTCAACTAATGTGAACAGGTCATATCAAGATATAATTATGTGTAAAACAGCAATAATATGGGATTATAGACGGACAACCACCTTCACTAAAACCATGGATTACCGGAGCTCTGCACACATCTATATTAGGACTGTGCGAAGCTTCGAGTGCTGATTCAATTGGGAGGAGATTCGGCCCGATTAGGTAGCCAAATCTCCAAATCCAAATCGAATCAGGGGACCAATAAAAAGGTCCAAATCGATTCAAAGCTCTCTGAATCGATTCAGAAAAGATTCAGAGAGCTTCAATGATTCGGGCAGTCACCACCTGCTGTGGCTGGGAGCTGGAGCCAGACTCGGAGCTAGTAAGTAGGAGACCATGGGGGTCTCACTGGGTGCTGCCGGGCAGGGAGTGATCCTCACTGCCCCATGCCATGTGGAGGGCTGTGCCATGAGCCCCCTGACCCCTCCCCCAGCCCCCTATGGCTGCCCCACCCACTCACCCCAGCTCCAGCCCTTTAAGAGCAAAACCAAAAACAAAACCCCGAACTCACCAGTTCCTGCAGCGGCCTCAGGGGGCTCATGCAGAGCCTCTATGCAGAGTGGGGCAGTGGGGATTGTGGCGGGCCAGTAGGGGGCGCTCCTGCGTTGAGCCGCCCACCTCCCTGCGCCCGACCACCTTCCAGGCTCCGAGTGCCTCCCTTAGGGTGCCTCCCGTCCGGCCGACCCCTACCCTGGAGCACACCCGCTAGCCTGGGGGTCCCGCTGCCACCATCCAAGGCTCTGGACTCACTTCTGGCTCTGCGCGCCTTGGAGAACGCAGGCCTGATCGTCCGATGGGTATTAGACCCAATACAAGCACTTGGGGCACTTCCCCAAGTCAGGGGCTTATTAGGAAAGTCTCCCTTAGTCCACAGACCTAAGGGGCCTCCTTGGCATAATTTAGACCCACCCCTCAATAAGTCTCCCACGCCGGTCACAAAGGAGAACTTTATTGATTATAGGGGGTAGGGTGAAAACAGGGTAAAAGGTAGAGCAATATCATAGAAATCTTACAGGAATATCAAAGGAATCCCATAGAGCAAACCAGGGTGGCTGAGGTAGCCGTTTAAACACGCATCTGAGTTACTGAAGCTAAATATCTAATCGGATCACTAGTAGCTTACTCACTTGCATCATCCAGAGGTAGTTGTTGTTTCCTCTGGAGGCAGGGCACTCTTGGAGCATGCGGTGGTGAGGAGAGAGCCAGGTTCAGATTCACCTGGATGACCGCATGGCTAATGGCTAATGGCTGACTGCCCCTTCTTCTTGGACCAAGCCCTTAAATAACCTCTCTGACCTCAGCAGCCCAGTCCAATCGAAGCTGCCAATACTGGCCACAAGCCGACCAATCTGCCAAGCATCCCTGGCTACCTGGGCCCCCGCAGGGCCGGGTCTTTCCCCCCTGCCCAGGTGACTAGAGCATCCGCCTCCCAGGTGCCAGGCTTTTGTCATGTAGACAAGGTGGGAGATTCCCGCACTGAGGGATTCAACAGCAGCCTCCCAGGCTGGTGGAGACAGATCTCTGCAGAGGGGCACCCACGGTGGCATTTCTGCCACAGGGATCACCCCCGCCAGGCAGGAACCAACAAGTCCAGGGTTTTCTTGGGAGAGGGTTCTTGGGAGAGCCGGAATTGGGACAGGCGGGGCAGCCGTGGGGGGGGCTGAGAGAACAGGCGGGAGTCGGGAGCTCATGCAGAGCCCCCCATGCAGCATGAGGCAGTGGGGGGGGGGCAGCAGGGATTGCCCCCCTGCCTGGCAGCACCTGGTGAGTTGGGGCTTTTTTTTTCAAAGTGCCAGGAGCTGGGGCAGGTGGGGCAGTCATTGCCAGGCTGGGAGAGCGGGCAGGGGATGGGCCTGCGTGATTCAGAGATTCAGCAGCAGCCGAATCTCATAATCAAATTTGGCTGAATCAATTCCGGACAGCGATTCAAATCACCAAATCGAATCGCTGTCCCCCAAATCAGCCGAAGCCGAATCCAAAGCAAATACTACCTGCTTTGCACAGGCCGAATCTATATGCTATTGAGACCTCATTTGCCCTTTGAAGGTGTGGCCGTGCACAGTGTGGCAGCAAGGTAGTACAACAGGATTTCTAGCAGACATCAAAACTGTCCCTGTCATCCAGCAGTGCTTGTCTGAAGCAATCTTGTGCATCCCAAGGAGGGGCATGTAAGGGAAAAAGGCTCCTTGAACGTTTTTTTCTCTTTCGTACTACTGCACTGTGCTTAGATTAGGAAACAGCTGCAGTTGTTTCAGCTTCCACCATATAGACACAGCTGGTAATGCCTAGAGCTGTGCATAGCTTCGGTCCATGATTCGATTTGGCAGAGATTTGGTGGCTGAATCTCTGAATCTAAATCAAATTAGAGGACCCCCTTTAATCTCTCTGAATTGAATTGAAACCCTCCGAATCAATTCAGAGAGATTTGTAAAGATTTGGAGATTCGGACATAGGCACAGCTTTGAATGTTTTTTCTACATACCTCTAGGTAGCAAGTGGCTTGTGAATGCTGCAATGCTGGAGTGCATGGAGTGTCCCACAGAAGTGCGGGGGGCTCCACAGCATGCTCAGCAACAGACCTGGAAGTAGACCAAAAGCACCTCCAGTCCACTTCCAGATCTGCTAAAGAGCATGCAGAGGGCCCCCCCGCGCCTCCCCAGGTTGGTGACTGGTGCCTCCTGCATCTTGGGGGGCACCTGGGGTCCCCCCACAGCTGATTGCTGAGCCAGAGGGGCACTGGGGTGGGGGACCTGGCGTGCTGCCCCACGAACCCAGAAGTGGCGTGCTGCCCCACTTCCAGGTTTGCCTCCAAGCATGTGAGGAGGCCCCCCACACTCCTGTGGGATGTTCCATCTGTCCCAGCATTGCAGCATTCATGAGCCATGCTGGTACCTCAAGGTATATAGAAAAAACATTTAAAGCTGTGTCTATGGCGGAATCACTGACTCTCTGAATCAGCATCAAATTTTCAGATTTGGATTAAGCCAAATTGAATCAGGGACAGTGATCCAAATCAACGAACTGAATCACTGTCCCCGATTCAGGCTGAATCCAAATCCGAACCGAATAGGGCCTGCTTCGCACACCCCTAGTAATGACACCTCTAACAGGGATGATTGCCCAAGATAATTAAACAACTGGTAGAGAGGCCTACTGTGACCAGCCATGGGAACAGATCCCTGCACATTCTCCAGCACATCACAGCTGTCAATGGGTAGGGAATCAATGAAAGGTTGTTATAGTGAACGGTACTCAGTAATAGAATATGACTCCCCCTCATTTCAACAGTTACCCAGTGTGGCCCTTGTCTGCTTTCTTCACTTTGGGGTATGTCTACACATGCAAATGCTGTGGGGTGGGTTTACACTGGAGTGAATTACTCTAGAGTAAACCCACCCTGAGCAGGCATCTACATGTGAAGGGATTCGGGAGTAGATTTGCTGCTCCTGGCAGCAGTCTGTTCCTGCCCCCTCTAGCCCTAGCCCAGGGGCTGGCAGGGAGTATGGGGCCAGGAGACAGCTGTCTTCTGGTGGAGGCTGGGAGATTGGTCTCTGCCCACAGGAGCTGCCTGCTGCTGGGCTGGGCTCTGGTGGTGAAGCCCAGGCAGGGACAATGTCCCCCTGCCCCAGCAGCAGTGAGCAACCCTGCCCCTGCTCCACAATTGCAGAATGGGGGCTGGCAGATTGTTTTCAGCTCCACTCTGCTGATCCTGGAGTGAGGGCAGAGAGATTGTTCCCTGCCCCTATTCTGCAGTGGAGATCATAGTCTTACTGCCCCTGCTCCACAATAGCGGAGCTGGGGCTGGGAACAATCTCCACGACTGCAGAGCAGGGACATTGGGACATTGTCCCCAACCAGGCAGCAGGCACCTCCTCGGGGCAGGGAGCAATCTCCTGGCTCCTGCTGCCCACCTGACCAGGAACAAATTTGCTCCCTATCAGCCATCTACACCTGCTGTACTGCACAGAAAGTACTTGGCAGTTAATTTGCTACTTGCATTTTTACGTAGCAAATTAACTGCCAAGTAGAACAAACTGCTGTGCAGTAAGGGCCAGCATATGTAGACGCAGATGCTTACTATGCAGTAACTAGCTCTACTGCGCAGTAAAGCGTCTCTTGTAGATGCATCCACTGTTTAACACATCTGCAAGGTGGTAGCAAAGGTCTGATACAGCCTTACTGTCCAATACAGGGCTGACACAGAAGTGTATAAAGGATTCTGATGAAAGCTTTGTGTACTACCCTTGGTTACAATTATTATATTTAAGTTCCCGTTCTCTTCCTTAACTGAAGACAAAAGAAATGGGTCAGGGATCCTCTTGCCCAGACCCAAAAACACCCTTGGGTTATATGTGTAAGACTTATGGAACTCAATTGGGTTCCAAGAAGCAAAAGCGCTTAGTTAAATTGGCACATGCTTGGAATGTGTATACCTATGAAAACCCCGAGTTACAGTTCCCTGATGAAGGAACCTTTGACCCTGACAAATTAAATTACCTGAGGGGATTCTTAGAAATACCCAAGCCAAAGCAAATGGAATATTGGTACCTATGGGATAGTGAAGCTTCTAAAAGAAAACAAAAACCAATTGAGGCTAGTCTCAGAGATTCAAACGAAAAATTGAAAAAACAATTGGCTACTTTAAAAGAGGCAAAATCCAGCCCTAGCACTCCCCCACCTGATCCTCCTACCTATAAAAAACTGTACCCCAGTATTCCGGCGCCCAACGCTACCACCACTCCGGAAGACACAGAAGATTTGCTAGACTCCTGGGTACCCAGTCAAGCTCCTTCACCTCCACCTCCAGTTCCTGCAGAGGGGTCCGTTACCTCTGAAAGCAGTGCCAGACAAAATTCTGCTAAAACACCAACTGCTCCCCTCTCTCCTCCACCTTCTACTGACCAAGTTCAGATGAGGATGACCTGCCCACTGTCCGTGATGTTAAGAAAAATTTAAAGTCTGAATTAAGACCATTATATGACGTTAAAAATATCGAAAGGGGTCCACATGGGCAGACTGTAATAACCCTATATGCCCAAGAGGGAGGAAGATTGATTGTAACCACCTTCGGAGACCCTCAGTATTTTAAATCAACTGTTCTCTGCCCATTGCGACAGTACCCACCCTCAAATGCACGGTGGCCAAAGGTCTATTGTTCATGTTCCTTGGACTGCTAGTGACATCACCACCTTTTGCAATACCTTTCCAAAACTGAGAGAAAGTCCCTCAGACTTTAGAGAAAAGTTGCAACAAGTTTTTAATATCTATGATCCCACCATGTCTGATGTCGACTGGCTTTTAAACAGTCTTTTAAATCCAGAGCAAAAGCGGCTTCTTATTGCTGAAACCCGAAACATACAGAACGGCACTCCATGGCCACAAAATGATTACAATTACGAGAACAATCAGGGATTGCAAGATTTGCAAAATGCAAGGGCTACTCTGTTAAACACCATTACCAGAGTAGCTCAGAATCATGTAGATTGGACAAAGGTAGAAAATTGCAAACAAAATCCTGACAAGCATCCAGCCAATTTTCAAAATTGACTTTGTGCAGCAATTCAAAGACATACTGGCATTGATCCTGGTGCAGAAAATATGCGAGGGTTAATAGTTACCACTTATGTAAAGAATTTACAACCAAAGCTACAAGATAAACTACAGCAATTAGTCCTGGGCTAGAAGGGTAAACCCATGGCCGAGATTGTTCAGGCTTGTGTAGATGTATGGGAACAACAGCAGGCAGAAAAGGAAAAAAGAAAAGAACTTAAAACTAGCCTTATGGCTTTGCAAATCCAAGACTTAGAACAAAAACAGCGTACTGGTCCTCGCCCACATGTCCAACCTCGCAAAAACTTTAATCCTGGGGCCCCAGCATCTGATCAAAACCCTCATTCACAAGTTAACTCAAGACCAAATGTACCTCCTTTTCAGCTGCGTTTCCAACGTGGACTGCGTCCTGACGACGTTTGTAATTACTGTAAACAAAAGGGACACTGGAAAACTAATTGCCCAAACCGGCCCCAGTGTAATGGCCCATCTGTTTCCTGTCCCTCAAGCCCTACTCATTGACTATTCAGCACGGCTTCTGTGTCTCCAGAATGTGCTGCGCTGCATTCTGTCATCAAAACCTCTAAAGATGCCAGTGTAACTGTGACTGTTAATGACAAATCTCATAGTTTCCTTGTAGATACAGGGGCCTCTATGTCTACTATAAAATATGAAGAAGCTGAAAGACTAATACCCACCAATGAAACAGTCAATGCAATTGGAGTAGGGGGACAAATCATTCCGCATAAATATGCTAGTCCAGCTACAGTCAAAATTGGGCCATTGTCTGCTGAACATGCTTTCTTGTTAAGTCCTACTGCTCCGGTAAATCTATTAGGAAGAGATTTGTTGTGTAAATTGGGTGCCACAATCTGCTGTGCCCCTGAGGGTGTGTATTTAGATCTGCCCTCTGATCAGACCCAAACTTTAATGCTCTTGTTCTCTACAGACCCTGAGAATAACCAAATAGATGGTAACTCTTCCAACTCACCATCTCTTTCGGATGTTCCCGAGTCCTTGTGGGCTTCCCACCTCAATGAAACGGGGAAGCTCTTAAATATTGAGCCAGTTCAATTGACTTATAATACACGCAAACCTTTTCCTGCAGTAGATCAGTATCCCCTTTCCCGAGAAGCTGAGGAAGGTATTGCCCCAGTTATAAATGCACTGTTGCAACAGGGTGTTTTAATTCCAATTCGCTCCCCCTGTAACACCCCTATCCTACCTGTAAAGAAACCTGGAAAATTAGACAAGCACGGAAAACCTGTTTATCGCTTTGTACAAGATTTAAGAAAAATTAATCAATTTGTTTATTCCTTCTCATCCTGTTGTGCCAAACCCTTCTACTATCCTCAGCATGATTCCTGCCTCTGCTGCTTTCTTTTCTGTTGTTGATTTATGTTCTGCTTTCTTCTCTATCCCAATACACCCTAACTCCCAATTTCTGTTTGCGTTCACTTACAAAGGAAGGCAATATACATGGACACGATTGCCTCAAGGGTTTACTGAAAGCCCTTCCATATTTTCTCAAGCGCTAAAGAAAGATTTAGATACTATCACGTTACCTTGCAACTCAGTACTCATTCAGTATATTGATGATCCTATGATTGCTTCAGAAACTGAAATCGCCTGTGTTACAGATACAATTCACCTTCTAAAATGTTTAGCCCAACAAGGTCACAAAGCTTCCAAAGCTAAGTTGCAGTTTTGCCAGCCAAAAGTTATATGTTTGGGGCACGAAATCTCCAAGGGGCATAGACATTTAACTACAGATCGCATGTCTGCCGTTCTTTTTCTCCCCAAACCTACTACCAAGAAACAACTCAGAGGGTTTCTAGGCTCTGCTTCATATTGTCGACAATGGATACCCAATTCTCCCTTATTGGCAAAATCCTTAAACGAGCTTACTAGAGACGATTCCGCTGATAACCTTCTCCCATGGACCGAACACCACGAACAGGTGTTTGTTGATTTAAAAGCAGCCCTAGCCTCTGCATCAGCATTGAGACGCCCTGACTACAATAAGCCCTTTACTTTGTACTGTCATGAAAGAGAAGGTGTTGCTTCTGGAGTTCTGACTCAACCTTTTGGTTCTTTTCACAAACCAATTGCTTATTTTCTTCCTTGCTTGATCCTGTTGCACAAGGATTTCCACCCTGCCTGCGTGCTGTAGCTGCCGCTGCATTGTTTTTAGACAAGTCAACAGCTATAGTGTTAGGATCTCCCCTTACCCTTGCTGTTCCCCATGCTGTATCTGCATTGTTAAACAGTGGAAAAACTCAACACTTGTCCTCTCAAAGGTTATCTTCTTGTGAGCACGCTATTTTAACTGCCAATAATGTTACTATTGTTCGTTGTAATGTTTTAAATCCTGCTTCTATTTTACCTTTACCGCACGATGGAGATACTCACTTGTTAGATCGTGACTGCATTGCTCGGACAGATCAGGTATTTACCCCACGTCCAGATCTCACAGATACACCTCTAGTTAACCCTGATTGTATTTTTTTCGTAGACGGCTCATGCAAAAGAGACGTGACTAGGCAACTTTGTGCAGGATTCACCATATGTTCACCACATGCAGTCATTGAAGCTCACAGTCTCCCTGGTATCCATAGTGCGCAACCCGCTGAACTAATAGCCTTAACCCATGCTTGTATTCTAGCTAAAAATAAGTCTGCTAATATTTACACTGATTCTCACTATGCCTTTAAAGTGTGCCATTCCACAGGTCAGATTTGGAAGCATCGTGAATTCCTTACCTCTGCAGGGTCCTCAATTTCTCATGCTCCGTTAATTAACACCTTGTTAGATGCTATTTTACTCCCTAAACAGATTTCTGTTATACACTGCAAAACTCATAGAGGAGGCTCTGATCCGATAAAGCAAGGAAATGCTTGTGCAGATCAACACGCGCAGCGTGCCGCCCTCTAAGGCACCCCACTTGTTATCTCCTTATGTGCAACTCTTAATCTTTCACTATCTAATATCTCTCTCCTCCAAGATGCAGCTCCAGAATCTGAAAAGCGTGCGTGGCTTGCAGCAGGCTGTACTTTACATTCTGATACCCTATGGAAGTCTCCAGATGGGCGCATTATTGCCCCAAAAACCCTTGTCTCTCCGCTTGCCTACGTGTCCCATGAAATGAGACATGCGTGCAAAAGTGGGGTAGCTGAGAACATTTTGAGGTACTGGTATGCACCCGCCATTTATGCAGAAGCAAAAAAGGTATCGGAAACCTGTGCTATATGCCTTCAACATGGAATTAGTAAACCAACACATGTCCAGGCCAGTGCTACTCCATGGTCCTATGGACCATTTCAGAACTTGCAGATAGATTTCATTGATCTCCCACCTAGCAAAGGGTTTAAGCATGTTCTGGTTGTAATATGCCATTTCAGTGGATGGACAGAAGCCTACCCTACCAGAAGGGCAGACGCAGTCTCTGTAGCAAAGAAATTAATAACTGAATTAATTCCAAGATTCGGCATACCCCTCACGGTAGACTCAGATCAAGGGCCACATTTTATCTTGCAAATTCAGAAAGTATTAAGTAAGGCATTGGGGTTTACATGGAAATTCCATACACCTTATCACCCAGCAAGCTCAGGAAAGGTTGAACGTCTTAACAGAGATATTAAATCCAAATTACCCAAACTTTGCAAGCAAACTGGGCTTTCTTGGCCTGACATTCTTCCAATTACACTGATGCACCTCACAAACATGCCAAATAGAAAACATGGGTTGACGCCATACAAAATTTTGTTTGGTAGACTGATGAATGTAGGCCTACACCCTATCAATGAACAAAAAGCAGCAAGCCTGTTGGAAGGCCATGAGAATGTGTTAAATTATTGCAGAGGACTCATGAAAACTGCTAAAGCTTTGTTCCCACAGGTCAGTGCAGCCTTACCCGTGCCTACTGATGTTCTTTGCCATTCTCTAAGCCCTGGAGACTGGATCCTTGTAAAAGAATTTCACCAGAAAAACTGTCTGCAGCCTAGATGGAATGGACCTTATCAAGTCTTACTAACCACCAATATGGCTGTAAAAGTAAATGGAAAGTCTGCCTGGATCCATGCATCTCATTGCAGAAGAACCTTAATGCCAAAAGAAGTAGAACAAATCGACCCGGAACCGACTCAGCTGGATTTAAATCCCACTCCAACAGGAACTGGATTTGATGAGGAAGAAGGTCTCCCTGATGTAAGCGCTGAAGCAGCTCGCCGGGTTGAGCCCCCTCATACCTACAACCTGCATCCGAAGAAAAAATAAACCAAATACAACGATTTCAGTAAAAGAAATCTTCCATACAGTGAAGCAAGTGACAACATAATCCAGAAGAATTGCCTGCAGAGGCAAGCCAAACAATACCTGCCAACAGAATTCAACAAAATGAAGCTGTTGATGTTAACGTTAGTGGTACTAGCTATGGCAAATGCAAATGTGTATTTACAGTTCCTGAAAAGGGTTACTTTGGCCTTAAATGTTTCTGATTGTTGGGTCTGTGGACTTATCCCCAGAACTAATGACGAAGGATTTCTAATAATACCGCGACCTTTAACCCTTCTAAATTTAACTGTGTGGTGGGCAGACCCAAACAATGCCACTTGGAATGATGCCAAGTACCTTAAGGTGACACCTCAACAGGGAGAAATGTGTTGGGTACGCAACTACTCCCAACAGCGAAATTATTCAGTGGGGCATAGTAACTGTAACCACTATGATATGGGTAATGGAGTTTGGATGAATAATCACACCAAAGACAGAACATGGTGCAAAAGTTTCAAAAGTTAGTATAACCCATATGATCAATCAACCACTGGCGGCTCAATAACCTGTAAATCAATACGGCTACCAAATACTACTGTGTGGGATTGCTCTCTAATAGGAGGACATTGTCATAAAAATGGCACACCCATACCAACAACAAATGTTTGAGGTAGATCTAGTCCTGTGGGGGGTTGGGGTCATCACATGTCTAACTTTCTTTACAACGACCAGTATAATGAAAATAAAAAAACCTTATCCAGCTGGATGGCTTTAAAGGGAACCTATTGGGCATGTGGTACAAAAGCTTACCACCAGCTACCACCTGGCTGGTTTGGGTCTTGCTATTTAGCTTGGTTAACTCCAGCAGTAAGAATAACCAAGTCCTTACCCCAAGGTTGCCTCAGAAATCGGAGGGAAAGCCCTAACCTGTCAAGTCAAGAACAAGCTGCTCGAGCTACTTTAGAGAATCCCTTAACAGTAGGAAAGCTGATCGGATGTTCAGTAGTGGGGATAATTCCGCTTATAACCGGCCCCACCATTTCCTGTGTGGGAAGATATACCCTGCGACTACAAGCGGTGGTTGAAGTATTAGCCCTAGAAACCGAAACTGCCATAACCAGTTTAGGAAATGCCATAAAGACTGTAGCACAAAACCAGGACAATCTACAACAGATGGTTATACAAAACCGATTGGCTATTGATTACATATTAGCGTCTGAAGGGGGTGCCTGTGCTGTAATAGGGCAGGAATGTTGTACCTATGTAAATAGTACTTTTAAGTTAGTAGAAGAGCAAGTGAATGATGCCTTAGCTCATGCTGCCAAGGCTGCTGAAGTAGCCTTTGTTCCTAAAGATTCTTCAGCAGATTGGTTTGCTTGGTTAGATCCTAGAGGATTGTTTAAAGGGCTGCTGGGGAAGATAATGTCTGCATTATGCATGATTTTAATTTTAGGCTTAAGTTTATATGTAATAGCACAACTAATTTTATGTTGCGTAAAATTGTGTGTAAAGAAGGCTGAACAAACTATCTCAAAAATATCAAAAGAAACAGTAAAACAAATGATGGTAGAATTTAAGGAAAATGAGATAAAACAGGAGAAACTATGGACAGACCTGTGCCAGATAGAAATAGAGTGATCCTTCTTTTGAAGGATCAAAGGGGGGAATGAAGGGGAACAGAACGGAGTCAATCGCCATTATGTGTAAGCGAGCAGGTCACGTACACAGCTGAAACTATGAGGAAGTCAAAGGGCATGACCCCAAACTGCTAGGCTAAGCACAAACTGGAACAATTCTAGTTTAGTAAAAACAGGATACGAGTATAGAAAGAGTGTGGCTATTAAATAGATTGATGTATCTGTTACTATGCATATGATGTCATACTTCCTATATCATACTTGCTATATAATCAAGCTGCGCGAAGTAGAACAACAGACAGTTTCCTCTTGGGGCAGCTGTCTGTTCAGAATTCATTCTTTAATAAATCAAGTCTTTAAACTTATGTTGTTGATCGTCTGAGCCTCCGCCTAACGAACCCGGGGACAAGTTTTCCCCAACACACCAAAGCAGGTTCACAACCTAGATGTGTTCCTGATGAGGGTTGTGAGCCCCTTCCTGGTGTCCCACACTCTGTAAATGCAGCTGGGAGCAGCACATTAGAAGTTCTTCCACATTCATCGTCAGCCTACCTTATGAAGCTTATAATGAATCAGCCTTGAATACAGAGTTAGGGTAAAATATACACTAGGGTGTAAAATACTAATACAGCACATTCTGGTCCAAGGGACATCACCTGGAATCTCACCAGTGACTTGCAGGGGTTTGAAATGTAGTGACAATTCAACATCCCCTTTCTTTCTTTCTTTCCTAACACGGCCTTGGGATGCAGGCCCACCTCACCTCAGATAGCCACCATAAAAAGGAGCCAGGGGGCACAACCCTTACCCAAGCTCACCTCCTGAAGAGGACTGGCACTATTAAGACCACACCCTCTGCAGCCAGGAGGAGGAGCCAGGGTCAGCAGCCTTCCACCTCCCAGCATCATGAAGAGAAACCAGGAGTGATGACTCTACTGTATCCTATGGCACAAAGGAATGTTTCTCCACCTGGTACCAATGGCAGGAGAGGGAAGGAATAATTTTGCCTGCACAACTGCAGGGTGTGAGTCAAGCCTGTTTCCTTTGCAGTCATCAAAACCACTGGAGGGACTTGTCCATCAAGAACAGCCACTAGCATCACCTCATCCCATCCCTCAACCACTTGGAGAAGTCAAGAATGCTCACACTTCACCCACCTCACTCCCAGGGAGGAATGCTGTGTAGTCATTTCAGTTCTCCATCCAGTACAACCATAAGAAACAAGACCATCAATTCTTTAGTGCCAACAACCACAGCAAGAGCTCAGGTCAATTTTATGGTAGCAGCTGCAAACCCCAGCTTGCTGCTATCCCCATAAGTGATGGCCTGGAATGCCAATCTTGCAGCCCCTCCAGTAAAGTCAGACAGGTGCTCCTCATGCCTGCTACAGAAATCTGGGGGTGCTGGGAGTGGCAAGTCTTCATATTCATACAGATACTGACACTTCAACTGTCATGAACATTCACTCGGTTAAACAGAGAATATTGATCCTTCTCTCTGGGTAGCTGCATGAGGAAAAATAATTATAATCAGCTTTGCCATAGCAGTTTGCATTCCTAAATCCTTAGCTGATTTGCCGAGCAAGGAAATGATGATCAGATTTCCATTTTACAGAGGAGCAAACTGAGGCAAAGAGCATTCAAGTTAACTGCCCTGAGGTCAGGCACTGGGAGTGTCTACATGAGACGCTATGTCGCCATAGCTATGCTGACCTGGACAGGCTCAGCAAGTGGGCGGACAAGAATCTGATGGTGTTCAACACCAATAAATGCAAGGTTCTCCACCTTGGGAAGAAAAACCCGCAGCATCCTTATAGGCTCAGCAGTGCTATGTTGGCTAGCACTATGCAAGAAAGAGACTTGGGGGTCATCATTGACCACAAGATGAACATGAGCCTGCAGTGCGATGCTGCGGCTAGTAAAGCGACCAAAACGCTGGCTTGCATCCATAGATGCTTCTCAAGCAAATCCCGGGACGTCATTCTCCCCTTGTACTCAGCCTTAGTGAGGCCACAGCTGGAGTACTGCGTCCAGTTTTGGGCTCCACAATTCAAAAAGGATGTGGAGAAGCTTGAGAGAGTCCAGAGAAGAGCCATGCGCATGATCAGAGGTCAGGGAAGCAGACCCTACGATGACAGGCTGAGAGCCCTGGGGCTCTTTAGCCTGGAAAAGCGCAGGCTCAGGGGTGATCTGATGGCCACCTACAAGTTTATCAGGGGTGACCACCAGTATCTGGGGGAACATTTGTTCACCAGAGCGCCCCAAGGGATGACGACTAGGTCGAATGGTCATAAACTACTGCAAGACCGTTTCAGGCTGGACATAAGGAAGAATTTCTTTACTGTCCGAGCCCCCAAGGTCTGGAACAGCCTGCCACCGGAAGTGGTTCAAGCGCCTACATTGAACACCTTCAAGAGCAAACTGGATGCTCATCTTGCTGGGATCCTATGAACCCATTTGACTTCCTGCCCTTTGGGCAGGGGGCTGGACTCGATGATCTTCCGAGGTCCCTTCCAGCCCTAATGTCTATGAAATCTATAAGCTATGAGCTATGGTGACATAGCTCATCGCTACAGTGATATAGTGTTGGTGGGCACTAACTGTGACACCACTACTACTGCATGGTACACTTGGAAATGACCCATGCACTGCCAGGACTGTGCATTACCAGCAGGTACAGTGCAGTGGGGCACACATGTAGACACACCCACTGAGTCACTTGAAACAGCCAGGAGTAGAACTCACTTCCATGTTTGGACTAAGTGATGCCATCCTTTGTTCACTGGATTGTTGCCCTTCAGTGTGTGCTGACTGACTGGCATCGTTGTTCATTTTGCTAAAAAGTTGAGAACCCAACTACCACTAAACTCAACAAGTCTAGAGATGAGACCTCTGGAGCGCGCATTCTCTGTGCTGCAATCTGACTAACAACAACCTTTCTTCTCACTGCCTTTGTCCTCTCACATTTAGTGTGTGCTGGGGAGGGGAGGTCAACTGGACTTCATCTTCATCCTTTTCAGCTGTGGAAGAGCTAAGGATTCTGTACCTTTCTTTTCCTCCTTTCTCAGCAGTATGCTAAATCAGACTTTAAGGTTGCAATTGCCATTCACCAGTACTTGAGATCTCACCATCTTCAAAATTCCTCAAGAAACACTATTACGTGTGTAACAGGGTTCCCAACTGGAGCCCTGTTACTTGTGAAATCCCGCAGCTGGTGGTGATAATGTCCCAGCAGGGCAAGGAGACACTCCATGCCCACGGAGAGCCAATGGGGATCGGTGCCCAGGGATATGAGGAGGACGATGCCTGGGGAAAGATGCCTTCGGGCACCACCAGAGAAGAAAGGAGCTGCTGGGACTCTCACAAAGAAGGATCTGAAGGAGGGACCCACGACACAAAGCCAACGTGGGCCAAGGGACTCCGGAGCCCAGGATCAGCAGCCCACCCTCACTACCTACCAGGAGCACACGGTAGCGACGGTGAGTCTGGGGAGAATGGAGCCACTGCGCGAGGAGAAGCCGTGGCTTCGCGCAGGGACGCGGCGAGGCAACTTGGAAGCCAAAGGGGATGGAGGTCACCAGCCCAGACCCCTGAAGAGACCTGGCCCAGCACCCAGAACTCGAGGGGAGAGGGAAGCTGGGGCAGAGATCCGTGGACCTGACTGTGGGTGAACTCCCAGATCCGCACACTGGCACAGTGCACGGCAAAAGAGACTGGGTGTCGCCTGTAACAAGCCGCTAGTGAGGTAATTAGTGACAGGGAGCCAAGATGCGAGAAAAGAAAAGAAACCCCTTTTTTTTTCCCTTTACTTTCTCTTTATTATTGGGAGCGGACAAGGACTATGAGTGCCAGGGGTTACAGCAAGTAACCTAGATAAGAAGGAGCCTGGAGACACCCTACACAGGACGGGGGACTCAGACGGGACGCTACAGGGACTGATTGAGGACACAGCCGCAAACTGGTGAGACGCCTATTGGCACTTACCATACCAACTGAGGTGCCGGGGACCCTCTTCGGAGTACTGGGGTGATCCCAGGAACAACCCAGATGAGCTGCTGCCTCCCCTCTGGTTCTCCGTAAAAGAAAGAATAAACAAGCACCTAGATTATGAAATAGACCTAGCGTGATCCTTCCACGGGTACTGATCATTGCAACATCTCTTCCCTCCCCATTTCTTTAATAAGATCAAAGTTGTAGCAGGTGAGAACCAGGGGAACAGACGGTACCCTGCGTGGACACACTAACAACGCGTTAAGGGTAGGAAATGGAGGAGAGCACAATGGAGGCCATATACCACATGCACCAAGGGAGAAGGATACTTTTATTATGTGCTGTCTTCCACTGCAAAGGTATTTTTAAAAATAATTCCAACAGGGTTTTTAATACTATATTACTTTAGTAACATGGGGTTTTTTTTAAGTTCTAGACAGTTACTTTACTTTCTTTCAAAATAGGCATGCTTAGTAACTTTGACTATTAAAAAATGATTGTTTACTGAATAAAACAGTCTTGGCTTGCATAGGAAATAGGTGCTTGTTTAAGAAATGATGGCTTGTATAGGAAAAATGTCTGCCCAGTTTCATTTGGTTTCTCAGTTATAAAATCTGTCATCTGATGTGCATACATATGTTATTTATTTACATTTCGTAGGAGGACATTTTCATCCCAACATTTACTATTTAAAACCAATGTTGTAGAGCCAGTTTTGAGCCACACATCTTAGTCTTTGGTTGAAAAATCTAGCCCCATCTGTCCCAGGGATACAGTCATGGGGGAGCAAGAAACTCCCCACCTCCATAGGGGGAACTGGGATGGGGGCTACACACCCACGGAAGAAAGACCCCGAAATCAAGACTTACTCACCTGTTTTAGGAATCCAAACGCAGGACGAAGGACACTGAAGAAAGAAGCCCATGCGGTTTATCAGCCGCGCTTATCTACAGCTGGGATCGGCAGGTGACGTCACGAGCAATCGCTGGCCAGAAAGGAATAAAAGTGGACACCAGCCGGCAGGATGGGGGAGTAGGAGAAGCAGCAGAGGCTGCAGAAGCTCTCCACACTGGCTGCAGGCAGCGCTGGTGTGTGGAGGAAGACACTACCTGGGGAGAAACCTCTCAGGCGGCAACAACTTTAACACACCTCCACACCAGTCATGGGCAGCACCAGTGTGCAGGAGAAGATTCCGCTCCAGGAAGAGCGGCAGAAGTACAGGGGAGAACGGCGCCTCTCCCCACCAGACACCCACAACCCTGGAGCACCGGAGAGGAGCTGACCGGGGAAAGGACAGAGGAAGCCCACAGGGAAAGCTGAGAGCGGAGCAGCATCGGGGGACGCAGGCAGACACAGGCACTAAGGCAGGGTGGGAGTAAAGGCAGTTTAGCCTGATCTCCCCTCTTTGTTTACTCACCTTCTTTTCTTTGTGTATTCCTCTTGCATTTTCTTTCTTGCCTGTGCATATTCCTTTAAGGTTTTTTCCAATTATTTTATTTTCTATTTTACTGGTACACCTACAGTGAGGGGATCGGGGTCCCACCCTGATACATGGGCTGCCCAGGAGAATTAACAAGCAGCCGATATGCAGCAGGAGAGGCATCCTCAAAGGGGTAAACTCACAGTGGACCCATAACCCACAGGAAAGAAGGAAAAGACTAGGATCTGATACCAAAGAGGTACAAGAAGTAAAGATCATCAGGACCAGAGGGCCGACCACATTAAGATCAGGTGGCCCATCAGAGGCTGGCACATGGAAGGGGCGTAGGGGAGGTGGAGCCCCAAGAATATCCATCAGGTGGAGCGTTTAATCCCGAGGGACCTCCAGCAGGGAACCCCACCACTAAAGGTACATCCAAAGTCATGGCAGATGAGTTATGGGGTCTTCCCTGGGGTGACCAAGACCCCTTTCAGAGGCTGAACGAAGCCTCACCATGCCTACCACCAGGCACCCGCGCCAAGGCAGTGCTGGAATGAATATTAGAAGCGAGACGGTCACACCATTATTTATGTTTTGTCAAAAAATATTTGTGCTGGCCACTGATCCAGTGCACTAATTTCAAAGCAATTTAATGATTAATAGATTTTTAGGGAACTGAACTCAGGCTTATAAATATTGAGAGGCAACTGCATTTATAGCCTACCGTCTTAGGTGGATAAAAAACATTAACGAGACATGAGGTGACTTTCCCATCATAGTTTATGATGCAAGTTCAACTTTTCTACCCAGCAATAGGAAAATAGGAACTGGAGGTAGGAAATCAGTGGGGATAGATTATCAATGAAGTTTTTAAGTTGCCTGGCTTACTCATGCAGCTGTATAGTTTAATTATATATGTGCATTTCTTCAGCATTTGAATAAATCTGAATCATAAAATAACCTGCTTTACATCGTGACAAGCTCCAGTGTCATCTCAAATAATTTCTTTTGGGGAACAAATTCAGAATCCACCAGCATATACATTTCTCCATACTGAATTGGCTGGAGAAATTCTGGATCAACCAAAAGCTGGGAAACTTGCCGAGTTTTGTCTGAACTGTAGATACAAGTTTTAACCAAGCAACGTTCAAAAAGAATTACTTTAATAAAGCATTTCCTGTTTAGATTACTAGAAACTGTAGTGTAGGGCAAGAAGTCAAACGCAACCTATATCAGTGTGTATAGGCCTGTGCAGCATGAGCTACTGGTGACTGTCATGCTGCGGGGTCCCCAGGGATGGTCGTGATGCCCCTAGGACTCCATGACCATGCCAGATGTGCCCTGAGGGCGCCTTCTAATCTTGCCTGCCATGTCTTGTTGGTAAAAAACATAAGTAGGGAGGCTGCCCATGAGTTTCTGGGCAGCCACAGTCCTGTTGAACCACACTAAACCCTGCAGGTTCTTGGACCTCTTGCTGGGTCCCGCTCTATGTCTGTGCCTCACAGGGCACCTTAAGCCTTATGGGCTAGATGCAGGGCTCCCAAACCTTCCCTTTACCACACCCCATGCCTCACAGGTGGTATATGAATATTATTCCCTCTGTTTGGGTCTCAGCCTACTCGGCGTCCACCTATGTTATGTAGCTAGGCCTTCTAGCCTAGACCCACTGTGTTAGGTCCAGCTTTGAGGCACTAGCTATAATCAAATTCCTTTCAACCCTGGACTTCTGGCCCTTGTCTGCTGCACCCTCCCGGTACTGGGCTCTCTGACTTCTGTAGCTGCACCTCTCTGGCACTGGGGCTCTACACAATTGTGTTCTCCCCTCTGGGAACTAATAAGGCCTCCACCTCCCCTTATAGCCTCATCCCAAACCACTGGTGCAAACAATAACACAAACATAAGCCCCTGGGCTATAATGTAACAACAGCCATGAATGCAGTGCTCTGCCCCTTGAAGAGGACAAACTTCCACCCTTAGGATAGTGTACCCCCTAACCCTGGGTACCTTGTTTGCTCCTAGAATCTTACTGCACTTGGAGATAGCAAAGCACACAGGACCATGTCTCAGGCAGCTCTCTTGTGCAGGAGCTCCTTCCCCTGGCCTTGCCCTTAGCTTATATGTTTCCTGAGCTCTGCCTCCTTCTGGGCAGCTAACCACCTGCAGGTGCCAGCTAATTACTTTATTAGCCTATTACTCAGGCAACCTGTAGCTATGGAGCTCTGTCTAGCCTGCAAGTCTCCTTTGCCAGGCTGCTTCTGCCCTTAAAGAAGCAGGCACACATTAGTGCCCTGCGACAGTGACAAACAGCTCTGTAACTTGAATCAAACATATGCTATCTAAAGCTTAACCAAATGTAGGGGAAATGTGGATGTAAGGCTTGGCCGTTTTCAGGAAACCTAAGACAAAGCTGCAGAACTATAACTGAACAGCAAGCCAAGGGCCTAGTATTACAACTGCAACTTAAAACATGAATAACTAAAGTGACCAAACATATTAACGGTTATTTTGCTATAATGAATGTATTTTTGCTAACATGTTCACATGATTACAAAAACAGAGACAGCCTTGAGGGTGGAAAGAGTGAAGCAACCTTGTCACGCCACAGGCCACACTTATTAAATAACTGACAATGGGCCAAAAGGCAAGCCATAAAGAAGATAAGAAATCTGTCCTTCAGCTATCTCAAAAATACAAATTTAAATTGATTAATGTGAGGGAGATGGAGTGGAAGAATGGGATGGTCAGTGCCCCAAGCTTACCTCAGCAGGGAGCAGTCTGGGAGGGGTGTGTCCAGAACTCTACAGTATTTCCAGAGCTGCTTAAAGCTCTGGATTGGAAGAGGACACTGGCCAAAAAGTACTTCCAGCCCTGGAGAGGGACACAGCACCACCAGGAAGCTGGAGCAATGGGCTGAAGTCACTGCAGCAGAGCAGTTTGCCCAGCCAAAGCAGCAAGGTGCTCGGAGAAACA
The DNA here is from genome assembly GCF_030867095.1 of Alligator mississippiensis. Classification (NCBI taxonomy): domain Eukaryota; kingdom Metazoa; phylum Chordata; order Crocodylia; family Alligatoridae; genus Alligator; species Alligator mississippiensis. The sequence goes on along the minus strand of NC_081830.1, from coordinate 37,906,604 downwards.
CCATTCTTCAGACAGATCCTGGCATGGAAGCTGATCCTGAACACCAGTAATTGCTGGAAACAAAGAGATAGGCCAGACAGGCCTAATAGATGGCCATATCAGAGTAAAAGGGGGCAAAGAGAGTTTAGGGCCCCTTTTGACTCCTCAAGTCCCAAGTACAGTGCTGGGGCACAGGCTTAGAAGGGGTTCTCAGAATCTAGGACTTCACAAGATCTTTCACTGTACATGTGCCTTTGAGCAGTGGGCATTGCAGCAGGTGTTGCACAGACTGAGGCTCTGTGCTACAGTCACAGGTGGTTGAACCAATAGTATAGCCCCACTTCTTCATTAGTTCCTTAGAACATCTGACTCTAGTATGTAGGCAGTTGAGATATCACCACCTATGCCATGGTTTGTCAGCCCCTGGTGGTAAGGACTCAGCTTCTGGAATGTACATTTTTTCACTGTCAGGTATTTTCTTCAGTCTCTCATTCCATATCTGTAGTCATGTTTCCTTGGGTGTGGAATCGAGAGGTTGGCTGCTGGCGAGGAAGTTCCTGTGTGACTTCAGACATTTGTATGCTGCAGGATGGTCATACAGCGGGTGTCTTGCATCTTAAGTTTGTCCCGATCATTCTGTTCTGCTGGCCACTGCTCTTCTGATGTCAGGCAGAGTGATGCTACCCAGCAGTTACACACTGTAGGCTTCAGACATCCTGTGATGCATCAGCAGCTATCATTCAAAATGGGGTCAAGGCACTTAATATAGCATGTATGGATCTCTCCTATATAGGGCACGCAGACTTGACAGAGGAGAAGCTGAGAGTCAGAGCAGTGGTTCAGGTGGTGGTAGGGCTAGCTCCCCATTTCGAGTTTGTGATCTTATATAGAATGTCACGTAGGCAGGTTGTAGCCATATTGGTCTAGAGCAGGGGTGGGCAAACGGCGACCCGGGGGCCAGATGCGGCCCACCAGGCCATTCTATCTGGCCAGCGGGGCCCCTAAAAAATTTAGAAAATTAATATTAATCTGCCCTGGGCTGCCTGTCATGTGGCCCTCAATGGCTTGCCAAAACTCAGTAAGCGGCTCTCTGCCCAAAATAATTGGCCACCCCTGGTCTAGAGGAAAAGGCAATCAGGACTCGTAGTAGAGATGATATCTTTTACTAGACCACTTGTTATATAGAATGTCATTACAAGTGCTCACTTTTGCTTTTGTCTTCCTGATGTGTCCTAAGAGGATTCGATTGAGGATGACACCAAGGTAAACTGGATTTATAAAGTGGGATAGTGGGGTCCCAGACCATATAATGTTGCACTGGCAGTTGGCCTCATGGCTTTTCAAATGGAAGGCACATACTTGTGTTTTTGCTGGGTTGGCACATAACTAGGGGCCATAGTGGAAGTGTTCACATTGTGACCCCCCCGTCAGGTAATACCTGCAAATTCTGCTAACACTCCAAACCATGATTTTATGATGTGTAGTTACAGGTACAGGCCAGGAGCAAAGAAGTTCTTCATAGAATCATAGAAAAGTAGGGCTGGAAGGGAGCACAGGGGTCATCTAGCCCAACCCTCCCCTCAAGGCAGTATCATCCTTGTCCAAAGTATCTCATAAAATGCTCATCTAACCTAGTCCTAAAGCTACACAAACAACCCTGTCACAGGGCACATTGCCTCAAAACTCTAAGAATACCCTGACCTGCCACATGGAAAACAGGAGGATAAGGGCAATGTCAATGTCCTGCCTTATATAGCAAATTTCAAATCAAAGATAGTATAATATGCACAAAAGAATGGGAACAGACATTTTCATCCTCTGCCTGCAGAAAAAATGATTTGATCCCAGAACAGATTAAATGATTTGCATTCCAATAACATTGTAGATGCAAAAGGGGAAAAGGTGCTCACGGTGAAAACCAGCGGTCATGAAAGAATACTTTACACCATTGGTTTTGGCATGACACAAACTTTCTCCCATTGCTGATTCTCAAATAGAGAACCATACTGAATGAGAAAATTCCTTATGTTGTTTTTGTCCAAGTTCATGAAAATGGCTGAATGGATTAAAACAGAATGGGACTATAGATTGACATTTGGTGTAGGTATTCTAGAGCCCTTACGAAGGTACTGTTCCTACTGGTATGTGATCTGTTTTGTGCATACATGACAATGACAATCAAGAAGAAACTGCAGAAGAAAAGAATTGCCTGGCCATCATCCCTGATGCTCTCACATGGCAGCTCTAAACATTAGACGTGACAATTAATAAGCCCTTCAGAATTTTTATGAGGAAACACTGAAATGAATAGATTCTGGACACTGAACATAAGAAGCAGATAGCTCCAGGAAGGGTAAAAAGATGTACCATTGCACAGATTTGTGTGTGGGGAAAGGCTTGGGGTTATGTCAAGCCAAAAGTTTTTGTTCTATAAAAGCAAGTGAAAATGAGAGCTACAGCTCTAAAGATGGTGACTTCTGTGGTTGGTTGAGAGAGTAAAAATAACTTTTGTGGATGTAATGAAAAAACATGAGACTGCTGTAAATATCCAAGAAGATACAACATTTTACTGCAACATTCAATGTAATATTTGGTGATGGTGTTATTTTTATTATACTGAAATCCTGTAAGAATAATATGACATCCACAGCTAAAGATAAATAAATGTTTCCTGTTAATTCTTTAGTGTTTTATCTCTACTGTCTTAAAAAAATTCTTAATATCAGGCGTCTCATTGAAGTATAGGGTTAGAAGAGATATCAAAAGATCATCTAGACCAACTGTACTGAGACAAAATCAAGTCCACCTTTAAAGATGTTTAACCTGGTCTTAAAAATGTTCAGTGATGGACCTGCTCTCTGAAGGCAGCCTATTTCACTGTTTACTTGTCCATATACTTAGAAAGTTTCTCCTGATATTCAGTCTAAATCTTGGCTACAAGTTAAGCTGATTTCTTCTCATGCTTCCCCCAGTGACCATGAAGAATGATCAATCACTGTCCCCTTATGACAACCCTTTGTGTATTGGAAGACTCATATATATATTTCCTCCCAGGCTTCTTGTCTGTAGACTAAACAAACCCATCCCCTTCAACCTATCCCTACAGGTCATGTTCTCTAAACCTCTTTCTGTTCTTGTCAGCCTTCCCTGGAACCTAGCGTGTCTACATCTTAAAGTGTGACGTCCCAAATGGCATAGTACTCCAGCTAAGACATCACGAATGACTTCAGCTTGCTGAAAAGCAATGTTATCTTAAAAAGATATAGTCAGGTATTTAAAAGGCTTTTGAAATGATGGGTAAATTCTGTATATGAAGTTGAAGTGTATTCAAATAAAGCACTTTTGGAGATTCAAGGATTGTAAGATATATCATTTGAAGAGAACTTAGTTCACTAAAATAACCGAAGCTGTAGGTTTCAATTGAGCCAACTGTTGCATTTTGATTAAATATGCAAGTTACGCATCCTTCTTATGGATTTTCCTAAAATGTACTTGCAATTAAATACAAATATGTCATTGAATTAATGTATTATGATTTCACTACGCTAATTTAGAAAATGGCAGCGATCAGATTTAAGTAAAAATAAACATTAAATCAATAAACCAGCAAGTTCAAATGATCAAATTAATAATCTATTTGAATTATGAGAGTAGCACAAGAAGAAATTACTTGGTGCTATTCTTATTTTAGAAAACCTTAAAAAATGAGCCAGTTTCCTTTCAGTCTAAGGCCTCCAGCCCATGCCTGAGCCAGCCTGCTGTCTAGCACCTAACTCCTGAAGCATACAAGTGCCTACAGTAAGTGAGTGTCCATTTTGGTTTTCGGCCCTTGCCAATACACACCCAGAACAGGTGGTAAAATTGCCTCGATGCATCATAAGGAAATACAACTGTTAGCTTTCTTTTGGTGGCTCCAACTTGATACTGTGGTGAAGTGGGAGTCCCTAGCTAGCCACAGCTAGCTCCCCACCTGCCTCTGGGCACACCACCCGCCTGTCTCGCCTGCCATGCCTTGTTGGTAATTAATTAAGTTGTTAATTAAGGTGGGAGGCTGCCTATTGTTGCACCCCAATATTGGGGGGGCTATCCGCAGCACCATTCCACCCCTACACCACGGCCCAAGCCTCGCAGATGGCATCTCAGGCAGTTAGCTAAACCGTCGCCTTTGCCCATTAGCTGCGGCCCCAACCGTGGTGACCTTTGGCTTCTGTAAGCCCTGGCCCCATCTCAGGCCCAGTCAGGAGCCTGAGTTTCCTCGCTCTTCGTGGGTGTCCCTCACGGTGGAGCCCTGGCCCTTTTGACCCTTAGGTCCTGGACCCAGCATTGACCAGTCAGGTCCCTCAGCAGGGTCTTCACCTCCTGCTTGCTCTTATAGATCGAGGTCCCCTATTCCCGGCTCAGGTGCTCCTAGAAGCGTGGCTGGCCTTGTGGGGTCACTCCCCCCCAGCAGCCTCAGCCCCTCCCAGAAGCTTACCTGGCCTAGTCTGCTCAGCTATTATCCTTGACACACACCATGACTGGTGCTCCAGGGTCTCACGGTTAGTCTCATTCCCCACTTGGAGCAACAGGTCATTGTGCTTGGCTACAGATCTTACTCTCAACCCACCTGAAGGTGAGGGCTGTGGTTAAGGTGCCCCTACTCACCTTTCACCAGGGTGATCACTGGCCCGGCATTTCCTGGGGGCTCCCATGCCACTGAGAGCCGCACCAGACCACCCACTCCTGGCAGGGTGCAGTTTTAGGTCATGCCTAGGACCAGGAACCTCCCAGCCATCCCCTACAGCTCCTCCCTTACCTCCTGGATGTTCCAAGCAGCCTGGCAGCCAGGCCATGTTACTGCCTAGCCTGCCAGCAGCCAATTGCCCTGTTTACGTAGGCAGCCATGGATCAAAATGGTTGCCGCAATTAAGCAGCTGTTGGCCGCTTGGCTTGGCCCTTAAAGTGGCAGGCACCTACAGTACCCTGCCACAGATACCTCATTTTTAAATGTCATTGTTGTTGTACACTTTTAGTTCACTGTCCTTATTTGCCCTCTCCCTTCAGACAGTGACAACATTTTTCAGCAATCTTCATGCAACTGTCTAGTGCAGTAGTCCTTAACCTTTTTTGGACTCAAGGAACTCCTCCATAACTTCTATGAATTGAGTGGCCTTGGATTTCAAAAACTAATTCATAGATTACAGTGTTTACTTCCTTTCAGAGGAGCCCAGCAGTAGGGATGAGAGATTGTCCAGGCAGGGATAAACTTGCACCTATTTTATCTGCTTCTCTCCCAATGCCTCACTTATCTCCTCACACCTCAGGGCACCCTTCAAAGGACCGGGTGGCACCCTAGGATGCCCAGAGTGTGGGAAACCAGAGTTCACAGGTCCTCTCTGTCTGAGGGAATTCAAACCCAGCTTCCAGGAGACTGCCCCAACAAGCAAGCTGCAACCTACTCTGAGGCAGAGACACCTTTAATCCTCCCTATTGAAGCTGTTCTACATTTCACATGGGGATTTAAGATGCTGCAGACTTGAACTAGATTTACATAATGCTTTGGACATTACCTCTCACTGGAAATTATTACCCAAACTACTGGGAATGGTGATCAGTGCTATATTAATAAAGTGAACGAAGAGTTAACTGAAAGGGAGACAAAAGTGGGCCATGCTGAAAGGTGAGTAATTAGATAGAAGAGGGGTAACAAGTGATGCTTGTCAGAGACAAGTCTTGGGACCCATCCTGTTTAAGATTTTCATGACTGGTTTCCGTACAAGTCTTAGATGTGCTTATGAAACTTGCAGACGATGCAAAGCAAGAGAAAGTTGCTCATAGATTTGAGGTGCACAGTAATGTACAAGAAGAATTGGATAAACTAATGGAGTGGAGCAATAGAAATGGAGGACAAGAAAGTTTAATAATGTGAAGTGCATAGTTAGTCATGCACCAAGGGATTAACAACAAGAATTTTTGTTTTAAGATAGGGCTTTGTAAACTCAAGGTATTAGAAGAAAATGGACATGGGTATACTTATTGATCATAGAAAGAGCATGAGCAATCAGTGTGATATACATGTGAAAAAGGCTAATAAAAAATTAGGGTATATTAGACAAGGTTTATTAAGCAGAGAAAAAGAAGTACTAGTGCCACCCTGTAAAAGTACTGGTAAGACTCCATTCAGAATATTGTGAGTAAGTCTGGCACATATGTTCAGAAGTTTACTTTGGACTTGGACAAGTACAGAGTAAGGCTACTGTGATGGTTAAGAAAATTAAGAACCTATTCTGTTGATATATAAGATGGATAAAGGTTGCTGCCAAACATAATTGAATGTTATTTTTATGACAATAAAAATTGTTCAGGTTCTTCAGGTTGAAGAGCATTTTAGAAGCTTGCAGGGGCAGCCTGTAGTGGTCAACTTCAGACTGGAGCCTATTATCTCTCTAAGTCAGTTCAGTCGCCTCTTTTTACAATTTCATTTACAGGCGGTCCTCGGACTTACAACACAATTGGTTCCTGAAAACCGCATCTTAAGTCAAAACGTTGTAACTCGGAACCAATGTTCTCATAAGAAACAATGTTATAAATGGGGGATTGGTTCCTGAACCAAGGCCCGATACCCTATTTTCACCAAAAATACCCCCAAATTTTGTACTCAATCAATTATAGATGAGTAATATAGCTACATTAATGTATTTATATTGTAAATAGCAATCATATTGATTTGGAAGAACTCCTTTGAGGTGACTTTGCTGGACTTTTTAAAGGGCTCTTGGTTGGACTTTTTGAAGGGTTCTTGGCTGGAGTCTTCTCAGGAGTTCTGGCTGCAGGTTCTTCTGCAGTCTTGTCTGCTTTCTTAAAGAAAGTGTCCAAGGAAGCTTGGACAGATGTTCTCCAGGGAGATGAGGGACACAGCGAACTTGTTCGCTGGCATGGCACGACATTGGATCAAGCGTTGTAAAGTCGAAACTGACATCATAAAGTTGAAACAGGGTTTTAATTTATAAACTTTGTAAGTGTGAAACTCGAAACGTTGTAAGTCAAGGACTGACTGTACTTTACTGTAAAGTCACTGAAGTTCAAAGCTAAAAATAATATAGCAAAGGTGCTTTGATGTGGGTATGGCACACGGAAGGTATTAGATCATTCAGGACCACAGGCTTTGACTTTAATAATTGACATAAAGTAAATAAACTGCATACTGTGATACTTTTCTACCTCTCAGAATATTCCAGTATCTTTGGCCACGTGAAGCAGGCAGCATTACAGTGTCAAGGCAGCCTGAGGAAAAGTTGTCTCTGAGGAGGAAGAACTTAATAATTCTTGTAAGGAACAGATTTTAATAGTTATAAATAGTTGACTGTGTTCTGCCCTGAATCACACGGACTTTTGCAGCACTGAAGGGATGTATTTTCTTATTTTTAACCCTCAGTAAAAAGTTAATGGGCTCACTGAGAGCCAGATCAAGCATTCAGTATTAATCAATGACTTTCTGGATGAAAAAAAATGAGTGCTACGGAAAGTCCATAAATTTCGAAGTGACTCTTTGGTAATAACATGAACAATAAGAGCCACTGTGAATGTTGTTGGCCTACTGAGGGTTGGGTTACTCTTACCTCGCTTGAGCTGCACTGAATTTGTCTTATCGGGGCTGAAATATTAGAAACAAATTATCTGCAGAAAGTAAGTTATTAGAGACTGAAACACTGTAGTAGGAGATAGCATGGCCTAAAGAGAAGTGTTGATCTTGGTGAGGTCTGGAGGCAGAGATATTACATTGGGAAAGCTCAACTATTTTTTAGCTTCTAAGTAAACCAAGCACAGAAAACAACCACACCGGTTCTGTAAAAAAACATCTTTACCTACTGTATGCAAGGGAAGAATACTCTTTCATGTATTCTGAAAAGAAGGATCCCATCCGGATGTGCAGAGTAGAGAATTTTTATCTCCCATTACAGCACATTGATTTCCCTAGGCAGCAACTGCATGGAAGTTTCATTGCCAATGTGACCATATCATGTAGCACAATGTCTGCCCAAGGAGCCATTTTACATTTACTACCATGCTAGTCTGGCCACCCTGAGGTTCAGAAAATGGGGTAGCCCACCACTCTGCAAGAGAAAAACACCATTAGGAATTAATCTGTAGAAAGGATATGGACTCAAATTACAGAAGTTCAAGGAATATTCACTTGAACAGTTAGCAACTCAAGCAGTGCATCAGCACTGAACCTCAAAATGTAGGATATTAAAGTCAATTGCATCCTCAGCCCACTCATGGAACAAAGCACACTATGTTTTAAATTTCCTTTATGAGAAAGACTGAGTGAGCATTAAAAAATAATAAATACCACAATTAAGATCCTAACCCAGCAAACACTTACTCCATGGGGAAAATGTTACCATCACAAAAGGCCCATTGATTTCAAGTCAGCATTAAAAATTAAGTAAGCAAGTGAGGGTTCCAAGATCGCAGCCCAGAAACATGCTGACAATGTGAACAGCCCAGAATTTCAGATATTACCAAACAGCTTCATGCCACCAGAAACCAAACAATGACTACTCAAAAATGGAAATTTAATCAAAACATGCAAGTGTATGACATTCAACTGTGTTTCCTCTCTGGAAAAACACCCAAGATGGTACTGTATTTTGCAAATAGAACCACCAGACGAATGCAAAGATGACCAGAGCAGGGTGCGGGGCCCTGCCCCCGGACACAAGGAAGCCAGTGGTGGATTTGGCAGCAGGGAGAATGGGACAGGGAAAGCAGGAGTGCCAAGCGGCTGGACCAAGGTTGGCGGCAGCACAGAGTCGCCACAGCCACTCTGCCTGGCTCCATGGGGCCCCCCAAAGCACAGGGCCCAGGCTGGTCACCTCGATTTGCACCCCCCCTCCCCTCCGGGATGGCCCTGGTCACATGTTAAATCAGAAATCAGATGTGACCAGAATTTAGTGGGTGCGTTTACACAAGATGCTACAGCACTGTAATGACATGCTATGGCGCCATACCATCCATTGACAAAAACTGTGATGCTGCTATGTTGCCATAGCAATGCACGCCCTCATTATAGCATGGTGTTACAGCAATGTAGCAGCCAAAAATAACAGTGTGCGGCTGTATGGGTTATCACTGCGCTGTCTTTTAGTACTTCCAAGAGGAAGTACTAAAAGACGGTGCATTAACAAATGTGCTGTATGGCCACATATGGATGTGCCCACTGTGCGGTAGCCTGATACTACTGCACAGAAGCATCATGTGGCAAAAACCATGCCGAGACGCTACTGTGCAGCATTATTAGGCTACTATATAGTAGTGTCACTTAAAAGGCGTTTGCTGGCACTACTGCACAGTAACTCGTTATTTAGTACTTGCTTATACAAGTACTAAATAAATGTGCAGTAACCACTGAGCAGTAGTGTCTCATGTAGACACACCCAGTAAGTATAAAATATTCCTACCTACTGTATGTTAACTTAAAAAACATACATTTGGCACAAATCATTTCACTGTACAGCAGCATGTACCTCTGCCCAGGACAACTTGAGTCTACTCAGTAGCCACTATGTACCAGGTTGTTTTTGTAAAAAAATTTATTGACTGTTTCATACTAGCATGACAAATCTGATCTTGCACCTACAGCAGTTTTAAATTTGGCTAAAGTTAACTAAGTATCTTGATTTTGCACTAGTTTAGAATAATTTACAGGTTTTAAGCAAAGACAGGAAAAAGAAATACAAAATGCTTCAAAAACCAGTCTGGACAAATGAGATACCTCCTCTACCCCAATCACACTTCAGAAACCCATCTCTGAGACCCAAATCCTTCCTCATGAAGGGTGTTTTTATGGCCTCCTCACACACAAGTTAACCCGTATAGAACAGAAGGAAGCTACAGGGTACAGGATAGCTTTCATAGACATGGAGCTAATGCTCATCCATGTGTCTGGGGGTATACAACCAGTTACAACTCCCATGGGCATAGGGAAGACCACCCCCTACGGGACAAGACAGAAAAGATGAAAAATCAGCACTGATGCCAAACATATCCAGTCTAGTGATGGATTCTTTTGGGACAGGGAAAGGACTGTCAGATAGATGAGAAATAGAAACTCACATTCGATGGTATTACCATAGGAACAGAAATGTAAGTGAACAGACTCAACTTAATGAGGTTCCTGATTTCAACTTGATAGATAAAACGACAGCTGAGCTGGCAATTACTGACAATATACCCAGCTCCTATTAAAAGAGGAGCTCTGCTGACCGTGTTGACACACAGCAGGTCCTGTTCTAGGGAAAATGCATGCTCTCTGGCCTGTCAGTGCCTGCCCTTCTGAGATCCAGGCTTCATAAGGAATGATGTAGCAGACAGGTAGTAAGGGAGCCTCAGTCACTGCAATCTCAGGCTCTCCCAAAGCACTGGCACCTCAGGGAGATTCTGCTGCTCCAGCAACTGCAGACTTGTGGCAGGATGTCCAGTTCAGACAGGCTCTGGGGAGAAGGGGACCTGCGGCAGCTGCTGAAGCTGTACCGCACAGAGATCTCAATGGCTGTGGACGACGTCTTCCCATTGCTTCATGGACTTGCCGATCACGATGTTGTCACAGAAGAAATGTTCAAGGTGAGAAGGCCGTGGGCATTCCATACTGAGTTACCTACCTATCCGTGCTTCGGGTTACGGCCTTGGGGTGCTCTCTGACCTAGCTCTCCTGTGCCAGGACAGTGTTTTGTGGAGAGCATTCAGACCCCAAACTTACTTTGAATATATGCGCTGGGTGAAGGGTGAGGGAGAGTTGTACTGTATATGAAGATTTCTGAATTACTGTGAAATGTGCCATTTGCTTTCAGGGGGCTGTGGTGATTTTACTTTGCTGTGGGGTACATATATACAGGTACAGCCATGTGCAAGATTTTCAAGTGACAAGTGCCTCTCGGTGCCCAATCTGAGTCACCTTCAAGAAGCAAAAGTGTAAAAGGTGAGCAATTGCCACCTGAAGAACTAGACCTCCCTCAAGATGTCTCAGTCACTCATCACTTTCAGAATCTCAACCAGGGCTCTGGGTTTCTATCCTGAAGACCCGGACTGAAGAGACTGGGAAGGTATCACTGAAGAGCTGGAGAGGTTTTTATTTTTGGCCCCAAAGGTCTGTGTGACCGTCCAGGACCCTCACTACTCCTTGGCCTCTTGCTGCAAGTGTGCTCAGCACAGATTAGCGTGGCAAAAGCCATCATAGGCTGTGGATACATCTGAGGACAGACATCTGAAGCACCTTGGTTGCATTAAAGACAAGTATTATTGAGCTATATATGTCTCAAAATAAAGATGAGGAACAAAAACCCAGCTGCAGGCTGTGCCTGACAAAGGTGTCTTCTTGTAGCTATCTTCTTCACTGTTACTTTGGGGCAGTGTTTGTAATAGTTTTCTCTGGGCTCAGCAGAAGCCACTGGCCTTGCATTTTGAGCAATTGGGTGAAGCTTTGACGTGTTGCAAATTATATCCTTACCTAGCATGAGCTGGGATCTAGAACATGATGCTCTAAAGCAAGCAGCACTGACACTTTCTGCTGAGGAGCCAAAATGTAAAGATCAGCTGGTCCAGGTGTTCAATCAAATTCTGGTATTTTTCTGATGTCCTGGTTGTGGCCTCTTCTTTCTCATGACTTGATGAAGTGGCCTAGAAAGGGTTCAGATGTAGGGAATATGTGCACACACACAAGAAAACCAGCATGAAGAGGTTGGGAAGGGTGACTGGATGCAAACAAAAGGAGCCAAAGCCAACTCTGAAGCTGAAGCTGATGAGCCATTGTAGATGCTCAGAGTCAAACGTAGGAATGAGAGGTGGTCTGGTATATAGGCCCTTTGTAAGCAGGCTGTTTATCCTGCTGCCTCATATACAGGAAAATTACTTGGTTAATAGTTTTTCAGACTCTTCTATTTTCACCAAAGCAAACTACAGTCTCTAACGACACAAAAATAAACCAAAATTTCTGTCCTCTCCAGACACTAGGAGAAGAGACACTTCCTGTTCTAGTTTTGCCACAGAACAGCAGCTTGGCTTCTCCTCACTGCAAGCTGCTCCCTCACTGCTTACTTCCTCCTTTCTGCTCTTTCCCCTGGGTTTTAAAGCTCCCAGTGTGACATGACAGCCCCTCATTAGCAGAGTGCCCCACAGCTTTACAAGACTACCACTTCTTAAGGGGACATATCACCCTGTCTTCTTCTGTTTTCACATGCCTGCAGCATCCTACCTCCCATGCTACTATGGTAATGTATCTACATTGGTTTCACGCTGTGCGATTACATATCTTGTACCACAACTTCACCCTAAAATGAACAAACAATTATGCTAGCGTTGAGAGCCAGGCTGTGAAATGAACCATTAACCAAGGCGAAACTGACTACCGTGTCGGTCTATGAGGAACGCAATGCCCCTACCTCCAGTTTTCATGGTAGCATTTCTTTTTACTGAAGACTAAATCTAGTCACATACTCTTAGCATCACAGGGGTGGTGATACCATCTGCTGTTATCGCTGCTTGCTGACTCCCACAGAAGCTGCATCACCCAAGGAAGTGAGGCTGGGATGCCTCCAGGAATGGCACAATCTAAGATGCTCTTTTTGTTCTTGAAGGAAACGCTGAGTTTGAAGGAGCAAGAAGGCTGTCACAAGGCCTTTCATGCCATGCTGACTTGGTTGCTGAGCCAGGATTCAGCCTCCATCCAAGACTTCTGGAGGGTCCTCTTCAAAGATTACAACTTGGAGAGATACTCCAAGCTACAGCCCATTCGAAGCATCTTTCCAAAAGGTAGGAGGTGCTCACAGCAGTGCAACAGAGGAAACACTGAAGGGAAAGGACTTCCTCCTCAGGTGTCCTCCTTTTATTAAAGCTTCTTGTGGACCATGTCCTTCTCCTCTTCAGAACCTGGAGGACTAAGAGAGCCTCTCACAGTCCCTTTTCAAGCTTTCAGTGAAGGTGCAGAATGGTGGCCACTGCAGTTTGGGGATCCAGGCAGGATCGGGGGGGGGAAGAGAAGAGGAAAAGGAGTGACCTACTGGAATGAAAGCACTGGGCAGTTTGGGTGGTGCCCTACCCAGATGTGCTATCTCCCTGCTGTCTTGCTTTCCAGATGTGGATTTCAGCCGACAGCGCAGAGGGAGGAAACCACCCACCAGCCCCAAGATGGTAGTGCAGCACAAACATGGGAAGAGGAAAGCTCCAGAGGAAAGGGGCTCTCCACAACCAGCTCAGCCCTCAGTCAAATGCAACTCAAATCCTGGTACAGTCCTGGTTTTGCTGCCTGGCTCTGGTAGGATTTGGTATTGGGCTGATACACAACCACCCTTCATCAAGCCATCCAGCCTCCAGGCTTACCTGGGCCTTTCATACTACCCATAAAACCAGTCTGTTAGAGCAACACATGCAGCTCCCCAAATGGGATATGGAGGAGAGGTCTGCTTTCTGCTTAGAGCTTGGGCAGACCAGTGTGCCAGTGGGGTACTTAGGGTGGAGGAAAGATAGGACTGGGCTTTGTAGGGAGATACTGGACTTCAGGGACAAGGGTAGAAGAGGGTGAGGGGGAGAATGCAGAAATGGAAAGGAGAGAGGAGAATAAGGGTGACTGAAGGCCAAGCAGCCCATTGCACTCCAAAGGCCTGTGCTCCGACTGCATGTGCAGTCACTCTCTGCTGGTGTAGTTTTGTGCAAAGGGGGCAGAAGAGCTAGGCAAACAGATGGATCTTTTGCTCCTCCCCCATTCACAGTGCTCATCCTCTCTGCATCTTGTATTTCTGAGTTTCTCTGCAGTCCACATGGTCTCCATGGGGAGAGTGAAGGCTTCTTTCCAGTAACAGGCAATGTGGATTTGTGTCTCTGACTTGCATTGTGTCCCAACAGCGACCCTGCCAAAGGCAAAAGCCATAAAGAAACCAGAAAGTGTGGAAATTCAGTGTTTTCCTCTCGGAAACGGTAAGCAATGTGTTTTACATCATGTGAAGTTTCCCCTCCTTTCCACAGTTCACACAGAGATCTTGTTAGCAGGAATCAGCCCTGAACTGGGTGTGACAGGCTCTTCTGGAAGCTCAGGGGAGAAAGCACCTTCCAGGTGACTGGAAGGGGCTCTGTTGTACTGGTGACCAAAGGCCCCAGTGGTGATTCTAGTCCGGCTTCTCCCACAACAGCACTAAGCCTAAATGGGCTGTCTGGAAGGCAGATGACAAGTCTGGAAGCGTGTGGCCACTTCAGAGGCCCAGCTGAGCAGCAGGCTGTTGTCAGGAGATAGGAGATGGGGGCTCAGTGGTGAAGGTATGGGGTTCTAGTGTTCCTGAGAGAACTGGAGCAAAAGCAAACGTGATGCATACATCACCTGTCCAGAGCACCTCTCTCACAGGCTTCAGCACACCCTGCTCCAGAGCTCCGCTTGTCCTGTGGAGAGAAACTCCTCTGCCTCTGGTGATCTGAGACCATTTTTTGGCACTGAGTAGGGCTTGGACTGAGATTTACCAGTCTCCTTCCAGTTGAAACCCATATTGCAGAGGTCAGGGTATAAATCTTCCAGGAGCCCCTGACTGGTTGTAACCCTCTGCTTTTCCAGTTTGGGATATCTGCTGGCCCATCCACTGTAGTCTTCCCCAGCTCTCGGGAGAATATCTGCACCGAATCCTCCCTTTTATACAATTGTTTTTAAAACCATAGGCATTCAGAGCATGGCTGCCTCAGTCAAGAGAGCTGTCACTGTGGCATCCAGTGAAATACCAGTGACCTGTGGGGCTGTAGAAGGCATACTCATCAAACAGGTGTTTGAGTCAGGTAGCTTTTCAAATGCATTTGGAACAGGAACTAACACCCGGGGCTGACAGTGACTAAAATGACATTTCTGGTGGGTGTTGAGGTAGCTGTACAGTTTTCAGGGCAATGGTGGGGCCCATATCTATTCCAGCTGGACAGAGGAATCCAGGTGTCCCCACTTCCAGTAGGTAGCCCCAGAATCCTTCCCTCAGGACAGAGAAGGAGACTGCTGCTAGGTGGGGTGAGATTTCACTGCATGGTGACAAGGAAGCTTTAAATGACTCAAATGGTGGGGGTATTGGGGAATGCTGAGCCTGTAGGGGGGAATTATACAAGAACAGAGCAGCCAGAAAGCCCTACACACTGGACAGGGCCAGGGGAAGGAGGATAACCCCACACAGCCCTGACACAGACGGAGTTGGATGTTTGGGGAAGAGCTGGGATGTCAGGGGATATAGGCAAGGGAGACACCCTCCATATAAAAAAAATGGACAGGTACCACAAACCCTAGATTGGAAACCCCCACACTTACCCCATTAGAGATATCCTTCCTTAAGATTTAAAATTCAGGTACCTAAATGCACACTTACTGCTGGGTTTACCTACATGAGGGGGCCAGAAGGGTAAAGCCAGCCTGTGAACAGCCGTGGGTGGGTTGCCTCCATGCAAAAGGCTCCCTGCTTTGATGCACTAGAGCATTTCTACTAATGCAACAGCACTGTACAAGGACAAGAGAAAGTGTCACTCCAACACCGGGCCATGGCAGAATTGCTCTCACTAGCTGTTTCGGGTAGCATGACTGCATTCATGCCACACATGCCCCTGTGAAACCTGCTTAACTGTGTTGCTGTGCTTCCACACACAACTCACCCCAGGTCAAAATGTCCTCTCTTTTCCAGGTGGCTCTAAGAAATGTATCAAAGTTGGAGGTGAGTTTTATGCACCAACCAAATGTGAAGACCCCGGGGGAAAGAACAAGACCCGAAGCCTGAAGCCTAGTGTACGAACCAAGGGATCCCAAGGGCTCCAATGTGTATGGTGCCAAGCGAGACAAATTGCTTTTACCTCTTCTAGCCCATCCTCCGTGCAGAGAAGAGTTTCATAATCCTTCCTGGTCCCACTTTAACATCTTGGCTCAGCCTTGCCTAGCACTGTTTCCTCAGAGCCTATTGAGCAGAATCAGACCTCAGGGCTGGCTGTTCAGCTTGCTCTGTGGCTGTCCGTCAGTAAGGAAGAGCCCTAGACAGGCTTCTGTTGTACCAAACTTGAAAGGCATTAAGAGCTCCCTAGCCCACTTTACTAATCTCTGAACTAAATTCTGCCTCAGGCCCCTGGGCAGAGCTGCACTCTGCTTTCAGCACCATGGCCCCTCCAGCCAGTCAGTGAATAGCTGCATGCAGGAAGGGACAAGAAGCTGCAAGATCTAGCATTCCCCTCAGACAGGCTGCTCATCCATGCAGTTAGTAGGACCACACCAGAATCTCCAGTCCAGCCGTTCCATTCTCTTCTGTTCATCTCACTTTGCAGAATGGAGAGCTGAAAATAACTTCACAGGGCCGGCTCCAGGTTCCTCCTGTTCACATCATGGATCCACCCCTCCACCAGGTAAAAACTGAATGAGGAGAACTGCTTCCCTTCCTCCCGATCACTGGGTGTGGGAGGAACACTTCTGTTCAGCGTCACTTCTTGCTCTGTGAGGGCGAGTGTTATCACACAACATGCAGGAGCTACACTTAAAAACCCATCATGGCCATTATGAATTATCTTCTGGCAAACAGGCCTAGGGACGCATCAAGAGTGGACATCAGCATCTCCTTTTCTCTGAACAGCCCCACTTCAGAGAGATTCTCCCTTTGTGCTCTGAAAGCAGCACCTGGATTTAACTTGTTACTCCTTGAAGTCTCAGGTTTCCTCCATCCTCGGCATGCATTAATACCAGGGCTTGGCTAGGACATGTTCTAGAAGAGGCCCTGGTCGCAGCCAAGCTGGAAATCCCCAGAAGATTTGAAAGTGAAAGTTCAGCCACTGAGTCCATCAACACCATTCCTATCCTGTCCTACCTCGCCTCCCAAACATTGCCCTATTTTGATATGAGACAGACAGACAGACAGAGACTGAGACAGAGTCCCCTGCAGCTCTCTTTGAAAAAGTACAGCTGAAAAGGTAGTAAGTCTGCATTTAGGTTCACCTCTAAAACACACACACAAGCAGGGCTGTCGGGTACGTTGCACATACATGCACAGACACACTTTTGCTCTATTTGAGAGCCTGGAACTTGGAACGCAGGATGAGGCTTCCTAGAGGGCTCCACACTTGAATTCTTTGCAAGACCACCCCTGCTGCCTCTGGCAAGTAGGTACCTACCAGGGACACCCAGCTCTATAGATTGCAGAGCCATCCTGCAGGGATAACAGGGGCACTTTCTGGAGTTGAGGATGTGCTCCAGCAACTAGTTTTTTTGAAATCTCCTAAAAGGATTCAACTGTCTGCTAAGGCAGTACACTTTAACAGATGATGCAGATGCAGCCCATACTGTGGTGAAAGCATAGGCAAGTCAGCATGAGAGGTAACCACAGTTGCAGCAAGGGAGCGATCAGAAAGACTGTTGTGGTTTTGGGCAGTTCCCAGTAGTTTGGGCTGCTGTGACATCTTGCCTGGTTTCCCTCCCTGGGTCAGAAGAACGATGATGAATGCGCAGTCTGCAGGGATGGCGGGGAGCTGATTTGCTGCGATGGCTGCCCCAAAGCTTTCCATCTGGCCTGCCTCATGCCACCACTCACCGAAATTCCAAGGTAACCGGAAGCATCCCCATGCTTGCCCCATACAGGGGCCCCTGCACTGAGCACATCACTTCTTTGCAGCTCACCCTGCTCTGTTTTGTGGGGAAGGGGAGAGGACTCTCAACCATGCTCAGCCCTGACCAAAAAATGCTGAAATTATTTAGCATTAATTTGCACAGGTTTTGTTTAGAGAAAAGTATTGTCCTTAAATACAGAGAGGCTTCAGCCTCCCACTGCAACAGGGCTCTCAGGCACATATAAGGGTCATGCACAGGGCCAGCAGCTTGGCCAAGGTAAAGCAGCACAGTCTCCTTGCTGTGGAGGGAGCTCTTAGTTTACAGAGGCCAAGGTTCTGCCTGCAATGTCTAGCTGGTACTCTAGATTTACACAGCTGCAACCTGTGTGACCGAGTCTGCAGAACTGATTCATTTCCCAGGAGAAGGGGTTTCCATTAACCCTGTGCTGACAAAAGATATCGATCTTCTTTACCAGTAGTTAATCATTTACAGTTAAGTAGTTACATTTCTACCCTGTCTTCTGAATGACAGAAGCAGGTCAGCTTTGCCTTCCCCTGCCTCGTTTTTCCTTCGTGGGGGCTCAGGTATTGCTCTGCCTTCTCCCTCCGAGCAGTGGAACATGGAGATGCCTCTCCTGCTCAGCGAGGCGGGTGAGGCAGGACGGACACCTGGAAGAGGAGCAGACCAGGGAGCCACCATCTGAGAACCAGGTATTGTGAGCTGCCTCTACCCACCAGTCCCAGCCTCTAACAACCACTGCCCTGTCAATACCTTCACCCTTTCTTCCTTGGCTGCCTCAGCGTGGGTAAAAACTGGTGGCATCCCAGAGGCTAATGGGCTTCTGTACTTTGTCTATGATGTGCTACAGAAGTCTCTAGCAGCCGTTTGGGGTGGGAGGCAAGGCCCCCCTTTCACCCTTCCTGCACCTGTATAACAAAAGACCAGAGGATTTTGCTGCCTGCTCTTCCCATAAAAGCACAGCACCTCAGAGGAGGTGGGTGTGCTTTTACATGGCACTGGCATCAGAAGAAGGACCTGTGGTGCCCCAAACAGTCTCCTCCAGGGCTGATCTGGATCTGAACTAACTCATGACGCTCCTGTTTGTGCCTAGAAGAGTCTGTGTGGACAAAGAGCAGCTGGAGACAGGGAGAAGATTCTCCTGAGACAGCCCACACCAGCCTGCGATGCCTCCTTCACTTTCAAACAACCTTTGCCCCCTGCATCATGCCCCTCACCAATGCCTGTGGCAACACCAACCTCAGCCCTCCGGCTACCGCAGAGCCTGGGCCCAGAGAGACAGCTGGTTTGTGACACTGCTTTCTGTGCAACTTTTACTACCTAACCGGCAGGGGCATTTTATTTCTCGTGTGTGTAAGAGCATCTAAAGCCATCTCGGTTAGTGCTGTAGCCAGTTACCTTGCTCTGCACCCTCCAAATTTCTCCAGGGTGCTCTAACTAGAGCCCCAGCAGTACAGGGAGTGAGGGTCAGAGGATGTGGGTTAACAGTGAGCATCTATCAGGTCCTCCCCCAGGCTAGGAGAGGGGGCCAGAAGTGGTGCTGCACCTAGGCAAGAGGGTAGGGTGAGGGGGAAGGTCAGTGCACACAACCAGGAGGTCCACCACACCTCTGAGCCAGAGCATGGAGCTGGGAAAACCACTGCCGACTTGACTCCTCTCCTTCTGACAGAAACTGACAGTGGGCGAAAAATGTGGAGTCTGCAGGGGGGGAGGAGACACGATCTACTGCACCCAGTGCTTCAAGGCCTTCCACTCGCACTGCCACTTCCCTGCACACACAGATCAGCTCAGGTAAGTGTCACATGAGCCAAGCAGAGCTGAGCTGGCCTCATGTCCCCAGTTTCATGCAGAGAGTTCTTCTGTTTTTTCACAACATCCTTGAAAGTTAGGGTTGGACGGGACTTCATTATGTCATCTAATCCAGCTGCCTGCTCAAGGTAGGATCATCTAGCCTTAAATCTCCCTCATTTTAATTTAAGCCCATTAATTCCTGTCTTGCCCACTGTGGACAAAGAGAATGGTTGGTTGCTGTCCTCTTAACAACACCCCTTTTTTGAATTTGAAGATGTATCAAATTGCCCCTCAGTCTTTTCTTCTTTAAACTAAATAATCCCAATTCCACCAGCCTGTTGTCCTACGCCGTGTGCTCTAGACCTCTAATGGTTTCTGCTGCCCTCCTTAGGACTCTTTTCAGTATCCTCATTTTTCCTGAAATAAGGTGCTCAAAATTGGGGACAGTACTCCAGGTGAGACCTTGCCAATGCTGAAGAGAGTGAAATAATTGCTTCTTAAGACTTGCATTCAATACTTAATTCAATACACTTCAGCATGATGGTATTACTATACCAATATTATGCTAAAAGGCAACTGTACTATTTGTAACAATCTGACATGGCTGACTTACACACAGTTGACTATCCACTATGACCACCCAGATCCTTTTCTGCAGTACTACAAGAATGGAAGTTAGGCTCCCTGGAAAACAAACCAGCACTGTAGATTTCTATGTTTTTTTTAAGTAAATGACACTTCCCTAGTACTCCATGACTTTTGCCTGACAAGGCACAAACCACTCCTATTCCAAATGCCACGTGTGCTCCGGGTCCCACTAGCGAGTCTAGCCAGTGTTTAGAACCTGAGGGCTACTCCCTCACTATCAAAAGCATTGAAGTCATGTATAGATTGTGTTAGCTCCTTCACATCTATGAAGATGGCTCCTCTACTTCACCTACCTTTCCAGTTCCAGCCTCATAAGGAAAGGATCTTCTTGTTTTTTCCAGTCCATAGGGTGATGTCTAGACCAGGACCCATTAAACTTGTTCTTTATCTTCGGTTCCAGTGAAATCCTGATATGCAACTCTTGCTCTGGCGGCCCTGGAAACAGCAGCATGGAGGGAGCAGTGGCATCAAGTAACCCTGCACTACGAACAGTGAAGGCAAGTACATTCATATCCATTTCCACAGTCAGTAGGATTTTCAGGGAATTTCTATTTAAGGATCTTAACATGAGTGTTAGGAACCTCGTCCAGCATACCTGGAGGCAGGACTTTGCATTTCTATATCCTCTCCCAGTAAAGGAACTCAGAGAACTTTATAAACATACATCTGTCTGTGAGTTGGTGGGGCTTTACCCTTCTAGAAATAAAACATTCAGTATTTTCCCCACTCGTGCAAACAAGGCAAGTAGTTGCACTTTACCCAAGGGTCACAAAACCCTTGGAGGAGCTAGTACTGGAATCCAGCTCTCTCAACGCACTGTCCTGTGCTTCAACCACCTTCTTTCTAGATCCAAATGATTGCAAGAAACACCATGTGCTTTTATAGGCTACTATCTAACATGTATTATAATAGCAGTAAGATTCAGACCACCACAAAATATTGACAGAACTTTAAGTCCCTCTGATTCAGGTGAGCATAGTGCCTGGGTAACATTTTTAAAAGTGCTTTGGAAAATGTTACCTTCGCTGCACGCACTGGCATACATCACTTAGTAGAGAGCATCATATTTATAACTACTCCAGTGATGACAGAAATAACATATCCCAGTAGTAGCTGTTCTGCTCAGCCTGGACCTTGTGCACCCCAGCTCTTTGACCATTCAGAAGCAAAACACACCACTCTACTTCTGGGAGTACTGAAAGTACAGGCTGGTGTAATTTCCTTGCTCCAGGTTAGGCTCCTATTGAGTTTAGCCACACACTGCTCCTACTTAGATCACTCTCTGCTGAACAAACCCCATGTTATTACTGGTTTCTTTAACTCTCAATACTGGGCAAACTTCTGCTCTCAATTGCAGCAGGCTTATATTTGGTATGTAAATCTATTGATGCTAATGGCAATACTTCACCATAATGCCAGTGACACCAAGTGTAGACTTGGGCCTATGATGGAGAACATGTTTTTACCTTCATGTTGGGGAAACTGAACTGTCTGGTTACTGTTCTGGATTTCAGGTGGTGGAAGAGTCTTCTGGGGGTGACCCAATACTGAATAAAGAGGAGTTGGACTCACTCCTAAGTGAGGTAACAAAACCACTTACTTTCTTGTCTCTGATTTGGCTTCAAATGAGAAAGCAAGCCATAATCTAAGTTGATCAGTCCCTGCAGTTCCTGGCATTCATGGGCACTCTGTTCACATCTCATTTCCGAATCTAGGTCCAAAGGAAACTGGGCCCAAGCGCAGAAAGCCTGGTGCACTTTCAACGGTCTGGTAACACTGTGCTCGTATGGACAGTCCTGCTGCTCACTGGACCTGCCCTGAAAGCATTACTATGCCATCAAAAACACCTGCTTTTGAAAGCTTGTTCATTAAGGCTCTGGGGAAACCAGGAACCAGGCCTATTTACAAGGTTTATAGTACCGCAGAGCTCATTTATTTTAACAAACTTTGGAAGTGGGCCTTGTGAAAATGAAGGACTGAGCACAAGCAGATGTGTGCAAGGTTGTCTCATGTGTAGTTGACTTGCTTCATCTTTCACTAGCACAGAGAGAAACTCAACTCCCTGTGGCATAGAAATTCCCCCTTTACTTTCCTAGGCACCCTGCACGCATACACTTTATCCTGTCTTGTACTGTCTTCCAGAGTTCATTTGACGGGATCCTGCAGTGGGCATTCCAGAACATGTCTCGGCCGCTGTCAGATGCTCAAGGATTATTCTCTTAGTACCTGCTGTAATGGTGGACAGAGCATGCAGACTTGTTGCCCTTCATGCTGTGGATTTGACCATCAGTTATCTGTAAACATCAGGTGTAGACATCCTGGGCTACACCTGGGACTTTACACATTTGGCTCCAAATTCACACACCCCTGCACGTACTAGTTTAAACTTCTTTATAACAGTGTTACCTTAAATTCATATTAATATAATGCATGCTTTAGGGTCCAATGTCTTGACAAAGTGGGACTCTTTAAACCCCAAAGGATCATTCACCAACTTTTGAATTTTTAGTTCCAAATTGTCCTCTCTTTTCCTATTCCAGTCCAGGTCTATCTACTAATAAAGTAGCAGGCTTCTTTTTTTTAAAAACCCTGCAGGATTTGTTATGGTGTCTTTGTACCCAAATATAGGGTATTTCTAACTGTTTGTTAAAGTAAATCCATCTATTTTCTTTAAACCAGACAAAGTAAAAGTAACTAGACAAGTAACTAGACAAAGTAAAGTAATCCATCTATTCTCTTTAAACTAGACAAAAAAGGTGTCTGAGATGTCCATGCCTGGCTGCAAAAGAACATGGCACCACACAGGAGAGAAAAGAGAACGTTATTTCACTCTGTCTCCTGTACCAGGTCTCTTTTCTCATTGCTTTGTACACTCCTGTTCTTCACTCAGTTCTCCAGTTCAAGCTGTCCTCGACTTACAACGTTTCACACTTACAACGTTTATAAATTGACACCCTGTTTCAACTTTATGACATCTATTTCAACTGTACAACGCTTGATCTGATGCAACGCCACACCAGTGAACCAGTTTGTTGTGTCACTCATCTCCCTGGAGAACATCTGTCCAAACTTCCTTGGACACTTTCTTTAAGAAAGCAGACAAAACTTCAGAAAAACCTGCAGCCAAATCTCCTGAGAGGACTCCAGCCAAGAACCCTTCAAAAAGTCCAACCAAGAGCCCTTCAAAAAGTCCAGCAAGTCACCTCAAAGAAGTCCTTTTGAATCAATGTGATTGCTATTTACAATATAAATACATTAATGTAGCTATATTACTCATCTACAATTGATCGAGTACAAAATTCTGGGGTATTTTTGGTGAAAACAGGGTATTGGGCCTTGGTTCAGGAACCAATTCCCCATTTATAACATTGCTGCTTATGAGAAAATTGGTTCCAAGTTACAACTTTTCCACTTAAGATGCGGTTTTCAGGAACCAATTGTGTAGTAACTCCAAGGACTACCTGTACTCACTCCACTGTTCCCTACTGCAACCATGTGTCTGTTGCACCCTCACATGGGTAAGGGAGTTCCCTCTCTTCCTGGGAGAGATTTTCCTTCCCAATCCTCCCTAGACAGGGGTTGCAGCAGAGTGTTAAGATAGGTCTCCAGAGGCATGCATACACATACATTTGTCTGTTCCAATGCACCGGAGATTCGGCGTGTCACAGCAGACTTGATTAATTAACTTGATTCCGCACATGAGCTGAAGCACCTGGCACTACGTCACATGCATTTGTATAAGTGGTGAAATGCGCATCAGCACTGAGAAAATGGCAGTAGCGCACTTTTGAACTAACACACATAGAAGATGTTTTAGTTTAAAAGAGCATCACCGCCATTTTCTCAGTGCTGATGAACATTTTGCCATTTATACAAATGTATGCACTGCGGCACCGAGTATTTTTAAAAGCATGTGTACAAGTGCTCCAAGGTCCCATCACCTCTGACATAGTGCAATTTTGCAGAATTCAACATTTTCATCAAGAACTTCAACATTTTTCTGCAACCAGGCCTCTGACACAGGGAGCCAGAGCTGCTGAGGACAGCTAAAAGCTCTCCTTCTTCTGTGGAGAAAAACATACATGTAGGAACAGGTTGAAAGAAGTCATCTGGAGAACTCTGAGGGAGCAGGCCATCTAGGAAGCACAGGAGAAATTCATCAACATGTTTTACTGTGAGTATTTGCAACTAGTGCTCCTCCTTAAAGCTTTATTGGAAATGAAGACCTAGAGCACCTAAGTAACCACAACTCTGCAGTGCAGCAACACATTACAAATGTCAGACTTAAGAGAACCAACACTTCCTATGTTCTCTCATATCCAGTCTAAAACTACCATCAATCTTTTCAGCTGTCTCATCCTCCCCCAGTCTTGTCTTCTCCAGATCAAGTAACTTTAGGTCTTGCAACCTTCATTTGTATGATTTCCTCTGGAGTCTGAGTTAACTCCACTTTTGCTGATTTCCTCTGGATTACCTCCAGTTTGCCCTCAGCTTTCTTGAAGGCCGATGTCCAAAACTGGACTCTGTACTCCAAATGAAGCTTCACCAGTGCTGAAGAGAATAGTGTTGTTCCCTGTGATTTGCTATAGCCTTTTTTTTTTTTTTTGGGGGGGTGGGGGGGTGGGAGAGGTGGGAATGCAATACTGCTTACTCTCATTAAGCTTGTGGTATGCAATCCCACATCACATTTAGCTAGACAGTAGGGGTGTGCGAAGCTTCGGTCGCCAATTCAATTCAGAGAAGATTCAGCCCAGTTTGGAGGCTGAATCACCAAATCCGAACCGAACTGAGAGACAACCCCCCCCCCCCCCCCCCCGAATCGATTCGGATTTGGAAAAAGATTCGGAGATTCAGCAATTCAGAAGGCAGTCTTGCAGGGGAACAGAAACTGAGAAGAGGGAGGAGGGGAAAGACTGACATCTGTAACTGTGATCTTTCCTTGAGTCCCCTTCAATCACAGTGCTCTGGGGGGAGGAATGTAGAAACAGCATATAAGCCTCTGTCTGCAGCCTTTCTGTCCCTTTTGTGAGCTGTTTCTACCTGAGCAAAGGAGGGGCAGGCGGCTGGTCCAGAAACAGGGGGGCAGACAGAGATCTAACCAGCACCGGGAAGGCCCCCCGTTACAGGCTACCATCCCTGCTGTTTTCATCCCGTTGTGCCTTAACACACACGGATTCACACGTCACGAGTTTTGCTTTGAACAGTTTGAGGTGCAGTTTCCCAGAAACTCCTGCACCTATCTCCTTGAAACTTGGCAGGCTTCATGCCCTCAGAAGGGGCCACCATCTCTGCTATTTTCATTCAAATCTGCCAACAAATGACAAAGTTATAGGTATTTCAGTGATCCCCCATTATAGTCTATGGCTGCAATCTTCAAATCAGTGCTGAATCTTCCAAAGCCAATTCAGCCAAATCAATTTGGGACAGTGATCCAAATCTCCGAATGAAATCACTGTCCTCTGAATCAGCTGAATCCAAATCCAAATCGAACACTTCCCTATTTGTACAGGCCTACTAGACAGCATTTTCTTAGATCACCTCAGAATTTAGATGCAGTTTTACAACACTGAGCCTCAAACGAAAAGGTTGGATCACTCTACTCCTGCTCCTCCATTTTTGGTCTCTGTGTGTGGCGATTCCCTGATCAGACATTTCCTGGGTGACCAGGTCCCTGCTAGTAATCTTCATTGCCAAGGTGTTTTCACCTTTATATCCAGGTAAGTTAGAAAGCAGACTTGATATATCCCTTCCTTAACTATGGCCCTTCCACTTGTCCTGGTTACTTTATCAAGTCCTGCAACCATTTCAAAGTTTGTCCAAGAGGTCCCAAAGAAGCTTTAGTTTTCATGTCCTTTCCCAGAATACACTGGAGCCTCCTTGTTCACACACTAACTTTTCATAAGGAGTGTCATGGGTGGAAGCAAACATAAACACACTTTTGGATACCAATATCCCCACACATCTGCATCCTGGCAGGGAGTGGGATGTCACAGCCTCTACTGAAGTGACTGTGTTCTGCCACAACAGACAACTAAAATGCAAGATCCTCTTTCTCTCTGAACAGCAGGTTAAGAACTGCATGCAGGGGGCTATTCACTGTGCATAGCAATTTTAATGAACCTACACTGGGATCCTGGTTTTCTCCATTAAAAAAAAAAGAAATCACAAATTCTGATTAAAAAAACCCACAATTTGTGTTTTTCCATGATTAAAATAAAACACTGCTATATATATAGGTGTCAGCTGAACACAATGTTTTATTGATGTATTTACAATTTTAAAGCAATTCGGAAGCCTACCAGTGCCTCAATAACTATAATAAAATAAATTCTAAATACCTATAAATTTTGGCATTTGATTTTGGGTATTTTATCATGGAAAAATCAAATCCCCCCTGTCCCCTTCGCTCACCAGGACTCGAGTTCAACTGTGGATGCTCCTGCCCCCCTCCCCCCTGCCCGCAACTGCTTTATGGCACTGAGCAACCCTGATATACCGGTGCCCTGCTTATGCCATTGCCCCTCACTCTCAACTCACAGCCTCCTCCCACCCCTGCTGGTGCCCCTCACTCCCCACCGGCTCCCAGCCACCCCTGCTGGAGGGGAGCCCTGGTTACCAGGGCTACAGGGCCAGGGACCTGGGTCCACAACCCCCTTCCCCCCACAGCAGCACCCGAGCCCCAGCTGCCACCCATGGGAGGCAGTGGCTGCTGTGGCCCAAAAAGAGCATGGAACCCAGCTCCCCCTCCCTCACGGGTGGCATGGCTGAAGCAGAGCCCATTGGGGGGGGGGGGGGGCAGAGGTGAATGCAAGCTACCCACTGCAGACTCGGGGCTCCCCACCCTGCTGCCCTCCCCCCGGGCCTCCGCAACCCAGCAGGCAGAACCCGGTGCAGCAGGGTAGAGCAGTGCAGAAAGGCTCAGTGCTACAGTTGGGAGCCCCATGCTGCCATGGCATGGCGCTCCCTGCCCACCTGGCATTAGCATAGGGCACATCTCCACATCACCAACCCCGCTGCTGCCAGGCGGGCAGGAGGCACTTCGCCATGGCGGTGCAGGGCTCCTAGGGGCGGCACCAAGCTTCCCTGCCCTGCTGTGCCCTGGCATGCCAGATCCTGCCTGCTGGGCTGCAGAGGCCCCAGGAGGGGGGCAGGAGGGTGGGAAGCCTCCAGCATGCAGCTGCCAGCCTGACTCTGCCCCATGCACAAATTTGGTGGGTATGTGCCCCCATACACCCTTGGGATTGCACACAGTGGCAGGAAACCATTCCCCCCCACACCCCTCAGACGAGCCACACACAGATCCATCCTGCTTCCCGCTCAGGCCCTGTGGCCGCACATTCCTGCCTCAGCCCTGGGCCCCAAACACTGCCCCAGCTGGGCAGCGACCCCAGTACCAGCCCTGCCCAACTCTCTCCTTCACTATGGGGGCCTCAATTCCCCCTCCCCCTAACTTACCTGCGGGAGCTGCTCACCTCACTGCCTGGTTGCCACATGCCCGCGTGCATGTACACATTCACATGGTGCCCCCTGCCCAATTGCCCTCCTCCTGCTCCCCCCAGCCCTTTGTAGGCTGGAATTCTGCCAGCCTGCAAGGGGAAACCCATTATTTCCTGTATTTTTCTCCTTGAAATGAGAAAATCCATGTTTTACCGCATTTTTCCGTGGTGAATGGAAAGCCTGGATCCCTGCTTACGAACACATTCCATTGATGCTATTATCCTTATTTGCCACTAGATGGCAATTTCTATGTGTAACATACACATCTTTACACACATACTGAGTTTCATGTAAAACCTCACAGCACTCCTTTGACCTGGAGGCAGTTCTGCTGGGAGCAGGGAGTCCTCTGAGCAGACTCTGCCTCTTTCTTGCTGCAGATGAATGCATTAGAGGAGTGCTTTGTGTGGGTCTCTAGCAGTACTTTAGCCATTAATTTTAGGCCACTGACTTTTTGAAACACATTCAACCTCCAGGCTGAGCACAAGGGACCCTACTCTCACATTTGCAAGTATGAGATTCAGCAGATTCTTAAAAGTATTTTATTACAATAAAGGCAGAGAAACATGTAGTATTGTGACCCCCCAGGAGTTCAAAAATCACATTTCAGACCCCAAAACACCATGAGAAGAGCCAAGAAAAATTTAGATTGTATTCCCCAGTCCATCATTTGACTTTTGACCTCCCCCTGCCCTGCTCCGCCCTACTTTGGAAGTGGGGAGGGTGTTAATTACTGTTACCACTTACCAGATGCAACAGTGGCAAAATCTGGATGAGTTCCCCACCATTATTCCTCCCCCCGCCCTCCCTCCCGACCTGCCATCAGTGGACCTCACAGCTGGATACTCTGATGTCTTAAGCCACTAGAATAAGGACATGGCCTAGGCATTATTGCTATTTCAGGGTCTCTAGGCTCATTTCTAGACTACAGATCTTTCTGTAGTCAGAACCCTGCAGAGTGGAGACCCACATCTGCCTCACTGTCCCCAGGGCCCAGGTACATCTCCTCAGACACCTCTCAGAAGCCTGCCCTTTCCCAGAGCACACTACAGCTGCAAGCCACCTGGATCATCATTTAACTTTTTAGGATGCCAGTGATAAATGGAAGTAGCCATGCATGCACTGGGGGGCACAAAGTGGCCAATCACATTGTGCTTGAATATAAATCACAAAGAGATATAGCTCTCTATTCCCTTAGGCATTCTTGGGACCCCACATGGTTCAGGATGCTTAATCAGACTCATGGGGCTGGCAACTGTTAGGTCACTTCCCCCAAAAAGGAATTTCTTCTGATTTCTTCATCAGAGCTCCAGGACTTTCTTTTTTGTCCACACTGACTGGGGCTTCTGGCTTGGTGTTGGAGGTTGGGAGAAGTTTCTCTCTTGCCTCATATATTCCTCCTGACCTTTGCCCAAAGCAGGCACAGTGCTGGCTTCTCCCTTGACTTGCGCCTCCTTCACTTACTGGCTGTGACAGAGCGTAAGTTGTGCTCTGTTACTCACAGGGGCATGGGCAAACAGCAGAGCAGCCTGCAGGTGGCTGCACTCCCAATCAGGCATAACTGCCTAATTGGCAACAGGGCCTAGCACAGGGCTCTGAGCAGTGGAGCCAGCAGTTTGCTGCTAGCAGCCAAAGGGAGAACATCACCCGGCTTGAGTTGCTGTTCACATAACCTTTTGAAGGTGCAGTGCAGGAACTATGGGGATGGCAGGTGGTTCCTGGTCCTGGAGCATGACTTAAAACTACACTCTGCTGGGGCTGGATGGTGTGCTAGGGCTGCCAGTGGCAGGCAGTCCCCAGGAAATGCCACACCTTTGCCTCCTCAGTGCAGGCTAAGTATGGGGCACCAGAAAGCCTCAGCCCTCGCTGCCTTACGGGTTACCCCATGAAAGGTGTCAGAGAAATTATGCGCTTAAGCTCCCAACCTGGTAAGGGAACACCTGTGAATACTCCTGACCCTAACAGGGCTTGTTTCCCAGCTGAGACTCAAATAAGCAGGAGACGAGGGTGTGGTCTTCCCAGTTTATTCAGCCGAAGGTCCCCTGACCTTAGAAAGGCAGAGGGGCCCCGGTTGCAGTCTCACACATGTATTTATATTCCCTGGTTACATGAGATTTTCGCAAGCGCAAAGCTTTAGCGGAAGATTATTAGTACTGCATAACTCTTCTTTAACCTGCAGCGTAAACTCCAATCACAATATAATTTTAAACAATTTTACCAAATAAGGCACAGGTCTGCTGCCAAGCCTGCCTACCATGCCTAGTCACTATGGGGAAAGTTGTGGGCACCTGAAGGTGCAGGCTGTGCTTCCTGTGTTGCTAGAGAAGGAAACCTCTTTCACAATTTCTAACAAGGGTAAAGGCTAGGGGAGCACACCCCGAAGACAAAGCAAGGGCCCAGGTTAACTGTGCAGAGCCTGAGGTGGGGTCCAGGTCATGAAGGGGCCCAAGACAGCCCAGGTCCACAGTGAGGCCTGAGACACATACAGAGAACCGGTGTGAGGCTCCAGGGCATTGGGATTCTAAGCCCCAAGAAGGAGCTGGGTGTGAGGCCCAGTGTTGGGCAAGGGGATTAAGGCCCCAGTGTGGGGGCACGAGGGGACCGAAAGGGTCCAAAGCTAGTCAGGGAGCCCAAGGAAAAGGGAGGGGCTGGGAGTCCTGAGCAAGTGAAATTGAGAGCCCAAGTGAGGCACTGGAGTGCAAGTCCCAACGTGAGGACACTGGATTATAGGCTAGGTGTTAGGCCACATAAAATTTAGGCCATGGATGCCATTTGCACGCATGGGACACAGTATAAAGAGAGGTTCAGAGCCATGTATGCGCCATCAGCATCAGGGCAAGTAAATGGGCAGCCTCCCATCTTATTAACAACTTTACATTGGTTTCATCAAAGTCATGGCAGGTGGGCAGTTAGCCCTGACACAAGTGGGTCACTTGACCGGCCTTGGGACACCCACTTGTTACACAGGGGTACCACGAAAGCATTCGTAGAGGACCAGGATGTGACTTCAGCATTGTGAACGTCACATATCTCCATCTTATTGATGATAGGAGCCCACAAATTCAGTCCACACTGAGCCCACAAATTCAGTCCCCTCTGCCCTGCCATGATCTCTTGTTAGAGCAGATGGTTCATTTGACGTAGAATTGTATGAGAGATCTTCTTTATAGGGCTCATTACTGCCCAAGTTCTCCTCACACGTTGGGAGGATGATGTTCTCCTGTGTACGTTACATTTGGAAGTTATACAACCACCAAACCAGAGTTATAATGGCCAAAGAAACTAAAGCTTTTACAAACAACATGTAGAGACACATTCAAGTTACCCCCAAGTCTGTCACAGCTTCTGAGAGACCAGATGCCCAGTGTCTATTCCTACATACCAATTCAGATTGCTGCTTGTCGTGTCTTTCCATTTCCTTTGGTCTTCCAGTTTCGATGGCATCTTCTTCTCCCCTCCAGGTGACCTTTCATCCTGCTGCTTCTCAAACTCATAATCTTGCTCCTCTGCACCTCTCCCCTCTGTGGATGCAGCCTCTGGCTGAGTGGTTGCTGTTGGATACTTGTCAAATTAGCATCAATGCACCCAGCTGCTGGGTCCCTGGGTATACTAATCCTCTACTATCTGAGCAGGGCTTAAGTGCTGCCCTTCTCTTGGGAGGTTCTAGGCTCAGACTTGGGGTACAGGACCTCCTGGGTAGTTCCCCTCCCTGAGAGCTGGAACACAGGACAACTGCCTGTCCCCAGAGCCCAGGTCCATCTCCTCAGTCACACAACACAGCAGAAGCATGCTCTTTCCCAGAACCCAACAAAGTTGTTAGCTGCCTGGTTCACACTGTTCCAACAGGTTCATCACTTCTCACAGATTCACCCATAGCACAGCTCTCCCAATTCTTTGCACCAGTTCACCCAGCTTTATCAGTACCTGGTGCTTTGGCAACCACTGCTGCAACTCTCCCCGCTGCCTGACAGGAAGAAGTTCCGGGTTTTCCCATACTTTTAATTAATTGTACCCACCTCACACCTCCACCTCACTGAGTCCTTCAGTCCAGTGCTTACTATGCACCCCTCCAGCCTTCACTCCTTTCCACCCCCCTTCTCAGCTCCAACTCTACTTCTCCCCCCATAGCCCAAGGTGGGGACAAATGTAGTGAGAACACCTTTTTCTCTCTTTCCCAACCCGATCAAGGACTCAGCTTCAACAGATTTTTTAGTTTAGTCTTCTCTTGCCTGGTCTGGACATGAGATAGAACAGGAAAGACGACGACCCCAAACCAGATGGACCTGTTGTGCACAGCAGGCAGTGGAGCCAGCCAGAGCTGCTGGGCTATATCCACTTCCACATCTCTTCCAGGACAACAGCCTCACTGCTCCCTCTTCCCACAGCCCTCCCACAACCTGAAGACTTCTTGAGGCTGCTGACTGTAGAAACTGGGAGCTGAATTCTGTCTGGCTTCTGGCTGGATGATGTTCTTCCTGGAGGCAGGGATGTGGGACAGGCAACCAGCTGGAAAGGACTCTTCTCCACAGCTCCCCAGTTAAGACTGAAATTTATGAGGGCTTAAATTCGTGTCAAACCCTGACTCTGAACACACATAAAATTGAGTGAGGAAACTGCAAAGTTGGCAGCATGGCCTGGCCTGATCAAGCCATGCAAGTATAAAGTCCACCTGGGTTGTGTGAGAGGGACAAAGGACAAGTGAGAGGGTGGGAAGGTTCATGTTGTAATCATAAAATATCAGAGTTGGAAGGGACCTCAGGAGGTCATCTAATCCAACCTCCTGCTCCAAGCAGGACTATCCCCAACTAGATCATCCCAGCCAAGTCTTTGTCTAGCCGGGTCTCAAAAACCTTTTGTAGATTGTCCCTCATTTTAGGGGGAATATCATTCAGAGCTGCAGAGGGACAATCTGAAGTGCTTCAGAGGAAAATTAAAGTTCTCTCACCTCTCCAATCCATCAAGTCAGCAGAGTGCACAAAGGCTTTCTACTTGCTACATTTAGAGTTAGGAAACCTACAGAACTCAGTAGCAGAAAGAGATGCTTCTGCAGCAAAGGGACTAGCAGGAAAAGGGGAAGGAGGAAAGTGGCAGGGTCCAAATACTTCCCAGAGTGACACTTTCTACTAACCCAGTTATGAAAAAAAAAGTATTTATAGAACAGGCTCCTCACTGCCCCTCTTCCCCATAGCAAGCTGCAGTAGCTCACCAGCCAATATAGTGATGGGACACAATTCTCCCAGTACATGGGCCAGGGGATCTGGTGTCATAACATCCTTCTCGGCAGCAAATTGTAAATAACTGCACACCACTTACTTGACCCAGCACTGGGATCCACCCGGCGTCGGTACATTAACAGATACACGGTGGTACTCACGCTGAAACACAAGAATGGCCTATGAATACCTAGGCCAATGGGCAATCACATCTTTTGCCCCACACATACCCCAGGGTGCTTTGCCAGTTAATACAATTTTATAATCTAATACAAGAGACTGTCACACCACTGGAATGACCCACCTTAACTTTGCAATGGCCTGATTCTGGAGTGATTTATTTTTGTCTTCACACACGACAAGAGTATTACAATCATATCAATCTACAGTTACAACAGGGTCTGTTCACTGGGCTAGACTCCAAGAGAGCTTGCAACAAGCCACTGAAGACTTTTGGATGGTTACATGTTCAAATGCTGGGGCAAGGCCTAAAAATCTGAGAGTCAGAGTCCTGCCAAGTAGTAGAGGCTGGAACCTGGTTTAA
This sequence comes from Alligator mississippiensis, assembly GCF_030867095.1. Lineage (NCBI taxonomy): Eukaryota > Metazoa > Chordata > Crocodylia > Alligatoridae > Alligator > Alligator mississippiensis. The sequence goes on along the minus strand of NC_081830.1, from coordinate 37,873,348 downwards.
ACCTGAGAACATGAATGTCACATGCCCCCAGCGGCTCAGGGGGCATGGTGGCAGCAGGAGCATGGTCGCAGTGGCGGGAGCCTGGTGGGGATAAGTGGGGAGCTCTCGCAGACACCACCAGTACTGTCAGTGGGGGGGGGGGGGGAAGCGCTGAAAAGGGGGTGGTGACCACCCGCAGATGCTGCCAGCAGCATCAGCAGTGGCCAGCGGGGGTCACTGACTGCCTGTAGATGCCACTGACATCAGTGGCTGGGGTGGTGAGCAGTGACTGCCCACAGGGGGTCACCGCCATGCTCAGGGGGTGCACGTGCACCTGTGTGCACCCCCTACATGTCGCCCCTGCCTGAGAACAAATTGACAAGAACCCAAACCTCAGAAGACATTTCTCTGAACAGAAATCCCCACCCCTTAAACTTCGGCGGATCATCTGAAGGTACAACTGTGAGCAGGTCTGTACCTTTGAGCTGACCAGGAAACAGAAAACTTGGGTCACTGGAAAGCAGCAGGGATTAATCTTTGACATGATGGTTTTATTTTGCAAATCTTTTCTAATTCCCTATCTTTATTTTTCACTCCAAAATTACCAGAATTGAACCTTCACAACCTCAGATGGTACAGTCCCTCAGATAAGTTTACCAGTGTAACTTAGCTGCTCACATCTTCTGTTCTCCAATTTTCAAGTGATGCCTCCTCATGCAACTAGGGGAGAAAGTTATTCTGCCCCTAGATTGAGACTGCACTTCCAGTACAGCCTTTTTTTATCCTGGCATCTAATGAACCAGAGACTTTGCCTGCCCAAAGAAAAACTCCCTGGCTAGGGACAAAAGTTACACATAAACTGGTTTAAGTGATCAGAAACTCGTTTAAACTTGTAACAGAACAGAAGCTCAGTGCACATAAACCAGTTTCAAAATGGCTGAAACCAGTTTGAGATAAACCTAGTTGAATGTAATATCAGACTTAACTGATTAAGGCCAAACTGGTTTATGGAACTTCTGTCCCAGACCCCTTCCTTCCTGGTTTAAGTTAAAGTCCCCCAGCATCCCAGCATGCTTTGCAGCCCTGTGTCTGCCTGGCCAGGGTGCAGCAGATGCTGTCAGGGTTCGTCTGTATGTCCTGTTCCTGCCCGCCCCCAGTGTTCTAGTGGCAGGGTGGGGCATGGGCAGATGCTGGCCAGCATGGCCCCCAAAGGTGAAGGGGGCAGGGAGGGAGTTTATTCCCCACTCCCTCCCCTCTCCCACGGAGGGACCATAACTGGGATCTGCCAGCCCCAGCTAACACCTCCGCTGCTCGCCCCCACACAAGCTGAGTGCATCCTGACAGGAGCTGCTGTGCTCTGGCCAGGCAGACCATGGCTGCGGTCCCTAGATGGGAAAGGGGAGGGGAGAATACACCCCCCCGTTGCCCCCTTTGCCTCAGGGGGCCATGCCAACCAGTGTCTGGCCACACCCCCGCCCCTGTCCCTGTGGCTGGAGTGGCAAAGAGGGAGGGGGACCCTGACAGGGCCAGCAGCCTGACAGTGTCCTGGGCAGTGCAAGCCTCTTCCCGGTGAGGGGCTGCCCTGCAGGTGGGAGCCGGGTGGGCAGAACTGCTGTAGTCTGCATGGGGAGAGCAGTGGCACCAGTGGGGCTTGGTGAGGTGGCTATGAGGGGCTACATGGCAGCAGCAATAAGGTGGGGGGCAGGCTGGAGAGGTATGGCCACCCAAAATTTGCCTTGGACCCTGTAGCCACCCCTCCCAGTGCTGCCTCCACCACTGCTCGCCCTGTGCAGGCTGCAGCAGCTCTGCCCACCCCACTCCCACCCGCAGCACAGTGCCCTCAACCAGGAAGAGGCTTGCACTCTACTGCCCCTGTCAGGGTCCCCCCCAACTCCCACAGATGCTGGCCAGCATGGCCCTGCCATCCACCCACCTCACTCAGGGCCGAGGCTGAGCTGGGCCAGTCTGGGGACACTGTTGAGGGTGGGTATGGAGGGGCCGGGCCAGGCCAGGCCAGGCCATGGGGGCAAGGCCCTTCCCAGCTGGCTGTGAGCCTGGCCATACCTCCTCCCCCTCCCCTAGAGCCTGGCAGGGTATGCTTTCCCGCTCCTCCTCCAGGCACACCCTGGCTGGGGTCCCTGCAGGCCAGGGTAGGGGTTTAGATCCCTCCCCAGTCATAATCAGGTCTGCTGGGACCTGGCCATCCCCCCTTCCCCCAGCCCACCTGAGCTTCCCTCCAGCCTTCTGGCCAGTGGAGAAGGGAAAGGAGGGCTCACTCTAGCACCCCCCCCCCCCCCCCCCCGGTCTGGACTCCTGCCGTATTCATTCTTTCCAAGCCAAGTAAGATTTGGCCTGTCAAAGGCACTCACCTAACACTTGGTTCTGACTGTTTAGACAGTGCCCCAAATCCTTGGATACACAAGCACATCCAGATCTTTTGAGACCCTCAAATGCTTTGACATTTAGATCGAGGAAGTATCTATTAGAATCAAACCTCTGAAACTGAAAATGGAGTTACACCTGCCTGGAAAAAACCTTCCCAAGAAGAGCAGCCTCTGATGTACTTCTGCAGTGAGTAGGGTAGAAGAGGGAATGCTGGGCAGACAAGACAATCTTTTGCAAAGTCCTCCTCAAGCCAAGCAGCTCAGAGGCCAGGTACACTGACCTGAAGGCAATGTTTTCACATCACACAAGGCACATCTCTTGGAACCAAACCTCCTAGCTCACAGTCAATGCCAAGGAAATGGGGGTTGGATCTATGCCACCCAGAAGTTACATACCAGAGCCACCTTTCCTTACTGTACTGACAGATGCCTAAAACAAAAATCTAGTACTCCATCCTCAACTGATACACTAGTCACTGAGGGACAGTCCTGCAGCTCCTTACATACACTGTCAGGGCTGTTGGGGGAACCGCTTTCTAGATAGGCCCTGACTCATGCTGGGAGCACAAATGGCTCAAAACTAACATCTGAAGAGAATAAAGTTTCAGGGGACTGCATTGATCCACTCCAACGGGACCCAAGAATGATACAAACGTACAACCTAGAACAAGGAAAAGCCCATCAGAATGGGAATTGAAATTACCAGTTCGTGCCATCTGAAGAGATCTCTTCTTTTTGCATCTGCAAAAAGAGAACAAAAAAGATGATTTCCCAAGGCAGGGTGCAAGGCATTTAATTACCAGGAACCAGAGGTTAAACTAGCCAGTACCGAGTCCTGGGCAGTCCCCTACCTGCCTCTTCCCCTGCACCCTGAGCCTTCCCTAAAGTGGCTTTAGTTTTGGTGAAAGCAGTGTGGAGGGCAGAGAAGCAAACATAACATGCACTGCAAGCAACCAAAAGACAACCAGGTTTTACCCACAAAAAACGAGGGGACACATTAACATTTGTTTCCTCCTTTTTTTAGCACCCAAAGGTTCTTATCATTGTTCCAGGTCCTGTACAAACAACACAAAGTGATAGGGCCTTTGCTCAGTGCTGCAGATAATCTTATTTAAAACAAGATGCAGCAAGTGAGTGTTAACCAGGACAGAAAGGGCAGAGAGTAAAAGGTAACAAAGCAACAGAGTCCATATACCTAATGTAACCACGGGTTGGGATTTGCCAGAGGGTTTGCTCCTCAGGGCAACAGGGGGTGTGATGGAGTTTTCTAGTCTAAATTCTGGTCTAAGCTGGTCTCTGAATTCCACCTGCATCAACACATTACTAGAGACTCATGAGCTCTATCTGCTCTGCATTTACACAATGCTGAGGAAGGCATTTGCCTCCTAGCTACACATAAGCACACCTTTTGATAAATCTCTGCAGCTGCTGGTAGCCATAGCTAAGAGATCCAGGGCTGCAAGACATCAACCAGAGACTGTCCAACTAGATGTTGGTCTGTGTAAAATTATTTTTTGAGGTTGCCCAGGTGAAATTGCCCTCTGCAATTCCTGCCAACTTCACCAGAGACAAGGCTACTTCCACAGTGACCCTTTGGAGCGTCCTCCAAACACACCCCAAGAAGTAACACATTTCATGTAAACCCAGGGTCCATTACCTCGCGCACTCTGCTGTCATTGAATTCATACCAGCTATCATTTCCAAAGGGCTTTATTTCAGCCAGGTAATGGCCTCCCTGAATTCCTCCAGAATGGTGACACATGGCATAGAGATCATAGTGTACCTAGGAAGAAATCATGTTAAGGTTCATATTAGCCATCTATTTAGCACTGCAAAGACTCTCAGACAGGACAGAAGGTATCACAGGATGGCACCTTACAGACTCTCAGTCACAGAGGCAAAAGCTTTTGTAGTTGACAGCCTATTTGGTCACATCTTCAGGTCAGGTATACAGGGTTAACTTCAAGGATATTTGGGCTGGCAGCATTTCCCTCCCTGACTCATGCTGTCATGGAATATCCAACCTCACAGCCAGGCTCAGCCCAGCAGGTTCAAGGGTTCAACACAAGAGTATTGTGCAGTGGTAGACTGGTCTGTATGAGACCAGGATAACTGAGTGGTTTTTATCTTTAGCTCTATTAGGTAAAACAGAAAATGGACTCCCTGGTGAATCCAGCAGAAAGTCCATGTACTTACAGGGTGGTCTTCCTTGTCCACATCGAGTGAGAGTGGCACAGACACAACACAACTCAGCTTTCTAAACCCGGTAAAAGAATCAAACTGATATCTCTTCAAGTGCAGAACCAGAATCTGAGGTAGACTTTCAAAGCAGTATTTCTGAAAGACAAGACAAGCCCCACATTTCATACCATGTGTTCATCGCCTCCACTCTAAAAATGCCCTTTTGTAGGTAGGGGTGTAGGTTGTAGCAGTGTTGGTCTAAGGACATAGGCAGACAAGGTTCCTTGGGTGAATCTGATATCTTTTATTAGACCAACCCAAATGGTTGGAGAATAGTTATTAAGCAAGCTTTCGGGTTCAAAAACCCTTCGTCAGGCTAAGGAAGCTGCAGCAGTTGCTGTGTGCTCTTCCTGGATGGAATGAAAAGTAAAGAAGCCAGCGGCTGGGCTGGGCTGCATACAAGACAGGTAGTCAGTGAAAATGTAGATTGAGGAGTCAATGGGTGAGAGAGGCCGGGGGGGGGGGGGGGGGGGATGAAAGTGGAGATACCTGGGGAGTCAGATGTCAGGCAGGTTATAATGTGTCATAAATCCAATGTCCCTATTTAGTCCATGATTTTTAGTATCCAGGAGGTTGATGAAATGGAGCTCATAGGCTCGTCTCTGGGAAGTGTTTTGTAAGTTTCCTTTGAGGATCAGGACTGAGAGATTGGGGAGAGAGTGGTTTTCTTGTGAGAAATGTGCCCCCACAGGTAATTGAGTATTTCTGTCTTTGATAGATTTCCCGTGCGCATTTTCTGGTGTGCATTTGTTGTTTGGTCTCTCCTACATATTTTCCATTGGGGCATTTGGTGCATTGGATGAGATGTATTACATTTCTGGAGGTGCAGCTGTAAGATCCAGGTATGCTGATGGCTCTGTTGTGGGGTGTAGTAATAGTGGGGGTGGTGGAGATGTGTTGGCAGGTTTTGCATTTCTTGTCATGGCACTTTCTGGATCTTTTTGGTGTGTTCTGGGCTTGAGGAAGTTTGCTTCTGGTGATGAGGTTGGAGAGGTTTGGTGCTTGTTTGAAGCAACCTCCTGAATACTAAAAATCATGGACTAAATATAGGGGTGTAGGTTGTAGCCGTGTTGGTCTAAGGACATAGGCAAACAAGGTTCCTTGGGTGAATCTGATATCTTTTATTAGACCAACCCAAATAGTTGGAGAATAGTTATTAAGCAAGCTTTCGGGTTCAAAAACCCTTTTCATTCCATCCAGGAAGAGCACAGACCAACTGCTGAAACTTTCTTAGCCTGACGAAGGGTTTTTGAACCCGAAAGCTTGCTTAATAACTATTTCCAACTATTTGGGTTGGTCTAATAAAAGATATCAGATTCACCCAAGGAACCTTGTCTGCCTTTTGTAGGTACACAAGTAAAAAACAAAGAAAACATGTTCCTCTCTTTGTACATGTATCATTCAAGATTTAGCACATCTGGTCAGTGCTGTGCCTGGTACAACTATCTGAACAACCTATGCTTACCGAGGTGGCATCTTGTTTACATCCACAGTTTTCGCAATATAGCTGGTCATCTCCTGTAAAGGTGCTTTCTTGCTGCATCTCATCCAAAGTGGTGGTCTAGACACAGGCAGAAGTGACAACATTATGTAGCACTAGTTTAACTGAAGGACATAGTAAGTAACTGCATGCTGCCTTCCAACAGTACAGTCTTAAGGTAAGTAGTCCAAAACGCTGACTTTTCCGTCATGTGAAGTATATCTACTTTGATACCAAAGGAGCTTCTCCACACAAAACAACTTTAAGCTCATATGTAAGTCTTTTTCTTGACAAAGTTTACTCAATAAGTTTGCTTTGTGTACTCAGAGCTCAGCACCTGATTAACTCGCTTTGACTACAAGGGGACCTAAGCTTACGTCTTCCCTATATAGACTGTATCTATCCCAAAGGACCAGAAGCTGCAACTGGAAAAACAATGCACTCCCCTGTGCCAAGAAGACCTCTTCTAGACAGGTTATGCAATAGTTTTGTTTCAATTACGGTATCAACTTCCTTTGAAAGCATTTTAGCTCTTCAAAATAAGAGAGCAGATTTTCATAACACCTGTTTAAGAAAATACCTCACAGATGCTTAAGGAGCTCAAGGGAACTGTACAGTTTTGCTTCAACCCTAGAAAAATTAGTAGGCATGTTTAAGCATGTCTTCAAGTCAATGGAACAGCTTACATGAACAAAGCTCAGCAGGTCTCAAGTCTTTGCTGGAGCAGAGGCTGTACCCCTTACCCTATGCACAGCAGTGGACAGGGGTTGAAAAAGCTTCTGAGTAGGACTGATGTTGTTCAATGAACAAACTGCCAGATCACTCAAAGTTATGGCACAGCCAGGTTCACAGAGCCTGCAGGATTCATCTTGCAGTGAAGCATCCTAGCTGTATTAGTAAGTCAGGGCTTGGAAACACTCTATGTTTATTTCATTTTAAAGAAGACACGTGTTTTAAAGATCTACACTAGTGTAAGAGCCTTCAATCTGGTGCAGTAAAGTTACTCTGGATTTCTGCCACCTAATGTCAAGGTGCCTTCTCTAAGAAACTGGGCACCAGTCTACTCTGGATCCCAATGGGCTCAGTAACATGTACAATTAATGTGACTGAAAAAACTCCACTGCAATTTAAGCCGGAGTAAACTAATCCCAGCATCACCATCTACATGTGCTTTTAAGAACAGTAATTTACTCCACCACAGTATACAAAGTAAATTAATCTACTGCACCTTAACTGTGGTGCATGTATAGATGGTGACACTTTACTGTGTGTGTACTGTAAAACTCACACGTAGATGTAATTTATAGCAGGGTACAAAATGAATAGAAATTACACATGCTGGCATAGCTGTTTCCTGTGTCTGGGCCCTCAAGCAACTCCTTAATACCTTCAATAAATACATGTGAAATACAGTTTGAGCAATTAATGTAGCAACTAATATCCACTGGATTCCTCAATAGGTCTGAAAGACCAAAAATGAACCCATGGCACTAGGTACGTTCTAAGATAAACTCCCTTCTGCCTATAATGAACAGTCTCTCCACAGCTTCCAACCAAAAGTCCAACTGCACCCAACAGCTCTGCATTTGCCTCAGACCCACCATTCCTAACAAATGTAGGGATATTTTCCTTACCACAGAGTAAATGGAGTGATTAGAAGTCAACTTTTGAAAAGAGAGGGAAAGACTCAGGACAGGATTCTCCACTTTTGTCTGGAGTCTGCATTCACAACAAGTGATGGTATGGACCTGTTTCACCTCGTATAGCTACGAAAAGATAGAGACAATGATAAACATTTACATCAATCCAGAGTGTTAAAACTACAGGGAAAGTGCAAACATATCTTAGCTGGAGGAATGGAAGACATGCGTCGTGTGCCTTCCCAGTCTCACTCAACATTGTTTCTAATGTCTACTACCTGTCAGAGCAAAGCAAGCTTAAAATTGCTATCACTGAAAAATAATACAAAACTAAATCTTAAGAAAATACACTATAACCCTATATTAAAGGAAAGGGAAGTGGACAAAAATTAATTAAGGTTTCCTGTTCAACTTTACTTCGATCCCATATACATTTGCATGACAACACAATCTGCCTACCCAATCACATCCAATATTTACCATGGGGCCTTTGTCTTACACAGTGCACAGGGTCGTTATTAATATAAGCTTAAGATACACTTGGCCTTTGAGTGAGTGTATAAACAGAATGTCTAAAGCTCCTCTTAAAGTTCCCCCTGAGGTGTAGGCACACATACATTTGGAGGCCTTTGAAAAGGGGAATGGGACAGCAATTGGTACGTTCTATTTGTTGTATGGAAAATGGCTGAAAAAAATTCAAAGCTATCAAAACCTTCCTGGCATTAACATTCCTGCATCCAAGGTTATAGCTGGAGCTGTATTGCTACCATTGACTTGGCTTCCCTCATTCACACATAACAATTAGAATGGTTGCTGTCACTTACCCCTGACACTAAGCAGCGGATTTCCTTGCTATGCCTCTGGCTTGCCTCAAACTCTTAAACCTGACCTCCATGCTCTGAACCTCTGGCTTGGACCCTCCAGCCTGTTCCTCCTTCTTCCTGTTTTTGTCTTGGACTTCCTGGCCTGAATCAACTGCATGCCCTCACTGTGACCTCATCTTGATCCTCAGCTTTGAGCTTAGCTTCCACTCTGGCAAACCCTGAGCTGGAGTGATTCAGTAGGACTGACTGCCTATGTCCTGGTCCACTCTTACATAACCTTTGGAAATGGTCCCATTTGTAAATTGGCACTAGTGGAAATTGGTGGTTACAGCAGCAAGTAGAACTGAGGTTCCCAGAGGGTGGAATGAGCAAAGATGCTTGGAGATGAACCTTTGCCTCTCCACGCACTCCTCTCCCCCCGACAGACCCCTAAGATGGATCCTTTGGTTGGATATGCTGCATGTGTCAGTACACAGGACTTGCTCCATGTATGAATGAGGACTGTGTGGTGAATCATGGGGCTGGAAGGGACTTCAGGAAGTCAGCTAGGTCATATGTAGACAAAATGAGGGCCATGCGTACATGACACTTTAAAGCAGGTTAAATACTTTTGCACCGCTTTAATAGCGTTGGAGTTTGCATGCATCGGAGGCTTATTGCGCAGTAATTCCAGCCACTGTAGCAAATTCAGCAGCCTAATGTGTGTTAAATGACTTGGGGTGCAGCAAACTAAAACTCCTCCAAAGAGTTTTAGTTTGCTGCCCTACAGCCTCGGAGCGTAGCACTGGACTCCGTACAGCTCGGGCTCTGCAGGAAGCCCGTGCAGGCAGCCTGGCAGCAGCCCAGGAAGGTAGGCTCCACCCAAGATCTTTCCCCCCCACCCCCCGCTGGAGCCTGCCTGCCTGAGCTGCGCGGTGGTCCGGTGCTTCCCTCCGCAGCTGCAGTACCCCCCGGGACTGCCCGAGGTGGGTGCCTGTGGGCCGGTGCCACCTGCAGTGGGCGGGGGGCACTGCGGCCACGAAGATTAGTACTAGCCCCCCAACCCCCACAGCCCAGGGACCACTCCACTCGCTGGCAGCTCACCCTCCCCTCCCTGCCACTGGAGAGGCAGGTAAGTTCAGGTGTGTGCACAACACAGGGGGTTTAAAGCAACCTAAACTGAAGTGGGGGTTTTAAAAACCCACTGCTTCAATTTAGGACCTCCGTTTTGTCTACATATGCCCCTAAATTCCAAACTAAATTCCCCTTCTTGTAATTTCAGACAGTTGCTCTTTGGCCTGTCCCCTGTAGACAGAACGGACACTGTATTGTAACAACTCTTATCTATCTGAAGACTCATCAGGTCCTCACCAATCTTCTCTGCTCCATAATAAACAGTCCCAATCTTTCCTTGTATGTCATGTTTTCTAGATGGCTAAATCATTTTGATTCCTCTCCACTGAACTCTTTCCAATTTGTCCACATCTTTCTTGAAGCACAGCATCTAGAACTGGACACAATACTTCAAGCGAGACCTCCTCAACGTAAGTCTCATCTGCTGTTCTCCTCTCATCTATGAAGCCTGTCACCTTCTTTAAAAAGGGAAATTAGATTGGACAAGTGTACCTTGTTCTTGAAAAATCCACATGGGCTGTTCCTGATTGCCTTGTTATTTTCTAGGTCAGGGCTATCCAACTTTGGTGTGGCTAGGAGGCACACGTGCTGTGGGCACATGGGTCACATGCTGCAAGGGCAGCCTGACCCTGCCATACAGGGTGTGCTTGCAGTCCTCCCTAAAATTGTTCACAGCTGGTTACAAAACACATGTTCCTCATTTTCAGGCTGCTCAGCAAGTCAGATTTGCAGAAGCATTGAACTCAAATGCCAAAGCATTTCAAACACAAAGCACCTTTGAAGTGCTGGAAAAATTAGGCCCCCGTTGCCTAAAGTTGGGCACCCGAGATCAGCAGACACTGGATTTTGTCCTTACTGTATTCTTTACACACTATTCTTCATTCCCTTGGCTGGAAGGGGTTCTGGTATTGTCACCTATTCTTCAAGGGTGTTTAGGGAAATATAACGTTTGAGAAATGCTCAGAATGCAGGGTGAGAACAGCAATTAGTAGCATATTCATAACTTTATATTCAGAGCAGATTTTACAAAGGATATATTAAATAAGGACAGAGGCCCGGATTAGAAGTATTGAGGAAGTACCCTTTTGCTGAATAAGGCAGCGATCTGAGGAAGAAAGTATGTGATTGTGGAACTAAAAACTGTGCCTTAAGTTGCACTGGCAGCCCAAATCTAGCATTACATAACTTCTGGGCTTTTTTGCCTGTGATCGTCTGAAAGACCTCCTGTTTAGGTATCCTGAAGAAAAGTGTTACCTGGCGAATACCTTCTTTCTCTTCAATTATTTTATCCATCAGCTGCCTGAAATATTCCTCAATGTCTTGTTGCTGGTTCACTGTACAGATACAAATAGGAATGATCAACAACCAACTGCAGCAGATTGTGGTTCTTGCATGCAGCCTAAGGGTTGCTAGGCCAAGGGAGCAGTTCATTGTCTTATTTTGATTTCTTTGATTTCCCTCATGGGACATAGCCTTTGCATTAGAAGGTGAATGTGGCAATGGTATCTCCAAGGAACAAACACCCAGAGCACACCTGCTAGGAGCCCATCCCAGTGTGAGCAGCCACAGCATAATGTTAGACTTCAGCAGTCTGTCCTCGTTGCTGCTGCACTTACTTCAGAAACCCTAGCAACACACACCAAGAAGCCCCATGGTTCTTTTATGCTACAATGAGCTGAACAGAACAGCTCCATCGTTCTCTCTCTGTGACTTATGGGAGAATGTGCGTGTTCTGTTCAATGCACAGTGGAACTGTGGAAAAGCCCTGAAGGATGAGCAGGCATAGAATGATGTAGCCTGCTTTGTCCCTGTACAAAGGCAGATACCAGCCAATGGAAACTAGAACCTAGGATCTACCACACACCTTCAACCTGGCTGGAAAGCACTGCCAAATATGTGCAACCGGTTTCTCTGTGAAACTGGGAAAGTCATTTAGCAATAACACCCTGGTAGAAGCCCTCAGACAGGTCAAAAGTTAAGCCACACTGAAGACAAAGCAAAAACACAGCTACTCCAGATGTTCAAATACATGGCATGTAAGAAACGTTTAGGGTGAAGGAGGATGAAGAGGAGGAGTTCCCTAAGAAGAGGGCATGGGAAGTCATGAAGCAGAAGAGGGTCAGCAAAGCCTTTTATATGCCTGAGAAATCCTCCTGCATTCATAGATGACTATCAGGGAGGAGAATGATGTGAACACAGAACCAAGAGGGAGCTGGGGAAAAGCTCTGGCACATACTGAGGCTAATGGGGTCTTAGCAAAGCTGAACCTCCATCCCCTAGAAGCTAAGATCAAGTTGCTTATGGAACACCAGCCTGGAAGGATGTCCCAAGGCAGACCTCTCTAGAGAAGCATCCTACCATTGCGAATTCCAAGGCACATAGTAATTCCTGTTGTGGTGGTCATTTGTTTTCCATCCGTCAGCTCTTGAAACAGCTTTTTCAGGCTGTGCAGGATGCCAGGGTCAGTGTTATCACAGCTACAAAACACAACAAAGACACACCATTCATCTGCACCTTTCAGGAAGGGTCTAGACTTTGACTCAATGGGGAATGTTACAAGGATTGCAGGAGAGAGCCTCATGAGCTGCCCAAGTGGACTTGGTTGTGTACTTGCAACCCTGTTCTGCCCTGAAAAACTGCTCATGCAAAAGAAGGCGAGTTTTCCTCTCTCTGCTTCTTTTAGTGACTTAGTCTTAAAGTTAAGTTGAAGGCAGGCTACAGAATTAAGTGCATTCTTGTATTTTCAGGGACTTGAACACAGTGGAGTAGGATCACACTCGGGCACCTAACTTCACTCACATGCCCTATAGGTGGATTAGGATCTGGCCCCTGGGATCTACTGGGGCCTGTGATGGGTCTTGCTGGATGCACTCTGAGGAAGCCCAAAGGCAGTAACAGACCAAATTCCCCTCTCATCTCAAGGTGTGTGTTGAGGGGCATCCCTCTGACCATGGTTAAATGCATCAGTAGACTGGGTAAAAGTGTATAGTGTTGATGGTTCTGGGCCTTGTCTGCTGCCCTATTCAGAGTACAGCCTTATCCGTCCGCAGTTGAAGGCAGTTCTAATTGAACTAGAGTTTTGACCCCAGGTCCCATTTCCAATATAGCCAGCCACAAAACTTGTTGCCATCTCCTGCTCCTTTCTTTACACCCCTAACCCAGTACGCCTCCTATATCCTTGTCCCATCTTCCCCCAAACCTGCAAAGCACTGCTCTGCCCACCACATCCTGATGCTTCAGCTGCACCAAAGGGGGAAGGGTCACACAGCATCAGAATTACGTAGTTATCCACTATACACGTGTGAGAGGCTGACTGTGACAGAGGGCAGACTTGGGGCCCAAGTCTCATGCTGGCCCGCCCTCCTGTCTGTATGGGGCACTCAGCCCAATCTTTCCTGCCACGACTTTGCTGTTCCTGTAAACTGGTGATATAATGCGGGAGGCTGTCTATTCTCAGCTCCAACGCCAGATGGCACTATCTGCAGCTCTGAACTTTCCCTACACTGCAGCCCATGCCTCACAGATGGCATCAAGATTAATATTACTCCCGATCTGAAACCGAAGCAAATTGAGTCCAAAGTTCCACACATACACTCATTCACACCACCTCTCCCCTCACAGGAGGCCTCTTCCACTCCACCCCTCTCTCACTGGGGCCTCTAGCTTACTTCCTATTACTGAGCCACATTCCACTGCCCTGCTTCTCCTTGAGCAACCCCTCTGGGCTATCAGGTTTCGCTACTCCCATACTGGCCCCGCCAAGCAGTCCTTCAGTTCCCACAAATTCTCCTACTCTACGTGGTCCGACCATACGCCAAACCCTGGCCTAATTCTGCCCCAAGCCCCAAACCGGGCAACTCTACAATACGCCCACCCTGGGGTCTCCAATTCATGCTTGCACTCAACTTCTCACAGGGCTGGCCCCTCATGCTGGCCTTCAGGCCTACTCCCATTCAGCCCTACTCAGCACACCCCTGGGACTGTCCTTCAAGCCCACTCTCATGTCAGACCTACTCAGCCCCACATCACATGCACAGCCCCTTCAGGCTTCCTCTGACCTTGGCCCTACTCTGTGCGGCCTTCCTAATGCTCTACACACTACCCCCTCTGGGGTCTCTAGGATCTGCATCCCCACTTGGCTCAGGCACCTATACATGGGCATACCTGGCCCCCACTACTCCCACATCTCCACACGACCTCCCTCTGGGGTCTCTGGGATCTCTCATCCCCGTTGGGCTCAGGCGGCACTCCACTTGCTGTGCCTGGTCCCACAACTGCCTCCAAAGCCCACCCAAAGATGGGAGCTGGGGTTAAGGCACCCCTTCTTGCCTTTCACTGGGGAGGTAACTGGCATCTCCTGGAGACTCCCACGCTACCAGGAGCCCCACCAAACCACCCCTCCCCAACAGGGTGCAGCTTTAGGTCAGGCCTTCTGCTCTTACTTCTAGATGTTCCATGCAGCAGCTCAGCCAGTCAATGTTTCTGCCTTGGCTGGTCGCAGCCTTTATATACTTAGTTCTCAAAATAGCTGCCACCATAAGGCACCTGCTGGATGCCTGACCCAGCCCCTAAAGTGGCTGGCACCGAACAGTGCACTGGCACACTGGCCTTTCAGGGCCAGATCTCAGTGCTGGCTGCCCGCCTGTTCAGGGCTAAGCCCACACCTTACTTGTCTGCCATACCTTGATGAAATTAATATGAATGTTATTTCTAAGGTGAAAGGCTGCCCATTGCTCGACCTCCTGATCACAAAGGCCTACGTACATACTCCAACCTCCCCTTACATGTGTCCCTTGCCTTGCAGCTGTTTCTATGTCACATCCAGTACTTCCATATGGTCAATTCCAATATTTCTGTCACATCCGGTATTTCCATATTATCCCACCTGATACATCTGTTTCCCCAAGTCAGTGGTTCTGCCCTTCACTGGGCCGCTTCACATGCTTGGCCCCTCCCTGGGCTGCTGGGGTCTTTCACCTGGTTGGGCTCAGGTGGCTGCCACTGTGCCTGGCCCCTACACTGAACTCAGGCAGTCCTAACACCTGGCTTGCCTGGCCCCACTCCCTGCCAGTGTTGGTAACCCACCCATAGGCAGGGGCTGGGGTTATAAGTCACCCCTCCTCATACTTCACTGGGGAGGTAACTGGCCTGGCATTTCATGGGGACTCCCCGCCACAGGGATTTCCCACCAGGCCACCCTTCCCCAGCAGGGTACAGTTTCAGGTCATGCCCAGGACCAGGAGCCTCCGAACCATCCCCATAGCTCCTGCCCTTGCCTCCAAGATGTTCCAGGAACAGCTCAGCTTCATGTTGCCTCCTTGCCTGCTCAGCTCAGACTGTTGCTTCTCTCTCCGAGGGCCTGGGTCAAAATGGAGCCTGCTCCACCCCTTCAGCCAATCCCAAGGTCCTCCTAGGGTCATCTACTAGTCTTGATGAGGTTAGCACCCACCTGCCAGCTGCTCCACTGCCAATTAGAAACCTAAAAGTGGCAGGCACTGCAGGTGCCCTGCCACACCAAGTCAGGTGTGCTATGGCTAAAGCAAACCCACAATGCACTGGCAAAGCCCTACCTGCAAATGGCTCGTCTGAGTTCTGGAGTGAAGAAGAGACACTGCAGCAGGCTGTTCAAGTAGCAGGTAGAGCCCTGGTTACACAGCCCCATGTACTTTCCTGAAAAACCAAGAAAAACCTGAAACTCAGGGACTGAACATCTGAGACCTCTGCCTGGAGTGACCAGCCAGTCAGCTCACCTGATTCTTGGGGAAATGCTGGTTTAATCTATGAAAGACAATTTCCACAGGGAAATCTTTGGAAACATTGTGGCTTCTTCATAGTTCTATGAGACATGCCTGAAGAATCAGTCCTAGAGGGAGAATCTGTATCTTTCCATCCTTTAGAAATGGAAGTGTTGGCTGACAGCATAGCTGACAGGATTCTGCCATGGGTTATGTGCGCACAGTTCCCATTGCAGCCCTGAATTTCAGAGCCAATACTGGAGCAATTCAACAGAAAACATCTTCCCAGGCTTATTCCTATATGAAGGGGGAGAACGTGGCACCACAAAAAGATGCCAGCTGTTTCTGCATTTTCAACGCTCCCAGTGGCCAGATCAGAAAAGATTTCTCTACAGCAACTGCTAAAAGCCAAACATGTCAGATTCTGATATTTTACCAACTTGACAGAAATTTTGTCCTGACCATCCCCCATCACAGACATGACATTCGTTTAGGGAAATAAAAGACTCCAACAAAATGCAGAGACACTACTTGAAGGGACAAGAGGAGGAGAAAGGCAGTCTTCAACAAATTTTTGCATGTTATATTTTTTATTTACACAAACATCTTAGAAATGGACAGCATCCAGAATGGAGTGGACCTTTTTTATACTAAAAGCCTCACTGTGAGGCTGAGTTCATAAATGAAAAAAATTGATTTTTGAAACAACCATAGGCAATGTTAAAAATTCATGAATTTTTACCTAGATCCAAAACCAATTTTACACTTCCTTACCATGATGACTCCCTTAAAATGTTGACCATGTACAGGAAACCCTCACCATTCACAGGGGATACATACTGAAGATCCCCGCGAATGGCAAAATCCGCAAATCGTGAACTGCGTTCATGAACGTCGTCTGCATTCATAAACGGCACGTGGCCCCAGCAGCTGCACTGGTGGCAGCGAGAGCCTGGCGGCGACAGCGGAAACCCAACAGCAGCAAGCGCAGAACTCCTGCAGACGCCGCCAGCGCTGTAACAAGGTAACATTTTGCTGCGTGGGGAATATTCGGCACACCGCGACTATTTGAAACTGTGAATGCCGAACCCGTGAATAGTGAGGGTTTCCTTTACTTCAGAAACATTTTGAATTTATTTTTCCCTCCTAGGACCTGCACTGGTGTACAGGCAAACTCAAAAGTGAAGAACAGCCTTAAATTTCCCAACAATACTCCGCATGAAAATCCACCCACTCTATGCCTCTCCCAGAAGAGTTGCGGGTGGGTGGAGAGAAGCACAATGGCCTGCAACTTCCTACTACTCCTTCTCCTTACCCCCAAAAGATCTTGTGAAACACGAGTGCAAGTCACTTACTTGGCTCAGTATCGGAGGGTGCCTTCGGCCGCTGGGAGATGGAGTCCACATCCCTACCACAGACATAAGAGAAGAGCTGCTTAGTGCCTCCTCACAGGGATGCCCACCTCGGGGTCCTCTGCCTAAAGTCCAGAGCACAAGGCCAGTGCGATTCATTCTGCCACTCCCAACAAAAGAGCTTTCTGGTTTGGTCTCCCTCCCAGCCAGATGGACTGTGCCAGGATAGAGACCTTTGGACCATTCGCAAAACAAAGTCCTTCTCTGCATGGATAACTTACTCTGGCCTGCAACAGCACCAAACCACAAACTGCTGGAAGACCATCTCAGGCTCAACATTAGGAAAAACTTCTTCACTGCTAGGGTGTCTACACTGTGGAATAAGTTCCCTCCAGAGGCGTTGCAATCACCTACCCTGGAAATCTTCAAGAGGAGACTGGACACTCACCTCGCTGGGGTCACCTGACTCCCAGTCATCTTTCCTGCCTGGTGCGGTGGGGCTGGACCCGATGATCCCCTAAGGTCCCTTCCAGCCTCGCAATCTATGAATAAGCAGCCACACTGTTCCTTGGGGCCTTCTTCCAAAATCAGGAACAGCAAAGCTACATCCTCATGCCACTTCCCGAGCTAACCGGTGCCCTCACTCAGCAGAGGTGATTATCCAATCCAAAACACTGCCAACAGCCCCACCGCTCTCAGGACGACACAGCCTGCCAGAGGAATCTTGGCATGCAGGAGCTCGCGACAGTCAGGTAGACCCACCTCCCTTGGTTCCCTTATTTTCTACAGATGGCTGCATTACTAAGACAACCTGCTACAGGACAGCTCTAGGGGGGCAGAGGTCAAGACCAGAGGCACTTTTCATGGCCAGGTAGAAGACAATGCCTGGAAACACCACTACAACAGGGCTCATCTTTGCTCCCAAACAGGCCCTTTCCTCCCCAAGACCCAAGCCCTTCCAGTGGGAACTCTGAGAACGTTACTCAGGCACTAGGGGCAGCCCGACTGGTAGAACAGGAATTGAAATTACCAGCTCCTGCCTTCCGAGGTGTTCTGTCCTCCTAAGATCTGCAACAACAAAAGAAACCACAGGAAGAATTATTTCCTACGGCAGCCTGAAAAAACATTAATACACTAGCAACCAAAGTACAGCCCGGTCGTAGAGGGACAGCGCTCTCACTGTGGGGAGGAGAAACACGGTGCTTTTCAAATTCTGGGTTGCATTATGCTAGAAGAGACACCTGGTTTGCAAAGCAGTGACACAAGCAAGCCAAGTGTTTGCGCAGATGTTAATGTAGATTAATGCCAATGGCTTCAAACAAACAGCAGGAGAGTTGCACACAAATGAAGGTTTTCAGACAAGGCTTTCAATCCCGCTTCTCCTCAGGCTCTTGAGGAGAAATTGGGACATGGCCATGTGCATCAAATACTATCTCAAGGGACTGGTAGTCTAGTTGCCATAAAGACAGTTTAACTAAGTTTCCTGAATCAGGAAAGCTCCAAAAGGATGGCAAGCCTTGGTTCCACCCTGCCGCTTCCTTCTAATGCAGAAAGGCGTCATGGCTTGGATGTCCCTCCACCCAGCTGTGAGCACCATAACAGCTGGTTTGGCTTCTGGGCAAACTGAGAGGAGGCAACAGGATTCTGAATGAGAGGCTCAACAGGCTGTGTTCAAGTCCTGAGCCCCAGAGCCAGGAGCACGACCTTCCTGGTGAAGCTAGGAAGTACCCATTATTTCAGGATACTGTGTGCCCTGCCACAGCACACAGAAAAAAGTCATAAAACAGCACAGAACCTGGGCAACAGACTTCAGATTTATATTACATTTCTCAAGGATTAGATGCAATATTTCTGGTGCAAGATATTTTCAGTGAGGAAGACAGTGCATCCAAAATGGTTTCTTTATTCACACCCTTAGACTGTAACTATGGGGGGGGGATATCAAGGAGGCTAAACCACATTGCAAGGTGAAACAAGGAAACCTCCAGACCTTCCTCAACCACCACCAGCTTTCCAGCATGCTGTTTGTTTTGCTTTGGCAGAAAAAGTTGGCCCCCACAGGTAACTCGAGTCATCCCAGAGCAAATAATGGCACTGAAAGACCCTCACTCAAAAGAAACACACGGTTGTCTGTTGGGTGCTGCTCCACAAAAACAAACCTACAATAGCAGCAAACCATGCTTTCAGCACATGATGTTTAGTACTGCCAGGGAGATAAGTCTCCATTCAAATTTCAAGCGTTTGAAATGTTTCATTCCATTGGCTTTGAAAATGGGCTGACTTTTCTTCCACATAATTTTCCCCGTCTATGAAAGCTACACTTTGCAAACCAAGATAATATCAAATGCCCACAAAAAACCACCTGGGAACATGTAATTCTCCCTTCAGTAACTGCCCGTGCATCCATCCTCACTTGCAGAAATGCTCAGAGCTGCACTGTGTGGTCCACCTGCACTTCAGGTTGCTTCCTCTCATCGCACCAAGGGGATCAATCGTAGTTTGCACTTCCCAGTGCTCAGCTCTTCTTAGTTGTTCGTTTGGGAAAGAGCAGTCTGCCGGTGTGTGTTTGCAGCCTACTTTCCAATTTGAAACCGTAGCTACATACTTTGCATTTCCTTTTCTTCCCTTCCTCCTGTACCTTCCTGGCTTTAATTCCCCTACCTTGACGTTTCTAGGGGACTGATTTCAAGGGCATGGCACCCCACTGCCTTCCTCTACTCTTTTTCCCAAGGCTTTTTTTTGAGCTATGCCACCTGCCATTTTGGTCCCTCAACTTCTCTTAGGACCAAGACCCAGGTTTAAAAACTGTCTCTCTGCTGAGGATCTTTTCCTGGCACTGAACATCTACTCCAGACACCTCTATTGCATAGGTAAGTCACATATCTCAAACAGATGCAACACTGTCAAAGCTTGAACTCGGAAGGAAAGAGAGATCTCACTGAAAACCAACTGAGAAGCATGTGCACAGAACATGCAAGGTCCCACACCAACCTGCAACATTTTCACATGTACGTTCAGTAAACCTCACTGGTGACACCTGCAGGTCCCTCTCAGTACACTGCAAAAGGCACCCTCATCCCTGGTGGTAACAGCAGCCAATGAAGAGCCACAGATCCATGACTGCTGCCTCAAATTAAGGAGCAAAGGCACGCAGGTTTTATGGTTACCAGACTCATTCATCTGTCAGTCTTCACCTGCTCTTCCAAAGGGCTGTCCACATGTCCCTTTGTTCTTAGCTCCATCCCAGGCCTTTCCTCCTCCACTGCTGACTTCTCCCCCTTAGGACTGGTTCGGCCAGGATCCAATGGCCCGCCTGATGCCTCTTCTGCCTTGTCCGGGACACTGTCTCCTTGGCTACCTACAGGCCCTGTGGGAGAAAGAGGAGACTTGCCTGACCCGGTGGTTTCAGTGGATACTCTGTCCTGCCTTGGATTGTAGCAGAGCAGCAGGGCTCATGACGCCACTGTCCTCTCATCGGCAGCCCAGAAACCACATTCTGCTCTCAGGCCCACCACTCCCTTCAGCCGGTTAGAGTCGAAGACCACCAGCTGACCGTATGGGCAGCCACCCTGCCCATCTGCTCTGGGTTGTTCAAATAAACAGCCAGATGGCCAGTCTTGGCACGTGCCATTTCCACAGCCTTACAGACGCACAGTGGCATTCTCTCCCCAGCTACCAGATGAAGGACACGTCTAGACAAACAGCTCGTGATGGACCAAGTACTGCCCAGCACCAAACTGACACTTCCCCCAAGGGCTTAACCCGCTAGAGCATGAGCAGAGCCCAGGCCCGGGCACTGCTCCTCTTTCAGGGCCTCCCACAATAGAAGCCTTCCTGGAGGACACCCCATCCCCAGAGCTGGGATCCACCATCTGAATGCCCATGCCAATGGCCCAGATCCATCATCTCCTCTGAGGCCCACCACAGCTAAAACGTGCCCTATTCCAGTATCCACCAGAGACACAACCTGCCTGTTGCTGCTGACCCAGTGGCTTCATTTCCCTCAGCTGAATTTACAGCCTGATAACCAAACCCAAAACCTCAGGCTGCCATCCTTGTTCCTCGACACAAAGCAACGTCTTGACCCACCCTGCAGGAGCTCTGACTGCTGCCCCCTGGGATGTGGCCTCCGACTTTTCCCACACTCCTCATCAATTAATCAGGCACCAGCAACTTCCCCTTCTGCCTCCCTACAATACAGCACCTAACTAGAGAGTGGAGGCAAGGCTGAGGGGGTCCACCTTCCTCACCCCACCACTCCTCCTCCTTTGCTCCCCTTCCTGCAGACCCAGATGGGAAGCACTGGCAGGCAGGGAAGGACTAACAGCACTATCTTCTTATCCCTGGCAGCAACCCGTGAACAGTAAACGTGTCACTTACTTGGCTCGGTATCGGAGAGTGCCTTCGGCCGCTGGGAGATGGAGTCCATATCCCTACCACAGACATAAGAGAAGAGCTGCTTAGTGCCTCCTCACAGGGATGCCCACCTCGGGGTCCTCTGCCTAAAGTCCAGAGCACAAGGCCAGTGCAATTCATTCTGCCACTCCCAACAAAAGAGCTTTCTGGTTTGGTCTCCCTCCCAACCAGATGGACTGTGACTAGATAGAGACCTTCGTATCGTTTGCAAAGCAAAGGCCTTCTTTGCAGAGTGAACTGACCATTCCCTCCAGCTGTGCCCACACCTGCACTTCATCACACTTTGGGGCCCTCCTCTAAAACCAGGAGCAGCAAAGACGCATCCACACAGCACGTCCCAGGCACCAATAACCACCCTCACCCAGCACCGAAGTTCAGCCCACACAGCTCTGTCAGGAGATGGCAGGCTGCTTCCTCTGGGGTGCAGTGGGGCCTTTGGCAGCTCAGGATGCTGGAAGGCACATCAACCAGGCAGACCCACTTTCCAGGGCTCCCTTGTTTTCCAGCCATGGCTGCATGAGGTAAGATGACCTGCAAGGAATAGTAGGATGGCAAGTCTCTAGAAAAGAGCCTTTTTCCATGGCCAGGTAAAAGACAACAGCTTCACTACTATTTCTGTTCTCAAACCGGCCCCATTCCTCTGTCTTCCCAAGCTCCAAGCAGCCAATCATTCCAATCACAGCCTGTTCTCTTTCTCCACTGCCCTCCACCCACCTTAGCTGGTCCTGGACTTGGTCTCTCTCTCTCATCCCATGGTCACTCCAACACCTGCAGAGGAGGAGAAGGTTGGTCCAATACAAGGTGCGCACCTTGGGCTTGGGCTTCAAGGCTAAGCCTCAGGTTTACACTCAGTGTGCTCAGGAAGAACCAGTTATTTTGCTTCTGCCACCCACCACCCTCCTCCAGAGCATCCCAGGAGCACCCCTTTCCCTGTTCCTCCTTTTGTCTAGCTCTAACTGATGCTACCATTGATTGTGGAAGTGGAAGAGACCCACTAGACAGCTGAGCAGTTCAGTTGGGAGCATTTCAGGTGGAAGATCAACAACAATGCCAGGCCGGTTTTGTAACTTCACATTTTCTTGCGCATTTGTGTCAACAAACACAGGAAACAGCCTGTATTAGTCGGCAGTTAGCTCAGAGACTGGCAAACACAGACCGAGAAACAGCACTGGCCAACAGCTGTTATATTACTCTCCCCAAACAGCAATACCGTGAGGACAGATGGCACTATAATCTCCCTGACCTCACCAAAACCCTGGCACTTGCCCTGGGCCAATCAGACCATTTCCCACAGTCTACTCTGATTTGGGACCTGGGAACTTTCTTAACACCAGGACCTTCACAGAACCCTTGCTACAGGGAACCTGATTGAGCCAACTCCCTGGGAGCAGCAATATGGTAATGATTGGACTGCCAGAGTCCAAGTCTCAAAAAAAGGCCCTGCAAATACCTGCACCAAGCATCCTGTCCTTCCTTGGTTTGTGAGAGACAGCAGATAGGATTCACAGAAGTTTAGAGCTGGAAGGGACCTTATGAGATCATTGGGTTCAGCCCCCCTACTCTGGGCAGGAAAGACTGCTGGGGTCAAATAACCCCAGCAAGGTGTGCGTCCAGTCTCCTTTTGAAGATCTGTGTCACAACCCAAAGTTGTGATTTGTTGTTTGTGTGTGCTTCGGCAACGCTAAATTACGTTCCCGCCTAAATTACAGCTTCCTTGCACGGTGGAGTTCTCTGCCGCAGGAAAGAACTCCGGTGCAACAGGGAATTCCCGCCAAATTTGTAGCTTTCTTTGCAGGGTGCATTTCTCTGCTGCAGAGGAGAGGTGCTTGTTGCAAAGAGTTCCCGCCATTCGTATTATAATTTGTGCCCCACCATTGGCCGGTTCTAAATGTAGGCACACATGGCGGCTAGCTATTGGCTTGCTAGCCGTACAAAAGGCTTGGGTAGTTTCCGCCCAAGTCAGAGAGAGAGGAAAACTGGAGAGAGACAGAACTCGCCAGGAGGAGGAGACTTCGCGTTGTGTGAAGATCTCCAAGCAATGTGGACCCTTGCGGACCCAACGCGCCTCTCTTAAGCAGGCAACGGAGGTCTAAACAGCCTCTGGCCTCTCCCCGTCGCCGAGCGCAATCCTAAACGTATCCCTATCCTTTGAACCCAATTTTCGAACCCACGGAGTCTTAACAGCTCCGGGGGACCTGGGAACCGAACCGAACCCACGGAGCTTCAGCAACTTCGTGAGGAAAGAATTGCCGAACCCGCGGAGCCTAAACCACTCCGGGGTCAAAGAACTGAGCTTGTCAGAGTCCTCCAACAAGGACTCAAGCGGAGCTGCACCTGGAAAGCTGTCCAGCCTACACCGCGACCATCTTGGGTGTAAGTAAATAATCTTTTCAATCAACCACTACGCCTCCGTGACTAATTCTAGCTCGTGCGTACCAAACCGCCCCGCGGTTTTCTCCAGCCCCGCGTGCCTGGGCTGCTGGCCACAGTCCGCGTGTGCAAAGATGGGCCCAGCTCGCCCCCGGCCCGCACAATCTGTAGGGTAGGTGCCTGCACCACTCCCACTGGGAGTCTATTCCAGAGTCTGGTCACACGAACCATGAAGTTTTTCCTCATATTCAGTCTGAAACCTTATTCTAGGAGTTTATGACCATTGCTCCTGGTTTTCCCCTGGGGCACTTTAGTGAATAGTTGTTCACCTAGGCCCTGATGCTCTCCCCTGATATATTTGTAAGCTGCCACCAAATCCCCCTGAAGTCTTGTCTTTTCTAGGCTGAACAGTCCCATATCTGTCAGCCTTTCCTTGTATAGCTTGCTCTTCAGTCCTCTAATCATATGAGTGGCTCTACTCTGGACTCTCTCACACTTCTCTACATCCTTCTTGAAGTTTGGCACCCAGAACTGGAGGCAGTACTCCAGCTGTGGCCTCACTAATGCCGAGCAGACAGGGAGAATAACTTTGTTAGTTCTGCTTGAGATGCATCGGTTGATGAACACTGGTATATTGTTTGCTCTGCTAACTGTGGCATCACACTGGTGGCTCATATTCATTTTATGGTCAATTATGACCCCCAGGTCCCTTTTGGATGTGGTGCTTGCTAGTGTAGCGCCACCAGGCCTGTAAGTTTGTTGCAGATTTTTCCTCCCCAGACTGAGCACTTTACACTTCTCAATGTTGAACAGCATCTGGTTCTGGTCCGCCCATCTAACTAATCTTTCTAGGTCCTCCTGGATCATCACCCTACCCTGAGGCATGACTGCACTTCCTCACAGCTTAGTGTCACCAGTAAACTTTGCCAGTGTGATTTTCACCCCCACGTCCAGGTTGTTGATGAAGATGTTGAAAAGCACTGTAGTGCTTTTCCAAGTACCGAACCCTGGGAGACCCCACCAGCTACCTTCTGCCAGGTTGACACAGATCCGTCTATTAGTACCCTCTGGGTCCAACCCCACAGCCAGTTTCCCACCCATCTGACAGTTGAATTGTTGAGCCCATAGTCTCCTAGTTTTACTTGAAGAACCTCCTGAGATGTGAAAACCTTCCTGAAATCTGAGGAATTGGCATTAACCACCACACTCCCATGCGTAATAACCTGGCTGTAGAAGGAGATGAGGTTAGTCAGACATGAGCTACCTGCGACAAAACCATGCTGGCTGTCATTCAGAATTTTGCCTTCTAGTTTATCACATATAGACTCCTTGAGACATTTTTCAAGGATTTTTCCTGGGATTGAGGTCAGGCTAATTGGCCTGTAGTTCCCTGGGTCCTCTCTCCTCCCCTTCTTGAAGATGGGCACAACACTGTCCCTCTTTCAGTCTTCTGGGACCTCTCCTGAGCACCACAGATTCTCAAAGATGTTCTCCAGTGGTCTTGCGATGACTTCGGCTAGTTCATTCAGCACTCTTGGATGGAGTTTATCCAGTCCTGCTGACTTATAGATATCCAGCCTCAATGAACACGCAGGTTAACAGCTTGTGTTAGTCAGTAGTTAACTCGCAGACCAATAAACACAAACCAGGGCAGATCTTCCCTTCTTGCTCAGAAGCCAAAGACTGGGCACTTGGCTCTGACCCTTTGGATAATCTTCCATAGGCATCCCCATTTTGGGAACAGGAGTATTCTTAGCATCAGAACTGACAAGAATTTTCCCTCCTGGGGCCTGTCTGAGTCATGTCACTGGGAGGGGTGACAATGCAACATTAGCCTGGGAGTGCCTGAAACACCAGTCCTCAAAACAAGTGTCCGAAATACCTGAACAGTTGGTTCCATAGACTCCTTCCCTCGATCTGTAAGACAGAGCAGAGAGTGTCTCAGCTATCGAGGTGTAATAAACACAGGGGAAGTTGCCTTGAGGATGATCCTGTCTGCTAATAAAGGAAAGGTTTCTCATATCCTACAGCTACTCCTGGGCCACACCACTGCCACACTGAAGTGCTTCTTTAAGGCCCAGTGAGCAGGGCAGGTGGGCTCAACTCTGCTCTTCCTCACAAGGAATCCTCAGGTTTAGTTCTTGCTTATCTCAGATATTCATCATCTCTCTCACACAGGAAGGTGAAGGAATGCCTGATGAAAGGTCTTTGTGCCCTCAGGAGGGCTGCCTTCAGCCCCAGTAGCTAACCCTTGCTGTCTGACCCCACTATTGAAGCCAGTTGCTGGAATGACTGTTTACACACTGCAAATCACTACAGGTCATGTAACCACATCCAAACTAGGCAGGTCAGGACTGCCAGCTATACACCTGCAGCACCACAGATCCCAGAAAAAGTGAGTCCGCACTCATGTTGTATTGGCTCTTATTCTTTTTCACAGTCAGTTCCAGGGCCCTGACATGGGGGCTCCAATTTGCTATGGAAATACCAATAAGCAAGGAGGGCGGGATTATTTTCTTTTTTGGTTGGTTGGTTGGTTTGGGGTTTTGTTGTCATTGTTACTGTTGTGTATAATCTTAGCTAAATCAGTGAGATTTTGCTCAAATCAGAGCCCCTCCATGACTTCCCTGACTGCCTTAGCACCTTCTACCTCATTTGCCATAACGTCCTGATGGGATGATTGGTCTGTATTTCCAGATGATTTTTCTTCATCCTTATTACAACCATCACAGCTTCCTCCAGAGCCATCATCTTGGGAACATTTGCTCTTTTTGTCCTGCAAGAAAACCACAGTAGAACTCACTACTCAGTTATCTTGTTTCTGCGCAGTGAGGAGGTAAATCTGATGAAGGCCTGTGGTGCTGGGAGCAGTGAAATATTTGGATCTTTAAAATTTTCACATGGTGAACCCTACAGCACTGTGGCTGGGGGAGGGAGGGGGAAAAGGGACCAGTGACCAGTCAATGAAGATTTGAGTAACAAACTCATGTTTTTCAAGGTAACTTGCCCTAAACTGTGAGCCCCATGCTCCCTCAAATCGAGGTGCAAGAAGGAAAGCCAGTAGGGAGATGAAACAAGAGGAAGAAGCCATCAGATCCATCCCTTTCAAGATGAAAAAATATATAGGATGTCAGAACTCAGAGATGTAGGTTTACAAATTATCCAACCTCAAAGCCAGGTTCAATACAATAGGGCCAAGGTTCAGTAAAACAATTTTGCACAAAAGCAGAGCTGAGCATTATGAGGCCAGGACAAGGAAATGGCTGGTATGATTTTCTCCTCACTGTTCTCCTCTTTCTCTCTACTAGGTAAAAAAGAAAACCCAACATCCCCTACTTACAGGCTGTTCTTCCATTTCCACAGTGAAAATCTCACAGAAAACCCACTAGGTTTCCAAACTGATCTCTCTCCAAATACATAAGACAATGGAGAAGCAGATTTTCAAAGCAGCAGCAACAGAAGCAGCTCTGAAAGACAAGACCACATGTTATACACCACACAGGCACATGTACGTAAGAATTCTGCATTGTGGACCAGCTGATGTTCAAGAGATGGAAGCCTGTTGGTAGCCTGTAAAGCAGGTGGCACAGCATCCTCTGGTAGCCCTGAGCCACACTGCAGCCTACTGCTGCCACTCCAGCAGCCCAGCTGACTGCTCTAGTTTATCTGGGCAAGGCACAGGCATGAGAAGCAGATGCAGGCTGGGAAGTCATAAGATGTGGATATTTGGTCACTCAGATTTTAGGTCTGTCTAAGCCAAAGCTGAACCCAACTCCCAGGCTGAAATCCGTTCATGGGGTACAGTGAAGCTCTCAAACTAGAACAAATCGGGCTTCTGGTTCATTCAGCTCCCATCCCAGAGTCAACTCCTCAGACCTGGAATCTTCACTTTGGCCAACCAGCTCACTCCACCAGATCCTCTGCTTACAGCCGGCAACAAACCCAGCACCAAGTGAGGCTGCAAACTGCTCCACCAGCATCTTGCCTCTCAGAGGTTGAGTCTTGTAAGATAAAAACAATGAGAAGGAGCAGCAGACACAACTACCTGGCAGTGTGTGGCCTCCAGCTACGTTCTACAAACCTCACTCTTCTTGAGACATGTTAAGGGGTTTAAATCAAGCCCCCCATCCCCATTTCACAGCATGCTCTCTGTTACCCATCACCATATTACTTATGTCCCACACCCTCAAACAGCACTGCCAGTTCTTGGAATACCACCAGTTAGTGCTTTGGAGCTGGAAAGAAAATGCAACCCTCTCAGGATGAAATGCTTACTAGAGAAAGCCTCTCAGATGTGCTGCCTTGCCCACATCTCTTCCAAGGAAAAACAGGTTTTGTTTTGTGCGATTCAAGAGAATACAAGTTTACCTGCTTGGGTATCTTGGGTAAAGTGAGGTACATTACACATTGCACTTTGAACTGCTCAAATGTTGATCAGTGTTAGTGCTAGCACGAGTTTGCAGAAGGCTAAACCTTCTCTGACTGTCCCCCCACTGTACAGCTTTGACTTGCTACTGAAGTTGGGAGGCAGAGTTAATGGGATGAATGGGATGGGGGCAGCGAAATGAAGCAATTCAGCCACTGAAGGATAAAATAAAAAGAAAGAAAAAAAGAAGAAGTAAATAAAAGAAGGCCTTACATTTTAATAACTTGGGATTTGGATTGGGGTAGGGTACAGGGGGTGCTGGTCATGCTTCCCAGGGTGACTGGGAGGTGGAAGCAGTGAGGAAAGCCACTTTTAGGGGAGCTACTGCCCCCACCCTGGGAAGGAAGCCCCAGCTCATAGGGACCTGATCCGGCCGCCTACCTTGTTCTCCACCCCCTCCCCAGACCCCACTCCTAGATTTGTCCATACCTTGTGACCTGACTAGCTGGCAGGTGCTCTGCAGGCTGCATGAAGTTGTACCCCTGGGAGGGAAAGGCACATTCCCAGAGGCAGGAGGTGGAGCTGGCTTGGTGCCAGAACTACCCCTAGGCCAGGGGTTGGCAATCATTTTGGCTGGAAGGTTGTTTAACAAATTTTGGTGAGGGTTGCAAGGGTAGCTCTGTCCTTTGACAGATGCCCGCCCCCTGGTCGGCATATTGGGACCAGAAGTCTTGCCCCCTAACCCCTGACCTTTGCCACAAGAAGTCCCTCCCCTTGCCCCCAGAAGTACTTCTTTTGGGAGCCAAGGGTTGCCATCTTGGAACACGGCCAGATGTGGAGTGGCGGCAGTGTGGGTTGGTGACAGAAGTCACTGCTGCGTGCAAGCTTTGGAAAAGTTTTGCCAGCAGTTCCATGATGACTTGGGCCAGTTCCTTCAGCACCCTCAAATGAAGTTCATCCAGTCCTACTGACTTACGTCTACTTTTTTCAAATGATCACACACTAGTTCTATGGTGTGGCTCCCCACTGAAATGCCAGGAGCCATGGGGAGTCACACGCCATTGAGCCAGGCCAACTCCATGCCTCCACAATGGGCTCCCAGCACTCCAGCAGGAAGCCCCACTTGCTGGCACAAAGCTGGTCCAGCCCATCCCTAAGGCACACAGCTCCCAGCTGAAGTGCTGGGAGCCCCACATACTGGCATGGAGCCAACCCCACCTGGCCCAATGGCGCACGGCTCCCAGATGGAATGCTGGGAGCTGCACATGGCGGCATGGAGCCCGACTGGCCTGATTGTGCATGGCTCCCTGTAGCTCTGAGTTCCAGGAGACATGCACTATTGTTCCAGGCTGTATCGTGCCTCCAGCACAAGCTGGAGCGCTAGGAGCCCTGTGGAGATTGAGGCACAGAGCTGGCCTGGCCTGATGGCGCATGACCTCTGAAAGCCCACACCTTTCTCCGGCTTTTAGAGGGGCAGCCACAAGCCGGTAACAGATGTCTTTTGAAGGGGCCCCGTGGGTCAGACAGAATGGCCTGGGAGGCCAGTTCTGGCCTATGGGCCATATTTTTCCCATCCCTGCCTCAGGCAGTAGAGTTCATGGGGTTAATTTATGAACAATCCAGGTGTTCAAAGCTCCAGGAGACACTAAATTAATGTGTAAAGGCCTTGTTACATCTTATGCAGTAAGCCACACACAGCTCTTAATCAGCTTAGCATTGTTCAGCTTAGTGGCACAGTCACACCTTAGGCAAAAAAACATCTTTGACTATCCTGCATCTGCACAGCTGTGACTTGCCACAAGTGGCTTGGTGAGCAGGGACAGAACTAGAATCTAGGGGCAGGACCATCTCATTGCTCCCACTGGGCAGAGAGCTGCAGCCCTGAAGCGCCCAGTGACCATGCTACCTCTTGCCACTGTCCAGACTGCCAGTTGCTGTGCTCAGAGGGATCAGTGAGGCTTTCCGGACTATGGGAGGATGCACCATGGCCGCTGTGTGCTCTAGGGGTGTGGCACATGCTCTGCCTTGCAGGAGCAGTGAGAAAGCCCAGGCTATGGCAGTAGACACTAGAGCCACCAGGCACTCCAGGGCTGTGGTGCTTTATTATCCAAGTTAGCACTACTAAAAGTATTTCCAGTTTATAAAATGCCCAATGCATACACCTGAATTACTATTTTTTCCCCCACATACTTCCTTGCTTGCTAGTTTTGCCTCTCATGTCCTTTAACCTGCCCAAGTTAAACAGTGACCAGCACAAAATCTCTTCTGCTGAAGTGGGTGCACATCTTGCCACTGTGGTGGGAGAAAACTCCCTAAAGTTCGTTATCTAGCTGCAGCAGGGACCAGACAACGCGGGTAAAGAACTGACAGTCATTTATTTGCTCGAGCAAAGACCATAAAACCAGCAAAAGGCAAAATGGCCCCCCTTCAAGGGTGGGGCGATCTTTTATACTTTTTACAACAAGGCAAGACTACAGGGTTAACAAAAGCAATACTTGGGCGGTGCTTTACAAATCTTTGTAACAGCATATTTCTATTAAGCTGAACTAGCACTTTTTAAAAGCTAAAAGTTAAGTAACAGTAACATTATGATAAGTTAGCAAAACCTTGCACAGTAGTAGACACTTCTTAAGGACATGATCACTGTACTTAGAACAATGGCTTCTTTGTCTTATCTTGCTTCTTGCTGTAGCTGATTTTCAAGCACACAGACACAGATCCACTTGCTGCATTTTACTCAGAAAATGCTTAACACAGTTAAAATGATTACATGACACAAGCAAAGGCTTAGCTATCATTCTGCCTTGTGGTCAGCGGCATTGCTAGGCCACAGGTCATGCCTTGTATTCAGCTGCAAAGCTAATACTTCTTAATAATCCAAATTATTGTTAATTTAACAGTATGCTATCAGAAAACTATTCTATTTCAGGGTAATAACAAACATGCTCACTACACCACACTAAGTCAACAATTTTATACCAGGGTCCTGTGGCACCATGGGTGCCTTGAGGTGCCAGTGTTAATGCTGTTAGATGTACAAACATGATTGCTATGATAAACCCAGAGAGTTCAAAGAGACATCTGTAACATTAAAAACATTCAGCCCTACTGTGCTTAGAGCTCCTTGCAACAGACGAGTTGCTCTATTAATTTTCCTGTAATTAAAATACAAGTGAAAACTATGAGGAGGTCATTTCTGAGGGGTGTCTTGAGTCTATCTTGCAGTGCCTCAAGTTTAAAAGGGTTGAGAACCACTGTTTGAAGCTGAGAGTAGCTGTTAAATGCAGTCAGCTGCATATAAAGGACTGACACCCCTCTTTTAACCAAGCAGCAGTTGCAGGCAGGCCCAAACTGTTTCATGCTGCTCTCTCCCCCCTCTAACACAGCGCTCACGGTTCCACACAGCCCTGTTCCCATTAGGGCTTGTTTCCCCACCACTTCCCTGCACATTCTTCTCTAGTGTGCACAGCGCTGCAACTTACCCTTTTCTGAACACATTGCCAGGCCAGACTGACGTGCAAGCTAGTTCCCCGAGCAGAGCTCTGAAGAGGCAAACACCACGTTCCTGAGGCTGAATCCTCTTCACAATCTTCACAAAAGCGCTTTAAGGAGCTACTCTTTAACTTGCACTTTCATTCTGACTGGTAGGGAAGCTACTTTGTGCTAAAATTGTTTTCTGAGCTCGCTAGGAGGAGCAGCTGCTCGCTCTTAGCTGGCAAGAAAGACCTTCGTTTTCACTTACAGTAAATACCCTGATACAGTGTGTTTATAGGTACTGTATTTTTCAGCACAGCACATATGAATTTACTTGCACAATGAAACACAACAAGGACAAGTGCAAAGTCTAGCACTTCAGATATAACAATTTGATACCCAAATACAGATTGGAAAATGAGTGACTAGGCTGCTGTATACTAAGGAGAAGGACCTGGGGATTCAATGGATCCTAAATGGAATACAAGGCAATAGTGTGCTCTTGTTTCAAAAACACCAACACCTTCATGGTTTGTTTTTAAAAGAGTTTCTCTTTCAAATTCTTCCCCTCTGGCATTGGTGAGGCCTCACCTAGATTACAGTGTCTGGTTTTGGCCCCTGAGTTTCAAAATGGACGTGGTCAGATCTTAGAAAGAGCCTAGCAGAGAGCCACAAAAGTGATTAGAGCAGTGTTGGGCAAAATAGTGGATCCAGCCAGAGGCCAGACTCCATTTTCTAGCAGCTCCTTCCTGCGTGGCTAGGGCCAGGGTCCATGGAGACCCCAGTAGCAGCTGCACTGTGATAGCGCAAGGCTGGGGTTTCCATGGAGACTGGCCCCACCAGCACTGGCAGACAAGCTGGGATCTTGCCCTGGTGACAGCATGGTCCAGAGCCAGGGCAGAGCCGTGATCTGCAGCCTGCACGCTCCGGGCAGGATTGTGTAGTCAGTGCACTGTGGCTCTGCCCTGGCTCCTTGCAGCAGTGACAGCGTGGTCTGGAGCCAGGGCAGAGCCATGATGCACAGCCTGCATGTGCCTGCCTGCCTGGGGTATGCAGGCTGCAGATCATGGCTTTTCTCTGGCTCTGGACCACGCTGTCACTGCCACAAGATCCCAGCCCAGCTACGGATCAGGTCCCTGCCTTGCCATGCACCCTGCCAGCAGGGGTGGCGCTAGGGGAGAGGTTGGGGGAGCTATAGCCACCCCAAAATTCCCTGTAGCCCCACATAGCCACCCCTCGGCTGCTGCTGCTACCTGCCCTGCAGAGGCAGCCTGCCCGGCTCCTGCCTGCAGCACAGTTCCCCATCAGCCGCCTCACCAGGAAGAGGCTGGTGCTGCTGCTGCCTGCCAGGGCTGCTGGGGCCAGTCTCCACAGAAACCCTGGCCCTGTGCTATCACAGGACAGGTGCTGCTGGGGTCTGTATGGAAACTGGCCTCAGCCACATGGGCAGGGGCTGCTAAGAAATGGAAGCCATGACTTGTGAGGCAAGGCTGAAAGAGCATGGGTTATTTAAACAATCCCCTTGAGATGAGCAGAATGCTTCACTGATACGGCGATCATTCTGCCTTTAAGATACAAAAAGGGGTAACTCATCCCATGCTTGTGGACAATGAAGTTTGAGAAGAATTTTTCATTTCTCAGCCTCAGCTTTCTGCCCCAAATATTCCTCATACCTGCACACTGCTTAAGCCAGGGGCTAGACTCACACCTGTCACTTCCAGTTACACACCTTCAGTCACATTGTATTTCCCTTCTGCTTCTCTAATTCCCACTACAAGAAGCCACTCTTCCATGGGCCGCCTGCCTCTTCTTTCTTGGAAGTAGTTCTTTTCTATTCTTTGCTCTCTTGTACAACAGCCTGCTGCTGTGAAAAACTAAGACATTTGGATAAGATTTATGTTTTTATGAGAGACATCCAAGAAGCTAAAACCAAACTAAAACTCAGTTTACTCCTCATTTCTACAAAACTTCATACTTGGACTTGGGTACAACCACATCAAATGAAAAAAAAAAAAAAAAAGATCATGCTCATCACAGCCGAAATGGTTTGTATGATACTTAATTCACATTTCTACACCATACACTGGCTGTGGAAGCAGAAATTAAGACAATAGTTTGAGAAAGTATAAATTTAGAAAGGAGCAGAGCAAACCTTGTCCACACCCCAGTCAACAACTCAGGCATACCATTTCCTGAAAAGCGTATCACTGTCACTCAGCGAAAGTGAAAGCATAAAGAAGGCTGGTGCTGCTGGAGTGAGGAGAGAAACCAGCTCAGTCAGTAGCAACCCGGAGAGCTGCAAGGATGACAGTGTTCCAGGTGCTTGTGCAAGGGATAGAGGACTGCATAAAACCAATAGACGTGGCGAATTCAGAGGAGGAATTCAACAGCATGAGCATCGACACGTTCATGATGATGGTTGCCACCAAACTCCTGAAGAACCCAGGTAATGAGCAACAAAGAAAGCAATCCTGCCTCCTGCTTTAAAGTTGAGCAGTTTTGTGTGAAACACTTTAAATACTTTGGTGGGGTCAGTTTGCATTCATTGCGTCAGCCTCTTGGTTCATTTTTGTTTGTTTCTTTTAAATTAGGCATGCTTATTCAATTTGGAGACTATGCAGGCAGCTAGAAATATTTTTCTTCTTTGTTTAGTTATTGGAGGCTGGACAGATATTTGGCTGGGGTGATATGATTCCGGCACCCGTTCCTGTCCAGGGCAGGGGCTCGGACCTGATGATCTGTTAGGTCCCTTTCGACCTAAGCACTATGATACTATGAAATATTCATAATTCAGCAGGCTAAATACAGAATAGCAGAAAAGGAATTATTCAGATACATGTTGTGCTAACTTTCTTTGTTTCCTCATCAGGAATCAGTAATTTTACATTAGTGTATGCCAACTTACAACTGAAAAGAGGGAAGAAATTCTCAGATTATTGCATCAGAAACAAATGCACTATGGTCATGATCACCCAGCTGCCTGGAGGAAGATAAAATGTTTGACAGCATGTCAGGAACATACCGATTCATATCTACAGAATGACATGCACGTGAAACTGGGCTCCCGGGGACTTCTGGACAGGCAGAGTTCATCTAAAAAGAAACCAGATTTGACTCTGATCATGAATGTCTGAGTAAATCAGCTGTTCGGATGATTTGTCTCCAGGGCTCTAAAATTTGCGGAGGCTGCCTCAGTGTCAGACAGTGTCAGTGATGACTGTTTCTGTTTAGTATTATATTGCACTGCGAAGCTACATAGCAGCCAACACATTAGCTCCCACTGTGCTAAGAATTGTAACTGTGCTCCAAGAGGACAATTGTATGGGTTGTACTTTCTCTCGAATACAAAATACTTCCTGGGACCACAGGAGTTTAGATATGAGGGCTGCCTATAGCTTGTTGATCTCTGTAGCTTCAAAGGCTCCTTTCTTGGTAATTTTGTTTTACTCCACTTTTATCCCAAAGATTGTTCTTTGAAAATAAATGTAAAAAAAAAAAAAAAAATGTATACCATCATGTAATTCTCTTTGCTGGATTTCCTTGGTCAGTTGCAGTGATGCAGAGACAGCTGGGCTAGAAAGCATCTCTGGGTGTAGTTATCAAACATACTGGCTCAGTCTCAGCAAAAGAACCAGGAGATGAGACAATTATGTAGCTATCAGTTTATAAAGGCAACAAGCAAGAGAAATCAAAATGCAGTGCAGAAGAACAGACCACTTCACCAGTGAGTTATATAGAGGAAGTGAACACAATCTCCAGAAGCAGGTGAGATGAGGGCCAGATCCTACACACATTATCCCCTCCTACATGCCATAGGAAGAACAGAGTAGCAGAGTGGTTAACATGTCATGCAACAGCTCCAGAGGCATGAGTTTGATCCTGATACTGAAGGCTGCCACCAGTCAATAGGCACCTCTGTTCATTTAGCCTGCAACATCAAAGGAGGCCAGACATGATGTTAAATGTGCGCCACTCAAGAGAAAATGGTGAGCCTTCACCCTGAGAGGTGCAGTGGGGATAAGGACTTTTGACCTTTTTGATACAAGCTAAAAAGCTGAAGTTGCTCAGGACAACTTAGGAAGTCAGCAGTTTAGAATTTGCTAACAACTTTTTCACCCAGCTCTGGCTGCGAGTTTAATCAGCAATCAAGCTCCACTTGCCCACTGCTGCAGGAGGAGTCCTAGAATCCATTCTCACGGCGGGGTCCTCACAGAGGGCCGTGATCTCCTTGAGGTCCCTCGCTCCGTGTCAGGCCAGCCCAAGACACCCTCTAACTCTCGCCCGCCATGTCTTTGATGGTAAATATAATGATGGGAGGCTGCCTTGTGTTTTCCCTGGGCATGGCTACTCAAGACCTCTGTCCCCGCGGTTCTTCCGGACCCCCTGGGGGTCTCCCGATATGGTGGGTGTTCCCTAGACACCCTAGCCTTGTGGGCTATGCGTGGCTCCTACCAGCCCCTAATACCACGCCCCAAGCCTCGCAGATGTAATGGACGTTGTCCGGTCTGTCTCCCTCGTGCCCAGCCTCCCGCTGGGCCTCCCCTGATGGTACGGTCCCACTCAGGGACTCCCTAGCGGGCCCCGGTCCTATGGGCCAACCGCACGGGCACCCTCTCTGACCCTGGCTCTCCGCGCTGCTACTCCCCGTCTTCTCGGGGCAACCGCAGTGCCCTGCCTCAGTCTGAGGGGTGTTACCGCACTAGCCTGCGGCCGGGCTCGCTATGCCCATCTCGGGCTCCTCGGTATGGCGCTCCCCTTCTCTGGGGTTCGCCATGCCCACACTGGGCTACTCAATAACGTACAATGGCGCTCCCCCTCTTTGGGGTTCGCCGTGCCCACACTGGGCTACTCAATAATACCGCCCCTTTCCTGGGGCCGGGGTCTATGTTCCCCCACACGCAATCCGGGGTCTAGGTCCCCGTCCGCAACCTACGGGTTGCGCCCACGACCCACTGGCCGCGCTCCTCGCCGCCAGTTGCTCACGCCCTGGCGTGTGAGCTGTGCCTTCCCTGGCGCTATGCAAATAACGCGCCCTCTTGGCGCTAGGGCACCCCACACTCTCTGGGGTCCCTATAATTGAGGCCTCCTCCAACCCCTACAGCCTCACCCAAGCCTCCGGGTGTAATAACAGAGCCAAACAAACACAAGCCTCCTGGCTGTAACACAAACATAAAGCCCCCTGGCTAAACCTTTAGTGCCCAATCCTCTCAGGGATATCAGGGGCTGTACTTGCCCCTCAGACTTCTCCCCATAGTTTGGCTGAGTGAGCTCCTGCCTCTCCAGCTGCTGGCAGAGAACTGCCAGCCTGGCTTCGGCCCTGGGCTTTATAAGGGCCAGGCCCTGCCCCCTACAGGCAGCTGGCTCCCCTTAGTTGCTCCGGCAACCCGCAGCTGCGCTCATTACCTGAGCCAGCCTCAGCTGGGCTCGTTATGTCGGGCCAGGGCGCGCTCACTCGCTCCCTGGCAGTTTCTCCTTTCCAGGAGCAGGGGCACCGAGGTGCCCTGCGACATCCATCATCAGTGTTTTTTAAATAAAAAGGTGTCTCATTATGAGCATTCAAAGAACTTTACAGTTTAACAAGGGGATGATACTGCAAGAAGTGATTAACATACACATTGTTTAAAGGCAGAAATTTGACGGAGAATGGGGTTGAGAGGAGCTCAACAGCATTGAGCAGAATAGGGTTGGGAGCACAAAACTGAGCACATCCTGCAGGGTTCCCGAGAGAGGAAAACAATTGTTCAAGGGCCTCTGTACAATGCCCTCCATAGAATGGTCAACTGAGTGCCTCAGACTTCCAGAGCTTCCCAGTAGAGAGCCCAGGGTCTCTGCAACAAGGAGCTAAACCAGGGTTCACGTAGATGACCAGGAACTCAAGCTATTCACTGACCCACCAAAATCTCCCCTGCTTTCTCTCCAAAGCCAGGATGTGTACAAACCAAATGAGAGCAATGTGTTACAAGTCTGGCAGAACAGACTAGGACTGTTCAAGGATAAACACAAAACTGGCATTAGTTGGCTTCTGGCAGAAGAGAAGGCTATACAAATGAAGCTCTAGACCAGCCTGCATAAGGGCTGAAGTTGGCAAACTGCCTCTTTAGCAGTGCCTGAAATGCATCTTCCACTAGAGAGCAGGGGCGGGCAATTATTTCAGGCGGAGGGCCGCTTACCCAGTTTTGGTAAGCTTTCGAGGGCCGCATGGGTAGCCCTGCCCCTTAACAGGTACCCCGCCCTCTGGTCGTCATCTTGGGACCAATGTCCCAGGGCCAACACCGGTGGGGCCCAGAGCGGGGCACAGGCTGGCAGGGGTCTGTGGAGCCAGGCTGGGCTGCACCAGCAGGGAGAGGGGGGAGCTGGCCCAGCTCCATAGAGCCCCTGCCAGCCAGGACCCTGTACCCCTGCTGCCTTGCTGTGGGCCCTGCTGGCACTGGCTCTGGGACACTGGTGCGGGCCCTGTGCTCCTGCACCTGCTCACTCCCAGTGCACCCCCAGTCCCGCGGTACATGTGGGGGGCAGTGCACAGCCCCGACCCCCTGCTCACTGGCAGGGAAGGAGCTGGTGAGGAGCACGGGGAAAAGCGGCCCCTCGCCCACCCCATGGCCCATGCTCCCTGCTGCAGTCGCTTGCAGCCCACGTGGGGCTGTTCTGAGCAGGCATAGACAGCCCCATGTGGGTTGCAAGTGGCTGCAGCGTGGGGTGCCAGCCACAGGGTGGGGGAGGGGCCGCTTTCCCCCCCGCACTCAGCACCAGCTTGTAACCTGCCCCCGCAGCCAGCCTGGGCCCCGCGTTGGCTCCAGGCTCGCCTGTTGGGGCTGCACTGTGGCGGCAACAGCTGCGACCCCCCTGCTAGCCATGTTGGGCAGTGTTTGCTGCTGCTGCCCACCCACAGCTTGTGCACTGGGCAGCACAGAGGCGGCGGTGGCAGCCGCACCACAGCCTCCTGTGGCGCAAACTCCGGGCAGGCAGCAGCAGCAAACACTGCCCAACGCGGCAAGCGGGTGGGCTGCAGCTGCTGCTGCGGTGCAGCCCTGACAGGCGAGCCTGGAGCCAGCCTGGGGCCCAGGCTGGCTGCGGGGGTGGGTGGGTTACAAGCTGCTGCTGAGAGCAGGGGAAAAGCGGCCCCTTGCCCGCCCCGTGCCCAGTGCCCCACGCTGCAGCAGCCTGCAGCCCACGTGGGGCCACCTGGGCCCGCTCAGGACAGCCTTGCGCAGGCTACAAACGGCTGCAGCAGGGAGCACGGGCCATGGGGAGGGGCCACTTTTCCTCGTGCTCCACACCAGCTTGTCCCCTGCCCTTCTCCCCCACCATACCCAAGGTTCCTTCACCAGGCAGCCATGTGGTCCAAGGCCAGAAGCCCCTACTGGGGCTTCTGGGTGAGGGGGCGGGGCCGGGCAGGCCCTGCTGTTGCAGGAGCCTACCAAGGACTCCCCTGGGTTCTAATGTCTATGGTTCCTTTTATTTTTGACAGGAACCAAGAACAGATAAATTCAAAATTTTAAAATTGTTTTAGGGGCCTCATGGACCAGATAGAATGTCCCTGTGGGCTGGATCCGGCCCGCAGGCCGTATTTTGTTCACCCCTGCACTAGAGACATACAAATCTCCCAGCCCCCTTCACTGGTTTTGTGGAGACAGGACTATCTGGTAGGTTCTTACCTTCCTAGGGTGGAGCAAGAACCCATGAAGCTCTATGCATTTTTTTCTGCTCTGCCTCCTCCAGCCTTTTGAAAGACCCTTCAAGCAAGTGTCATGTTGATTATTCCACCATGGCCTATGCAGCAGCAGTACATTTATCTATTCTGTTTACCTGCATCTGTAACAGGTTAATCTCACAGGGACAAGCATGTCTCCCTTACCAACTTAGAGTCCTTGCATCTGGAAGTATAAATATCCATTGCTTAGGACATATACACTCCACTAAGGTTACCACTGCTCCATCAGCCCAAGACGTGTTCCTGTGACAGAAAAAGGGAGAGCAGCAATGTAGTTTGAGTCACAAATTTAACTAACACTACTCCTTCAACAGCATCCCAAATGCCAATGCCTGGTTTCAGAGAGCAATAATATCAGTGCAATAATACCAGAGCAATAATACCAGTGCCGTACACCTGAAGATCCCTTGGTCTACCTTCCACACAAACTATTCTGTGTGTGGGTCTCCCACAAGCAGAGGCACACAGAAGCTCTCAACAAAAAATGATGGCCGACCAGCAACTTTGCTTCCTTAACAGTTGCCACATGCTACCCACCTTCCCCCTGTAACAGAGATCTTCGTACACTGGAGACACTGGGGTTCAGGTGGAGAAGCCAAGTCAGGTGGGATAGCACTTCCATACCGAATGGCACAAACTGACCAGAGAGTGCCATGGTGAAGTGCTTTGGGTTGCTCTAGCTCATAAAGATTTCCTCAGACTTCCAGATCTTAGGGGCACCATTTCACGAGTGAAGCTTATAGAGGCATGGCTGCTGGTAGCTATTCTACTGTTTAACCACAATGGCCCCTGGGGTAGGCTTCCCCTACCA
Organism: Alligator mississippiensis; assembly: GCF_030867095.1. Lineage (NCBI taxonomy): Eukaryota > Metazoa > Chordata > Crocodylia > Alligatoridae > Alligator > Alligator mississippiensis. The sequence continues at coordinate 37,833,452 of NC_081830.1, read as the reverse complement.
AGATCCTTTTCCACCCCCCACCCCCACAACTCCTCCCTGCCCCTGATGTGCTATTTTCAAGCAAGAGAGAGTCCCATGCCTCTACTTCTTTTGGATCTGACCCTACAAGCCAAACACTACCGAACTGGGGCTTTAGGTGACTTTGACAAGAAACTTGCTTTAGAAATTCTCAGTGTGGCTACATAGTAGTTTTGCAGGTCAGGAGCAGCAAAGCTGCTTGTACCACAAACCCTTCTTCTAGTTATAAAAAGCACACACTTAGCAAACAAGAGCTCTGCCTGCCTGGCCCTGAAAAAATCATGCACACAGCCAAATGCCTGAGCTTAAAAGGAAACAACGCAGGGCTCAGCAAGGACCCTGCTCAACACAAACACCAGGGGATTTCCAGACCAGTGTGCTTCTTTATGAGCACTGGCAGGCCTTCCTGTTGAAATAAACAAATACCCGATACCCAGAAGTGGCTTGTCTAAAAAAAAAAATCACAAAAGTGAAACTAGAAGCTTTTTTTTATTTTTTTAATTTCAATTTCCACATCCACTGTCAGCCCTGTCCATATCACTTGGAGGACCTGGAATAAAGAAGAAAAAGAAAAAAAAACAGCACAAAAATCAAGTATATAGGCCAGCAGCCAAGCTACAAGTTGTTAAAAATTACCTTTTGGTCTTTGGCCTGCTTCAAAATTGAACAGCCCAGCTCTTTTACAGCCCCATGCCAGAGACACACCTCCTGTCTGTACCAAAGCATAAACACTACAACACGAGTCTGGTTGTCTGCCATTGAAGGAAGCCATGTTGCAAAATCCCTTTAGTAAACTGAGCAAACTCCATCTTAAGAGCAGGTAGGTTTTTTTGGTCCTCACTGCCCCTGCAGGGAGGCTGTCCCAGAACCTCGTGGCTCTGATGATTCAAATCCTTTTACCAATTCCCAAGCAAAAGTTATTCCTGAGCATCTTAGAACCATTTCTTCTTGCACCAATATTGTTTTTTAGTTTAAATAGTTCTTTCCCCACCCTGTTTCCCATCCAATACATGTACAGAGACCAGTCATATCCCCTTTTGCTCACCATTTGTTTGGCTAAGTCAAGGCCTTCTAGTATCTTCTCAAATGATCTGCTATCTACACCCCTGATTATTCCAGGAGCCTTCTAGCAGCCCCCTCTGAACCTATTCCAGTTTCACTTCGTCTTTTCGATTGTGGGTGGCCAAGATCACGCACTGCATTCCAGGTGAGGTCTTACTATTGCCCGGTCACAGAAAAAGACAGATCAGCAACGTTGAGTTTTAGTCACACAGAGCTCATCTACATGTCAGCCTACATTGCCATTGTGACGCGCTACGGCAATGTAGAGTGGGTCTACATGTGATCAGCAGCTACTTCACTGTAGTGGCGCACTCCCCCATTTTAGCCCACTGTCATGGCGAATTAGCAGCAAAAACAGGGTGCAGCATGCACATCGTAGTGCATGGTACAGTAACAATGACGCCATCGGGCAACGTGTAGATGCACCCACATTTATCTAACATTACTCCTTCAACACACAAAGGCCCTCAACAAACACAATGGCCTTTGGCACCCCTTTTAAACATTATGTTAAATATGGTACTATTCTTGTTAATTCAATTCTCTCAGTTGGCAAGGGAAAAAAATCTTTACATTTACACAGAGAACACTGCTTTTGATTCAGCTGCATCTCTGAAACATTTGAATCTTTTGAAATCAGCTTTTCACTTAATCTCCAGAGCAAAAGCATTGCCCTGTAGAGTGTTGTTACTTTATGTTTGTTTTTAAGGAAATGTGTTCTTGTCCCAGGTCAAATTAGCCAGACCAGGTCCAAATCCGTTTGAATCATCCAAGAACCACGTGCCTCTGCTCAAGTGTCCTGCACCCCAGCCATTTCTGGACAAAAGCTTTGGGACTCATGAAAATTAAACTAAGATCAGGTCCCCTCTCTCCCCTCCCACAGCAGGTAGCACACATGTAGAAAGCTGCAGGCTGAGCTGAACTAGATGAAGCAAAGCAGGGAGGAGTCAGAGAATGGAAAATGAAAGCACTGGTCTGTATAATCTCCGTAGCAGCTGTCCTGAGGTTTCTTTAGAGTTGACGGCACCGTTTTGCAGGATAGACAAATACTCTCCACCCTGATGGGGTCTTCTACCTCCTCACCTGAACCTCCACTTGACCACAGGCCAGCTTCCTCCCCTGAACCTGTACCTGTACCTGCTAATCTCATGTCTTCCTTCTCACCTGTGCCTTCAAAAGCTGAAGAGCCCCAACTTAAATTTGTTCGGAGAAAGGATGATATCACAGGTAAACCTAGGTAGCATTTTCCTCTGCGCTGTATACTGCTTTTTGGTCATTGATCTAGTGAATTAGCTTTGCTGCTTCCTCTTTGGTGAAAAAAAAATGACATGAGGAGAGCCATGGGGCAGGGCACCAGGTCGCCAATCTGACATGCAGCTGGAATTCATGTAACTAGATGTGAGAGTTATTCAGGGAAAGCAAAGCAGAAACAAATAATTTTGTAAACAGCTGTAGTCTGACGTGCTAATCGGGGAATATGCTCCTTGAAGTTTCTAGTTCATAGTGCTGGCTCTGAGAACAAGCTGTTGTGTGCAAGCAGCATGCAGGGGGAACTTCACCAGCTTCTTTGGGAGAGAAAAGTGGCATTAGCCGCAGAGAGGGTATGGTCCATTTATGGCTATGCAGGCAGTCTCACCCCTGGAGGGTGCGTGGGGCATTTTGTAACTGCAGTCCCCTACAACAGTTTATTAAACCTTGAGCAGATTGCATCCTAAACTGAAACAAGGTCTGAAAATTGATATATCCAACTGTAAATTGAGCAAGTATGACAACATAGAGATCAGGAAAATTAAAAAAAAAAATCCTTGTTACTCTAATAACAGGGTCTGTTTAATAATGAAAAAATTGCCATGTTTTTAGCACAGTCACAGGGCTTGATTCTAAACAAGACGCTTATACATGTTACCAAAAAAGCCACTGTGCTTGAAAACTTCCCAATTTTACACTTACTGACCAACACTGCTATATAGCCACATGGGTAGAATAGACATTTTGTTTGCTTTGTTTTTCAGAGGGAGAAATGTGGGCAAGGGAAGAGGAAAATGAGGAGCAAGATTTTGCTTGTTTTCTCCAGAATAAGTCACCTTTTAATTGAGGCCAACTCTGTGAAATTTTAGCCTAAACAGTAAATGGTAGAAACCAATGCACTGCTCTCCTCGCTGCCTTAAACAGAACTTCAAAGAGGGATTTTGCATGGAAATGTCTTCCAAAAACCTTCAATGAAGGATTTCACATCTGTTGAATAGCAGAGAGCAGAGCAGCGCAAAGAGGATACAGAAAATCCCTTTCCCTAATGTGGGAAAAGGAGGATAGCCCAAACCCAAATGAGAAAGCAGCATGAAGAGATGTACACATAGATAATGCCAACTCTTCAGAAGCAGCTCAAGGATTTACGTGTACAAACCCCATAATTCCCATGGGGGTGGGGAGGGGAGTCAAATGCAACTTGTGCTCCTAAACCTCTCAAATGTTTTTGAAAATATCCCTTACTCATCCTAGATTTTGGATGTTCCTCAGTCTCTACTAGCTGCTTCACAGGTTGGGGAGGGAAATCTCCGTGGACCAGGAAAAGACTTGACAAATACCGTCAACTGTGTCAGGGTTTTTTATCTGAAGTCAGCTGGTGTTTCTTTGCTCATCAGGGGATGATGAGGATATCATGAGAGTGGAACTGTCTTGTGGACACGCTACAGAGCCTCAGTCCTTAGCAGCTTGGTGCCGAAGTCTGTTAGACCAGGTAAGAGATGCGGGAGGAGTTACAAAAACCCTGCCACACACATTTTTTTCCAGACCAAACTCACTGAAGTGTTCTGTCAAGTGGTAAAGCTATCTTCAGTTGCTCCATCTCACATACACGTAATGTAGGGCACTCAGGGACCATTTTAGTGCCATTTCCCTCATAAGAAACAACCATCCAGTCCTGATGCAGAGACATTACACCCTGTATTCCTTCCAGTCTGCTCTTTCCAGCAATGAAAACCCCCAGATTGAAGAGCTCCACTGCAGGTAAAACTCCAAAGTGCTGACACCTTTTTCAAAGCTTGTAAAGTCTCTAAACCTTCTGACACTGCAAACTTCTGTATTACCCAAGCCTTAGTAATTCCTTATCTGGGGAGGGCCAGAAAAGCTGTATGGAAGCCCTCTTACACATTGTGTTGGAACTTTTGGGTGTCATCATTGGCAACGTGTAGGGGGTGCACACAGGTGCACATGCACCCTCTGCAAAAAGGCACCACCAATACTACTAGCAGCACCTGTGGGCGGTCACCGCTTGCCATCCTTCCCTGCCCACCCCACTGACGGCAGCATCTGCCGGCAGTCCGCGATTGCCGTAGTGTGCTGCCGACACTGCTGGCGGCATCTGCGGGTGGTCACCAACCACCAGTCAGCGCTTGCCGCCCCCCCTGCAACAGCGCCGAGGCCGTTCGCGGGAGCTCCCCACTTGCCACTGCCACGCTTCCGCCATCGGCAGCGCCTCCACCACCTGCGGGAGCTCACCATGCCCTCCCAGGCTCTGGGGGAATGTGGCGTTCATGGGTGTCATCATATTATTATATTAGGGTTACCCAAACCCTAATGAACTTTAGTGCAGCTGGAAATCTTAACATAAGGATGGCAGACTTCCTTAAATGTGGCAACCGGCAACTTCACATTTTGCACCCATTTTGAACACCCCTTTATCAACATCTTTAACTCTCTCTTCCATTAACTTAACCAGGTAAAAAGACATGTCAGATGCACGGAAAAGACCATGCACATATACATCATAACAGAATGGTGTGCAAAATATTGCTTCAGATTTTCTTTTCCAATAGTGTGTATGCATTTCTAATGCAAAAGCTTCCCACATCCAACAGAGACACTTCTCCTGACTGCTTGGGCTGAAAGATTATCCTTCCCCATAGCCAGTCACAAAGCTGTCCAGGAGTTCCCCTGCAGCTGCTTGAAGAAAGAGGAAAAGGCAGTTGCTGCTTGCTGACAGGGAGACAGAGACAGAGAAGAGGGAGGGGCAGGGAGCACATTTCTGCCAAGTCCCAATGTTCAAAATTCATGATTTGACCCCCTGCAGCATCCCACACCTCAGGGATGTGGCTAGGGACAGACCTCTTTATGGCTAGGGACAGACATTCAAAAAGCCAGAGCCTGAATTGATTCAACCTTACAGGTTAGTCTAACCTGCCTAGGCTGAACTGGTTTGTAACAGGACAAACTTTCTCTCTGAACAGAGGCAATGCAGGCAGGGAAGCTATGCTGGGGGGCATGGCCAGTCCGGGTTGAACTGGCCAGAGATGGATTTAATTCCCCCCTCTCTGTCCCACTGGCAGGAACCCAGAGTGGGGTCTGGTAGGCAGACCCAGCTGCCAGTGGGGGTAGAGGGGAGACTAACTCTCCTCCCTGCCCCTCTGCCTCAGGGGCCATGGTGCCCCTGCTTGTCCCTGCTCTGGCTGGGAGCAGAAGGGAGGGGCCAGCCTGGCTGGGCTGGAGCAGAGAGTCCAGGCCAGAGAGCATGCCGGGATGCTGGGGGTCTCTGGTTTAACCTAAACCAGCAAGGGGTCTGGGACAGACATTGCATAAACCACCGGTTTGAGCCAAATTGGTTAAGGCTGATATTACATGCAACCAGGTTTCTCTCAAACTGGTTTCAGCCATTTTGAAACTGGTTTATGTGCACTGACATCTGTTCTGTTACAGGTTTAAACCAGTTTCTGATCACTTAAACTGGTTTGTGCGTAAAGTCTGTCCCTAGCCTATAAAACCATATTACATTTTTTTGGCCTATCTGATTTGAGCTGACCCATTATATCCTCTGTACACGTGATGATCAGCATTTCCCCTAGCGGCAGCTTTGGGGCAAGCCAAGAAGTTAGAGACTGCTCCAAGCCCTTTTACTGAGGCAATTCTACCCCTCTGCTGCAATAGGTCTCGCTGCTGCATTTGGGGACAGCATCCAGATTTTCCTTGAAGGTCTTCTTAATTTATGTTCCTTAATTAACTTGCTCACCCATAGCTAATTATGCACCCAACCCTCTCACATCAGGGTTTTTCCTCCCTGGCCTCTCGTGACCCCATTCCTGTGCCGCAGTCTCACATCTACTACTCCTGGGGTTCTTCCCAGCTCCCTCCCCCAACATCCCTGGTGGAGAGCAGCTACAGCAGGCTCCCCGATCCCTCTTCCTAGGCTTATGGCTATGGATGGTGGACTGCTGTGCTCTTTTGTCCCCTGCCCCCACTAGTGAGAATAGTGCTGCCTGCCCCTCTCCTTTCCCCCAATAGAGCTCAGCCTGCTACTCATTTCCTATGCAGCACTGACTGACTGACTCCTCTACATCTCTGCCTCCTGGGATACAGCAACCACAAGGCTGAAGTTCTTCATATCATTTTGAGAATAGCTCTAGCCCCAGCCAAGAGATGGCGCAACAGGAAATGGCAAGGGAATGAGGAGTGTTCCTTGAGTGTACCCCAGTGCATTTTTCAAGAATAGGTTGGGTATCCCTTTTAGGAGTTTGCAGGCCTCAAGGTGGGGATGCTCTGTTCCACCATGCCCAGCCCCTCAGCTCTGGCTATTCAAAAGCAGAAGGCAGCTCTGTGCTGGCTGCTTCTTCCCCTTCCTTCCCCTGCTGACAGCTCTGGAGCTGGAGGGGGCAGGACTGGGAAGAGGGGTGGTTCAAGAGCTGCAGCCCCCCTGCTTTCCTGGGAGGTCCAGTGCAGGCAGGACCCTGAACATCTGTAAGTTAGTAGTGCTTACTCATTCCTATATCTTAGAGGCCAGTGGAAACCAAATCAGCATATCAGTATAGATATGGACCTTGGCCTTGCCCATTTGTGCCACATTAATAAATAGTGGTTACATGGAGCCAACTCAGTCTGTGTGATTACATTGTACTGTTAGTGTTATCACCTATATTATGGCCACCATTTGGGGCATTTGTGACGCAACAAAGGGCATGGACTTCTGTTTATTTTCTCTTTGTGCCACCATAAAAATTGTTAAGGCAGTACAGAGGTGAGTCCTGTTTGCACCCTCTGTTCCCTCCACTCCTGACATGTTGTACCCATCCCATCCCTCACAGCCCACTCAGCCAGCTGCGCACCCCTCAGCATCTATGAGGTGCCTCTCTAGCTCCCTGGCACTTTCACTGCCTGGTAATGGAGCTAAACAGGCATCACACTAGGCCTTTCTGTGTGAGCATAAGCAGCACAGTCAGAGTTTGTTTCTCCCTTACTCTAGTCCATGGGTGGTAGCCTGTTGTCCCAGGGGTCCCCACTCTTCACCAAATGCTTATGTCGTGGAAACACACGCAGCATACTTTTGGGTTAGGTCAGCAGAAGCTTTTATTCAAAAGAAACTACAGCTGTAAGGGGGACTCCAAAGTGACATGGATTTCCCAAGCACTTGGAAGGGGTTCCTCCCCAAAAGCAAAATCAGGAGGCTTATATACTTTTTAACAGTCACAACTCATGTGATCATATAGTGGAATTAGCTAGGAAAGCAGCTACAAACAAACATTAGCTCATACTGCTTTGCTGTTATCAGGATGGGAACTTACGGGGGGGAGGGGGGGGGAGACAAAGGGAGAAATAACACTCCCTTCTTGCACCTGGAAATCAGAGTTGCACACATTTTTGCTATCTTCAAGGCCGCGGTGAGCAAAGCAGTTGCAGAGGAGTTACAAAGAACAAACACTTTCCCTTATCTGTTCTACTATACAGAGCCAGCAATTCCCCACAAAGCGGTTATGTCATCTTATAACTCATATGATCAAAGTTTAAGGCATTTATTTTTTCTGATTCCACACTTGTATGGAGGGTGCGAGGGCTTCACTGTCATTTGGGTGATGTGTGCAGGTAATGATGATGTGATGGCCCTACTAGAGCTGCTGTGTAAGGGTGGGCCAGCTCACAGGGCGTTAACACTGCTACTGCTCACCCTCAACCTTGTTCACCACTAAATTTTTGTTTTTTTGTCACCACTGGTGACTAAAATCAGAAGCCAGCAATAGGAAAAGGCAGAAACTAGCATCATAGTTAACATATAGGGATAGCTGCACTAATACAGCAGCTCTAGCAGCTGAGGCAAGAATCCCTGTGGCCCAGGCAGAAGTGGATCACCTGGCCTGCAAGAAACCCCATCAGGTGAACAACCTGGCTATGGCTTAGCCCCTAGCTGTGACCCACCCCATGACTGCTGGCAGGCAATATGACCCACCTGCTAATTGGAACTGAACATCCCTGCTCTACAATAAACTTTTTCAGAGAATGCTAACAGAAGGTTAACTGAGCATGTCAGAGTCCTTACTGAGAACGTTCTGCCCTTGCTGCTTTCAAAGGCTGCTAGATTTACATTTTTTTTTTTTAAGGGAAGGACACCCTCATTTGTGCTTCATGCTCTGTCTTCTGATCTCCCCTGAAGGGTTACTTCAATTTTCATTGTCCTGCTGATGTTAACGGGCAAAAGTGTGGGGAAGAGTGGTCCTACCAGGAAGTCCGGCAGAATGCCTTGCTAACTGAAGAAGAGCAAGAGGAATTTGAAAAAAAGCTGGTAGCATTTGCAGCTAAATACTACAGCGATTTAAAAGAGGTGAGTAGTCAGCCCTATGTCTCCTCTTCCCTTTATGTCTCTGCCTCTCAAATCACTCATTTTGGTGTGTAGTAGACAATGGCAAAGTTGAACTATGCCTGCTGGGATCCGTGTTGCCTCAGGATCCTTGTCACTGCAGACTGAAGTGACAAGGATCCCAGCAGGCATAGTCCAGCTTTGGCTGGCTATGGTGCAACTATGATGTCATGATGGACTTGTGTCCCACATGGTCCCTGGAAAGCCCTCTTTGACCAGACTTGGTATAAAAGGGTTTTGGTTTCTTAAATCTTCTTAAACCTCCTATTCCAACAGCAGCCATAGCCAACCTCCTGCTTTGACATCAGCTCTGGAGCTCTTCTATAGGTTCATATCTTTTCCAAATCACCTAGTCCTCTGAGAAACTGGAACCTACCAGCACCGTCTACCCTATCATTTGTGAGGACCATACTAGTGACTGTAATGAGTATACCTGCAAATGCTGACATTGAAAGATAGCTACTTTCTTCTCCTTGTGTGTTCTTAAAAGGCCTCACTCCTGCTCCAGAACAAAAATGTTAGTCTCTACGCATGGAAGAATGATTAGTATGTGCTGCTTGTGGACTCAATGAGGTTATTACTGTTCCCTTGGCCTTTGAGACATCCCTGTCTCAGAAATATATGGAGCAGCATTGATAAATTTGATTCACTTTCATTTAGGGCAGGAGTGGCCAGCTTGTGGCACATATCCCACAAGTGGCATGGGCAACCTCCATGTGTTGCACATAGAAAAAAAATCAGGGATGGGACAAGTAGCACAGTGGCAGATAGGTCAGAAATCAGATCAGGCAGGAGAATGTGATCAGAGTGGTACTCGGGGAGGGTTCAGGGCAAATTTGGTAGTCCTACCAGAAGTGTTGGCCTCCACTGGTCTAAGGCTACTCCTTAGACTTCACACTTCCTATGGTAGGCCAGTAGGGGGGTGCTCCTGCACCGAGCCACCCACCTCACTGCGCCCGATCACCTTCCAAGCTCCGAGTGCTTCCCTGGAGCGCCTCATGTCTCACTGACCCCCTTCCTGGAGCACACCCGCTAGCCTGGGGGTAAAACCACCACCACCCAGGGTCTGGACTGATGCTGGACCTGTGCCCCCTGGGGCCTACTAGTCCTTGAGAGTGCTTGACTCACTACAAGAACTTGGAGATGCTTCCTGTGGTCAGAAGCACAAATAGTGGTCTCCCTTAGTCAGCTGAATCAAGGGAACCCCCAAGGCATAATCTAGACCCTCTCCCAATAAGTCTCCCACACTAGGTACAAAGGAGAACTTTTTTGGTTACAAGGAGTAGGTTTGGAATAAGGTACAGGGTAGAGCAGTATCAGAGAAATCCCATAAAGCAAACAGGGTGCCTGGGTAGCCTTTGATCACACATCTGAATTACTGCAAGCTATAGATCTAATTAGATCTCAGGTAGCTTACTCACTAGTATCATCCAGAGACAGGTAGAGATTCCCTCTGGAGGCAGGCAGCTCATTGATCATGAGTTTCAAGAGGGAGAGCAAGTTTCAGGTGGTCTAGCTTCTCTCTGAGTTTTCATCATGGCTATTGCACTTCCTCCTGGGCAGTCCTTAACTTGCATAGAACTTATGATTTCATTTACCTGCTCCAATGAAGGCCAGCAACTGTTGGCTGCCAGCCAACCAATCCGAAATTCATCACTAGTTGTCAGGTAGGCTGGTGGGGTCTTTAGCCGGCTCCTAATTATGTTGGCATGGCTTAGAACAATAGGGAGCTTAAGCCCCTCACCCAGGTATGTGATACCAGTCACAAAGGCAGAGCAAGCAGGTTTCTGCCCCTCAGGACTGTATCCAGATTAGGTTACAACTCAGGGTTACCTGAAGCCCATACCCTCTGCAGTGACCATGGTAACCAAATTGTCACAAAGCAGAGTTTGGGGAGAGATAGAGATGGTATCTGCCACACCTCCCTCCAATGCCAGGTTAGCAAAAGCAGCATTATCTAATATTTAACTCCTTGGCAGCTTTCCACCTGGGTAGTACTGCTTGCTGCCTTTCCACAAGCAAGAATGCAGATGTCCTTGAAGAAAATGATGGCCTACTAACAGTTGGTAGAAGTCCAATATACTTCTTGGACTGAAGACCAGATGCTATGAGGAAGGGCTTTCCAGAAACGTCCAGATACTTAAGTCACTGGGGCACCAGTTTAGGAAACTGAATACAGAGTTGAATCTGAAAGACACAAGCAGGTTACCTACCAGTCCCTGTGAGTTTCTTTCTATGGTATAAAGGCAACCCAAATTGCATGCTGATTCACCTCTGAAATCCCTGTTTCTTTCCCAGTGTCCCAAATGCAAGAGCTTTGTGGAACGCAAGGATCTGACAAACCTCAGAGTGCACTGCATCCTCTGCCTGTCGCTGAAGGGAGAGCAGTTTGAATTCTGCTGGCAGTGCCTGAAGCCCTGGAAAGGCAGTGGAACTTCCTCTGTGAAGTGTGCCAATGTCGGATGCAGGAACCAGTCTCTGGACATCTTGGCAAACTGCAAACTGAAGCCTCTCCCAGGAAGTGAAATAAGAGACTGTCCCTCCATTCGTGCTTGCCCCACCTGTGGGCGCCTCATTGAGCACAAGGAAAAATGCAAATATGTCATGTGCACCCAGTGTCACGTTGAATTTTGTTTTGCTTGCCTTGAAACTGCACAGGAATGCCAGGCCAAGAAACATGGCACTTATTTTTTATACTGTACTAAGCCAGTGGCTCCAAGACAAACCACAATCCCTGTGTGGTCTCGGAAATAAGGAAAATCCTTCCTGCCACACAGACCAGGGCAATTGAGACAAGGCTCAGGGTCCGTGCTCAAATACACCACTCGGAACGCCCAGGCTGCGCATTATCCCCCTTCTGTCACAAGAAAGACTGCTGGATAGATAAGGAGACTGAGGCAGAAGGATAGACCCCTCCCCCCCCCCATGTTCCTCCTCAGCCCTCTGTCCTTTTATAAGGCATTACACACGGTCATAGAAGACAGCACCTCCCAACGTGCTAGTGGGCACTGCAGAGATACATTTTGTTGGAGGCAGGGAAAAAGTTTTGGCTTATGGAAACAGATTCTTTTTTCCTTTCTTTAATTAATTTAAAGAGTCTGCCTTGGAACAGGAACAAATCTGGATTTAAGTTATTGCAGGAGGGTGTAGGAAGGTTTTCTGCAGAAGAAGAGAACAAAGCTTACAAAAACTCTATTTTTCTTTCCCAATGCTTCCACTGTCTACTCATAGCCTACTCCTTCATGCTTCTGGCTCTTTCACAAAATAAAAATGTGTATTTCTAACAATTGTTATCACTTAACATCATTGACTATGAAAATCTGTTAGAGTTTTGCTAATCTGCAGAAGAGGAGCTAGGGTTTCCAGTGGACAATAAGCTGAATATTAGCCAACAGTGGGCCTTTGTTGCAAAGAGCAACAGCATACTGGAGTGCATTAGTAGGAGTGCTGCCAGCAAATTGAGGGAAGTGATTATTCTCCTCTGGTCAGCACTGGTGAGGCCACAACTGGGAGTACTTAAATGCAAGGATGCAGATCCTAAACAGAAAGCAACTGCTCCCTCTCACCTCTCTGCCAGGGACTCCTACAAATTTCTCCTGCCAGCTTGTTTCACTGAGCCTCTGGCCAAGGGACCCTAGTTTTTCAGGGTACCAGGAAGGCTGAAGACAAAGTCAAGCTATGCTCTCAAGGCTGGTTCAAGTACAGACACTTATCTGGCTAGTCACATATCTTCTGGATTCTTAAGGAGGCCTCCCCACCATTACGCATATAAATCCATGCCCCCACAGAGGTGCATGTTTACTAGTGCAGAAACTTTTCATGATCTAATTAAGACCAGGAGAATATGAACACCACAGACATGACAAATACTAGTCCAACATATTTTCTCTCCCCCGAAGACAGACTCAGATTTCTATGCTTCAAGTAGCCCAACTTGGAGGACAATGAAGAGAAGAAAAAGGGCCTTTTATTTGGCT